>NC_136511.1:94903364-95618364 GCF_053919585.1 Euprymna scolopes | reverse complement strand
TAAGTTGACGTAATATCCGCTGTAATGAATAGGCCATATCTTAAAGACTTAGAGCAGCGCTTCCAGATCTGAAAATTTTTTCTATTTGCCACAATCGTGACTTTCACTTTTTTCCATGAATATACATACCAATACAAATTTTTTTCCATGAACATTACATACTAATACAAATTTTTTTCCATGAATATACATACCAATACAAATTTTTTTCCATGAACATTACATACTAATACAAATTTTTTCCATGAACATACATACCAATACAAATTTTTCATATTCATTGCAAAATAGATACACAATGCGTTTAATGATGCTTGATTGACAGACATTTCAAGACGGGAATTCGGATACTTTACAAAGACTAACCAGCCTAGGATGTCTGCTGTTTTGTCCGATGGGCATACGTTTGGAACTCTCACTTTGGCACATAAAACCAAAGAAAACTTCTCAGTATGACCATTTTTCACGTGTTATGGTAATTTCCCTAAAGTCTAATTGAATAAATTGTGTCACGTAGATATTCTCAAAATTAAGAAATTATAACTTTGCTTTATTGCCTTTTTATCTCACCACCTCATTATTATAGTAATGAAAGAAAAATACTAAAACCTCACAAAAAAATTGCACTTGGTACTTGTTATATTGTAGAGTTGACAAAAATACACAAATGAAAGATAAAGAATCGATTTATTCCATGCGGTACAATAATAGAAGTCCATGCATTAACAACTGTTAACTCTTAACGTCAATTTACTCAAGTCAGCTTTGCTCTTATTGAATACACATGGACCACGTGTTCAAGCCACGTGACCACGGACAATGTCTTTATAGAATTTGTAGAAAATAGAAAAACTGAATCCATTCGTTCAGAATTAAACTGAAAGAATGTAGAAAGTGCTAGAAATCACAGGAGAAGTATTTTTATTCAAATTCTAGAGAAGGACAGCGGCTGTTATCACCAAACAGATGCTGGTAATTTTTCTTCTTCTAGATCTTTCAAACTCCAGCATCACCATCATCAACACTAAGGGAGCAATGCTCTTCATCTTTTAAATAGTTTAAGTCTGTTGGTGAGACAAAACTGGCATATATGTGATGAACTTTGGACATCGTCCAGTGATTGTTGAATGAAAAATATTTACTATAATTTGACATTGTCCAGTGATTGTTGAATGAAAAATATTTTATATAACTTGAAATTGTCCAGTGATTGTTGAATGAAAAATATTTTCTATAATTTGACATTGTCCAGTGATTGTTGGATGAAAAATATTTTCTATAATTTGACACCGTCCAGTGATTGTTGAATGTAAAATATTTTCTATAATTTGACATCGTCCAGTGATTGTTGAATGCAAAATATTTTCTATAATTTGACATTGTCCAGTGATTGTTGAATGAAAAATATTTTCTATAATTTGACATCGTCCAGTGATTGTTGAATGAAAAATATTTTCTATAATTTGACATCGTCCAGTGATTGTTGAATGTAAAATATTTTCTATAATTTGACATTGTCCAGTGATTGTTGAATGAAAAATATTTTCTATAATTTGACATCGTCCAGTGATTGTTGAAGGAAAAATATTTTCTATAATTTGACATCGTCCAGTGATTGTTGAATGAAAAATATTTTCTATAATTTGACATTGTCCAGTGATTGTTGAATGAAAAATATTTTCTATAATTTGACATCGTCAAGTGATTGTTGAATGAAAAATATTTTCTATAATTTGACATTGTCCAGTGATTGTTGAATGAAAAATATTTTCTATAATTTGACATCGTCCAGTGATTGTTGAATGAAAAATATTTTCTATAATTTGACATCGTCCAGTGATTGTTGAATGAAAAATATTTTCTATAATTTGACATCGTCCAGTGATTGTTGAATGAAAAATATTTTCTATAATTTGACATTGTCCAGTGATTGTTGAATGAAAAATATTTTCTATAATTTGACATTGTCCAGTGATTGTTGAATGAAAAATATTTTCTATAACTTGACATCGTCCAGTGATTGTTGAATGAAAAATATTTCCTATAATTTGACATTGTCCACTGATTGTTGAATGAAAAATATTTTCTATAACTTGACATCGTCCAGTGATTGTTGAATGAAAAATATTTTCTATAATTTGACATCGTCCAGTGATTGTTGAATGAAAAATATTTTCTATAATTTGACATCGTCCAGTGATTGTTGAAGGAAAAATATTTTTCTATAATTTGACATTGTCCAGTGATTGTTGAATGAAAAATATTTTCTATAATTTGACATCGTCCAGTGATTGTTGAAGGAAAAATATTTTCTATAATTTGACATCGTCCAGTGATTGTTGAATGAAAAATATTTTCTATAATTTGACATCGTCCAGTGATTGTTGAATGAAAAATATTTTCTATAATTTGACATCGTCCAGTGATTGTTGAATGACAAATATTTTCTATAATTTGACATCGTCCAGTGATTGTTGAATGTAAAATATTTTCTATAATTTGACATTGTCCAGTGATTGTTGAATGAAAAATATTTTCCATAATTTGACATCGTCCAGTGATTGTTGAAGGAAAAATATTTTCTATAACTTGACATCGTCCAGTGATTGTTGAATGAAAAATACTTTCTATAATTTGACATCGTCCAGTGATTGTTGAATGAAAAATATTTTCTATAATTTGACATCGTCCAGTGATTGTTGAATGAAAAATATTTTCTATAATTTGACATCGTCCAGTGATTGTTGAATGAAAAATATTTTCTATAACTTGACATCGTCCACTGATTGTTGAATGACAAATATTTTCTATAATTTGACATCGACCAGAGATTGTTGAATGAAAAATATTTTCTATAATTTGACATCGTCCAGTGATTGTTGAATGAAAAATATTTTCTATAACTTGACATCGTCCAGTGATTGTTTAAGGAAAAATATTTTCTATAATTTGACATCGTCCAGTGATTGTTGAATGAAAAATATTTTCTAAAATTTGACATTGTCCAGGGATTGTTGAATGAAAAATATTTTCTATAACTTGACATCGTCCAGTGATTGTTGAATGAAAAATATTTTCTATAACTTGACATCGTCCAGTGATTGTTGAATGAAAAATATTTTCTATAATTTGACATCGTCCAGTGATTGTTGAATGAAAAATATTTTCTATAATTTGACATCGTCCAGTGATTGTTGAAGGAAAAATATTTTTCTATAATTTGACATTGTCCAGTGATTGTTGAATGAAAAATATTTTCTATAATTTGACATCGTCCAGTGATTGTTGAAGGAAAAATATTTTCTATAATTTGACATCGTCAAGTGATTGTTGAATGAAAAATATTTTCTATAATTTGACATCGTCCAGTGATTGTTGAATGAAAAATATTTTCTATAATTTGACATCGTCCAGTGATTGTTGAATGAAAAATATTTTCCATAATTTGACATCGTCCAGTGATTGTTGAATGTAAAATATTTTCTATAATTTGACATTGTCCAGTGATTGTTGAATGAAAAATATTTTCTATAATTTGACATCGTCCAGTGATTGTTGAAGGAAAAATATTTTCTATAATTTGACATCGTCCAGTGATTGTTGAATGAAAAATACTTTCTATAATTTGACATCGTCCAGTGATTGTTGAAGGAAAAATATTTTCTATAATTTGACATCGTCCAGTGATTGTTGAATGAAAAATATTTTCTATAACTTGACATCGTCCAGTGATTGTTGAATGACAAATATTTTCTCTAACTTGACATCGTCCACTGATTGTTGAATGACAAATATTTTCTATAATTTGACATCGTCCAGAGATTGTTGAATGAAAGATATTTTCTATAATTTGACATCGTCCAGTGATTGTTGAATGAAAAATATTTTCTATAACTTGACATCGTCCAGTGATTGTTGAATGAAAAATATTTTCTATAATTTGACATCGTCCAGAGATTGTTGAATGAAAAATATTTTCTATAATTTGACATCGTCCAGTGATTGTTGAATGAAAAATATTTTCTATAATTTGACATCGTCCAGTGATTGTTGAATGAAAAATATTTTCTATAATTTGACATCGTCCAGTGATTGTTGAATGAAAAATATTTTCTATAATTTGACATCGTCCAGTGATTGTTGAATGTAAAATATTTTCTATAATTTGACATTGTCCAGTGATTGTTGAATGAAAAATATTTTCTATAATTTGACATCGTCCAGTGATTGTTGAAGGAAAAATATTTTCTATAATTTGACATCGTCCAGTGATTGTTGAATGAAAAATACTTTCTATAATTTTACATCGTCCAGTGATTGTTGAAGGAAAAATATTTTCTATAATTTGACATCGTCCAGTGATTGTTGAATGAAAAATATTTTCTATAACTTGACATCGTCCAGTGATTGTTGAATGACAAATATTTTCTCTAACTTGACATCGTCCACTGATTGTTGAATGACAAATATTTTCTATAATTTGACATCGTCCAGAGATTGTTGAATGAAAAATATTTTCTATAATTTGACATCGTCCAGTGATTGTTGAATGAAAAATATTTTCTATAACTTGACATCGTCCAGTGATTGTTGAATGAAAAATATTTTCTATAATTTGACATCGTCCAGAGATTGTTGAATGAAAAATATTTTCTATAATTTGATATGGTCCAGTGATTGTTGAATGAAAAATATTTTCTATAATTTGACATCGTCCAGTGATTGTTGAATGAAAAATATTTTCTATAATTTGACATCGTCCAGTGATTGTTGAATGTAAAATATTTTCTATAATTTGACATTGTCCAGTGATTGTTGAATGAAAAATATTTTCTATAATTAAACATCGTCCAGTGATTGTTGAATGAAAAATATTTTCTATAATTTGACATCGTCCAGTGATTGTTGAATGAAAAATACTTTCTATAATTTGACATCGTCCAGTGATTGTTGAAGGAAAAATATTTTCTATAATTTGACATCGTCCAGTGATTGTTGAATGTAAAATATTTTCTATAATTTGACATTGTCCAGTGATTGTTGAATGAAAAATATTTTCTATAATTTGACATCGTCCAGTGATTGTTGAAGGAAAAATATTGTTCTATAATTTGACATTGTCCAGTGATTGTTGAATGAAAAATATTTTCTATAATTTGACATCGTCCAGTGATTGTTGAAGGAAAAATATTTTCTATAATTTGACATCGTCCAGTGATTGTTGAATGAAAAATATTTTATATAATTTGACATCGTCCAGTGATTGTTGAATGAAAAATATTTTCTATAATTTGACATCGTCCAGTGATTGTTGAATGACAAATATTTTCTATAATTTGACATCGTCCAGTGATTGTTGAATGTAAAATATTTTCTATAATTTGACATTGTCCAGTGATTGTTGAATGAAAAATATTTTCTATAATTTGACATCGTCCAGTGATTGTTGAAGGAAAAATATTTTCTATAACTTGACATCGTCCAGTGATAGTTGAATGAAAAATACTTTCTATAATTTGACATCGTCCAGTGATTGTTGAAGGAAAAATATTTTCTATAATTTGACATCGTCCAGTGATTGTTGAATGAAAAATATTTTCTATAACTGGACATCGTCCAGTGATTGTTGAATGACAAATATTTTCTCTAACTTGACATTGTCCACTGATTGTTGAATGACAAATATTTTCTATAATTTGACATCGTCCAGAGATTGTTGAATGAGAAATATTTTCTATAATTTGACATCGTCCAGTGATTGTTGAATGAAAAATATTTTCTATAACTTGACATCGTCCAGTGATTGTTGAATGAAAAATATTTTCTATAATTTGACATCGTCCAGAGATTGTTGAATGAAAAATATTTTCTATAACTTGACATCGTCCAGTGATTGTTGAATACAAATTATTTTCTATAATTTGACATCGTCCAGTGATTGTTGAATGAAAAATATTTTCTATAATTTGACATCGTCCAGTGATTGTTGAATGTAAAATATTTTCTATAATTTGACATCGTCCAGTGATTGTTGAATGAAAAATATTTTCTATAATTTGACATCGTCCAGTGATTGTTGAAGGAAAAATATTTTCTATAATTTGACATCGTCCAGTGATTGTTGAATGAAAAATATTTTCAATAATTTGACATCGTCCAGTGATTGTTGAAGGAAAAATATTTTCTATAATTTGACATCGTCCAGTGATTGTTGAATGAAAAATATTTTCTAAAATTTGACATTGTCCAGTGATTGTTGAATGAAAAATATTTTCTATAATTTGACATCGTCCAGTGATTGTTGAATGAAAAATATTTTCTATAACTTGACATCGTCCAGTGATTGTTGAATGAAAAATATTTTGTATAATTTGACATCGTCCAGTGATTGTTGAATGAAAAATATTTTCTATAATTTGACATCGTCCAGTGATTGTTGAAGGAAAAATATTTTCTATAATTTGACATCGTCCAGTGATTGTTGAATGAAAAATATTTTCTATAATTTGACATCGTCCAGTGATTGTTGAATGAAAAATATTTTCTATAATTTGACATCGTCCAGTGATTGTTGAATGAAAAATATTTTCTATAATTTGACATCGTCCAGTGATTGTTGAATGTAAAATATTTTCTATAATTTGACATTGTCCAGTGATTGTTGAATGAAAAATATTTTCTATAATTTGACATCGTCCAGTGATTGTTGAAGGAAAAATATTTTCTATAATTTGACATCGTCCAGTGATTGTTCAATGAAAAATACTTTCTATAATTTGACATCGTCCAGTGATTGTTGAAGGAAAAATATTTTCTATAATTTGACATCGTCCAGTGATTGTTGAATGAAAAATATTTTCTATAACTTGACATCGTCCAGTGATTGTTGAATGACAAATATTTTCTCTAACTTGACATCGTCCACTGATTGTTGAATGACAAATATTTTCTATAATTTGACATCGTCCAGAGATTGTTGAATGAAAAATATTTTCTATAATTTGACATCGTCCAGTGATTGTTGAATGAAAAATATTTTCTATAACTTGACATCGTCCAGTGATTGTTGAATGAAAAATATTTTCTATAATTTGACATCGTCCAGAGATTGTTGAATGAAAAATATTTTCTATAATTTGATATGGTCCAGTGATTGTTGAATGAAAAATATTTTCTATAATTTGACATCGTCCAGTGATTGTTGAATGAAAAATATTTTCTATAATTTGACATCGTCCAGTGATTGTTGAATGTAAAATATTTTCTATAATTTGACATTGTCCAGTGATTGTTGAATGAAAAATATTTTCTATAATTAAACATCGTCCAGTGATTGTTGAATGAAAAATATTTTCTATAATTTGACATCGTCCAGTGATTGTTGAATGAAAAATACTTTCTATAATTTGACATCGTCCAGTGATTGTTGAAGGAAAAATATTTTCTATAATTTGACATCGTCCAGTGATTGTTGAATGTAAAATATTTTCTATAATTTGACATTGTCCAGTGATTGTTGAATGAAAAATATTTTCTATAATTTGACATCGTCCAGTGATTGTTGAAGGAAAAATATTGTTCTATAATTTGACATTGTCCAGTGATTGTTGAATGAAAAATATTTTCTATAATTTGACATCGTCCAGTGATTGTTGAAGGAAAAATATTTTCTATAATTTGACATCGTCCAGTGATTGTTGAATGAAAAATATTTTATATAATTTGACATCGTCCAGTGATTGTTGAATGAAAAATATTTTCTATAATTTGACATCGTCCAGTGATTGTTGAATGACAAATATTTTCTATAATTTGACATCGTCCAGTGATTGTTGAATGTAAAATATTTTCTATAATTTGACATTGTCCAGTGATTGTTGAATGAAAAATATTTTCTATAATTTGACATCGTCCAGTGATTGTTGAAGGAAAAATATTTTCTATAACTTGACATCGTCCAGTGATAGTTGAATGAAAAATACTTTCTATAATTTGACATCGTCCAGTGATTGTTGAAGGAAAAATATTTTCTATAATTTGACATCGTCCAGTGATTGTTGAATGAAAAATATTTTCTATAACTGGACATCGTCCAGTGATTGTTGAATGACAAATATTTTCTCTAACTTGACATTGTCCACTGATTGTTGAATGACAAATATTTTCTATAATTTGACATCGTCCAGAGATTGTTGAATGAGAAATATTTTCTATAATTTGACATCGTCCAGTGATTGTTGAATGAAAAATATTTTCTATAACTTGACATCGTCCAGTGATTGTTGAATGAAAAATATTTTCTATAATTTGACATCGTCCAGAGATTGTTGAATGAAAAATATTTTCTATAACTTGACATCGTCCAGTGATTGTTGAATACAAATTATTTTCTATAATTTGACATCGTCCAGTGATTGTTGAATGAAAAATATTTTCTATAATTTGACATCGTCCAGTGATTGTTGAATGTAAAATATTTTCTATAATTTGACATCGTCCAGTGATTGTTGAATGAAAAATATTTTCTATAATTTGACATCGTCCAGTGATTGTTGAAGGAAAAATATTTTCTATAATTTGACATCGTCCAGTGATTGTTGAATGAAAAATATTTTCAATAATTTGACATCGTCCAGTGATTGTTGAAGGAAAAATATTTTCTATAATTTGACATCGTCCAGTGATTGTTGAATGAAAAATATTTTCTAAAATTTGACATTGTCCAGTGATTGTTGAATGAAAAATATTTTCTATAATTTGACATCGTCCAGTGATTGTTGAATGAAAAATATTTTCTATAACTTGACATCGTCCAGTGATTGTTGAATGAAAAATATTTTGTATAATTTGACATCGTCCAGTGATTGTTGAATGAAAAATATTTTCTATAATTTGACATCGTCCAGTGATTGTTGAATGAAAAATATTTTCTATAATTTGACATCGTCCAGTGATTGTTGAATGAAAAATATTTTCTATAATTTGACATCGTCCAGTGATTGTTGAATGTAAAATATTTTCTATAATTTGACATTGTCCAGTGATTGTTGAATGAAAAATATTTTCTATAATTTGACATCGTCCAGTGATTGTTGAAGGAAAAATATTTTCTATAATTTGACATCGTCCAGTGATTGTTGAATGAAAAATACTTTCTATAATTTGACATCGTCCAGTGATTGTTGAAGGAAAAATATTTTCTATAATTTGACATCGTCCAGTGATTGTTGAATGAAAAATATTTTCTATAACTTGACATCGTCCAGTGATTGTTGAATGACAAATATTTTCTCTAACTTGACATCGTCCACTGATTGTTGAATGACAAATATTTTCTATAATTTGACATCGTCCAGAGATTGTTGAATGAAAAATATTTTCTATAATTTGACATCGTCCAGTGATTGTTGAATGAAAAATATTTTCTATAACTTGACATCGTCCAGTGATTGTTGAATGAAAAATATTTTCTATAATTTGACATCGTCCAGAGATTGTTGAATGAAAAATATTTTCTATAATTTGATATGGTCCAGTGATTGTTGAATGAAAAATATTTTCTATAATTTGACATCGTCCAGTGATTGTTGAATGAAAAATATTTTCTATAATTTGACATCGTCCAGTGATTGTTGAATGTAAAATATTTTCTATAATTTGACATTGTCCAGTGATTGTTGAATGAAAAATATTTTCTATAATTAAACATCGTCCAGTGATTGTTGAATGAAAAATATTTTCTATAATTTGACATCGTCCAGTGATTGTTGAATGAAAAATACTTTCTATAATTTGACATCGTCCAGTGATTGTTGAAGGAAAAATATTTTCTATAATTTGACATCGTCCAGTGATTGTTGAATGTAAAATATTTTCTATAATTTGACATTGTCCAGTGATTGTTGAATGAAAAATATTTTCTATAATTTGACATCGTCCAGTGATTGTTGAAGGAAAAATATTGTTCTATAATTTGACATTGTCCAGTGATTGTTGAATGAAAAATATTTTCTATAATTTGACATCGTCCAGTGATTGTTGAAGGAAAAATATTTTCTATAATTTGACATCGTCCAGTGATTGTTGAATGAAAAATATTTTATATAATTTGACATCGTCCAGTGATTGTTGAATGAAAAATATTTTCTATAATTTGACATCGTCCAGTGATTGTTGAATGACAAATATTTTCTATAATTTGACATCGTCCAGTGATTGTTGAATGTAAAATATTTTCTATAATTTGACATTGTCCAGTGATTGTTGAATGAAAAATATTTTCTATAATTTGACATCGTCCAGTGATTGTTGAAGGAAAAATATTTTCTATAACTTGACATCGTCCAGTGATAGTTGAATGAAAAATACTTTCTATAATTTGACATCGTCCAGTGATTGTTGAAGGAAAAATATTTTCTATAATTTGACATCGTCCAGTGATTGTTGAATGAAAAATATTTTCTATAACTGGACATCGTCCAGTGATTGTTGAATGACAAATATTTTCTCTAACTTGACATTGTCCACTGATTGTTGAATGACAAATATTTTCTATAATTTGACATCGTCCAGAGATTGTTGAATGAGAAATATTTTCTATAATTTGACATCGTCCAGTGATTGTTGAATGAAAAATATTTTCTATAACTTGACATCGTCCAGTGATTGTTGAATGAAAAATATTTTCTATAATTTGACATCGTCCAGAGATTGTTGAATGAAAAATATTTTCTATAACTTGACATCGTCCAGTGATTGTTGAATACAAATTATTTTCTATAATTTGACATCGTCCAGTGATTGTTGAATGAAAAATATTTTCTATAATTTGACATCGTCCAGTGATTGTTGAATGTAAAATATTTTCTATAATTTGACATCGTCCAGTGATTGTTGAATGAAAAATATTTTCTATAATTTGACATCGTCCAGTGATTGTTGAAGGAAAAATATTTTCTATAATTTGACATCGTCCAGTGATTGTTGAATGAAAAATATTTTCAATAATTTGACATCGTCCAGTGATTGTTGAAGGAAAAATATTTTCTATAATTTGACATCGTCCAGTGATTGTTGAATGAAAAATATTTTCTAAAATTTGACATTGTCCAGTGATTGTTGAATGAAAAATATTTTCTATAATTTGACATCGTCCAGTGATTGTTGAATGAAAAATATTTTCTATAACTTGACATCGTCCAGTGATTGTTGAATGAAAAATATTTTGTATAATTTGACATCGTCCAGTGATTGTTGAATGAAAAATATTTTCTATAATTTGACATCGTCCAGTGATTGTTGAAGGAAAAATATTTTCTATAATTTGACATCGTCCAGTGATTGTTGAATGAAAAATATTTTCTATAATTTGACATCGTCCAGTGATTGTTGAATGAAAAATATTTTCTATAATTTGACATCGTCCAGTGATTGTTGAATGAAAAATATTTTCTATAATTTGACATCGTCCAGTGATTGTTGAATGTAAAATATTTTCTATAATTTGACATTGTCCAGTGATTGTTGAATGAAAAATATTTTCTATAATTTGACATCGTCCAGTGATTGTTGAAGGAAAAATATTTTCTATAATTTGACATCGTCCAGTGATTGTTGAATGAAAAATACTTTCTATAATTTGACATCGTCCAGTGATTGCTGAAGGAAAAATATTTTCTATAATTTGACATCGTTCAGTGATTGTTGAATGAAAAATATTTTCTATAACTTGACATTCTCCAGTGATTGTTTAATGAAAAATATTTTCTATAATTTGACATCGTCCAGTGATTGTTGAATGAAAAATATTTTCTATAATTTTACATTGTCCAGTGATTGTTGAATGAAAAATATTTTCTATAATTTGACATCGTCCAGTGATTGTTGAAGGAAAAATATTTTCTATAATTTGACATCGTCCAGTGATTGTTGAATGAAAAATACTTTCTATAATTTGACATCGTCCAGTGATTGTTGAAGGAAAAATATTTTCTATAATTTGACATCGTCCAGTGATTGTTGAATGAAAAATATTTTCTATAACTTGACATTCTCCAGTGATTGTTTAATGAAAAATATTTTCTATAATTTGACATCGTCCAGTGATTGTTGAATGAAAAATATTTTCTATAACTTGACATCGTCCCGTGATTGTTGAATGACAAATATTTTCTCTAACTTGACATCGTCCACTGATTGTTGAATGACAAATATTTTCTATAATTTGACATCGTCCAGAGATTGTTGAATGAAAAATATTTTCTATAATTTGACATCGTCCAGTGATTGTTGAATGAAAAATATTTTCTATAACTTGACATCGTCCAGTGATTGTTGAATGAAAAATATTTTCTATAATTTGACATCGTCCAGAGATTGTTGATTGAAAAATATTTTCTATAACTTGACATCGTCCAGAGATTGTTGAATGAAAAATATTTTCTATAATTTGACATCGTCCAGTGATTGTTGAATGAAAAATATTTTCTATAATTTGACATCGTCCAGTGATTGTTGAATGTAAAATATTTTCTATAATTTGACATCGTCCAGTGATTGTTGAATGAAAAATATTTTCTATAATTTGACATCGTCCAGTGATTGTTGAAGGAAAAATATTTTCTATAATTTGACATCGTCCAGTGATTGTTGAATGAAAAATATTTTCTATAATTTGACATCGTCCAGTGATTGTTGAAGGAAAAATATTTTCTATAATTTGACATCGTCCAGTGATTGTTGAATGAAAAATATTTTCTAAAATTTGACATTGTCCAGTGATTGTTGAATGAAAAATATTTTCTATAGTTTGACATCGTCCAGTGATTGTTGAATGAAAAATATTTTCTATAACTTGACATCGTCCAGTGATTGTTGAATGAAAAATATTTTCTATAATTTGACATCGTCCAGTGATTGTTGAATGAAAAATATTTTCTATAATTTGACATCGTCCAGTGATTGTTGAAGGAAAAATATTTTCTATAATTTGACATCGTCCAGTGATTGTTGAATGAAAAATATTTTCTATAATTTGACATCGTCCAGTGATTGTTGAATGAAAAATATTTTCTATAATTTGACATCGTCCAGTGATTGTTGAATGAAAAATATTTTCTATAATTTGACATCGTCCAGTGATTGTTGAATGTAAAATATTTTCTATAATTTGACATTGTCCAGTGATTGTTGAATGAAAAATATTTTCTATAATTTGACATCGTCCAGTGATTGTTGAAGGAAAAATATTTTCTATAATTTGACATCGTCCAGTGATTGTTGAATGAAAAATATTTTCTATAACTTGACATCGTCCAGTGATTGTTGAATGACAAATATTTTCTCTAACTTGACATCGTCCACTGATTGTTGAATGAAAAATATTTTCTATAATTTGACATCGTCCAGAGATTGTTGAATGAAAAATATTTTCTATAATTTGACATCGTCCAGTGATTGTTGAATGAAAAATATTTTCTATAACTTGACATCGTCCAGTGATTGTTGAATGAAAAATATTTTCTATAATTTGACATCGTCCAGAGATTGTTGAATGAAAAATATTTTCTATAATTTGACATCGTCCAGTGATTGTTGAATGAAAAATATTTTCTATAATTTGACATCGTCCAGTGATTGTTGAATGAAAAATATTTTCTATAATTTGACATCGTCCAGTGATTGTTGAATGTAAAATATTTTCTATAATTTGACATTGTCCAGTGATTGTTGAATGAAACATATTTTCTATAATATGACATCGTCCAGTGATTGTTGAAGGAAAAATATTTTCTATAATTTGACATCGTCCAGTGATTGTTGAATGAAAAATACTTTCTATAATTTGACACCGTCCAGTGATTGTTGAAGAAAAAATATTTTCTATAATTTGACATCGTCCAGTGATTGTTGAATGAAAAATATTTTCTATAACTTGACATCGTCCAGTGATTGTTGAATGACAAATATTTTCTCTAACTTGACATCGTCCACTGATTGTTGAATGAAAAATATTTTCTATAATTTGACATCGTCCAGAGATTGTTGAATGAAAAATATTTTCTATAATTTGACATCGTCCAGTGATTGTTGAATGAAAAATATTTTCTATAACTTGACATCGTCCAGTGATTGTTGAATGAAACATATTTTCTATAATTTGACATCGTCCAGTGATTGTTGAATGAAAAATATTTTCTATAATTTGACATCGTCCAGAGATTGTTGAATGAAAAATATTTTCTATAATTTGACATCGTCCAGTGATTGTTGAATGAAAAATACTTTCTATAATTTGACATCGTCCAGTGATTGTTGAATGAAAAATATTTTCTATAATTTGACATCGTCCAGTGATTGTTGAATGTAAAATATTTTCTATAATTTGACATTGTCCAGTGATTGTTGAATGAAAAATATTTTCTATAATTTGACATCGTCCAGTGATTGTTGAATGAAAAATATTTTCTATAATTTGACATCGTCCAGTGATTGCTGAATGAACATATTTTCCATAACTTGACATCGTCCAGTGATTGTTGAATGAAAAATATTTTCTATAATTTGAAATCGTCCAGTGATTGTTGAATGAAAAATATTTTCTATAACTTGACATCGTCCAGTGATTGTTGAATGAAAAATATTTTCTATAATTTGACATCGTCCAGTGATTGTTGAAGGAAAAATATTTTCTATAATTTGACATCGTCCAGTGATTGTTGAATGAAAAATATTTTCTATAACTTGACATCGTCCAGTGATTGTTGAATGAAAAATATTTTCTATAATTTGACATCGTCCAGTGATTGTTGAAGGAAAAATATTTTCTATAATTTGACATCGTCCAGTGATTGTTGAATGAAAAATATTTTCTATAACTTGACATCGTCCAGTGATTGTTGAATGAAAAATATTTTCTATAATTTGACATCGTCCAGTGATTGTTGAATGAAAAATATTTTCTATAACTTGACATCGTCCCGTGATTGTTGAATGAATAATATTTTCTATAATTTGACATCGTCCAGTGATTGTTGAATGAAAAATATTTTCTATAATTTGACATCGTCCAGTGATTGTTGAATGTAAAATATTTTCTATAATTTGACATTGTCCAGTGATTGTTGAATGAAAAATATTTTCTATAATTTGACATCGTCCAGTGATTGTAGAAGGAAAAATATTTTCTATAATTTGACATCGTCCAGTGATTGTTGAATGAAAAATATTTTCTATAATTTGACATCGTCCAGTGATTGTTGAAGGAAAAATATTTTCTATAATTTGACATCGTCCAGTGATTGTTGAATGAAAAATATTTTCTAAAATTTGACATTGTCCAGTGATTGTTGAATGAAAAATATTTTCTATAATTTGACATCGTCCAGTGATTGTTGAATGAAAAATATTTTCTATAACTTGACATCGTCCAGTGATTGTTGAATGAAAAATATTTTCTATAATATTATATCGTCCAGTGATTGTTGAATGTAAAATATTTTCTATAATTTGACATCGTCCAGTGATTGTTGAAGGAAAAATATGTTCTATAATTTGAAATTGTCCAGTGATTGTTGAATGAAACATATTTTCTATAATTTGACATTGTCCAGTGATTGTTGAATGAAAAATATTTTCTATAATTTGACATTGTCCAGTGATTGTTGCTTGAAAAATATTTTCTATAATTGACATCGTCCAGTGATTGTAGAAGGAAAAATATTTTCTATAATTTGACATCGTCCAGTGATTGTTGAATGAAAAATATTTTCTATAATTTGACATCGTCCAGTGATTGTTGAAGGAAAAATATTTTCTATAATTTGACATCGTCCAGTGATTGTTGAATGAAAAATATTTTCAATAATTTGACATTGTCCAGTGATTGTTGAATGAAAAATATTTTCTATAATTTGACATCGTCCAGTGATTGTTGAATGAAAAATATTTTCTATAACTTGACATTCTCCAGTGATTGTTTAATGAAAAATATTTTCTATAATTTGACATCGTCCAGTGATTGTTGAATGAAAAATATTTTCTTTAATTTTACATCGTCCAGTGATTGTTGAAGGAAAAATATTTTCTATAATTTGACATTGTCCAGTGATTGTTGAATGAAAAATATTTTCTATAATTTGACATTGTCCAGTGATTGTTGAATGAAAAATATTTTCTATAATTTGACATCGTCCAATGATTGTTGAATGAAAAATATTTTCTATAACTTGACATCGTCCAGTGATTGTTGAATGAAAAATATTTTCTATAATTTGACATCGTCCAGTGATTGTTGATTGAAAAATATTTTCTATAATTTGACATCGTCCAGAGATTGTTGAATGAAACATATTTTCTAAAACTTGACATCGTCCAGTGATTGTTGAATGAAAAATATTTTCTATAATTTGACATCGTCCAGTTATTGTTGAAGGAAAAATATTTTCTATAATTTGACATCGTCCATTGATTGTTGAATGAAACATATTTTCTAAAATTTGACATTGTCCAGTGATTGTTGAATGAAAAATATTTTCTATAATTTGACATCGTTCAGTGATTGTTGAATGAAACATATTTTCTATAACTTGACATCGTCCAGTGATTGTTGAATGAAAAATATTTTCTATAATTTGACATCGTCCAATGATTGTTGAATGAAAAATATTTTCTATAATTTGACATCGTCCAGTGATTGTTGAATGAAAAATATTTGCCATAACTTGACATCGTCCAGTGATTGTTGAATGAAAAATATTTTCTATAATTTGACATCGTCCAGTGATTGTTGAATGAAAAATATTTTCTATAACTTGACATTCTCCAGTGATTGTTTAATGAAAAATATTTTCTATAATTTGACATCGTCCAGTGATTGTTGAATGAAAAATATTTTCTATAATTTGACATCGTCCAGTGATTGTTGAAGGAAAAATATTTTCTATAATTTGACATTGTCCAGTGATTGTTGAATGAAAAATATTTTCTATAATTTGACATTGTCCAGTGATTGTTGAATGAAAAATATTTTCTATAATTTGACATCGTCCAGTGATGGTTGAATGAAAAATATTTTCTATAACTTGACATCGTCCAGTGATTGTTGAATGAAAAATATTTTCTATAATTTGACATCGTCCAGTGATTGTTGATTGAAAAATATTTTCTATAATTTGACATCGTCCAGTGATTGTTGAATGAAAAATATTTTCTATAACTTGACATCGTCCAGTGATTGTTGAATGAAAAATATTTTCTATAATTTGACATCGTCCAGTGATTGTTGAAGGAAAAATATTTTCTATAATTTGACATCGTCCAGTGATTGTTGAATGAAAAATATTTTCTATAATTTGACATTGTCCAGTGATTGTTGAATGAAAAATATTTTCTATAATTTGACATCGTCCAGTGATTGTTGAATGAAACATATTTTCTATAACTTGACATCGTCCAGTGATTGTTGAATTAAAAATATTTTCTATAATTTGACATCGTCCAGTGATTGTTGAATGAAAAATATTTTCTATAATTTGACATCGTCCAGTGATTGTTGAATGAAAAATATTTTCCATAACTTGACATCGTCCAGTGATTGTTGAATGAAAAATATTTTCTATAATTTGACATCGTCCAGTGATTGTTGAATGAAAAATATTTTCTATAACTTGCCATCGTCCAGTGATTGTTGAATGAAAAATATTTTCTATAATTTGACATCGTCCAGTGATTGTTGAATGAAAAATATTTTCTATAATTTGATATCGTCCAGTGATTGTTGAATGTAAAATATTTTCTATAATTTGACATTGTCCAGTGATTGTTGAATGAACAATATTTTCTATAATTTGACATCGTCCAGTGATTGTTGAATGAAAAATATTTTCTATAATTTGACATTGTCCAGTGATTGTTGAAGGAAAAATATTTTCTATAATTTGACATCGTCCAGTGATTGTTGAATGAAAAACATTTTCTATAACTTGACATCGTCCAGTGATTGTTGAATGAAAAATATTTTCTATAATTTGACATCGTCCAGTGATTGTTGAATGAAAAATATTTTCTATAATTTGACATCGTCCAGTGATTGTTGAAGGAAAAATATTTTCTATAATTTGACATCGTCCAGTGATTGTTGAATGAAAAATATTTTCTATAACTTGACATCGTCCAGTGATTGTTGAATGAAAAATATTTTCTATAATTTGACATCGTCCAGTGATTGTTGAATGAAAAATATTTTCTATAATTTTACATCGTCCAGTGATTGTTGAATGAAAGATATTTTCTATAATTTGACATCGTCCAGTGATTGTTGAATGAAAAATATTTTCTATAATTTGACATTGTCCAGTGATGTTGAATGAAAAATATTTTCTATAATTTGACATCGTCCAGTGATTGTTGAATGAAAAATATTTTCTATAATTTGACATTGTCCAGTGATTGTTGAATGAAAAATATTTTCTATAATTTGAAATTGTCCAGTGATTGTTGAATGAAAACTATTTTCTATAATTTGACATCGTCCAGTGATTGTTGAATGAAAAATATTTTCTATAACTTGACATCGTCCAGTGATTATTGACAGAAAAATATATTCTATAATTTTACATCGTCCAGTGATTGTTGAATGAAAAATATTTTCTATAATTTGACATCGTCCAGTGGTTGTTGAATGAAAAATAATTTCTATAACTTGACATCGTCCAGTGATTGTTGAATGAAAAATATTTTCTATAATTTGACATCGTCCAGTGATTGTTGAATGAAAAATATTTTCTATAACTTGACATCGTCCAGTGATTGTTGAATGAAATATATTTTCTATAATTTGACATCGTCCAGTGATTGTTGAATGAAAAATATTTTCTATAATTTGACATCGTCAAGTGATTGTTGAAGGAAAAATATTTTCTATAATTTGACATCGTCCAGTGATTGTTGAATGAAAAATATTTTCTATAATTTGACATTGTACAGTGATTGTTGAAGGTAAAATATTTTCTATAATTTGACATCGTCCAGTGATTGTTGAATGAAAAATATTTTCTATAATTTGACATCGTCCAGTGATTGTTGAATGAAAAATATTTTCTATAATTAGACATCGTCCAGTGATTGTTGAATGAAAAATATTTTCTATAATTTGACATCGTCCAGTGATTGTTGAATGAAAAATATTTTCTATAATTTGACATTGTCCAGTGATTGTTGAATGAAAAATATTTTCTATAATTTGACATCGTCCAGTGATTGTTGAATGTTAAATATTTTCTATAATTTAACATTGTCCAGTGATTGTTGAATGAAAAATACTTTCTATAATTTGACATCGTCCAGTGATTGTTTAAGGAAAAATATTTTTCTATAATTTGACATTGTCCAGTGATTGTTGAATGAAAAATACTTTCTATAATTTGACATCGTCCAGTGATTGTTGAATGAAAAATATTTTCTATAATTTGACATCGTCCAGTGATTGTTAATGAAAAATATTTTCTATAACTTGACATCGTCCAGTGATTGTTGAATGACAAATATTTTCTCTAACTTGACATCGTCCACTGATTGTTGAATGACAAATATTTTCTATAATTTGACATCGTCCAGAGATTGTTGAATGAAAAATATTTTCTATAATTTGACATCGTCCAGAGATTGTTGAATGAAAAATATTTTCTATAATTTGACATCGTCCAGTGATTGTTGAATGAAAAATATTTTCTATAACTTGACATCGTCCAGTGATTGTTGAATGAAAAATATTTTCTATAATTTGACATCGTCCAGAGATTGTTGAATGAAAAATATTTTCTATAATTTGACATCGTCCAGTGATTGTTGAATGAAAAATATTTTCTATAATTTGACATCGTCCAGTGATTGTTGAATGAAAAATATTTTCTATAATTTGACATCGTCCAGTGATTGTTGAATGTAAAATATTTTCTATAATTTGACATTGTCCAGTGATTGTTGAATGAAAAATATTTTCTATAATTTGACATCGTCCAGTGATTGTTGAATGAAAAATATTTTCTATAATTTGACATCGTCCAGTGATTGTTGAATGAACATATTTTCCATAACTTGACATCGTCCAGTGATTGTTGAATGAAAAATATTTTCTATAATTTGACATCGTCCAGTGATTGTTGAATGAAAAATATTTTCTATAACTTGACATCGTCCAGTGATTGTTGAATGAAAAATATTTTCTATAATTTGACATCGTCCAGTGATTGTTGAAGGAAAAATATTTTCTATAAATTGACATCGTCCAGTGATTGTTGAATGAAAAATATTTTCTATAATTTGACATCGTCCAGTGATTGTTGAATGAAAAATATTTTCTATAATTTGACATCGTCCAGTGATTGTTGAATGAAAAATATTTTCTATAATTTTACATTGTACAGTGATTGTTGAAGGAAAAATATTTTCTATAATTTGACATCGTCCAGTGATTGTTGAATGAAAAATACTTTCTATAATTTGACATTGTCCAGTGATTGTTGAATGAAAAATATTTTCTATAATTAGACATCGTCCAGTGATTGTTGAATGAAAAATATTTTCTATAATTTGACATCGTCCAGTGATTGTTGAATGAAACATATTTTCTATAATTTGACATCGTCCAGTGATTGTTGAATGAAAAATATTTTCTATAATTTGACATCGTCCAGTGATTGTTGAATGTAAAATATTTTCTATAATTTGAGATTGTCCAGTGATTGTTGAATGAAAAATATTTTCTATAATTTGACATCGTCCAGTGATTGTTGAATGAAAAATATTTTCTATAATTTGACATCGTCCAGTGATTGTTGAATGAAAAATACTTTCTATAATTTGACATCGTCCAGTGATTGTTGAAGGAAAAATATTTTCTATAATTTGACATCGTCCAGTGATTGTTGAATGAAAAATATTTTCTATAACTTGACATCGTGCAGTGATTGTTGAATGACAAATATTTTCTCTAACTTGACATCGCCCACTGATTGTTGAATGACAAATATTTTCTATAATTTGACATCGTCCAGAGATTGTTGAATGAAAAATATTTTCTATAATTTGACATCGTCCAGTGATTGTTGAATGAAAAATATTTTCTATAACTTGACATCGTCCAGTGATTGTTGAATGAAACATATTTTCTATAACTTGACATCGTCCAGTGATTGTTGAATGACAAATATTTTCTATAATTTGACATCGTCCAGTGATTGTTGAATGAAAAATATTTTCTATAATTTGACATCGTCCAGTGATTGTTGAATGAACATATTTTCCATAACTTGACATCGTCCAGTGATTGTTGAATGAAAAATATTTTCTATAATTTGACATCGTCCAGTGATTGTTGAATGAAAAATATTTTCTATAATTTGACATCGTCCAGTGATTGTTTAAGGAAAAATATTTTTCTATAATTTGACATTGTCCAGTGATTGTTGAATGAAAAATACTTTCTATAATTTGACATCGTCCAGTGATTGTTGAAGGAAAAATATTTTCTATAATTTGACATCGTCCAGTGATTGTTGAATGAAAAATATTTTCTATAACTTGACATCGTCCAGTGATTGTTGAATGACAAATATTTTCTCTAACTTGACATCGTCCACTGATTGTTGAATGACAAATATTTTCTATAATTTGACATCGTCCAGAGATTGTTGAATGAAAAATATTTTCTATAATTTGACATCGTCCAGAGATTGTTGAATGAAAAATATTTTCTATAATTTGACATCGTCCAGTGATTTTTGAATGAAAAATATTTTCTATAACTTGACATCGTCCAGTGATTGTTGAATGAAAAATATTTTCTATAATTTGACATCGTCCAGAGATTGTTGAATGAAAAATATTTTCTAAAATTTGACATCGTCCAGTGATTGTTGAATGAAAAATATTTTCTATAATTTGACATCGTCCAGTGATTGTTGAATGAAAAATATTTTATATAATTTGACATCGTCCAGTGATTGTTGAAGGAAAAATATTTTCTATAATTTGACATTGTCCAGTGATTGTTGAATGAAAAATATTTTCTATAATTTGACATCGTCCAGTGATTGTTGAAAGAAAAATATTTTCTATAATTTGACATCGTCCAGTGATTGTTGAATGAACATATTTTCCATAACTTGACATCGTCCAGTGATTGTTGAATGAAAAATATTTTCTATAATTTGACATCGTCCAGTGATTGTTGAATGAAAAATATTTTCTATAACTTGACATCGTCCAGTGATTGTTGAATGAAAAATATTTTCTATAATTTGACATCGTCCAGTGATTGTTGAAGGAAAAATATTTTCTATAATTTGACATCGTCCAGTGATTGTTTAATGAAAAATATTTTCTATAACTTGACATCGTCCAGTGATTGTTGAATGAAAAATATTTTCTATAATTTGACATCGTCCAGTGATTGTTGAAGGAAAAATATTTTCTATAATTTTACATCGTCCAGTGATTGTTGAATGAAAAATATTTTCTATAATTTGACATCGTCCAGTGATTGTTGAATGAAAAATATTTTCTATAATTTGACATCGTCCAGTGATTGTTGAATGAAAAATATTTTCTATAACTTGACATCGTCCCGTGATTGTTGAATGAAAAATATTTTCTATAATTTGACATCGTCCAGTGATTGATGAATGAAAAATATTTTCTATAATTTGACATCGTCCAGTGATTGTTGAATGTAAAATATTTTCTATAATTTGACATTGTCCAGTGATTGTTGAATGAAAAATATTTTCTATAATTTGACATCGTCCAGTGATTGTAGAAGGAAAAATATTTTCTATAATTTGACATCGTCCAGTGATTGTTGAATGAAAAATATTTTCTATAATTTGACATCGTCCAGTGATTGTTGAAGGAAAAATATTTTCTATAATTTTTCATCGTCCAGTGATTGTTGAATGAAAAATATTTTCTAAAATTTGACATTGTCCAGTGATTGTTGAATGAAAAATATTTTCTATAACTTGACATCGTCCAGTGATTGTTGAATGAAAAATATTTTCTATAATTTGAAATCGTCCAGTGACTGTTGAATGAAAAATATTTTCTATAATATTATATCGTCCAGTGATTGTTGAATGTAAAATATTTTCTATAATTTTACATCGTCCAGTGATTGTTGAAGGAAAAATATTTTCTATAATTTGACATTGTCCAGTGATTGTTGAATGAAACATATTTTCTATAATTTGACATTGTCCAGTGATTGTTGAAGGAAAAATATTTTCTATAATTTGACATCGTCCAGTGATTGTTGAATGAAAAATATTTTCTATAACTTGACATCGTCCAGTGATTGTTGAATGAGAAATATTTTCTATAATTTGACATCGTCCAGTGATTGTTGAATGAAAAATATTTTCTATAATTTTACATCGTCCAGTGATTGTTGAATGAAAAATATTTTCTATAATTTGACATTGTCCAGTGATTGTTGCATGAAAGATATTTTCTATAATTTGACATCGTCCAGTGATTGTAGAAGGAAAAATATTTTCTATAATTTGACATCGTCCAGTGATTGTTGAATGAAAAATATTTTCTATAATTTGACATCGTCCAGTGATTGTTGAAGGAAAAATATTTTCTATGATTTTACATCGTCCAGTGATTGTTGAATGAAAAATATTTTCAATAATTTGACATTGTCCAGTGATTGTTGAATGAAAAATATTTTCTATAATTTGACATCGTCCAGTGATTGTTGAATGAAAAATATTTTCTATAACTTGACATTCTCCAGTGATTGTTTAATGAAAAATATTTTCTATAATTTGACATCGTCCAGTGATTGTTGAATGAAAAATATTTTCTATAATTTTACATCGTCCAGTGATTGTTGAAGGAAAAATATTTTCTATAATTTGACATTGTCCAGTGATTGTTGAATGAAAAATATTTTCTATAATTTGACATTGTCCAGTGATTGTTGAATGAAAAATATTTTCTATAATTTGACATCGTCCAGTGATTGTTGAATGAAAAATATTTTCTATAACTTGACATCGTCCAGTTATTGTTGAATGAAAAATATTTTCTATAATTTGACATCGTCCAGTGATTGTTGATTGAAAAATTTTTTCTATAATTTGACATCGTCCAGTGATTGTTGAATGAAACATATTTTCTATAACTTGACATCGTCCAGTGATTGTTGAATGAAAAATATTTTCTATAATTTGACATCGTCCAGTGATTGTTGAAGGAAAAATATTTTCTATAATTTGACATCGTCCAGTGATTGTTGAATGAAACATATTTTCTAAAATTTGACATTGTCCAGTGATTGTTGAATGAAAAATATTTTCTATAATTTGACATCGTCCAGTGATTGTTGAATGAAACATATTTTCTATAACTTGACATCGTCCAGTGATTGTTGAATGAAAAATATTTTCTATAATTTGACATCGTCCAGAGATTGTTGAATGAAAAATATTTTCTGTAATTTGACATCGTCCAGTGATTGTTGAATGAAAAATATTTTCTATAATTTGACATCGTCCAGTGATTGTTGAATGAAAAATATTTTCTATAATTTGACATCGTCCAGTGATTGTTGAATGTAAAATATTTTCTATAATTTGACATTGTCAAGTGATTGTTGAATGAAAAATATTTTCTATAATTTGACATCGTCCAGTGATTGTTGAATGAAAAATATTTTCTATAATTTGACATCGTCCAGTGATTGTTGAATGAACATATTTTCCATAACTTGACATCGTCCAGTGATTGTTGAATGAAAAATATTTTCTATAATTTGACATCGTCCAGTGATTGTTGAATGAAAAATATTTTCTATAACTTGACATCGTCCAGTGATTGTTGAATGAAAAATATTTTCTATAATTTGACATCGTCCAGTGATTGTTGAAGGAAAAATATTTTCTATAAATTGACATCGTCCAGTGATTGTTGAATGAAAAATATTTTCTATAATTTGACATCGTCCAGTGATTGTTGAATGAAAAATATTTTCTATAATTTGACATCGTCCAGTGATTGTTGAATGAAAAATATTTTCTATAATTTTACATTGTACAGTGATTGTTGAAGGAAAAATATTTTCTATAATTTGACATCGTCCAGTGATTGTTGAATGAAAAATACTTTCTATAATTTGACATTGTCCAGTGATTGTTGAATGAAAAATATTTTCTATAATTAGATATCGTCCAGTGATTGTTGAATGAAAAATATTTTCTATAATTTGACATCGTCCAGTGATTGTTGAATGAAACATATTTTCTATAATTTGACATCGTCCAGTGATTGTTGAATGAAAAATATTTTCTATAATTTGACATCGTCCAGTGATTGTTGAATGTAAAATATTTTCTATAATTTGAGATTGTCCAGTGATTGTTGAATGAAAAATATTTTCTATAATTTGACATCGTCCAGTGATTGTTGAATGAAAAATATTTTCTATAATTTGACATCGTCCAGTGATTGTTGAATGAAAAATACTTTCTATAATTTGACATCGTCCAGTGATTGTTGAAGGAAAAATATTTTCTATAATTTGACATCGTCCAGTGATTGTTGAATGAAAAATATTTTCTATAACTTGACATCGTGCAGTGATTGTTGAATGACAAATATTTTCTCTAACTTGACATCGCCCACTGATTGTTGAATGACAAATATTTTCTATAATTTGACATCGTCCAGAGATTGTTGAATGAAAAATATTTTCTATAATTTGACATCGTCCAGTGATTGTTGAATGAAAAATATTTTCTATAACTTGACATCGTCCAGTGATTGTTGAATGAAACATATTTTCTATAACTTGACATCGTCCAGTGATTGTTGAATGACAAATATTTTCTATAATTTGACATCGTCCAGTGATTGTTGAATGAAAAATATTTTCTATAATTTGACATCGTCCAGTGATTGTTGAATGAACATATTTTCCATAACTTGACATCGTCCAGTGATTGTTGAATGAAAAATATTTTCTATAATTTGACATCGTCCAGTGATTGTTGAATGAAAAATATTTTCTATAATTTGACATCGTCCAGTGATTGTTAAAGGAAAAATATTTTTCTATAATTTGACATTGTCCAGTGATTGTTGAATGAAAAATACTTTCTATAATTTGACATCGTCCAGTGATTGTTGAAGGAAAAATATTTTCTATAATTTGACATCGTCCAGTGATTGTTGAATGAAAAATATTTTCTATAACTTGACATCGTCCAGTGATTGTTGAATGACAAATATTTTCTCTAACTTGACATCGTCCACTGATTGTTGAATGACAAATATTTTCTATAATTTGACATCGTCCAGAGATTGTTGAATGAAAAATATTTTCTATAATTTGACATCGTCCAGAGATTGTTGAATGAAAAATATTTTCTATAATTTGACATCGTCCAGTGATTTTTGAATGAAAAATATTTTCTATAACTTGACATCGTCCAGTGATTGTTGAATGAAAAATATTTTCTATAATTTGACATCGTCCAGAGATTGTTGAATGAAAAATATTTTCTAAAATTTGACATCGTCCAGTGATTGTTGAATGAAAAATATTTTCTATAATTTGACATCGTCCAGTGATTGTTGAATGTAAAATATTTTCTATAATTTGACATCGTCCAGTGATTGTTGAATGTAAAATATTTTCTATAATTTGACACTGTCCAGTGATTGTTGAATGAAAAATATTTTCTATAATTTGACATCGTCCAGTGATTGTTGAAAGAAAAATATTTTCTATAATTTGACATCGTCCAGTGATTGTTGAATGAACATATTTTCCATAACTTGACATCGTCCAGTGATTGTTGAATGAAAAATATTTTCTATAATTTGACATCGTCCAGTGATTGTTGAATGAAAAATATTTTCTATAACTTGACATCGTCCAGTGATTGTTGAATGAAAAATATTTTCTATAATTTGACATCGTCCAGTGATTGTTGAAGGAAAAATATTTTCTATAATTTGACATCGTCCAGTGATTGTTTAATGAAAAATATTTTCTATAACTTGACATCGTCCAGTGATTGTTGAATGAAAAATATTTTCTATAATTTGACATCGTCCAGTGATTGTTGAAGGAAAAATATTTTCTATAATTTTACATCGTCCAGTGATTGTTGAATGAAAATATTTTCTATAATTTGACATCGTCCAGTGATTGTTGAATGAAAAATATTTTCTATAATTTGACATCGTCCAGTGATTGTTGAATGAAAAATATTTTCTATAACTTGACATCGTCCCGTGATTGTTGAATGAAAAATATTTTCTATAATTTGACATCGTCCAGTGATTGATGAATGAAAAATATTTTCTATAATTTGACATCGTCCAGTGATTGTTGAATGTAAAATATTTTCTATAATTTGACATTGTCCAGTGATTGTTGAATGAAAAATATTTTCTATAATTTGACATCGTCCAGTGATTGTAGAAGGAAAAATATTTTCTATAATTTGACATCGTCCAGTGATTGTTGAATGAAAAATATTTTCTATAATTTGACATCGTCCAGTGATTGTTGAAGGAAAAATATTTTCTATAATTTTTCATCGTCCAGTGATTGTTGAATGAAAAATATTTTCTAAAATTTGACATTGTCCAGTGATTGTTGAATGAAAAATATTTTCTATAATTTGACATCGTCCAGTGATTGTTGAATGAAAAATATTTTCTATAACTTGACATCGTCCAGTGATTGTTGAATGAAAAATATTTTCTATAATTTGAAATCGTCCAGTGACTGTTGAATGAAAAATATTTTCTATAATATTATATCGTCCAGTGATTGTTGAATGTAAAATATTTTCTATAATTTTACATCGTCCAGTGATTGTTGAAGGAAAAATATTTTCTATAATTTGACATTGTCCAGTGATTGTTGAATGAAACATATTTTCTATAATTTGACATTGTCCAGTGATTGTTGAAGGAAAAATATTTTCTATAATTTGACATTGTACAGTGATTGTTGAAGGAAAAATATTTTCTATAATTTGACATCGTCCAGTGATTGTTGAATGAAAAATATTTTCTATAATTTGACATTGTCCAGTGATTGTTGAATGAAAAATATTTTCTATAATTAGAAATCCTCCAGTGATTGTTGAATGAAAAATATTTTCTATAATTTGACATCGTCCAGTGATTGTTGAATGAAACATATTTTCTATAACTTGACATCGTCCAGTGATTGTTGAATGAAAAATATTTTCTATAATTTGACATCGTCCAGTGATTGTTGAATGAAAAATATTTTCTATAACTTTACATCGTCCAGTAATTGTTGAATGAAAAATATTTTCTATAATTTGACATCGTTCAGTGATTTTTGAATGAAAAATATTTTCTATAACTTGACATCGTCCAGTGATTGTTGAATGAAAAATATTTGCTATAATTTGACATCGTTTAGTGATTGTTGAATGAAAAATATTTTCTATAATTTGACATCGTCCAGTGATTGTTGAATATAAAATATTTTCTATGATTTGACATTGTCCAGTGATTGTTGAATGAAAAATATTTTCTGTAATTTGACATCGTCCAGTGATTATTGAAGGAAATTGACATCGTCCAGTGATTGTTGAATGAAAAATATTTTCTATAATTTGACATCGTCCAGTGATTGTTGAATGAAAAATATTTTCTATAATTTGACATCGTCCAGTGATTGTTGAAGGTAAAATATTTTCTATAATTTGACATTGTCCAGTGAATGTTGAATGAAAAATATTTTCTATAATTTGACATCGTCCAGTTATTGCTGAAGGAAAAATATTTTCTATAATTTGACATCGTCCAGTGATTGTTGAATGAAAAATATTTTCTATTATTTGACATCGTCCAGTGATTGTTGAAGTAAAAATATTTTCTATAATTTGACATCGTCCAGTGATTGTTGAATGAAAAATATTTTCTATAACTTGACATTGTCCAGTGATTGTTGAATGAAAAATATTTTCTATAATTTGACATCGTCCAGTGATTGTTGAAGGAAAAATATTTTCTATAACTTGACATCGTCCCGTGATTGTTGAATGAAAAATATTTTCTATAATTTGACATCGTCCAGTGATTGTTGAATGAAAAATATTTTCTATAATTTGACATCGTCCAGTGATTGTAGAAGAAAAAATATTTTCTATAATTTGACATCGTCCAGTGATTGTTGAATGAAAAATATTTTCTATAATTTGACATCGTCCAGTGATTGTTGAAGGAAAAATATTTTCTATAATTTGACATCGTCCAGTGATTGTTGAATGAAAAATATTTTCTATAATTTGACATTGTCCAGTGATTGTTGAAGGAAAAATATTTTCTATAATTTGACATCGTCCAGTGATTGTTGAATGAAAAATATTTTCTATAACTTGACATTGTCCAGTGATTGTTGAATGAAAAATATTTTCTATAATTTGACATCGTCCAGTGATTGTTGAATGAAAAATATTTTCTATAATTTGACATTGTCCAGTGATTGTTGAATGAAAAATATTTTCTATAATTTGACATCGTCCAGTGATTGTTGAATGAAAAATATTTTCTATAATTTGACATTGTCCAGTGATTGTTGAATGAAAAATATTTTCTATAATTTGACATCGTCCAGTGATTGTTGAAGGAAAAATATTTTCTATAATTTGACATTGTCCAGTGATTGTTGAATGAAAAAATTGTTCTATAATTTGAAATTGTCCAGTGATAGTTGAATGAAAACTATTTTCTATAATTTGACATCGTCCAGTGATTGTTGAATGAAAAATATTTTCTATAACTTGACATCGTCCAGTGATTATTGACAGAAAAATATTTTCTATAATTTTACATCGTCCAGTGATTGTTGAATGAAAAATATTTTCTATAATTTGACATCGTCCAGTGGTTGTTGAATGAAAAATATTTTCTATAACTTGACATCGTCCAGTGATTGTTAAATGAAAAATATTTTCTATAATTTGACATCGTCCAGTGATTGTTGAATGAAAAATATTTTCTATAACTTGACATCGTCCAGTGATTGTTGAAGGAAAAATATTTTCTATAATTTGACATCGTCCAGTGATTGTTGAATGAAAAATATTTTCTATAATTTGACATCGTCCAGTTATTGTTGAAGGAACAATATTTTCTATAATTTGACATCGTCCAGTGATTGTTGAATGAAAAATATTTTCTATAATTTGACATTGTACAGTGATTGTTGAAGGAAAAATATTTTCTATAATTTGACATCGTCCAGTGATTGTTGAATGAAAAATACTTTCTATAATTTGACATTGTCCAGTGATTGTTGAATGAAAAATATTTTCTATAATTAGACATCGTCCAGTGATTGTTGAATGAAAAATATTTTCTATAATTTGACATCGTCCAGTGATTGTTGAATGAAACATATTTTCTATAATTTGACATCGTCCAGTGATTGTTGAATGAAAAATATTTTCTATAATTTGACATCGTCCGGTGATTGTTGAATGAAAAATATTTTCTATAACTTTACATCGTCCAGTAATTGTTGAATGAAAAATATTTTCTATAATTTGACATCGTCCAGTGATTGTTGAATGAAAAATATTTTCTATAACTTGACATCGTCCAGTGATTATTGAAGGAAAAATATTTTCTATAATTTGACATCGTCCAGTCATTGTTGAATGAAAAATATTTTCTATAATTTGACATCGTCCAGTGATTGTTGAATGTAAAATATTTTCTATAATTTGACATTGTCCAGTGATTGTTGAATGAAAAATATTTTCTATAATTTGACATCGTCCAGTGATTGTTGAAGGAAAAATATTTTCTATAATTTGACATCGTCCAGTGATTGTTGAATGAAAAATATTTTCTATAATTTGACATCGTCCAGTGATTGTTGAAGTAAAAATATTTTCTATAATTTGACATCGTCCAGTGATTGTTGAATGAAAAATATTTTCTATAATTTGACATCGTCCAGTGATTGTTGAATGAAAAATATTTTCTATAACTTGACATCGTCCAGTGATTGTTGAATGACAAATATTTTCTATAATTTGACATCGTCCAGAGATTGTTGAATGTGAAATATTTTCTATAATTTGCCATCGTCCAGTGATTGTTGAATGAAAAATATTTTCTATAATTTGACATCGTCCAGTGATTGTTGAATGAAAAATATTTTCTATAATTTGACATCGTCCAGAGATTGTTGAATGAAAAATATTTTCTATAACTTGACATCGTCCAGTGATTGTTGAATGAAAAATATTTTCTATAATTTGACATTGTACAGTGATTGTTGAAGGAAAAATATTTTCTATAATTTGACATCGTCCAGTGATTGTTGAATGAAAAATATTTTCTATAATTTGACATTGTCCAGTGATTGTTGAATGAAAAATATTTTCTATAATTAGAAATCGTCCAGTGATTGTTGAATGAAAAATATTTTCTATAATTTGACATCGTCCAGAGATTGTTGAATGAAACATATTTTCTATAATTTGACATCGTCCAGTGATTGTTGAATGAAAAATATTTTCTATAACTGGACATCGTCCAGTGATTGTTGAATGAACAATATTTTCTATAACTGGACATCGTCCAGTGATTGTTGAATGAAAAATATTTTCTATAATTTGACATCGTCCAGTGATTGTTGAATATAAAATATTTTCCATAATTTGCCATTGTCCAGTGATTGTTGAATGAAAAATATTTTCTATAATTTGACATCGTCCAGTGATTATTGAAGGAAAAATATTTTCTATAATTTGACATCGTCCAGTGATTGTTGAACGAAAAATATTTTCTATAACTTGACATCGTCCAGTGATTGTTGAATGAAAAATATTTTCTACAATTTGACATCGTCAAGTGATTGTTGAATGAAAAATATTTTCTATAATTTGACATCTTCAAGTGATTGTTGAATGTAAAATATTTTCTATAATTTTACATTGTCCAGTGATTGTTGAATGAAAAATATTTTCTATAATTTGACATCGTCCAGTGATTGTTGAAGTAAAAATATTTTCTATAATTTTACATCGTCCAGTGATTGTTGAATGAAAAATATTTTCTATAATTTGACATCGTCCAGTGATTGTTGAATGAAAAATATTTTCTATAACTTGACATCGTCCAGTGATTGTTGAAGGAAAAATATTTTCTATAATTTGACATCGTCCAGTGATTGTTAAATGAAACATATTGTCTATAATTTGACATTGTCCAGTGATTGTTGAAGGAAAAATATTTTCTATAATTTGACATCGTCCAGTGATTGTTAAATGAAAAATATTTTCTATAATTTGACATTGTCCAGTGATTGTTGAATGAACAATATTTTCTATAATTTGACATCGTCCAGTGAGTGTTGAATGAAAATATATTCTATAATTTGACATCGTCCAGTGATTGTTGAACGAAAAATATTTTCTATAATTTGACATTGTCCAGTGATTGTTGAATGAAAAATATTTTCTATAATTTGACATTGTCCAGTGATTGTTGAATGAAAAATATTTTCTATAATTTGACATCGTCCAGTGATTGTTGAATGCAAAATATTTTCTATAACTTGACATCGTCCAGTGATTGTTGAATGAAAAATACTTTCTATAATTTGACATCGTCCAGTGATTGTTGAAGGAAAAATATTTTCTATAATTTGACATCGTCCAGTGATTGTTGAAGGAAAAATATTTTCTATAACTTGACATCGTCCAGTGATTGTTGAATGAAAACTATTTTCTATAATTTGACATCGTCCAGTGATTGTTGAATGAAAAATATTTTCTATAATTTGACATCGTCCAGTGATTGTTGAATGAAAAATATTTTCTATAATTTGACATCGTCCAGTGATTGTTGAATGTAAAATATTTTCTATAACTTGACATCGTCCAGTGATTGTTGAATGTAAAATATTTTCTATAATTTGACATCGTCCAGTGATTGTTGAATGAAAAATATTTTCTATAATTTGACATCGTCCAGTGATTGTTGAATGTAAAATATTTTCTATAATTTGACATCGTCCAGTGATTGTTGAATGAAAAATATTTTCTATAATTTGACATCGTCCAGTGATTGTTGAATGAAAAATATTTTCTATAATTTGACATTGTCCAGTGATTGTTGAATGAAAAATATTTTCTATAATTTGACATCGTCCAGTGATTGTTTAAGGAAAAATATTTTCTATAATTTGACATCGTCTAGTGATTGTTAAATGAAAAACATTTTCTATAATTTGACATCGTCCAGTGATTGTTGAAGGAAAAATATTTTCTATAATTTGACATCGTCCAGTGATTGTTAAATGTAAAATATTTTCTATAATTTGACATCGTCCAGTGATTGTTGAATGAAACATATTTTCTATAACTTGACATCGTCCAGTGATTGTTGAATATAAAATATTTTCCATAATTTGCCATTGTCCAGTGATTGTTGAATGAAAAATATTTTCTATAATTTGACATCGTCCAGTGATTATTGAAGGAAAAATATTTTCTATAATTTGACATCGTCCAGTGATTGTTGAAGGAAAAATATTTTCTATAACTTGACATCGTCCAGTGATTGTTGAATGAAAAATATTTTCTACAATTTGACATCGTCAAGTGATTGTTGAATGAAAAATATTTTCTATAATTTGACATCTTCAAGTGATTGTTGAATGTAAAATATTTTCTATAATTTGACATTGTCCAGTGATTTTTGAATGAGAAATATTTTCTATAATTTGACATCGTCCAGTGATTGTTGAAGGAAAAATATTTTCTATAATTTTACATCGTCCAGTGATTGTTGAATGAAAAATATTTTCTATAATTTGACATCGTCCAGTGATTGTTGAAGTAAAAATATTTTCTATAATTTGACATTTTCCAGTGATTGTTGAAGGAAAAATATTTTCTATAATTTGACATCGTCCAGTGATTGTTGAATGAAAAATATTTTCTATAATTTGACATCGTCCAGTGATTGTTGAAGGAAAAATATTTTCTATAATTTGACATCGTCCAGTGATTGTTAAATGAAAAATATTTTCTATAATTTGACATCGTCCAGTGATTGTTAAAAGAAAAATATTTTCTATAATTTGACATCGTCCAGTGATTGTTAAATGAAAAATATTTTCTATAATTTGACATTGTCCAGTGATTGTTGAATGAACAATATTTTCTATAATTTGACATCGTCCAGTGAGTGTTGAATGAAAATATATTCTATAATTTGACATCGTCCAGTGATTGTTGAAGGAAAAATATTTTCCATAATTTGACATTGTCCAGTGATTGTTGAATGAAAAATATTTTCTATAATTTGCCATCGTCCAGTGATAGTTGAATGAAAAATATTTTCTATAACTTGACATCGTCCAGTGATTGTTGAATGAAAAATACTGTCTATAATTTGACATCGTCCAGCGATTGTTGAAGGAAAAATATTTTCTATAATTTGACATCGTCCAGTGATTGTTGAATGAAAAATATTTTCTATAACTTGACATCGTCCAGTGATTGTTGAATGCAAAATATTTTCTATAATTTGACATCGTCCAGTGATTGTTGAATGAAAAATATGTTCTATAATTTGACATCGTCCAGTGATTGTTGAATGAAAAATATTTTCTATAATTTGACATCGTCCAGTGATTGTTGAATGAAAAATATTTTCTATAATTTGACATTGTCCAGTGATTGTTGAATGAAAAATATTTTCTATAATTTGACATCGTCCAGTGATTGTTTAAGGAAAAATATTTTCTATAATTTTACATCGTCCAGTGATTGTTAAATGAAAAACATTTTCTATAATTTGACATCGTCCAGTGATTGTTGAAGGAAAAATATTTTCTATAATTTGACATCGTCCAGTAATTGTTAAATGTAAAATATTTTCTATAATTTGAAATCGTCCAGTGATTGTTGAATGAAACATATTTTCTATAACTTGACATCGTCCAGTGATTGTTGAATATAAAATATTTTCCATAATTTGCCATTGTCCAGTGATTGTTGAATGAAAAATATTTTCTATAATTTGACATCGTCCAGTGATTATTTAAGGAAAAATATTTTCTATAATTTGACATCGTCCAGTGATTGTTGAAGGAAAAATATTTTCTATAACTTGACATCGTCCAGTGATTGTTGAATGAAAAATATTTTCTACAATTTGACATCGTCAAGTGATTGTTGAATGAAAAATATTTTCTATAATTTGACATCTTCAAGTGATTGTTGAATGTAAAATATTTTCTATAATTTGACATTGTCCAGTGATTTTTGAATGAAAAATATTTTCTATAATTTGACATCGTCCAGTGATTGTTGAAGGAAAAATATTTTCTATAATTTTACATCGTCCAGTGATTGTTGAATGAAAAATATTTTCTATAATTTGACATCGTCCAGTGATTGTTGAAGTAAAAATATTTTCTATAATTTGACATTTTCCAGTGATTGTTGAAGGAAAAATATTTTCTATAATTTGACATCGTCCAGTGATTGTTGAATGAAAAATATTTTCTATAATTTGACATCGTCCAGTGATTGTTGAAGGAAAAATATTTTCTATAATTTGACATCGTCCAGTGATTGTTAAATGAAAAATATTTTCTATAATTTGACATCGTCCAGTGATTGTTAAAAGAAAAATATTTTCTATAATTTGACATCGTCCAGTGATTGTTAAATGAAAAATATTTTTTATAATTTGACATTGTCCAGTGATTGTTGAATGAACAATATTTTCTATAATTTGACATCGTCCAGTGAGTGTTGAATGAAAATATATTCTATAATTTGACATCGTCCAGTGATTGTTGAAGGAAAAATATTTTCCATAATTTGACATTGTCCAGTGATTGTTGAATGAAAAATATTTTCTATAATTTGCCATCGTCCAGTGATTGTTGAATGAAAAATATTTTCTATAACTTGACATCGTCCAGTGATTGTTGAATGAAAAATACTGTCTATAATTTGACATCGTCCAGCGATTGTTGAAGGAAAAATATTGTCTATAATTTGACATCGTCCAGTGATTGTTGAATGAAAAATATTTTCTATAACTTGACATCGTCCAGTGATTGTTGAATGCAAAATATTTTCTATAATTTGACATCGTCCAGTGATTGTTGAATGAAAAATATTTTCTATAATTTGACATCGTCCAGTGATTGTTGAATGTAAAATATTTTCTATAATTTGACATTGTCCAGTTATTGTTGAATGAAAAATATTTTCTATAATTTGACATCGTCCAGTGATTGTTGAAGAAAAATATTTTTTATAATTTGACATCGTCCAGTGATTGTTGAATAAAAAATATTTTCTATAATTTGACATCGTCCAGTGATTGTTGAAGTAAAAATATTTTCTATAATTTGACATCGTCCAGTGATTGTTGAATGAAAAATATTTTCTATAATTTGACATCGTCCAGTGATTGTTGAATGAAAAATATTTTCTATAACTTGACATCGTCCAGTGATTGTTGAATGACAAATATTTTCTATAATTTGACATCGTCCAGTTATTGTTAAATGAAAAATATTTTCTATAATTTGACATCGTCCAGTGATTGTTGAATGAAAAATATTTTCTATAATTTGAAATCGTCCAGTGATTGTTGAAGGAAAAATATTTTCTATAATTTGACATCGTCCAGAGATTGTTGAATGAAAAATATTTTCTATAACTTGACATCGTCCAGTGATTGTTGAATGAAAAATATTTTCTATAATTTGACATCATCCAGTGATTGCTGAATGTAAAATATTTTCTATAATTTGACATTGTCCAGTGATTGTTGAATGAAAAATATTTTCTATAATTTGACATCGTCCAGTGATTGTTGAAGGAAAAATATTTTCTATAATTTGACATCGTCCAGTGATTGTTGAATGAAAAATATTTTCTATAATTTGACATCGTCCAGTGATTGTTGAAGTAAAAATATTTTCTATAATTTGACATCGTCCAGTGATTGTTGAATGAAAAATATTTTCTATAATTTTACATCGTCCAGCGATTGTTGAATGAAAAATATTTTCTATAACTTGACATCGTCCAGTGATTGTTGAATGACAAATATTGTCTATAATTTGACATCGTCCAGAGATTGTTGAATGAAAAATATTTTCTATAATTTGACATCGTCCAGTTATTTTTGAATGAAAAATATTTTCTATAATTTGATATCGTCCAGTGATTGTTGAATGAAAAATATTTTCTATAACTTGACATCGTCCAGTGATTGTTGAATGAAAAATATTTTCTATAATTTGACATCGTCCAGTCATTGTTGAATGAAAAATATTTTCTATAATTTGACATCGTCCAGTGATTGTTGAATGTAAAATATTTTCTATAAATTGACATTGTCCAGTGATTGTTGAATGAAAAATATTTTCTATAATTTGACATCGTCCAGTGATTGTTGAATGAAAAATATTTTCTATAATTTGACATCGTCCAGTGATTGTTGAATGAAAAATATTTTCTATAATTTGACATCGTCAAGTGATTGTTGAAGGAAAAATATTTTCTATAATTTGACATCGTCAAGTGATTGTTAAATGAAAAATATTTTCTATAATTTGACATCGTCCAGTGATTGTTGAAGGAAAAATATTTTCTATAATTTGACATCGTCCAGTGATTGTTAAATGAAAAATATTTTCTATAATTTGACATCGTCCAGTGATTGTTGAAGGAAAAATATTTTCTATAATTTGACATCGTCCAGTGATTGTTAAATGTAAAATATTTTCTATAATTTGACATTGTCCAGTGATTGTTGAATGAAAAATATTTTGTATAACTTGACATCGTCCAGTAATTGTTGAATGAAAAATATTTTCTATAATTTGACATCGTCCAGTGATTGTTGAATGAAAAATATTTTCTATAACTGGACATCGTCCAGTGATTGTTGAATGAACAATATTTTTTATAATTTGACATCGTCCAGTGATTGATGAATGAAAAATATTTTCTATAATTTGACATCGTCCAGTGATTGTTGAATATAAAATATTTTCCATAATTTGCCATTGTCCAGTGATTGTTGAATGAAAAATATTTTCTATAATTTGACATCGTCCAGTGATTATTGAAGGAAAAATATTTTCTATAATTTGACATCGTCCAGTGATTGTTGAATGAAAAATATTTTCTATAATTTGACATCGTCCAGTGATTGTTGAAGTAAAAATATTTTCTATAATTTGACATCGTCCAGTGATTGTTGAATGAAAAATATTTTCTATAATTTGACATCGTCCAGTGATTGTTGAATGAAAAATATTTTCTATAACTTGACATCGTCCAGTGATTGTTGAATGAAAAATATTTTCTATAATTTGAAATCGTCCAGTGATTGTTGAATGTTAAATATTTTCTATAATTTGACATTGTCCAGTGATTGTTGAATGAAAAATATTTTCTATAATTTGACATCGTCCAGTGATTGTTGAAGGAAAAATATTTTCTATAATTTGACATCGTCCAGTGATTGTTGAATGAAAAATATTTTCTATAATTTGACATCGTCCAGTGATTGTTGAAGTAAAAATATTTTCTATAATTTGACATCGTCCAGTGATTGTTGAATTAAAAATATTTTCTATAATTTGACATCGTCCAGCGATTGTTGAATGAAAAATATTTTCTATAACTTGACATCGTCCAGTGATTGTTGAATGAAAAATATTTTCTATAACTTGAAATCGTCCAGTGATTGTTGAATGAAAAATATTTTCTATAATTTGACATCGTCCAGTCATTGTTGAATAAAAAATATTTTCTATAATTTGACATCGTCCAGTGATTGTTGAATGTAAAATATTTTCTATAAATTGACATTGTCCAGTGATTGTTGAATGAAAAATATTTTCTATAATTTGACATCGTCCAGTGATTGTTGAAGGAAAAATATTTTCTATAATTTGACATCGTCCAGTGATTGTTGAATGAAAAATATTTTCTATAATTTGACATCGTCAAGTGATTGTTGAAGGAAAAATATTTTCTATAATTTGACATCGTCAAGTGATTGTTAAATGAAAAATATTTTCTATAATTTGACATCGTCCAGTGATTGTTGAAGGAAAAATATTTTCTATAATTTGACATCGTCCAGTGATTGTTAAATGAAAAATATTTTCTATAATTTGACATCGTCCAGTGATTGTTGAAGGAAAAATATTTTCTATAATTTGACATCGTCCAGTGATTGTTAAATGTAAAATATTTTCTATAATTTGACATTGTCCAGTGATTGTTGAATGAAAAATATTTTGTATAACTTGACATCGTCCAGTAATTGTTGAATGAAAAATATTTTCTATAATTTGACATCGTCCAGTGATTGTTGAATGAAAAATATTTTCTATAACTGGACATCGTCCAGTGATTGTAGAATGAACAATATTTTTTATAATTTGACATCGTCCAGTGATTGATGAATGAAAAATATTTTCTATAATTTGACATCGTCCAGTGATTGTTGAATATAAAATATTTTCCATAATTTGCCATTGTCCAGTGATTGTTGAATGAAAAATATTTTCTATAATTTGACATCGTCCAGTGATTATTGAAGGAAAAATATTTTCTATAATTTGACATCGTCCAGTGATTGTTGAATGAAAAATATTTTCTATAATTTGACATCGTCCAGTGATTGTTGAAGTAAAAATATTTTCTATAATTTGACATCGTCCAGTGATTGTTGAATGAAAAATATTTTCTATAATTTGACATCGTCCAGTGATTGTTGAATAAAAAATATTTTCTATAACTTGACATCGTCCAGTGATTGTTGAATGACAAATATTTTCTATAGTTTGACATCGTCCAGTTATTGTTAAATGAAAAATATTTTCTATAATTTGACATCGTCCAGTGATTGTTGAATGAAAAATATTTTCTATAATTTTAAATCGTCCAGTGATTGTTGAAGGAAAAATATTTTCTATAATTTGACATCGTCCAGAGATTGTTGAATGAAAAATATTTTCTATAACTTGACATCGTCCAGTGATTGTTGAATGAAAAATATTTTCTATAATTTGACATCGTCCAGTGATTGCTGAATGTAAAATATTTTCTATAATTTGACATTGTCCAGTGATTGTTGAATGAAAAATATTTTCTATAATTTGACATCGTCCAGTGATTGTTGAAGGAAAAATATTTTCTATAATTTGACATCGTCCAGTGATTGTTGAATGAAAAATATTTTCTATAATTTGACATCGTCCAGTGATTGTTGAAGTAAAAATATTTTCTATAATTTGACATCGTCCAGTGATTGTTGAATGAAAAATATTTTCTATAATTTGACATCGTCCAGCGATTGTTGAATGAAAAATATTTTCTATAACTTGACATCGTCCAGTGATTGTTGAATGACAAATATTGTCTATAATTTGACATCGTCCAGAGATTGTTGAATGAAAAATATTTTCTATAATTTGACATAGTCCAGTGATTTTTGAATGAAAAATATTTTCTATAATTTGATATCGTCCAGTGATTGTTGAATGAAAAATATTTTCTATAACTTGACATCGTCCAGTGATTGTTGAATGAAAAATATTTTCTATAATTTGACATCGTCCAGTCATTGTTGAATGAAAAATATTTTCTATAATTTGACATCGTCCAGTGATTGTTGAATGTAAAATATTTTCTATAAATTGACATTGTCCAGTGATTGTTGAATGAAAAATATTTTCTATAATTTGACATCGTCCAGTGATTGTTGAATGAAAAATATTTTCTATAATTTGACATCGTCCAGTGATTGTTGAATGAAAAATATTTTCTATAATTTGACATCGTCAAGTGATTGTTGAAGGAAAAATATTTTCTATAATTTGACATCGTCAAGTGATTGTTAAATGAAAAATATTTTCTATAATTTGACATCGTCCAGTGATTGTTGAAGGAAAAATATTTTCTATAATTTGACATCGTCCAGTTATTGTTAAATGAAAAATATTTTCTATAATTTGACATCGTCCAGTGATTGTTGAAGGAAAAATATTTTCTATAATTTGACATCGTCCAGTGATTGTTAAATGTAAAATATTTTCTATAATTTGACATTGTCCAGTGATTGTTGAATGAAAAATATTTTGTATAACTTGACATCGTCCAGTAATTGTTGAATGAAAAATATTTTCTATAATTTGACATCGTCCAGTGATTGTTGAATGAAAAATATTTTCTATAACTGGACATCGTCCAGTGATTGTTGAATGAACAATATTTTTTATAATTTGACATCGTCCAGTGATTGATGAATGAAAAATATTTTCTATAATTTGACATCGTCCAGTGATTGTTGAATATAAAATATTTTCCATAATTTGCCATTGTCCAGTGATTGTTGAATGAAAAATATTTTCTATAATTTGACATCGTCCAGTGATTATTGAAGGAAAAATATTTTCTATAATTTGACATCGTCCAGTGATTGTTGAATGAAAAATATTTTCTATAATTTGACATCGTCCAGTGATTGTTGAAGTAAAAATATTTTCTATAATTTGACATCGTCCAGTGATTGTTAAATGAAAAATATTTTCTATAATTTGACATTGTCCAGTGATTGTTGAATGAACAATATTTTCTATAATTTGACATCGTCCAGTGAGTTTTGAATGAAAATATATTCTATAATTTGACATCGTCCAGTGATTGTTTAAGGAAAAATATTTTCCATAATTTGACATTGTCCAGTGATTGTTGAATGAAAAATATTTTCTATAATTTGACATCGTCCAGTGATTGTTGAATTAAAAATATTTTCTATAACTTGACATCGTCCAGTGATTGTTGAATGAAAAATACTTTCTATAATTTGACATCGTCCAGTGATTGTTGAAGGAAAAATATTTTCTATAATTTGACATCGTCCAGTGATTGTTGAATGAAAAATATTTTCTATAACTTGACATCGTCCAGTGATTGTTGAATGAAAAATATTTTCTATAATGTGACATCGTCCAGTGATTGTTGAATGAAAAATATTTTCTATAATTTGACATCGTCCAGTGATTGTTGAATGTAAAATATTTTCTATAATTTGACATTGTCCAGTGATTGTTGAATGAAAAATATTTTCTATAATTTGACATCGTCCAGTGATTGTTGAAGGAAAAATATTTTTTATAATTTGACATCGTCCACTGATTGTTGAATGAAAAATATTTTCTATAATTTGACATCGTCCAGTGATTGTTGAAGTAAAAATATTTTCTATAATTTGACATCGTCCAGTGATTGTTGAATGAAAAATATTTTCTATAATTTGACATCGTCCAGTGATTGTTGAATGAAAAATATTTTCTATAACTTGACATCGTCCAGTGATTGTTGAATGACAAATATTGTCTATAATTTGACATCGTCCAGAGATTGTTGAATGAAAAATATTTTCTATAATTTGACATCGTCCAGTGATTGTTGAATGAAAAATATTTTCTATAATTTGACATCGTCCAGTGATTGTTGAATGAAAAATATTTTCTATAATTTGACATCGTCCAGAGATTGTTGAATGAAAAATATTTTCTATAACTTGAAATCGTCCAGTGATTGTTGAATGAAAAATATTTTCTATAATTTGACATCGTCCAATGATTGCTGAATGTAAAATATTTTCTATAATTTGACATTGTCCAGTGATTGTTGAAGGAAAAATATTTTCTATAATTTGACATCGTCCAGTGATTGTTGAAGGAAAAATATTTTCTATAATATGACATCGTCCAGTGATTGTTGAATGAAAAATATTTTCTATAATTTGACATCGTCCAGCGATTGTTGAATAAAAATTATTTTCTATAACTTGACATCGTCCAGTGATTGTTGAATGACAAATATTGTCTATAATTTGACATCGTCCAGAGATTGTTGAATGAAAAATATTTTCTATAATTTGACATCGTCCAGTGATTTTTGAATGAAAAATATTTTCTATAATTTGATATCGTCCAGTGATTGTTGAATGAAAAATATTTTCTATAATTTGACATCGTCCAGAGATTGTTGAATGAAAAATATTTTCTATAACTTGACATCGTCCAGTGATTGTTGAATGAAATATATTTTCTATAATTTGACATCGTCCAGTGATTGTGGAATGAAAAATATTTTCTATAATTTGACATCGTCCAGTGATTGTTGAATGTAAAATATTTTCTATAACTTGACATCGTCCAGTGATTGTTGAATGAAAAATATTTTCTATAATTTGACATCGTCCAGTTATTGTTGAATGAAAAATATTTTCTATAATTTGACATCGTCCAGTGATTGTTGAATGAAAAATATTTTCTATAATTTGACATTGTCCAGTGATTGTTGAATGAAAAATATTTTCTATAATTTGACATCGTCCAGTGATTGTTTAATGAAAATATTTTCTATAATTTGACATCGTCCAGTGATTGTTGAATGAAAAATATTTTCTATAATTTGACATCGTCCAGTGATTGTTGAAGGAAAAATATTTTCTATAATTTGACATCGTCCAGTGATTGTTAAATGAAAAATATTTTCTATAATTTGACATCGTCCAGTGATTGTTGAAGGAAAAATATTTTCTATAATTTGACATCGTCCAGTGATTGTTAAATGAAAAATATTTTCTATAATTTGACATCGTCCAGTGATTGTTGAATGAAAAATATTTTCTATAATTTGACATCGTCCAGTGATTGTTAAATGAAAAATATTTTCTATAATTTGACATTGTCAAGTGATTTTTGAATGAACAATATTTTCTATAATTTGACATCGTCCAGTGAGTGTTGAATGAAAATATATTCTATAATTTGACATCGTCCAGTGATTGTTGAAGGAAAAATATTTTCCATAATTTGACATTGTCCAGTGATTGTTGAATGAAAAATATTTTCTATAATATTACATAGTCCAGTGATTGTTGAATTAAAAATATTTTCTATTACTTGACATCGTCCAGTGATTGTTGAATGAAAAATACTTTCTATAATTTGACATCGTCCAGTGATTGTTGAAGGAAAAATATTTTCTTTAATTTGACATCGTCCAGTGATTGTTGAAGGAAAAATATTTTCTATAACTTGACATCGTCCAGTGATTGTTGAAGTAAAAATATTTTCTATAATTTGACATCGTCCAGTGATTGTTGAATTAAAAATATTTTCTATAATTTGACATCGTCCAGTGATTGTTGAATGTAAAATATTTTCTATAATTTGACATTGTCCAGTGATTGTTGAATGAAAAATATTTTCTATAATTTTACATCGTCCAGTGATTGTTGAAGGAAAAATATTTTCTATAATTTGACATCGTCCAGTGATTGTTGAATGAAAAATATTTTCTATAATTTGACATCGTCCAGTTATTGTTGAAGTAAAAATATTTTCTATAATTCGACATCGTCCAGTGATTGTTGAATGAAAAATATTTTCTATAATTTGACATCGTCCAGTGTTTATGGAATGAAAAATATTTTCTATAACTTGACATCGTCCAGTGAGTGTTGAATGACAAATATTTTCTAGAATTTGACATCGTCCAGAGATTGTTGAATGAAAAATATTTTCTATAACTTGACATCGTCCAGTGATTGTTGAATGAAAAATATTTTCTATAATTTTACATCGTCCAGTGATTGCTGAATGTAAAATATTTTCTATAATTTGACATTGTCCGGTGATTGTTGAATGAAAAATATTTTCTATAATTTGACATCGTCCAGTGATTGTTGAAGGAAAAATATTTTCTATAATTTGACATCGTCCAGTGATTGTTGAATGAAAAATGTTTTCTATAATTTGACATCGTCCAGTGATTGTTGAAGTAAAAATATTTTCTATAATTTTACATCGTCCAGTGATTGTTGAATGAAAAAAATTTTCTATAATTTGACATCGTCCAGCGATTGTTGAATGAAAAATATTTTCTATAACTTGACATCGTCCAGTGATTGTTGAATGACAAATATTGTCTATAATTTGACATCGTCCAGAGATTGTTTAATGAAAAATATTTTCTATAATTTGACATCGTCCAGTGATTGTTGAATGAAAAATATTTTCTATAATTTGATATCGTCCAGTGATTGTTGAAGGAAAAATATTTTCTATAATTTGACATCGTCCAGAGATTGTTGAATGAAAAATATTTTCTATAATTTCACATCGTCCAGTGATTGTTGAATGAAAAATATTTTCTATAATTTTACATCGTCCAGTGATTGTTGAATGAAAAATATTTTCTATAATTTGACATCGTCCAGTGATTGTTGAAGGAAAAATATTTTCTATAATTTGACATCGTCCAGTGATTGTTCAATGAAAAATATTTTCTATAATTTGACATCGTCCAGTGATTGTTGAAGTAAAAATATTTTCTATAATTTGACATCGTCCAGTGATTGTTGAATTAAAAATATTTTCTATAACTTGACATCGTCCAGTGATTGTTGAATGAAAAATACTTTCTATAATTTGACATCGTCCAGTGATTGTTGAAGGAAAAATATTTTCTATAATTTGACATCGTCCAGTGATTGTTGAATGAAAAATATTTTCTATAACTTGACATCGTCCAGTGATTGTTGAATGAAAAATATTTTCTATAATTTGACATCGTCCAGTGATTGTTGAATGAAAAATATTTTCTATAATTTGACATCGTCCAGTGATTGTTGAATGTAAAATATTTTCTATAATTTGACATTGTCCAGTGATTGTTGAATGAAAAATATTTTCTATAATTTGACATCGTCCAGTGATTGTTGAAGGAAAAATATTTTTTATAATTTGACATCGTCCACTGATTGTTGAATGAAAAATATTTTCTATAATTTGACATCGTCCAGTAATTGTTGAAGTAAAAATATTTTCTATAATTTGACATCGTCCAGTGATTGTTGAATGAAAAATATTTTCTATAATTTGACATCGTCCAGTGATTGTTGAATGAAAAATATTTTCTATAACTTGACATCGTCCAGTGATTGTTGAATGACAAATATTGTCTATAATTTGACATCGTCCAGAGATTGTTGAATGAAAAATATTTTCTATAATTTGACATCGTCCAGTGATTGTTGAATGAAAAATATTTTCTATAATTTGACATCGTCCAGTGATTGTTGAATGAAAAATATTTTCTATAATTTGACATCGTCCAGAGATTGTTGAATGAAAAATATTTTCTATAACTTGAAATCGTCCAGTGATTGTTGAATGAAAAATATTTTCTATAATTTGACATCGTCCAGTGATTGCTGAATGTAAAATATTTTCTATAATTTGACATTGTCCAGTGATTGTTGAAGGAAAAATATTTTCTATAATTTGACATCGTCCAGTGATTGTTGAAGGAAAAATATTTTCTATAATATGACATCGTCCAGTGATTGTTGAATGAAAAATATTTTCTATAATTTGACATCGTCCAGCGATTGTTGAATGAAAAATATTTTCTATAACTTGACATCGTCCAGTGATTGTTGAATGACAAATATTGTCTATAATTTGACATCGTCCAGAGATTGTTGAATGAAAAATATTTTCTATAATTTGACATCGTCCAGTGATTTTTGAATGAAAAATATTTTCTATAATTTGATATCGTCCAGTGATTGTTGAATGAAAAATATTTTCTATAATTTGACATCGTCCAAAGATTGTTGAATGAAAAATATTTTCTATAACTTGACATCGTCCAGTGATTGTTGAATGAAATATATTTTCTATAATTTGACATCGTCCAGTGATTGTGGAATGAAAAATATTTTCTATAATTTGACATCGTCCAGTGATTGTTGAATGTAAAATATTTTCTATAACTTGACATCGTCCAGTGATTGTTGAATGAAAAATATTTTCTATAATTTGACATCGTCCAGTTATTGTTGAATGAAAAATATTTTCTATAATTTGACATCGTCCAGTGATTGTTGAATGTAAAATATTTTCTATAATTTGACATTGTCCAGTGATTGTTGAATGAAAAATATTTTCTATAATTTGACATCGTCCAGTGATTGTTTAATGAAAATATTTTCTATAATTTGACATCGTCCAGTGATTGTTGAATGAAAAATATTTTCTATAATTTGACATCGTCCAGTGATTGTTGAAGGAAAAATATTTTCTATAATTTGACATCGTCCAGTGATTGTTAAATGAAAAATATTTTCTATAATTTGACATCGTCCAGTGATTGTTGAAGGAAAAATATTTTCTATAATTTGACATCGTCCAGTGATTGTTAAATGAAAAATATTTTCTATAATTTGACATCGTCCAGTGATTGTTGAATGAAAAATATTTTCTATAATTTGACATCGTCCAGTGATTGTTAAATGAAAAATATTTTCTATAATTTGACATTGTCAAGTGATTGTTGAATGAACAATATTTTCTATAATTTGACATCGTCCAGTGAGTGTTGAATGAAAATATATTCTATAATTTGACATCGTCCAGTGATTGTTGAAGGAAAAATATTTTCCGTAATTTGACATTGTCCAGTGATTGTTGAATGAAAAATATTTTCTATAATATTACATAGTCCAGTGATTGTTGAATTAAAAATATTTTCTATTACTTGACATCGTCCAGTGATTGTTGAATGAAAAATACTTTCTATAATTTGACATCGTCCAGTGATTGTTGAAGGAAAAATATTTTCTTTAATTTGACATCGTCCAGTGATTGTTGAAGGAAAAATATTTTCTATAACTTGACATCGTCCAGTGATTGTTGAAGTAAAAATATTTTCTATAATTTGACATCGTCCAGTGATTGTTGAATTAAAAATATTTTCTATAATTTGACATCGTCCAGTGATTGTTGAATGTAAAATATTTTCTATAATTTGACATTGTCCAGTGATTGTTGAATGAAAAATATTTTCTATAATTTTACATCGTCCAGTGATTGTTGAAGGAAAAATATTTTCTATAATTTGACATCGTCCAGTGATTGTTGAATGAAAAATATTTTCTATAATTTGACATCGTCCAGTTATTGTTGAAGTAAAAATATTTTCTATAATTCGACATCGTCCAGTGATTGTTGAATGAAAAATATTTTCTATAATTTGACATCGTCTAGTGTTTATGGAATGAAAAATATTTTCTATAACTTGACATCGTCCAGTGAGTGTTGAATGACAAATATTTTCTAGAATTTGACATCGTCCAGAGATTGTTGAATGAAAAATATTTTCTATAACTTGACATCGTCCAGTGATTGTTGAATGAAAAATATTTTCTATAATTTTACATCGTCCAGTGATTGCTGAATGTAAAATATTTTCTATAATTTGACATTGTCCAGTGATTGTTGAATGAAAAATATTTTCTATAATTTGACATCGTCCAGTGATTGTTGAAGGAAAAATATTTTCTATAATTTGACATCGTCCAGTGATTGTTGAATGAAAAATGTTTTCTATAATTTGACATCGTCCAGTGATTGTTGAAGTAAAAATATTTTCTATAATTTTACATCGTCCAGTGATTGTTGAATGAAAAAAATTTTCTATAATTTGACATCGTCCAGCGATTGTTGAATGAAAAATATTTTCTATAACTTGACATCGTCCAGTGATTGTTGAATGACAAATATTGTCTATAATTTGACATCGTCCAGAGATTGTTTAATGAAAAATATTTTCTATAATTTGACATCGTCCAGTGATTGTTGAATGAAAAATATTTTCTATAATTTGATATCGTCCAGTGATTGTTGAAGGAAAAATATTTTCTATAATTTGACATCGTCCAGAGATTGTTGAATGAAAAATATTTTCTATAATTTCACATCGTCCAGTGATTGTTGAATGAAAAATATTTTCTATAATTTTACATCGTCCAGTGATTGTTGAATGAAAAATATTTTCTATAATTTGACATCGTCCAGTGATTGTTGAAGGAAAAATATTTTCTATAATTTGACATCGTCCAGTGATTGTTCAATGAAAAATATTTTCTATAACTTGACATCGTCCAGTGATTGTTGAAGTAAAAATATTTTCTATAATTTGACATCGTCCAGTGATTGTTGAATGAAAAATATTTTCTACTATTTGACATACTCTAGTGATTGTTGCAGGAAAAATATTTTCTATAATTTTACATTGTCCAGTGATTGTTGAATGAAAAATATTTTCTATAATTTGACATCGTCCAGTGATTGTTGAATGAAAAATATTTTCTGTAATTTGACATTGTCCAGTGATTGTTGAATGAAAAATATTTTCTATAATTTGACATCGTCCAGTGATTGTTGAATGAAAAATATTTTCTATAATTTGACATTGTCCAGTGATTGTTGAATGAAAAATATTTTCTATAATTTGACATTGTCCAGTGATTGTTGAATGAAAAATATTTTCTATAATTTGACATCGTCGAGTGATTGTTGAATGAAAAATATTTTCTATAATTTGACATCGTCCAGTGATTGTTGAATGAAAAATATTTTCTATAAGTTGACATCGTCCAGTGATTGTTGAATGAAAAATATTTTCTATAACTTGACATCGTCCAGTGATTGTTGAATGAAAAATATTTTCTATAATTTGACATCGTCCAGTGATTGTTGAATGAAAAATATTTTCTATAATTTGACATCGTCCAGTGATTGTTGAAGGAAAAATATTTTCTATAATTTGACATCGTCCAGTAATTGTTGAATGAGAAATATTTTCTATAATTTGACATCGTCCAGTGATTGTTGAAGGAAAAATATTTTCTATAATTTGACATCGTCCAGTGATTGTTGAATGAAAAATATTTTCTATAATTTGACATCGTCCAGTGATTGTTGAAGTAAAAATATTTTCTATAATTTGACATCGTCCAGTGATTGTTGAATGAAAAATATTTTCTACTATTTGACATCCTCTAGTGATTGTTGCAGGAAAAATATTTTCTATAATTTTACGTTTCCAGTGATTGTTGAATGAAAAATATTTTCTATAATTTGACATCGTCCAGTTATTGTTGAATGAAAAATATTTTCTGTAATTTGACATTGTCCAGTGATTTTTGAATGAAAATAATTTTCTATAATTTGACATCGTCCAGTGATTGTTGAATGAAAAATATTTTCTATAATTTGACATTGTCCAGTGATTGTTGAATGAAAAATATTTTCTATAATTTGACATTGTCCAGTGATTGTTGAATGAAAAATATTTTCTATAATTTGACATCGTCGAGGGATTGTTGAATGAAAAATATTTTCTATAATTTGACATCGTCCAGTGATTGTTGAATGAAAAATATTTTCTATAACTTGACATCGTCCAGTGATTGTTGAATGAAAAATATTTTCTATAACTTGACATCGTCCAGTGATTGTTGAATGAAAAATATTTTCTATAATTTGACATCGTCCAGTGATTGTTGAATGAAAAATATTTTCTATAATTTGACATCGTCCAGTGATTGTTGAAGGAAAAATATTTTCTATAATTTGACATCGTCCAGTAATTGTTGAATGAGAAATATTTTCTATAATTTGACATCGTCCAGTGATTGTTGAATGTAAAATATTTTCTATAATTTGACATTGTCCAGTGATTGTTGAAAGAAACATATTTTCTATAACTTGACATCGTCCAGTGATTGTTGAATGAAAAATATTTTCTATAATTTGACATCGTCCAGTGATTGTTGAAGGAAAAATATTTTCTATAATTTGACATCGTCCAGTAATTGTTGAAGGAAAAATATTTTCTATAATTTGACATCGTCCAGTGATTGTTGAATGAAAAATATTTTCTATAATTTGACATTGTCCAGTGATTGTTGAATGAAAAATATTTTCTATAATTTTACATCGTCCAGTGATTGTTGAAGGAAAAATATTTTCTATAATGTGACATCGTCCAGTTATTGTTGAATGAAAAATATTTTCTATAATTTGACATCGTCCAGTGATTGTTGAAGGAAAAATATTTTCAATGACTTGACATCGTCCAGTTATTGTTGAATAAAAAATATTTTCTATAATTTGACATCGTCCAGTGATTGTTGAAGGAAAAATATTTTCTATAATTTGACATCGTCCAGTGATTGTTGAATGAAAAATATTTTCTCTAATTTGACATCGTCCAGTAATTGTTGAAGGAAAAATATTTTCTATAATTTGACATCGTCCAGTGATTGTTGACGGAAAAATATTTTCTATAATTTGACATCGTCCAGTGATTGTTGAATGAAAAATATTTTCTATAATTTGACATTGTCCAGTGATTGTTGAATGAAAAATATTTTCTATAATTTGACATCGTCCAGTGATTGTTGAATGAAAAATATTTTCTATAATTTGACATCGTCCAGTGACTGTTGAATGAAAAATATTTTCTATAATTTGACATCGTCCAGTGATTGTTGAATGAAAAATAATTTCTATGACTTGACATCGTCCAGTGATTGTTGAATGAATAATATTTTCTATAACTTGACATCGTCCAGTGATTGTTGAATGAAAAATATTTTCTATAATTTGACATCGTCCAGTGATTGTTGAATGTAAAATATTTTCTATAATTTGACATTGTCCAGTGATTGTTGAATGAAAAATATTTTCTATAATTTGACATCATCCAGTGATTGTTGAAGGAAAAATATTTTCTATAATTTTACATTGTCCAGTGATTGTTGAATGAAAAATATTTTCTATAATTTGACATTGTCCAGTGATTGTTGAATTAAAAATATTTTCTATAATTTGACATCGTCCAGTGATGGTTGAATTTAAATTATTTTCTATAACTTGACATCGTCCAGTTATTGTTGAATGAAAAATATTTTCTGTAATTTTACATCGTCCAGTGATTGTTGAATGAAAAATATTTTTTATAATTTGACATCGTCCAGTGATAGTTGAAATACAAATATTTTCTATAACTTGACATCGTCCAGTGATTGTTGAAGGAAAAATATTTTCTATAATTTGACATCGTCCAGTGATTGTTGAATGAAAAATATTTTCTATAATTTGACATTGTCCAGTGATTGTTGAATGAAAAATATTTTCTATAATTTGACATCGTCCAGTGATTGTTGAATGAAAAATATTTTCTATAACTGGACATCGTCCAGTGATTGTTGAATGAAAAATATTTTCTATAATTTGACATCGTCCAGTGATTGTTGAATTAAAAATATTTTCTATAATTTGACATTGTCCAGTGATTGTTGAATGAAAAATATTTTCTATAATTTGACATCGTCCAGTGATTGTTGAATAAAAAATATTTTCTATAACTTGACATCGTCCAGTGATTGTTGAATGAAAAATATTTTGTATAATTTGACATTGTCCAGTGATTGTTGAATGAAAAATATTTTCTATAATTTGACATCGTCCAGTGATTGTTGAATTAAAAATATTTTCTATAATTTGACATTGTCCAGTGATTGTTGAATGAAAAATATTTTCTATAATTTGACATCGTCCAGTGATTGTTGAATAAAAAATATTTTCTATAACTTGACATCGTCCAGTGATTGTTGAATGAAAAATATTTTCTATAATTTGACATCGTCCAGTGATTGTTGAATGTAAAATATTTTCTATAATTTGACATCGTCCAGTGATTGTTGAAGAAAAAATATTTTCTATAATTTGACATCGTCCAGTGATTGTTGAATGAAAAATATTTTCTATAATTTGACATCGTCAAGTGTTTGTTGAAGGAAAAATATTTTCTATAATGTAACATTGTCCAGTGATTGTTGAATGAAAAATATTTTCTATTATTTGACATCCTCTAGTGATTGTTGAAGGAAAAATATTTTCTATAATTTTACATTGTCCAGTGATTGTTGAATGAAAAATATTTTCTATAATTTGACATCCTCCAGTGATTGTTGAATGAAAAATATTTTGTATAATTTGACATTGTCCAGTGATTGTTGAATGAAAAATATTTTCTATAATTTGACATCGTCCAGTGATTGTTGAATGAAAAATATTTTCTATAATTTTACATTGTCCAGTGATTGTTTAATGAAAAGTATTTTCTATAATTTGACATCGTCCAGTGATTGTTGGAAGTAAAAATATTTTCTATAATTTGAGATCGTCCAGTGATTGTTGAATGAAAAATATTTTCTATAACTTGACATCGTCCAGTGATTGTTGAATGAAAAATATTTTCTATAATTTGACATCGTCCAGTGATTGTTGAATGAAAAATATTTTCTATAATTTGACATCGTCCAGTGATTGTTGAATGAAAAATATTTTCTATAACTTGACATCGTCCAGTGATTGTTGAATGAAAAATATTTTCTATAATTTTACATCGTCCAGTGATTGTTGATAAAACATATTTTCTATGACTTGACATCGTCCAGTGATTGTTGAATGAAAAATATTTTCTATAATTTGACATCGTCCAGTGATTGTTGAAGGAAAAATATTTTCTATAATTTGACATCGTCCAGTGATTGTTGAATGAAAAATAATTTCTATGACTTGACATCGTCCAGATATTGTTGAAGGAAAAATATTTTCTATAACTTGACATCGTCCAGTGATTGTTGAATGAGAAATATTTTCTATAATTTGACATCGTCCAGTGGTTGTTGAATGTAAAATATTTTCTATAATTTGACATTGTCCAGTGATTGTTGAATGAAAAATATTTTCTATAATTTGACATCGTCCAGTGATTGTTGAAGGAAAAATATTTTCTATAACTTGACATCGTCCAGTGATTGTTGAATGAAAAATATTTTCTATAATTTGACATCGTCCAGTGATTGTTGAAGGAAAAATATTTTCTATAATTTGACATCGTCCAGTGATTGTTGAATGAAAAATATTTTCTATACCTTGACATCGTCCAGTGATTGTTGAATGAAAAATATTTTCTATAATTTGACATCGTCCAGTGATTGTTGAATGAAAAATATTTTCTATAATTTGACATCGTCCAGTGATTGTTGAAGGAAAAATATTTTCTATAATTTGACATCATCCAGTGATTGTTGAAGGAAAAATATTTTCTATAATTTGACATCGTCCAGTGATTGATGAATGAAAAATATTTTCTATAATATTACATCGGCCAGGGTTTGTTGAAGGAAAAATATTTTCTATAATGTGACATTGTCCAGTGATTGTTGAATGAAAAATATTTTCTATTATTTGACATCCTCTAGTGATTGTTGAAGGAAAAATATTTTTTATAATTTTACATTGTCCAGTGATTGTTGAATGAAAAATATTTTCTATAATTGGACATCCTCCAGTGATTGTTGAATGAAAAATATTTTGTATAATTTGACATTGTCCAGTGATTGTTGAATGAAAAATATTTTCTATAATTTGACATCGTCCAGTGATTGTTGAATGAAAAATATTTTCTATAATTTTACATTGTCCAGTGATTGTTGAATGAAAAATATTTTCTATAATTTGACATTGTCCAGTGATTGTTGGAAGTAAAAATATTTTCTATAATTTGACATCGTCCAGTGATTGTTGAATGAAAAATATTTTCTATAACTTGACATCGTCAAGTGATTGTTGAATGAAAAATATTTTCTATAATTTGACATCGTCCAGTGATTGTTGCTGTAAAAATATGTTCTATAATTTGACATCGTCCAGTGATTGTTGAATGAAAAATATTTTCTATAACTTGACATCGTCCAGTGATTGTTGAATGAAAAATATTTTCTATAATTTGACATCGTCCAGTGATTGTTGAATGAAAAATATTTTCTATGACTTGACATCGTCCAGTGATTGTTGAATGAAAAATATTTTCTATAATTTGACATTGTCCAGTGATTGTTGAAGGAAAAATATTTTCTATAATTTGACATCGTCCAGTGATTGTTGAATGAAAAATATTTTCTATAATTTGACATTGTCCAGTGATTGTTGAAGGAAAAATATTTTCTATAATTTGACATCGTCCAGTGATTGTTGAATGAAAAATATTTTCTATAATTTGACATCGTCCAGTGATTGTTGAAGGAAAAATATTTTCTATAATTTGACATCGTCCAGTGATTGTTGAATGAAAAATAATTTCTATGACTTGACATCGTCCAGTGATTGTTTAAGGAAAAATATTTTCTATAACTTGACATCGTCCAGTGATTGTTGAATGAGAAATATTTTCTATAATTTGACATCGTCCAGTGGTTGTTGAATGTAACATATTTTCTATAATTTGACATTGTCCAGTGATTGTTGAATGAAAAATATTTTCTATAATTTGACATCGTCCAGTGATTGTTGAAGGAAAAATATTTTCTATAATTTGACATCGTCCAGTGATTGTTCAATGAAAAATATTTTCTATTACTTGACATCGTCCAGTTATTGTTGAATGAAAAATATTTTGTATAATTTGACATCGTCCAGTGATTGTTGAATGAAAAATATTTTCTATAATTTGACATCGTCCAGTGATAGTTGAATGACAAATATTTTCTATTATTTTACATCCTCTAGTGATTGTTGAAGGAAAAATATTTTCTATAATTTGACATTGTCCAGTGATTGTTGAATGAAAAATGTTTTCTATAATTTGACATCCTCCAGTGATTGTTGAATGAAAAATATTTTGTATAATTTGACATTGTCCAGTGATTGTTGAATGAAAAATATTTTCTATAATTTGACATCGTCCAGTGATTGTTGAATGAAAAATATTTTCTATAATTTTACATTGTCCAGTGATTGTTGAATGAAAAATATTTTCTATAATTTGACATTGTCCAGTGATTGTTGGAAGTAAAAATATTTTCTATAATTTGACATCGTCCAGTGATTGTTGAATGAAAAATATTTTCTATAACTCGACATCGTCCAGTGATTGTTGAATGAAAAATATTTTCTATAATTTGACATCGTCCAGTGATTGTTGAATGAAAAATATTTTCTATAATTTGTACATCATCCAGTGATTGTTGAATGAAAAATATTTTCTATAACTTGACATCGTCCAGTGATTGTTGAATGAAAAATATTTTCTATAATTTGACATCGTCCAGTGATTGTTGAATGAAAAAAATTTTCTATGACTTGACATCGTCCAGTGATTGTTGAATGAAAAATATTTTCTATAATTTGACATTGTCCAGTGATTGTTGAAGGAAAAATATTTTCTATAATTTGACATCGTCCAGTGATTGTTGAATGAAAAATATTTTCTATAATTTGACATTGTTTAGTGATTGTTGAATTAAAACTATTTTCTATAATTTGACATCGTCCAGTGATTGTTGAATGAAAAATATTTTCTATAATTTGACATCGTCCAGTGATTGTTGAATGAAAAATATTTTCTATAATTTGACATCGTCCAGTGATTGTTGAATGAAAAATAATTTCTATGACTTGACATCGTCCAGTGATTGTTGAAGGAAAAATATTTTCTATAACTTGACATCGTCCAGTGATTGTTGAATGAGAAACATTTTCTATAATTTGACATCGTCCAGTGGTTGTTGAATGTAAAATATTTTGTATAATTTGACATTGTCCAGTGATTGTTGAATGAAAAATATTTTCTATAATTTGACATCTACCAGTGATTGTTGAAGGAAAAATATTTTCTATAATTTGACATCGTCCAGTGATTGTTGAATGAAAAATATTTTCTATAATTTGACATCGTCCAGTGATTGTTGAAGGAAAAATATTTTCTATAATTTGACATCGTCTAGTGATTGTTGAATGAAAAATATTTTCTATAATTTGACATCGTCCAGTGATTGTTGAATGAAAAATATTTTCTATAATTTGACATCGTCCAGTGATTGTTGAAGGAAAAATATTTTCTATAATTTTACATTGTCCAGTGATTGTTGAATGAAAAATATTTTCTATAATTTTACATCGTCTAATGATTGTTGAATGTAAAATATTTTCTATAATTTGACATTGTCCAGTGATTGTTGAATTATAAATATTTTCTATAATTTGACATCGTCCAGTGATTGTTGAAGGAAAAATATTTTCTATAATTTTACATTGTCCAGTGATTGTTGAATGAAAAATATTTTCTATAATTTGACATTGTCAAGTGATTGTTGAATTAAAATTATTTTCTATAATTTGACATCGTCCAGTGATTGTTTAATTAAAAATTAATTTCTATTACTTGACATCGTCAAGTTATTGTTGAATGAAAAATATTTTCTGTAATTTGACATCGTCCAGTGATTGTTGAATGAAAAATATTTTCTATAATTTGACATCGTCCAGTGATTGTTGAATGACAATAATTTTCTATAACTTGACATCGTCCAGTGATTGTTGAAGGAAAAATATTTTCTATAATTTGACATCGTCCAGTGATTGTTGAATGAAAAATATTTTCTATAATTTGACATTGTCCAGTGATTGTTGAATGAACAATATTTTCTATAATTTGACATCGTCCAGTGATTGTTGAATGAAAAATATTTTCTATAAATTGACATCGTCCAGTGATTGTTGAATGAAAAATATTTTCTATAATTTGACATCGTCCAGTGATTGTTGAATTAAAAATATTTTCTATAATTTGACATCGTCCAGTGATTGTTGAATGTAAAATATTTTCTATAATGTGACATTCTCCAGTGATTGTTGGATGAAAAATATTTTCTATTATTTGACATCCTCTAGTGATTGTTGAATGAAAAATATTTTCTATAATTTTACATTGTCCAGTGATTGTTGAATGTAAAATATTTTCTATAATTTGACATGCTCCAGTGATTGTTTAATGAAAAATATTTTCTATAACTTGACATCGTCCAGTGATTGTTGAATGAGAAATATTTTCTATAATTTGACATCGTCCAGTGGTTGTTGAATGTAAAATATTTTCTATAATTTGACATTGTCCAGTGATTGTTGAATGAAAAATATTTTCTATAAATTGACATCGTCCAGTGATTGTTGAAGGAAAAATATTTTCTAAAATTTGACATCGTCCATTGATTGTTGAATGAAAAATATTTTCTATAATTTGACATCGTCCAGTGATTGTTGAATGAAAAATATTTTCTATAATTTGACATCGTCCAGTGATTGTTGAATGAAAAATATTTTCTATAATTTGACATTGTCCAGTGATTGTTGAATGAAAAATATTTTCTATAATTTTAAATCGTCTAATGATTGTTGAATGTAAAATATTTTCTATAATTTGACATTGTCCAGTGATTGTTGAATGAAAAATATTTTCTATAATTTGACATCGTCCAGTGATTGTTGAAGGAAAAATATTTTCTATAATTTTACATTGTCCAGTGATTGTTGAATGAAAAATATTTTCTATAATTTGACATCGTCCAGTGATTGTTTAATTAAAAATATTTTCTATTACTTGATATCGTCCAGTTATTGTTGAATGAAAAATATTTTCTGTAATTTGACATCCTCCAGTGATTGTTGAATGAAAAATATTTTCTATAATTTGACATCGTCCAGTGATAGTGTAATGACAAATATTTTCTATAACTTGACATCGTCCAGTGGTTGTTGAAGGAAAAATATTTTCTTTAATATTACATAGTCCAGTGATTGTTGAATTAAAAATATTTTCTATTACTTGACATCGTCCAGTGATTGTTGAATGAAAAATACTTTCTATAATTTGACATCGTCCAGTGATTGTTGAAGGAAAAATATTTTCTTTAATTTGACATCGTCCAGTGATTGTTGAAGGAAAAATATTTTCTATAACTTGACATCGTCCAGTGATTGTTGAAGTAAAAATATTTTCTATAATTTGACATCGTCCAGTGATTGTTGAATTAAAAATATTTTCTATAATTTGACATCGTCCAGTGATTGTTGAATGTAAAATATTTTCTATAATTTGACATTGTCCAGTGATTGTTGAATGAAAAATATTTTCTATAATTTTACATCGTCCAGTGATTGTTGAAGGAAAAATATTTTCTATAATTTGACATCGTCCAGTGATTGTTGAAGGAAAAATATTTTCTATAATGTGACATCGTCCAGTTATTGTTGAATGAAAAATATTTTCTATAATTTGACATCGTCCAGTGATTGTTGAAGGAAAAATATTTTCTATGACTTGACATCGTCCAGTTATTGTTGAATAAAAAATATTTTCTATAATTTGACATCGTCCAGTGATTGTTGAAGGAAAAATATTTTCTATAATTTGACATCGTCCAGTGATTGTTGAATGAAAAATATTTTCTCTAATTTGACATCGTCCAGTAATTGTTGAAGGAAAAATATTTTCTATAATTTGACATCGTCCAGTGATTGTTGACGGAAAAATATTTTCTATAATTTGACATCGTCCAGTGATTGTTGAATGAAAAATATTTTCTATAATTTGACATTGTCCAGTGATTGTTGAATGAAAAATATTTTCTATAATTTGACATCGTCCAGTGATTGTTGAATGAAAAATATTTTCTATAATTTGACATCGTCCAGTGACTGTTGAATGAAAAATATTTTCTATAATTTTACATCGTCCAGTGATTGTTGAATGAAAAATAATTTCTATGACTTGACATCGTCCAGTGATTGTTGAATGAATAATATTTTCTATAACTTGACATCGTCCAGTGATTGTTGAATGAAAAATATTTTCTATAATTTGACATCGTCCAGTGATTGTTGAATGTAAAATATTTTCTATAATTTGACATTGTCCAGTGATTGTTGAATGAAAAATATTTTCTATAATTTGACATCATCCAGTGATTGTTGAAGGAAAAATATTTTCTATAATTTTACATTGTCCAGTGATTTTTGAATGAAAAATATTTTCTATAATTTGACATTGTCCAGTGATTGTTGAATTAAAAATATTTTCTATTATTTGACATCCTCTAGTGATTGTTGAATGAAAAATATTTTCTATAATTTTACATTGTCCAGTGATTGTTGAATGTAAAATATTTTCTATAATTTGACATCCTCCAGTGATTGTTGAATGAAAAATATTTTCTATAACTTGACATCGTCCAGTGATTGTTGAATGAGAAATATTTTCTATAATTTGACATCGTCCAGTGGTTGTTGAATGTAAAATATTTTCTATAATTTGACATTGTCCAGTGATTGTTGAATGAAAAATATTTTCTATAAATTGACATCGTCCAGTGATTGTTGAAGGAAAAATATTTTCTATAATTTGACATCGTCCATTGATTGTTGAATGAAAAATATTTTCTATAATTTGACATCGTCCAGTGATTGTTGAAGGAAAAATATTTTCTATAATTTGACATCGTCCAGTGATTGGTGAAGGAAAAATATTTTCTATAATTTTACATTGTCCAGTGATTGTTGAATGAAAAATATTTTCTATAATTTTAAATCGTCCAATGATTGTTGAATGTAAAATATTTTCTATAATTTGACATTGTCCAGTGATTGTTGAATGAAAAATATTTTCTATAATTTGACATCGTCCAGTGATTGTTGAAGGAAAAATATTTTCTATAATTTTACATTGTCCAGTGATTGTTGAATGAAAAATATTTTCTATAATTTGACATCGTCCAGTGATTGTTTAATTAAAAATATTTTCTATTACTTGACATCGTCCAGTTATTGTTGAATGAAAAATATTTTCTGTAATTTGACATCCTCCAGTGATTGTTGAATGAAAAATATTTTCTATAATTTGACATCGTCCAGTGATAGTGTAATGACAAATATTTTCTATAACTTGACATCGTCCAGTGATTGTTGAAGGAAAAATATTTTCTATAATATTATATAGTCCAGTGATTGTTGAATTAAAAATGTTTTCTATTACTTGACATCGTCCAGTGATTGTTGAATGAAAAATACTTTCTATAATTTGACATCGTCCAGTGATTGTTGAATGAACAATATTTTCTTTAATTTGACATCGTCCAGTGATTGTTGAAGGAAAAATATTTTCTATAACTTGACATCGTCCAGTGATTGTTGAAGTAAAAATATTTTCTATAATTTGACATCGTCCAGTGATTGTTGAATTAAAAATATTTTCTATAATTTGACATCGTCCAGTGATTGTTGAATGTAAAATATTTTCTATAATTTGACATTGTCCAGTGATTGTTGAATGAAAAATATTTTCTATAATTTTACATCGTCCAGTGATTGTTGAAGGAAAAATATTTTCTATAATTTGACATCGTCCAGTGATTGTTGAAGGAAAAATATTTTCTATAATGTGACATCGTCCAGTTATTGTTGAATGAAAAATATTTTCTATAATTTGACATCGTCCAGTGATTGTTGAAGGAAAAATATTTTCTATGACTTGACATCGTCCAGTTATTGTTGAATAAAAAATATTTTCTATAATTTGACATCGTCCAGTGATTGTTGAAGGAAAAATATTTTCTATAATTTGACATCGTCCAGTGATTGTTGAATGAAAAATATTTTCTCTAATTTGACATCGTCCAGTAATTGTTGAAGGAAAAATATTTTCTATAATTTGACATCGTCCAGTGATTGTTGACGGAAAAATATTTTCTATAATTTGACATCGTCCAGTGATTGTTGAATGAAAAATATTTTCTATAATTTGACATTGTCCAGTGATTGTTGAATGAAAAATATTTTCTATAATTTGACATCGTCCAGTGATTGTTGAATGAAAAATATTTTCTATAATTTGACATCGTCCAGTGATTGTTGACGGAAAAATATTTTCTATAATTTGACATCGTCCAGTGATTGTTGAATGAAAAATATTTTCTCTAATTTGACATCGTCCAGTAATTGTTGAAGGAAAAATATTTTCTATAATTTGACATCGTCCAGTGATTGTTGACGGAAAAATATTTTCTATAATTTGACATCGTCCAGTGATTGTTGAATGAAAAATATTTTCTATAATTTGACATTGTCCAGTGATTGTTGAATGAAAAATATTTTCTATAATTTGACATCGTCCAGTGATTGTTGAATGAAAAATATTTTCTATAATTTGACATCGTCCAGTGACTGTTGAATGAAAAATATTTTCTATAATTTGACATCGTCCAGTGATTGTTGAATGAAAAATAATTTCTATGACTTGACATCGTCCAGTGATTGTTGAATGAATAATATTTTCTATAACTTGACATCGTCCAGTGATTGTTGAATGAAAAATATTTTCTATAATTTGACATCGTCCAGTGATTGTTGAATGTAAAATATTTTCTATAATTTGACATTGTCCAGTGATTGTTGAATGAAAAATATTTTCTATAATTTGACATCATCCAGTGATTGTTGAAGGAAAAATATTTTCTATAATTTTACATTGTCCAGTGATTGTTGAATGAAAAATATTTTCTATAATTTGACATTGTCCAGTGATTGTTGAATTAAAAATATTTTCTATTATTTGACATCCTCTAGTGATTGTTGAATGAAAAATATTTTCTATAATTTTACATTGTCCAGTGATTGTTGAATGTAAAATATTTTCTATAATTTGACATCCTCCAGTGATTGTTGAATGAAAAATATTTTCTATAACTTGACATCGTCCAGTGATTGTTGAATGAGAAATATTTTCTATAATTTGACATCGTCCAGTGGTTGTTGAATGTAAAATATTTTCTATAATTTGACATTGTCCAGTGATTGTTGAATGAAAAATATTTTCTATAATTTGACATTGTCCAGTGATTGTTGAATGAAAAATATTTTCTATAATTTGACATCGTCCAGTGATTGTTGAATGAAAAATATTTTCTATAATTTGACATCGTCCAGTGATTGGTGAAGGAAAAATATTTTCTATAATTTTACATTGTCCAGTGATTGTTGAATGAAAAATATTTTCTATAATTTTAAATCGTCCAATGATTGTTGAATGTAAAATATTTTCTATAATTTGACATTGTCCAGTGATTGTTGAATGAAAAATATTTTCTATAATTTGACATCGTCCAGTGATTGTTGAAGGAAAAATATTTTCTATAATTTTACATTGTCCAGTGATTGTTGAATGAAAAATATTTTCTATAATTTGACATTGTCCAGTGATTGTTTAATTAAAAATATTTTCTATTACTTGACATCGTCCAGTTATTGTTGAATGAAAAATATTTTCTGTAATTTGACATCCTCCAGTGATTGTTGAATGAAAAATATTTTCTATAATTTGACATCGTCCAGTGATAGTGTAATGACAAATATTTTCTATAACTTGACATCGTCCAGTGATTGTTGAAGGAAAAATATTTTTTATAATATTACATAGTCCAGTGATTGTTGAATTAAAAATATTTTCTATTACTTGACATCGTCCAGTGATTGTTGAATGAAAAATACTTTCTATAATTTGACATCGTCCAGTGATTGTTGAAGGAAAAATATTTTCTTTAATTTGACATCGTCCAGTGATTGTTGAAGGAAAAATATTTTCTATAACTTGACATCGTCCAGTGATTGTTGAAGTAAAAATATTTTCTATAATTTGACATCGTCCAGTGATTGTTGAATTAAAAATATTTTCTATAATTTGACATCGTCCAGTGATTGTTGAATGTAAAATATTTTCTATAATTTGACATTGTCCAGTGATTGTTGAATGAAAAATATTTTCTATAATTTTACATCGTCCAGTGATTGTTGAAGGAAAAATATTTTCTATAATTTGACATCGTCCAGTGATTGTTGAAGGAAAAATATTTTCTATAATGTGACATCGTCCAGTTATTGTTGAATGAAAAATATTTTCTATAATTTGACATCGTCCAGTGATTGTTGAAGGAAAAATAATTTCTATGACTCGACATCGTCCAGTTATTGTTGAATAAAAAATATTTTCTATAATTTGACATCGTCCAGTGATTGTCAAAGGAAAAATATTTTCTATAATTTGACATCGTCCAGTGATTGTTGAATGAAAAATATTTTCTCTAATTTGAAATCGTCCAGTAATTGTTGAAGGAAAAATATTTTCTATAATTTGACATCGTCCAGTGATTGTTGACGGAAAAATATTTTCTATAATTTGACATCGTCCAGTGATTGTTGAATGAAAAATATTTTCTATAATTTGACATCCTCCAGTGATTGTTGAATGAAAAATATTTTCTATAACTTGACATCGTCCAGTGATTGTTGAATGAGAAATATTTTCTATAATTTGACATCGTCCAGTGGTTGTTGAATGTAAAATATTTTCTATAATTTGACATTGTCCAGTGATTGTTGAATGAAAAATATTTTCTATAAATTGACATCGTCCAGTGATTGTTGAAGGAAAAATATTTTCTATAATTTGACATCGTCCATTGATTGTTGAATGAAAAATATTTTCTATAATTTGACATCGTCCAGTGATTGTTGAATGAAAAATATTTTCTATAATTTGACATCGTCCAGTGATTGGTGAAGGAAAAATATTTTCTATAATTTTACATTGTCCAGTGATTGTTGAATGAAAAATATTTTCTATAATTTTAAATCGTCCAATGATTGTTGAATGTAAAATATTTTCTATAATTTGACATTGTCCAGTGATTGTTGAATGAAAAATATTTTCTATAATTTGACATCGTCCAGTGATTGTTGAAGGAAAAATATTTTCTATAATTTTACATTGTCCAGTGATTGTTGAATGAAAAATATTTTCTATAATTTGACATCGTCCAGTGATTGTTTGATTAAAAATATTTTCTATTACTTGACATCGTCCAGTTATTGTTGAATGAAAAATATTTTCTGTAATTTGACATCCTCCAGTGATTGTTGAATGAAAAATATTTTCTATAATTTGACATCGTCCAGTGATTGTTGAAGTAAAAATATTTTCTATAATTTGACATTGTCCAGTGATTGTTGAATGAAAAATATTTTCTATAATTTGACATCGTCCAGTGATTGTTGAATGAAAAATATTTTCTATAACTGGACATCGTCCAGTGATTGTTGAATGAAAAATATTTTCTATAATTTGACATCGTCCAGTGATTGTTGAATTAAAAATATTTTCTATAATTTGACATTGTCCAGTGATTATTGAATGAAAAATATTTTCTATAATTTGACATCGTCCAGTGATTGTTGAATAAAAAATATTTTCTATAACTTGACATCGTCCAGTGATTGTTGAATGAAAAATATTTTCTATAATTTGACATCGTCCAGTGATTGTTGAATGTAAAATATTTTCTATAATTTGACATCGTCCAGTGATTGTTGAAGAAAAAATATTTTCTATAATTTGACATCGTCCAGTGATTGTTGAAGGAAAAATATTTTCTATAATTTGACATCGTCCAGTGATTGATGAATGAAAAATATTTTCTATAATTTGACATCGTCAAGTGTTTGTTGAAGGAAAAATATTTTCTCTAATGTAACATTGTCCAGTGATTGTTGAATTAAAAATATTTTCTATTATTTGACATCCTCTAGTGATTGTTGAAGGAAAAATATTTTCTATAATTTTACATTGTCCAGTGATTGTTGAATGAAAAATATTTTCTATAATTTGACATCCTCCAGTGATTGTTGAATGAAAAATATTTTGTATAATTTGACATTGTCCAGTGATTGTTGAATGAAAAATATTTTCTATAATTTTACATCGTCCAGTGATTGTTGAATTAAAAATATTTTCTATAATTTGACATTGTCCAGTGATTGTTGAATGAAAAATATTTTCTATAATTTGACATCGTCCAGTGATTGTTGAATAAAAAATATTTTCTATAACTTGACATCGTCCAGTGATTGTTGAATGAAAAATATTTTCTATAATTTGACATCGTCCAGTGATTGTTGAATGTAAAATATTTTCTATAATTTGACATCGTCCAGTGATTGTTGAAGAAAAAATATTTTCTATAATTTGACATCGTCCAGTGATTGTTGAAGGAAAAATATTTTCTATAATTTGACATCGTCCAGTGATTGATGAATGAAAAATATTTTCTATAATTTGACATCGTCAAGTGTTTGTTGAAGGAAAAATATTTTCTATAATGTAACATTGTCCAGTGATTGTTGAATGAAAAATATTTTCTATTATTTGACATCCTCTAGTGATTGTTGAAGGAAAAATATTTTCTATAATTTTACATTGTCCAGTGATTGTTGAATGAAAAATATTTTCTATAATTTGACATCCTCCAGTGATTGTTGAATGAAAAATATTTTGTATAATTTGACATTGTCCAGTGATTGTTGAATGAAAAATATTTTCTATAATTTGACATCGTCCAGTGATTGTTGAATGAAAAATATTTTCTATAATTTTACATTGTCCAGTGATTGTTGAATGAAAAGTATTTTCTATAATTTGACATCGTCCAGTGATTGTTGGAAGTAAAAATATTTTCTATAATTTGAGATCGTCCAGTGATTGTTGAATGAAAAATATTTTCTATAACTTGACATCGTCCAGTGATTGTTGAATGAAAAATATTTTCTATAATTTGACATCGTCCAGTGATTGTTGAATGAAAAATATTTTCTATAATTTGACATCGTCCAGTGATTGTTGAATGAAAAATATTTTCTATAACTTGACATCGTCCAGTGATTGTTGAATGAAAAATATTTTCTATAATTTTACATCGTCCAGTGATTGTTGAATGAAACATATTTTCTATGACTTGACATCGTCCAGTGATTGTTGAATGAAAAATATTGTCTATAATTTGACATTGTCCAGTGATTGTTGAAGGAAAAATATTTTCTATAATTTGACATCGTCCAGTGATTGTTGAATGAAAAATAATTTCTATGACTTGACATCGTCCAGATATTGTTGTAGGAAAAATATTTTCTATAACTTGACATCGTCCAGTGATTGTTGAATGAGAAATATTTTCTATAATTTGACATCGTCCAGTGGTTGTTGAATGTAAAATATTTTCTATAATTTGACATTGTCCAGTGATTAGTGAATGAAAAATATTTTCTATAATTTGACATCGTCCAGTGATTGTTGAAGGAAAAATATTTTCTATAACTTGACATCGTCCAGTGATTGTTGAATGAAAAATATTTTCTATAATTTGACATCGTCCAGTGATTGTTGAAGGAAAAATATTTTCTATAATTTGACATCGTCCAGTGATTGTTGAATGAAAAATATTTTCTATACCTTGACATCGTCCAGTGATTGTTGAATGAAAAATATTTTCTATAATTTGACATCGTCCAGTGATTGTTGAATGAAAAATATTTTCTATAATTTGACATCGTCCAGTGATTGTTGAAGGAAAAATATTTTCTATAATTTGACATCATCCAGTGATTGTTGAAGGAAAAATATTTTCTATAATTTGACATCGTCCAGTGATTGATGAATGAAAAATATTTTCTATAATTTGACATCGTCCAGGGTTTGTTGAAGGAAAAATATTTTCTATAATGTGACATTGTCCAGTGATTGTTGAATGAAAAATATTTTCTATTATTTGACATCCTCTAGTGATTGTTGAAGGAAAAATATTTTTTATAATTTTACATTGTCCAGTGATTGTTGAATGAAAAATATTTTCTATAATTTGACATCCTCCAGTGATTGTTGAATGAAAAATATTTTGTATAATTTGACATTGTCCAGTGATTGTTGAATGAAAAATATTTTCTATAATTTGACATCGTCCAGTGATTGTTGAATGAAAAATATTTTCTATAATTTTACATTGTCCAGTGATTGTTGAATGAAAAATATTTTCTATAATTTGACATTGTCCAGTGATTGTTGGAAGTAAAAATATTTTCTATAATTTGACATCGTCCAGTGATTGTTGAATGAAAAATATTTTCTATAACTTGACATCGTCCAGTGATTGTTGAATGAAAAATATTTTCTATAATTTGACATCGTCCAGTGATTGTTGCTGTAAAAATATTTTCTATAATTTGACATCGTCCAGTGATTGTTGAATGAAAAATATTTTCTATAACTTGACATCGTCCAGTGATTGTTGAATGAAAAATATTTTCTATAATTTGACATCGTCCAGTGATTGTTGAATGAAAAATATTTTCTATGACTTGACATCGTCCAGTGATTGTTGAATGAAAAATATTTTCTATAATTTGACATTGTCCAGTGATTGTTGAAGGAAAAATATTTTCTATAATTTGACATCGTCCAGTGATTGTTGAATGAAAAATATTTTCTATAATTTGACATTGTCCAGTGATTGTTGAAGGAAAAATATTTTCTATAATTTGACATCGTCCAGTGATTGTTGAATGAAAAATATTTTCTATAATTTTACATCGTCCAGTGATTGTTGAATGAAAAATATTTTCTATAATTTGACATCGTCCAGTGATTGTTGAATGAAAAATAATTTCTATGACTTGACATCGTCCAGTGATTGTTTAAGGAAAAATATTTTCTATAACTTGACATCGTCCAGTGATTGTTGAATGAGAAATATTTTCTATAATTTGACATCGTCCAGTGGTTGTTGAATGTAACATATTTTCTATAATTTGACATTGTCCAGTGATTGTTGAATGAAAAATATTTTCTATAATTTGACATCGTCCAGTGATTGTTGAAGGAAAAATATTTTCTATAATTTGACATCGTCCAGTGATTGTTGAATGAAAAATATTTTCTATAATTTGACATCGTCCAGTGATTGTTGAAGGAAAAATATTTTCTATAATTTGACATCGTACAGTGATTGTTGAATGAAAAATATTGTCTATAATTTGACATCGTCCTGTGATTGTTGAATGAAAAATATTTTCTATAATTTGACATCGTCCAGTGATTGGTGAAGGAAAAATATTTTCTATAATTTTACATTGTCCAGTGATTGTTGAATGAAAAATATTTTCTATAATTTTACATCGTCCAATGATTGTTGAATGTAAAATATTTTCTATAATTTGACATTGTCCAGTGATTGTTGAATGAAAAATATTTTCTATAATTTGACATCGTCCAGTGATTGTTGAAGGAAAAATATTTTCTATAATTTTACATTGTCCAGTGATTGTTGAATGAAAAATATTTTCTATAATTTGACATTGTCAAGTGATTGTTGAATTAAAAATATTTTCTATAATTTGACATCGTCCAGTGATTGTTTAATGAAAAATATTTTCTATTACTTGACATCGTCCAGTTATTGTTGAATGAAAAATATTTTGTATAATTTGACATCGTCCAGTGATTGTTGAATGAAAAATATTTTCTATAATTTGACATCGTCCAGTGATAGTTGAATGACAAATATTTTCTATTATTTTACATCCTCTAGTGATTGTTGAAGGAAAAATATTTTCTATAATTTGACATTGTCCAGTGATTGTTGAATGAAAAATGTTTTCTATAATTTGACATCCTCCAGTGATTGTTGAATGAAAAATATTTTGTATAATTTGACATTGTCCAGTGATTGTTGAATGAAAAATATTTTCTATAATTTGACATCGTCCAGTGATTGTTGAATGAAAAATATTTTCTATAATTTTACATTGTCCAGTGATTGTTGAATGAAAAATATTTTCTATAATTTGACATTGTCCAGTGATTGTTGGAAGTAAAAATATTTTCTATAATTTGACATCGTCCAGTGATTGTTGAATGAAAAATATTTTCTATAACTCGACATCGTCCAGTGATTGTTGAATGAAAAATATTTTCTATAATTTGACATCGTCCAGTGATTGTTGAATGAAAAATATTTTCTATAATTTGTACATCGTCCAGTGATTGTTGAATGAAAAATATTTTCTATAACTTGACATCGTCAAGTTATTGTTGAATGAAAAATATTTTCTGTAATTTGACATCGTCCAGTGATTGTTGAATGAAAAATATTTTCTATAATTTGACATCGTCCAGTGATTGTTGAATGACAATAATTTTCTATAACTTGACATCGTCCAGTGATTGTTGAAGGAAAAATATTTTCTATAATTTGACATCGTCCAGTGATTGTTGAATGAAAAATATTTTCTATAATTTGACATTGTCCAGTGATTGTTGAATGAACAATATTTTCTATAATTTGACATCGTCCAGTGATTGTTGAATGAAAAATATTTTCTATAAATTGACATCGTCCAGTGATTGTTGAATGAAAAATATTTTCTATAATTTGACATCGTCCAGTGATTGTTGAATTAAAAATATTTTCTATAATTTGACATCGTCCAGTGATTGTTGAATGTAAAATATTTTCTATAATGTGACATTCTCCAGTGATTGTTGGATGAAAAATATTTTCTATTATTTGACATCCTCTAGTGATTGTTGAATGAAAAATATTTTCTATAATTTTACATTGTCCAGTGATTGTTGAATGTAAAATATTTTCTATAATTTGACATGCTCCAGTGATTGTTTAATGAAAAATATTTTCTATAACTTGACATCGTCCAGTGATTGTTGAATGAGAAATATTTTCTATAATTTGACATCGTCCAGTGGTTGTTGAATGTAAAATATTTTCTATAATTTGACATTGTCCAGTGATTGTTGAATGAAAAATATTTTCTATAAATTGACATCGTCCAGTGATTGTTGAAGGAAAAATATTTTCTAAAATTTGACATCGTCCATTGATTGTTGAATGAAAAATATTTTCTATAATTTGACATCGTCCAGTGATTGTTGAATGAAAAATATTTTCTATAATTTGACATCGTCCAGTGATTGTTGAATGAAAAATATTTTCTATAATTTGACATTGTCCAGTGATTGTTGAATGAAAAATATTTTCTATAATTTTAAATCGTCTAATGATTGTTGAATGTAAAATATTTTCTATAATTTGACATTGTCCAGTGATTGTTGAATGAAAAATATTTTCTATAATTTGACATCGTCCAGTGATTGTTGAAGGAAAAATATTTTCTATAATTTTACATTGTCCAGTGATTGTTGAATGAAAAATATTTTCTATAATTTGACATCGTCCAGTGATTGTTTAATTAAAAATATTTTCTATTACTTGATATCGTCCAGTTATTGTTGAATGAAAAATATTTTCTGTAATTTGACATCCTCCAGTGATTGTTGAATGAAAAATATTTTCTATAATTTGACATCGTCCAGTGATAGTGTAATGACAAATATTTTCTATAACTTGACATCGTCCAGTGGTTGTTGAAGGAAAAATATTTTCTATAATATTACATAGTCCAGTGATTGTTGAATTAAAAATATTTTCTATTACTTGACATCGTCCAGTGATTGTTGAATGAAAAATACTTTCTATAATTTGACATCGTCCAGTGATTGTTGAAGGAAAAATATTTTCTTTAATTTGACATCGTCCAGTGATTGTTGAAGGAAAAATATTTTCTATAACTTGACATCGTCCAGTGATTGTTGAAGTAAAAATATTTTCTATAATTTGACATCGTCCAGTGATTGTTGAATTAAAAATATTTTCTATAATTTGACATCGTCCAGTGATTGTTGAATGTAAAATATTTTCTATAATTTGACATTGTCCAGTGATTGTTGAATGAAAAATATTTTCTATAATTTTACATCGTCCAGTGATTGTTGAAGGAAAAATATTTTCTATAATTTGACATCGTCCAGTGATTGTTGAAGGAAAAATATTTTCTATAATGTGACATCGTCCAGTTATTGTTGAATGAAAAATATTTTCTATAATTTGACATCGTCCAGTGATTGTTGAAGGAAAAATATTTTCTATGACTTGACATCGTCCAGTTATTGTTGAATAAAAAATATTTTCTATAATTTGACATCGTCCAGTGATTGTTGAAGGAAAAATATTTTCTATAATTTGACATCGTCCAGTGATTGTTGAATGAAAAATATTTTCTCTAATTTGACATCGTCCAGTAATTGTTGAAGGAAAAATATTTTCTATAATTTGACATCGTCCAGTGATTGTTGACGGAAAAATATTTTCTATAATTTGACATCGTCCAGTGATTGTTGAATGAAAAATATTTTCTATAATTTGACATTGTCCAGTGATTGTTGAATGAAAAATATTTTCTATAATTTGACATCGTCCAGTGATTGTTGAATGAAAAATATTTTCTATAATTTGACATCGTCCAGTGACTGTTGAATGAAAAATATTTTCTATAATTTTACATCGTCCAGTGATTGTTGAATGAAAAATAATTTCTATGACTTGACATCGTCCAGTGATTGTTGAATGAATAATATTTTCTATAACTTGACATCGTCCAGTGATTGTTGAATGAAAAATATTTTCTATAATTTGACATCGTCCAGTGATTGTTGAATGTAAAATATTTTCTATAATTTGACATTGTCCAGTGATTGTTGAATGAAAAATATTTTCTATAATTTGACATCATCCAGTGATTGTTGAAGGAAAAATATTTTCTATAATTTTACATTGTCCAGTGATTTTTGAATGAAAAATATTTTCTATAATTTGACATTGTCCAGTGATTGTTGAATTAAAAATATTTTCTATTATTTGACATCCTCTAGTGATTGTTGAATGAAAAATATTTTCTATAATTTTACATTGTCCAGTGATTGTTGAATGTAAAATATTTTCTATAATTTGACATCCTCCAGTGATTGTTGAATGAAAAATATTTTCTATAACTTGACATCGTCCAGTGATTGTTGAATGAGAAATATTTTCTATAATTTGACATCGTCCAGTGGTTGTTGAATGTAAAATATTTTCTATAATTTGACATTGTCCAGTGATTGTTGAATGAAAAATATTTTCTATAAATTGACATCGTCCAGTGATTGTTGAAGGAAAAATATTTTCTATAATTTGACATCGTCCATTGATTGTTGAATGAAAAATATTTTCTATAATTTGACATCGTCCAGTGATTGTTGAAGGAAAAATATTTTCTATAATTTGACATCGTCCAGTGATTGGTGAAGGAAAAATATTTTCTATAATTTTACATTGTCCAGTGATTGTTGAATGAAAAATATTTTCTATAATTTTAAATCGTCCAATGATTGTTGAATGTAAAATATTTTCTATAATTTGACATTGTCCAGTGATTGTTGAATGAAAAATATTTTCTATAATTTGACATCGTCCAGTGATTGTTGAAGGAAAAATATTTTCTATAATTTTACATTGTCCAGTGATTGTTGAATGAAAAATATTTTCTATAATTTGACATCGTCCAGTGATTGTTTAATTAAAAATATTTTCTATTACTTGACATCGTCCAGTTATTGTTGAATGAAAAATATTTTCTGTAATTTGACATCCTCCAGTGATTGTTGAATGAAAAATATTTTCTATAATTTGACATCGTCCAGTGATAGTGTAATGACAAATATTTTCTATAACTTGACATCGTCCAGTGATTGTTGAAGGAAAAATATTTTCTATAATATTATATAGTCCAGTGATTGTTGAATTAAAAATGTTTTCTATTACTTGACATCGTCCAGTGATTGTTGAATGAAAAATACTTTCTATAATTTGACATCGTCCAGTGATTGTTGAATGAACAATATTTTCTTTAATTTGACATCGTCCAGTGATTGTTGAAGGAAAAATATTTTCTATAACTTGACATCGTCCAGTGATTGTTGAAGTAAAAATATTTTCTATAATTTGACATCGTCCAGTGATTGTTGAATTAAAAATATTTTCTATAATTTGACATCGTCCAGTGATTGTTGAATGTAAAATATTTTCTATAATTTGACATTGTCCAGTGATTGTTGAATGAAAAATATTTTCTATAATTTTACATCGTCCAGTGATTGTTGAAGGAAAAATATTTTCTATAATTTGACATCGTCCAGTGATTGTTGAAGGAAAAATATTTTCTATAATGTGACATCGTCCAGTTATTGTTGAATGAAAAATATTTTCTATAATTTGACATCGTCCAGTGATTGTTGAAGGAAAAATATTTTCTATGACTTGACATCGTCCAGTTATTGTTGAATAAAAAATATTTTCTATAATTTGACATCGTCCAGTGATTGTTGAAGGAAAAATATTTTCTATAATTTGACATCGTCCAGTGATTGTTGAATGAAAAATATTTTCTCTAATTTGACATCGTCCAGTAATTGTTGAAGGAAAAATATTTTCTATAATTTGACATCGTCCAGTGATTGTTGACGGAAAAATATTTTCTATAATTTGACATCGTCCAGTGATTGTTGAATGAAAAATATTTTCTATAATTTGACATTGTCCAGTGATTGTTGAATGAAAAATATTTTCTATAATTTGACATCGTCCAGTGATTGTTGAATGAAAAATATTTTCTATAATTTGACATCGTCCAGTGATTGTTGACGGAAAAATATTTTCTATAATTTGACATCGTCCAGTGATTGTTGAATGAAAAATATTTTCTCTAATTTGACATCGTCCAGTAATTGTTGAAGGAAAAATATTTTCTATAATTTGACATCGTCCAGTGATTGTTGACGGAAAAATATTTTCTATAATTTGACATCGTCCAGTGATTGTTGAATGAAAAATATTTTCTATAATTTGACATTGTCCAGTGATTGTTGAATGAAAAATATTTTCTATAATTTGACATCGTCCAGTGATTGTTGAATGAAAAATATTTTCTATAATTTGACATCGTCCAGTGACTGTTGAATGAAAAATATTTTCTATAATTTGACATCGTCCAGTGATTGTTGAATGAAAAATAATTTCTATGACTTGACATCGTCCAGTGATTGTTGAATGAATAATATTTTCTATAACTTGACATCGTCCAGTGATTGTTGAATGAAAAATATTTTCTATAATTTGACATCGTCCAGTGATTGTTGAATGTAAAATATTTTCTATAATTTGACATTGTCCAGTGATTGTTGAATGAAAAATATTTTCTATAATTTGACATCATCCAGTGATTGTTGAAGGAAAAATATTTTCTATAATTTTACATTGTCCAGTGATTGTTGAATGAAAAATATTTTCTATAATTTGACATTGTCCAGTGATTGTTGAATTAAAAATATTTTCTATTATTTGACATCCTCTAGTGATTGTTGAATGAAAAATATTTTCTATAATTTTACATTGTCCAGTGATTGTTGAATGTAAAATATTTTCTATAATTTGACATCCTCCAGTGATTGTTGAATGAAAAATATTTTCTATAACTTGACATCGTCCAGTGATTGTTGAATGAGAAATATTTTCTATAATTTGACATCGTCCAGTGGTTGTTGAATGTAAAATATTTTCTATAATTTGACATTGTCCAGTGATTGTTGAATGAAAAATATTTTCTATAATTTGACATTGTCCAGTGATTGTTGAATGAAAAATATTTTCTATAATTTGACATCGTCCAGTGATTGTTGAATGAAAAATATTTTCTATAATTTGACATCGTCCAGTGATTGGTGAAGGAAAAATATTTTCTATAATTTTACATTGTCCAGTGATTGTTGAATGAAAAATATTTTCTATAATTTTAAATCGTCCAATGATTGTTGAATGTAAAATATTTTCTATAATTTGACATTGTCCAGTGATTGTTGAATGAAAAATATTTTCTATAATTTGACATCGTCCAGTGATTGTTGAAGGAAAAATATTTTCTATAATTTTACATTGTCCAGTGATTGTTGAATGAAAAATATTTTCTATAATTTGACATTGTCCAGTGATTGTTTAATTAAAAATATTTTCTATTACTTGACATCGTCCAGTTATTGTTGAATGAAAAATATTTTCTGTAATTTGACATCCTCCAGTGATTGTTGAATGAAAAATATTTTCTATAATTTGACATCGTCCAGTGATAGTGTAATGACAAATATTTTCTATAACTTGACATCGTCCAGTGATTGTTGAAGGAAAAATATTTTTTATAATATTACATAGTCCAGTGATTGTTGAATTAAAAATATTTTCTATTACTTGACATCGTCCAGTGATTGTTGAATGAAAAATACTTTCTATAATTTGACATCGTCCAGTGATTGTTGAAGGAAAAATATTTTCTTTAATTTGACATCGTCCAGTGATTGTTGAAGGAAAAATATTTTCTATAACTTGACATCGTCCAGTGATTGTTGAAGTAAAAATATTTTCTATAATTTGACATCGTCCAGTGATTGTTGAATTAAAAATATTTTCTATAATTTGACATCGTCCAGTGATTGTTGAATGTAAAATATTTTCTATAATTTGACATTGTCCAGTGATTGTTGAATGAAAAATATTTTCTATAATTTTACATCGTCCAGTGATTGTTGAAGGAAAAATATTTTCTATAATTTGACATCGTCCAGTGATTGTTGAAGGAAAAATATTTTCTATAATGTGACATCGTCCAGTTATTGTTGAATGAAAAATATTTTCTATAATTTGACATCGTCCAGTGATTGTTGAAGGAAAAATAATTTCTATGACTCGACATCGTCCAGTTATTGTTGAATAAAAAATATTTTCTATAATTTGACATCGTCCAGTGATTGTCAAAGGAAAAATATTTTCTATAATTTGACATCGTCCAGTGATTGTTGAATGAAAAATATTTTCTCTAATTTGAAATCGTCCAGTAATTGTTGAAGGAAAAATATTTTCTATAATTTGACATCGTCCAGTGATTGTTGACGGAAAAATATTTTCTATAATTTGACATCGTCCAGTGATTGTTGAATGAAAAATATTTTCTATAATTTGACATCCTCCAGTGATTGTTGAATGAAAAATATTTTCTATAACTTGACATCGTCCAGTGATTGTTGAATGAGAAATATTTTCTATAATTTGACATCGTCCAGTGGTTGTTGAATGTAAAATATTTTCTATAATTTGACATTGTCCAGTGATTGTTGAATGAAAAATATTTTCTATAAATTGACATCGTCCAGTGATTGTTGAAGGAAAAATATTTTCTATAATTTGACATCGTCCATTGATTGTTGAATGAAAAATATTTTCTATAATTTGACATCGTCCAGTGATTGTTGAATGAAAAATATTTTCTATAATTTGACATCGTCCAGTGATTGGTGAAGGAAAAATATTTTCTATAATTTTACATTGTCCAGTGATTGTTGAATGAAAAATATTTTCTATAATTTTAAATCGTCCAATGATTGTTGAATGTAAAATATTTTCTATAATTTGACATTGTCCAGTGATTGTTGAATGAAAAATATTTTCTATAATTTGACATCGTCCAGTGATTGTTGAAGGAAAAATATTTTCTATAATTTTACATTGTCCAGTGATTGTTGAATGAAAAATATTTTCTATAATTTGACATCGTCCAGTGATTGTTTGATTAAAAATATTTTCTATTACTTGACATCGTCCAGTTATTGTTGAATGAAAAATATTTTCTGTAATTTGACATCCTCCAGTGATTGTTGAATGAAAAATATTTTCTATAATTTGACATCGTCCAGTGATTGTTGAAGTAAAAATATTTTCTATAATTTGACATTGTCCAGTGATTGTTGAATGAAAAATATTTTCTATAATTTGACATCGTCCAGTGATTGTTGAATGAAAAATATTTTCTATAACTGGACATCGTCCAGTGATTGTTGAATGAAAAATATTTTCTATAATTTGACATCGTCCAGTGATTGTTGAATTAAAAATATTTTCTATAATTTGACATTGTCCAGTGATTATTGAATGAAAAATATTTTCTATAATTTGACATCGTCCAGTGATTGTTGAATAAAAAATATTTTCTATAACTTGACATCGTCCAGTGATTGTTGAATGAAAAATATTTTCTATAATTTGACATCGTCCAGTGATTGTTGAATGTAAAATATTTTCTATAATTTGACATCGTCCAGTGATTGTTGAAGAAAAAATATTTTCTATAATTTGACATCGTCCAGTGATTGTTGAAGGAAAAATATTTTCTATAATTTGACATCGTCCAGTGATTGATGAATGAAAAATATTTTCTATAATTTGACATCGTCAAGTGTTTGTTGAAGGAAAAATATTTTCTCTAATGTAACATTGTCCAGTGATTGTTGAATTAAAAATATTTTCTATTATTTGACATCCTCTAGTGATTGTTGAAGGAAAAATATTTTCTATAATTTTACATTGTCCAGTGATTGTTGAATGAAAAATATTTTCTATAATTTGACATCCTCCAGTGATTGTTGAATGAAAAATATTTTGTATAATTTGACATTGTCCAGTGATTGTTGAATGAAAAATATTTTCTATAATTTTACATCGTCCAGTGATTGTTGAATTAAAAATATTTTCTATAATTTGACATTGTCCAGTGATTGTTGAATGAAAAATATTTTCTATAATTTGACATCGTCCAGTGATTGTTGAATAAAAAATATTTTCTATAACTTGACATCGTCCAGTGATTGTTGAATGAAAAATATTTTCTATAATTTGACATCGTCCAGTGATTGTTGAATGTAAAATATTTTCTATAATTTGACATCGTCCAGTGATTGTTGAAGAAAAAATATTTTCTATAATTTGACATCGTCCAGTGATTGTTGAAGGAAAAATATTTTCTATAATTTGACATCGTCCAGTGATTGATGAATGAAAAATATTTTCTATAATTTGACATCGTCAAGTGTTTGTTGAAGGAAAAATATTTTCTATAATGTAACATTGTCCAGTGATTGTTGAATGAAAAATATTTTCTATTATTTGACATCCTCTAGTGATTGTTGAAGGAAAAATATTTTCTATAATTTTACATTGTCCAGTGATTGTTGAATGAAAAATATTTTCTATAATTTGACATCCTCCAGTGATTGTTGAATGAAAAATATTTTGTATAATTTGACATTGTCCAGTGATTGTTGAATGAAAAATATTTTCTATAATTTGACATCGTCCAGTGATTGTTGAATGAAAAATATTTTCTATAATTTTACATTGTCCAGTGATTGTTGAATGAAAAGTATTTTCTATAATTTGACATCGTCCAGTGATTGTTGGAAGTAAAAATATTTTCTATAATTTGAGATCGTCCAGTGATTGTTGAATGAAAAATATTTTCTATAACTTGACATCGTCCAGTGATTGTTGAATGAAAAATATTTTCTATAATTTGACATCGTCCAGTGATTGTTGAATGAAAAATATTTTCTATAATTTGACATCGTCCAGTGATTGTTGAATGAAAAATATTTTCTATAACTTGACATCGTCCAGTGATTGTTGAATGAAAAATATTTTCTATAATTTTACATCGTCCAGTGATTGTTGAATGAAACATATTTTCTATGACTTGACATCGTCCAGTGATTGTTGAATGAAAAATATTGTCTATAATTTGACATTGTCCAGTGATTGTTGAAGGAAAAATATTTTCTATAATTTGACATCGTCCAGTGATTGTTGAATGAAAAATAATTTCTATGACTTGACATCGTCCAGATATTGTTGTAGGAAAAATATTTTCTATAACTTGACATCGTCCAGTGATTGTTGAATGAGAAATATTTTCTATAATTTGACATCGTCCAGTGGTTGTTGAATGTAAAATATTTTCTATAATTTGACATTGTCCAGTGATTAGTGAATGAAAAATATTTTCTATAATTTGACATCGTCCAGTGATTGTTGAAGGAAAAATATTTTCTATAACTTGACATCGTCCAGTGATTGTTGAATGAAAAATATTTTCTATAATTTGACATCGTCCAGTGATTGTTGAAGGAAAAATATTTTCTATAATTTGACATCGTCCAGTGATTGTTGAATGAAAAATATTTTCTATACCTTGACATCGTCCAGTGATTGTTGAATGAAAAATATTTTCTATAATTTGACATCGTCCAGTGATTGTTGAATGAAAAATATTTTCTATAATTTGACATCGTCCAGTGATTGTTGAAGGAAAAATATTTTCTATAATTTGACATCATCCAGTGATTGTTGAAGGAAAAATATTTTCTATAATTTGACATCGTCCAGTGATTGATGAATGAAAAATATTTTCTATAATTTGACATCGTCCAGGGTTTGTTGAAGGAAAAATATTTTCTATAATGTGACATTGTCCAGTGATTGTTGAATGAAAAATATTTTCTATTATTTGACATCCTCTAGTGATTGTTGAAGGAAAAATATTTTTTATAATTTTACATTGTCCAGTGATTGTTGAATGAAAAATATTTTCTATAATTTGACATCCTCCAGTGATTGTTGAATGAAAAATATTTTGTATAATTTGACATTGTCCAGTGATTGTTGAATGAAAAATATTTTCTATAATTTGACATCGTCCAGTGATTGTTGAATGAAAAATATTTTCTATAATTTTACATTGTCCAGTGATTGTTGAATGAAAAATATTTTCTATAATTTGACATTGTCCAGTGATTGTTGGAAGTAAAAATATTTTCTATAATTTGACATCGTCCAGTGATTGTTGAATGAAAAATATTTTCTATAACTTGACATCGTCCAGTGATTGTTGAATGAAAAATATTTTCTATAATTTGACATCGTCCAGTGATTGTTGCTGTAAAAATATTTTCTATAATTTGACATCGTCCAGTGATTGTTGAATGAAAAATATTTTCTATAACTTGACATCGTCCAGTGATTGTTGAATGAAAAATATTTTCTATAATTTGACATCGTCCAGTGATTGTTGAATGAAAAATATTTTCTATGACTTGACATCGTCCAGTGATTGTTGAATGAAAAATATTTTCTATAATTTGACATTGTCCAGTGATTGTTGAAGGAAAAATATTTTCTATAATTTGACATCGTCCAGTGATTGTTGAATGAAAAATATTTTCTATAATTTGACATTGTCCAGTGATTGTTGAAGGAAAAATATTTTCTATAATTTGACATCGTCCAGTGATTGTTGAATGAAAAATATTTTCTATAATTTTACATCGTCCAGTGATTGTTGAATGAAAAATATTTTCTATAATTTGACATCGTCCAGTGATTGTTGAATGAAAAATAATTTCTATGACTTGACATCGTCCAGTGATTGTTTAAGGAAAAATATTTTCTATAACTTGACATCGTCCAGTGATTGTTGAATGAGAAATATTTTCTATAATTTGACATCGTCCAGTGGTTGTTGAATGTAACATATTTTCTATAATTTGACATTGTCCAGTGATTGTTGAATGAAAAATATTTTCTATAATTTGACATCGTCCAGTGATTGTTGAAGGAAAAATATTTTCTATAATTTGACATCGTCCAGTGATTGTTGAATGAAAAATATTTTCTATAATTTGACATCGTCCAGTGATTGTTGAAGGAAAAATATTTTCTATAATTTGACATCGTACAGTGATTGTTGAATGAAAAATATTGTCTATAATTTGACATCGTCCTGTGATTGTTGAATGAAAAATATTTTCTATAATTTGACATCGTCCAGTGATTGGTGAAGGAAAAATATTTTCTATAATTTTACATTGTCCAGTGATTGTTGAATGAAAAATATTTTCTATAATTTTACATCGTCCAATGATTGTTGAATGTAAAATATTTTCTATAATTTGACATTGTCCAGTGATTGTTGAATGAAAAATATTTTCTATAATTTGACATCGTCCAGTGATTGTTGAAGGAAAAATATTTTCTATAATTTTACATTGTCCAGTGATTGTTGAATGAAAAATATTTTCTATAATTTGACATTGTCAAGTGATTGTTGAATTAAAAATATTTTCTATAATTTGACATCGTCCAGTGATTGTTTAATGAAAAATATTTTCTATTACTTGACATCGTCCAGTTATTGTTGAATGAAAAATATTTTGTATAATTTGACATCGTCCAGTGATTGTTGAATGAAAAATATTTTCTATAATTTGACATCGTCCAGTGATAGTTGAATGACAAATATTTTCTATTATTTTACATCCTCTAGTGATTGTTGAAGGAAAAATATTTTCTATAATTTGACATTGTCCAGTGATTGTTGAATGAAAAATGTTTTCTATAATTTGACATCCTCCAGTGATTGTTGAATGAAAAATATTTTGTATAATTTGACATTGTCCAGTGATTGTTGAATGAAAAATATTTTCTATAATTTGACATCGTCCAGTGATTGTTGAATGAAAAATATTTTCTATAATTTTACATTGTCCAGTGATTGTTGAATGAAAAATATTTTCTATAATTTGACATTGTCCAGTGATTGTTGGAAGTAAAAATATTTTCTATAATTTGACATCGTCCAGTGATTGTTGAATGAAAAATATTTTCTATAACTCGACATCGTCCAGTGATTGTTGAATGAAAAATATTTTCTATAATTTGACATCGTCCAGTGATTGTTGAATGAAAAATATTTTCTATAATTTGTACATCGTCCAGTGATTGTTGAATGAAAAATATTTTCTATAACTTGACATCGTCCAGTGATTGTTGAATGAAAAATATTTTCTATAATTTGACATCGTCCAGTGATTGTTGAATGAAAAAAATTTTCTATGACTTGACATCGTCCAGTGATTGTTGAATGAAAAATATTTTCTATAATTTGACATTGTCCAGTGATTGTTGAAGGAAAAATATTTTCTATAATTTGACATCGTCCAGTGATTGTTGAATGAAAAATATTTTCTATAATTTGACATTGTTTAGTGATTGTTGAATTAAAACTATTTTCTATAATTTGACATCGTCCAGTGATTGTTGAATGAAAAATATTTTCTATAATTTGACATCGTCCAGTGATTGTTGAATGAAAAATATTTTCTATAATTTGACATCGTCCAGTGATTGTTGAATGAAAAATAATTTCTATGACTTGACATCGTCCAGTGATTGTTGAAGGAAAAATATTTTCTATAACTTGACATCGTCCAGTGATTGTTGAATGAGAAATATTTTCTATAATTTGACATCGTCCAGTGGTTGTTGAATGTAAAATATTTTGTATAATTTGACATTGTCCAGTGATTGTTGAATGAAAAATATTTTCTATAATTTGACATCTACCAGTGATTGTTGAAGGAAAAATATTTTCTATAATTTGACATCGTCCAGTGATTGTTGAATGAAAAATATTTTCTATAATTTGACATCGTCCAGTGATTGTTGAAGGAAAAATATTTTCTATAATTTGACATCGTCTAGTGATTGTTGAATGAAAAATATTTTCTATAATTTGACATCGTCCAGTGATTGTTGAATGAAAAATATTTTCTATAATTTGACATCGTCCAGTGATTGGTGAAGGAAAAATATTTTCTATAATTTTACATTGTCCAGTGATTGTTGAATGAAAAATATTTTCTATAATTTTACATCGTCCAATGATTGTTGAATGTAAAATATTTTCTATAATTTGACATTGTCCAGTTATTGTTGAATTAAAAATATTTTCTATAATTTGACATCGTCCAGTGATTGTTGAAGGAAAAATATTTTCTATAATTTTACATTGTCCAGTGATTGTTGAATGAAAAATATTTTCTATAATTTGACATTGTCAAGTGATTGTTGAATTAAAATTATTTTCTATAATTTGACATCGTCCAGTGATTGTTTAATGAAAAATATTTTCTATTACTTGACATCGTCAAGTTATTGTTGAATGAAAAATATTTTCTGTAATTTGACATCGTCCAGTGATTGTTGAATGAAAAATATTTTCTATAATTTGACATCGTCCAGTGATTGTTGAATGACAAATATTTTCTATAACTTGACATCGTCCAGTGATTGTTGAAGGAAAAATATTTTCTATAATTTGACATCGTCCAGTGATTGTTGAATGAAAAATATTTTCTATAATTTGACATTGTCCAGTGATTGTTGAATGAACAATATTTTCTATAATTTGACATCGTCCAGTGATTGTTGAATGAAAAATATTTTCTATAAATTGACATCGTCCAGTGATTGTTGAATGAAAAATATTTTCTATAATTTGACATCGTCCAGTGATTGTTGAATTAAAAATATTTTCTATAATTTGACATCGTCCAGTGATTGTTGAATGTAAAATATTTTCTATAATGTGACATTCTCCAGTGATTGTTGGATGAAAAATATTTTCTATTATTTGACATCCTCTAGTGATTGTTGAATGAAAAATATTTTCTATAATTTTACATTGTCCAGTGATTGTTGAATGTAAAATATTTTCTATAATTTGACATCCTCCAGTGATTGTTGAATGAAAAATATTTTCTATAACTTGACATCGTCCAGTGATTGTTGAATGAGAAATATTTTCTATAATTTGACATCGTCCAGTGGTTGTTGAATGTAAAATATTTTCTATAATTTGACATTGTCCAGTGATTGTTGAAGGAAAAATATTTTCTATAAATTTACATCGTCCAGTGATTGTTGAAGGAAAAATATTTTCTATAATTTGACATCGTCCATTGATTGTTGAATGAAAAATATTTTCTATAATTTGACATCGTCCAGTGATTGTTGAATGAAAAATATTTTTTATAATTTGACATCGTCCAGTGATTGGTGAAGGAAAAATATTTTCTATAATTTTACATTGTCCAGTGATTGTTGAATGAAAAATATTTTCTATAATTTTAAATCGTCCAATGATTGTTGAATGTAAAATATTTTCTATAATTTGACATTGTCCAGTGATTGTTGAATGAAAAATATTTTCTATAATTTGACATCGTCCAGTGATTGTTGAAGGAAAAATATTTTCTATAATTTTACATTGTCCAGTGATTGTTGAATGAAAAATATTTTCTATAATTTGACATCGTCCAGTGATTGTTTAATTAAAAATATTTTCTATTACTTGACATCGTCCAGTTATTGTTGAATGAAAAATATTTTCTGTAATTTGACATCCTCCAGTGATTGTTGAATGAAAAATATTTTCTATAATTTGACATCGTCCAGTGATAGTGTAATGACAAATATTGTCTATAACTTGACATCGTCCAGTGATTGTTGAAGGAAAAATATTTTCTATAATTTGACATCGTCCAGTGATTGTTGAATGAAAAATATTTTCTATAATTTGACATCCTCCAGTGATTGTTGAATGAAAAATATTTTCTATAATTTTACATTGTCCAGTGATTGTTGAATGAAAAATATTTTCTATAATTTGACATTGTCCAGTGATTGTTGGAAGTAAAAATATTTTCTATAATTTGACATCGTCCACTGATTGTTGAATGAAAAATATTTTCTATAACTTGACATCGTCCAGTGATTGTTGAATGAAAAATATTTTCTATAATTTGACATCGTCCAGTGATTGTTGAATGAAAAATATTTTCTATAATTTGTACATCGTCCAGTGATTGTTGAATGAAAAATATTTTCTATAACTTGACATCGTCCAGTGATTGTTGAATGAAAAATATTTTCTATAATTTGACATCGTCCAATGATTGGTGAATGAAAAATATTTTCTATGACTTGACATCGTCCAGTGATTGTTGAATGAAAAATATTTTCAATAATTTGACATTGTCCAGTGATTGTTGAAGGAAAAATATTTTCTATAATTTGACATCGTCCAGTGATTGTTGAATGAAAAATATTTTCTATAATTTGACATTGTCCAGTGATTGTTGAATGAAAAATATTTTCTATAATTTGACATCGTCCAGTGATTGTTGAATGAAAAATATTTTCTATAATTTGACATCGTCCAGTGATTGTTGAATGAAAAATATTTTCTATAATTTGACATTGTCCAGTGATTGTTGGAAGTAAAAATATTTTCTATAATTTGACATCGTCCAGTGATTGTTGAATGAAAAATATTTTCTATAACTTGACATCGTCCAGTGATTGTTGAATGAAAAATATTTTCTATAATTTGACATCGTCCAGTGATTGTTGAATGAAAAATATTTTCTATAATTTGACTTCGTCCAGTGATTGTTGAATGAAAAATATTTTCTATAACTTGACATCATCCAGTGATTGTTGAATGAAAAATATTTTCTATAATTTGACATCGTCCAGTGATTGTTGAATTAAAAATATTTTCTATGACTTGACATCGTCCAGTGATTGTTGAATGAAAAATATTTTCTATAATTTGACATCGTCCAGTGATTGTTGAATGAAAAATATTTTCTATAATTTGACATCGTCCAGTGATTGTTGAATGTAAAATATTTTCTATAATTTGACATCGTCCAGTGATTGTTGAAGGAAAAATATTTTCTATAATTTGACATCGTCCAGTGATTGTTGAAGGAAAAATATTTTCTATAATTTGACATCGTCCGGTGATTGTTGAATGAAAAATATTTTCTGTAATTTGACATCGTCCAGTAATTGTTGAAGTAAAAATATTTTCTATAATTTGACATCGTCCAGTGATTGTTGAATGAAAAATATTTTCTATAACTTGACATCGTCCAGTGATTGTTGAATGTAAAATATTTTCTATAACTTGACATCGTCCGGTGATTGTTGAATGAAAAATATTTTCTATAATTTGACATCGTCCAGTGATTGTTGAATGAAAAATATTTTCTATAACTTGACATCGTCCAGTGATTGTTGAATGCAAAATATTTTCTATAATTTGACATCGTCCAGTGATTGTTGAATGAGAAATATTTTCTATTATTTGACATCGTCCAGTGATTGTTGAATGTAAAATATTTTCTATAATTTTACATTGTCCAGTGATTGTTTAATGAAAAATATTTTCTATAATTTGACATCGTCCAGTGATTGTTGAATGAAAAATATTTTCTATAATTTGTACATCGTCCAGTGATTGTTGAATGAAAAATATTTTCTATAACTTGACATCGTCCAGTGATTGTTGAATGAAAAATATTTTCTATAATTTGACATCGTCCAATGATTGGTGAATGAAAAATATTTTCTATGACTTGACATCGTCCAGTGATTGTTGAATGAAAAATATTTTCAATAATTTGACATTGTCCAGTGATTGTTGAAGGAAAAATATTTTCTATAATTTGACATCGTCCAGTGATTGTTGAATGAAAAATATTTTCTATAATTTGACATTGTCCAGTGATTGTTGAATGAAAAATATTTTCTATAATTTGACATCGTCCAGTGATTGTTGAATGAAAAATATTTTCTATAATTTGACATCGTCCAGTGATTGTTGAATGAAAAATATTTTCTATAATTTGACATTGTCCAGTGATTGTTGGAAGTAAAAATATTTTCTATAATTTGACATCGTCCAGTGATTGTTGAATGAAAAATATTTTCTATAACTTGACATCGTCCAGTGATTGTTGAATGAAAAATATTTTCTATAATTTGACATCGTCCAGTGATTGTTGAATGAAAAATATTTTCTATAATTTGACTTCGTCCAGTGATTGTTGAATGAAAAATATTTTCTATAACTTGACATCGTCCAGTGATTGTTGAATGAAAAATATTTTCTATAATTTGACATCGTCCAGTGATTGTTGAATTAAAAATATTTTCTATGACTTGACATCGTCCAGTGATTGTTGAATGAAAAATATTTTCTATAATTTGACATCGTCCAGTGATTGTTGAATGAAAAATATTTTCTATAATTTGACATCGTCCAGTGATTGTTGAATGTAAAATATTTTCTATAATTTGACATCGTCCAGTGATTGTTGAAGGAAAAATATTTTCTATAATTTGACATAGTCCAGTGATTGTTGAAGGAAAAATATTTTCTATAATTTGACATCGTCCAGTGATTGTTGAATGAAAAATATTTTCTGTAATTTGACATCGTCCAGTAATTGTTGAAGTAAAAATATTTTCTATAATTTGACATCGTCCAGTGATTGTTGAATGAAAAATATTTTCTATAACTTGACATCGTCCAGTGATTGTTGAATGTAAAATATTTTTTATAACTTGACATCGTCCGGTGATTGTTGAATGAAAAATATTTTCTATAATTTGACATCGTCCAGTGATTGTTGAATGAAAAATATTTTCTATAACTTGACATCGTCCAGTGATTGTTGAATGCAAAATATTTTCTATAATTTGACATCGTCCAGTGATTGTTGAATGAGAAATATTTTCTATTATTTGACATCGTCCAGTGATTGTTGAATGTAAAATATTTTCTATAATTTTACATTGTCCAGTGATTGTTTAATGAAAAATATTTTCTATAATTTGACATCGTCCAGTGATTGTTGAATGAAAAATATTTTCTATAATTTGACATCGTCCAGTAATTGTTGAATGTAAAATATTTTCTATAATTTGACATTGTCCAGTGATTGTTGAATGAAAAATATTTTCTATTATTTGATATCCTCTAGTTATTGTGGAAGGAAAAATATTTTCTATAATTTTACATTGTCCAGTGATTGTTTAATCAAAAATATTTTCTATAATTTGACATCGTCCAGTGATTGTTGAATGAAAAATATTTTCTATAATTTGACATCGTCCAGTGATTGTTGAATGAAAAATATGTTGTATAATTTGACATTGTCCAGTGATTGTTTAATGAAAAATATTTTCTATAATTTGATATTGTCCAGTGATTGTTGGAAGTAAAAATATTTTCTCTAATTTGACATCGTCCAGTGATTGTTGAATGAAAAATATTTTCTATAACTTGACATCGTCCAGTGATTGTTGAATGAAAAATATTTTTTATAATTTGACATCGTCCAGTGATTGATGAATGAAAAATATTTTCTATGACTTGACATCGTCCAGTGATTGTTGAATTAAAAATATTTTCTATAATTTGACATTGTCCAGTGATTGTTGAATGAAAAATATTTTCTATAATTTGACATCGTCCAGTGATTGTCGAATGTAAAATATTTTCTATAATTTGACATTGTCCAGTGATTGTTGAATGAAAAATATTTTATATAATTTTACATCGTCCAGTGATTGTTGAAGGAAAAATATTTTCTATAATTTGACATCGTCCAGTGATTGTTGAATGAAAAATATTTTCTATAATTTGACATCGTCCAGTAATTGTTGAAGGAAAAATATTTTCTATAATTTGACATCGTCCAGTGATTGTTTAATGAAAAATATTTTCTATAATTTGACATTGTCCAGTGATTGTTGAAGGAAAAATATTTTCTATAATGTGACTTCGTCCAGTGATTGTTGAATTAAAAATATTTTCTATAATTTGACATCGTCCAGTGATTGTTGAATGAAAAATATTTTCTATAATTTGACATCGTCCAGTGATTGTTGAATTAAAAATATTTTCTATAACTTGACATCGTCCAGTGATTGTTGAATAAAAAATATTTTCTATAACTTGACATCGTCCGGTGATTGTTGAATGAAACTTATTTTCTATAATTTGACATCGTCCAGTGATTGTTGAATGAAAAATATTTTCTATGACTTGACATCGTCCAGTGATTGTTGAATGAAAAATATTTTCTATAATTTTACATTGTCCAGTGATTGTTGAATGAACAATATTTTCTCTAATTTGACATTGTCCAGTGATTGTTGAATGAAAAATATTTTCTATAATTTTACATTGTCCAGTGATTGTTTAATGAAAAATATTTTCTATACTTTTACATTGTCCAGTGATTGTTGAATGAAAAATATTTTCTATAATTTGACATCGTCCAGTGATTGTTGAATTAAAAATATTTTCTATAATTTGACATTGTCCAGTGATTGTTGAATGAAAAATATTTTCTATAATTTGACATCGTCCAGTGATTGTCGAATGTAAAATATTTTCTATAATTTGACATTGTCCAGTGATTGTTGAATGAAAAATATTTTCTATAATTTGACATCGTCCAGTGATTGTTGAAGGAAAAATATTTTCTATAATTTGACATCGTCCAGTGATTGTTGAATGAAAAATATTTTCTATAATTTGACATCGTCCAGTAATTGTTGAATGAAAAATATTTTCTATAATTTGACATCGTCCAGTGATTGTTGAATGAAAAATATTTTCTATAATTTGACATCGTCCAGTGATTGTTGAATGAAAAATATTTTCTATAACTTGACATCGTCCAGTGATTGTTGAATAAAAAATATTTTCTATAACTTGACATCGTCCGGTGATTGTTGAATGAAAAATATTTTCTATAATTTGACATCGTCCAGTGATTGTTGAATGAAAAATATTTTCTATGACTTGACATCGTCCAGTGATTGTTGAATGAAAAATATTTTCTATAATTTGACATCGTCCAGTGATTGGGTAATGAGAAATATTTTCTATTATTTGCCATCGTCCAGTGATTGTTGAATGTAAAATATTTTCTATAATTTGACATTGTCCAGTGATTGTTAAATGAAAAATATTTCCTATAATTTGACATCGTCCAGTGATTGTTGAAGGAAAAATATTTACTATAATTTGACATCGTCCAGTGATTGTTGAATGAAAAATATTTTCTATAATTTGACATCGTCCAGTAATTGTTGAAGGAAAAATATTTTCTATAATTTGACATCGTCCAGTGATTGTTGAATGAAAAATATTTTCTATAATTTGACATTGTCCAGTGATTGTTGAATGAAAAATATTTTCTATAATTTGACATTGTCCAGTGATTGTTGAATGAAAAATATTTTCTATAATTTTACATTGTCCAGTGATTGTTGAATGAAAAATATTTTCTATACTTTTACATTGTCCAGTGATTGTTGAATGAAAAATATTTTCTATAATTTGACATCGTCCAGTGATTGTTGAATGAAAAATATTTTCTTTGACTTGACATCGTCCAGTGATTGTTGAATTAAAAATATTTTCTATAATTTGACATTGTCCAGTGATTGTTGAATGAAAAATATTTTCTATAATTTGACATCGTCCAGTGATTGTCGAATGTAAAATATTTTCTATAATTTGACATTGTCCAGTGATTGTTGAATGAAAAATATTTTCTATAATTTGACATCGTCCAGTGATTGTTGAAGGAAAAATATTTTCTATAATTTGACATCGTCCAGTGATTGTTGAATGACAAATATTTTCTATAATTTGACATCGTCCAATGATTGTTGAATGAAAAAAATTTTCTATGACTTGACATCGTCCAGTGATTGTTGAATGAAAAATATTTTCAATAATTTGACATTGTCCAGTGATTGTTGAAGGAAAAATATTTTCTATAATTTGACATCGTCCAGTGATTGTTGAATGAAAAATATTTTCTATAATTTGACATTGTCCAGTGATTGTTGAATGAAAAATATTTTCTATTATTTGACATCGTCCAGTGATTGTTGAATGAAAAATATTTTCTATAATTTGACATCGTCCAGTGATTGTTGAATGAAAAATATTTTCTATAATTTGACATTGTCCAGTGATTGTTGGAAGTAAAAATATTTTCTATAATTTGACATCGTCCAGTGATTGTTGAATGAAAAATATTTTCTATAACTTGACATCGTCCAGTGATTGTTGAATGAAAAATATTTTCTATAATTTGACATCGTCCAGTGATTGTTGAATGAAAAATATTTTCTATAATTTGACTTCGTCCAGTGATTGTTGAATGAAAAATATTTTCTATAACTTGACATCGTCCAGTGATTGTTGAATGAAAAATATTTTCTATAATTTGACACCGTCCAGTGATTGTTGAATTAAAAATATTTTCTATGACTTGACATCGTCCAGTGATTGTTGAATGAAAAATATTTTCTATAATTTGACATTGTCCAGTGATTGTTGAATGAAAAATATTTTCTATAATTTGACATCGTCCAGTGATTGTTGAATGTAAAATATTTTCAATAATTTGACATCGTCCAGTGATTGCTGAAGGAAAAATATTTTCTATAATTTGACATCGTCCAGTGATTGTTGAAGGAAAAATATATTCTATAATTTGACATCGTCCAGTGATTGTTGAATGAAAAATATTTTCTATAATTTGACATCGTCCAGTAATTGTTGAAGGAAAAATATTTTCTATAATTTGACATCGTCCAGTGATTGTTGAATGAAAAATATTTTCTATAATTTGACATTGTCCAGTGATTGTTGAAGGAAAAATATTTTCTATAATGTGACTTCGTCCAGTGATTGTTGAATGAAAAATATTTTCTATAATTTGACATCGTCCAGTGATTGTTGAATGAAAAATATTTTCTATAATTTGACATCGTCCAGTGATTGTTGAATGAAAAATATTTTCTATAACTTGACATCGTCCAGTGATTGTTGAATAAAAAATATTTTCTGTAACTTGACATCGTCCGGTGATTGTTGAATGAAACTTATTTTCTATAATTTGACATCGTCCAGTGATTGTTGAATGAAAAATATTTTCTATGACTTGACATCGTCCAGTGATTGTTGAATGAAAAATATTTTCTATAATTTTACATTGTCCAGTGATTGTTGAATGAACAATATTTTCTCTAATTTGACATTGTCCAGTGATTGTTGAATGAAAAATATTTTCTATAATTTTAGATTGTCCAGTGATTGTTTAATGAAAAATATTTTCTATACTTTTACATTGTCCAGTGATTGTTGAATGAAAAATATTTTCTATAATTTGACATCGTCCAGTGATTGTTGAATGAAAAATATTTTCTATGACTTGACATCGTCCAGTGATTGTTGAATTAAAAATATTTTCTATAATTTGACATTGTCCAGTGATTGTTGAATGAAAAATATTTTCTATAATTTGACATCGTCCAGTGATTGTCGAATGTAAAATATTTTCTATAATTTGACATTGTCCAGTGATTGTTGAATGAAAAATATTTTCTATAATTTGACATCGTCCAGTGATTGTTGAAGGAAAAATATTTTCTATAATTTGACATCGTCCAGTGATTGTTGAATGAAAAATATTTTCTATAATTTGACATCGTCCAGTAATTGTTGAATGAAAAATATTTTCTATAATTTGACATCGTCCAGTGATTGTTGAATGAAAAATATTTTCTATAATTTGACATTGTCCAGTGATTGTTGAAGGAAAAATATTTTCTATAATTTGACTTCATCCAGTGATTATTGAATTAAAAATATTTTCTATAATTTGACATCGTCCAGTGATTGTTGAATGAAAAATATTTTCTATAATTTGACATCGTCCAGTGATTGTTGAATGAAAAATATTTTCTATAACTTGACATCGTCCAGTGATTGTTGAATAAAAAATATTTTCTATAACTTGACATCGTCCGGTGATTGTTGAATGAAAAATATTTTCTATAATTTGACATCGTCCAGTGATTGTTGAATGAAAAATATTTTCTATGACTTGACATCGTCCAGTGATTGTTGAATGAAAAATATTTTCTGTAATTTGACATCGTCCAGTGATTGTTGAATGAGAAATATTTTCTATTATTTGCCATCGTCCAGTGATTGTTGAATGTAAAATATTTTCTATAATTTGACATTGTCTAGTGATTGTTAAATGAAAAATATTTCCTATAATTTGACATCGTCCAGTGATTGTTGAAGGAAAAATATTTACTATAATTTTACATCGTCCAGTGATTGTTGAATGAAAAATATTTTCTATAATTTGACATCGTCCAGTAATTGTTGAAGGAAAAATATTTTCTATAATTTGACATCGTCCAGTGATTGTTGAATGAAAAATATTTTCTATAATTTGACATTGTCCAGTGATTGTTGAATGAAAAATATTTTCTATAATTTGACATTGTCCAGTGATTGTTGAATTAAAAATATTTTCTATAATTTTACATTGTCCAGTGATTGTTGAATGAAAAATATTTTCTATACTTTTACATTGTCCAGTGATTGTTGAATGAAAAATATTTTCTATAATTTGACATCGTCCAGTGATTGTTGAATGAAAAATATTTTCTATGACTTGACATCGTCCAGTGATTGTTGAATTAAAAATATTTTCTATAATTTGACATTGTCCAGTGATTGTTGAACGAAAAATATTTTCTATAATTTGACATCGTCCAGTGATTGTCGAATGTAAAATATTTTCTATAATTTGACATTGTCCAGTGATTGTTGAATGAAAAATATTTTCTATAATTTGACATCGTCCAGTGATTGTTGAAGGAAAAATATTTTCTATAATTTGACATCGTCCAGTGATTGTTGAATGACAAATATTTTCTATAATTTGACATCGTCCAATGATTGTTGAATGAAAAATATTTTCTATGACTTGACATCGTCCAGTGATTGTTGAATGAAAAATATTTTCAATAATTTGACATTGTCCAGTGATTGTTGAAGGAAAAATATTTTCTATAATTTGACATCGTCCAGTGATTGTTGAATGAAAAATATTTTCTATAATTTGACATTGTCCAGTGATTGTTGAATGAAAAATATTTTCTATAATTTGACATCGTCCAGTGATTGTTGAATGAAAAATATTTTCTATAATTTGACATCGTCCAGTGATTGTTGAATGAAAAATATTTTCTATAATTTGACATTGTCCAGTGATTGTTGGAAGTAAAAATATTTTCTATAATTTGACATCGTCCAGTGATTGTTGAATGAAAAATATTTTCTATAACTTGACATCGTCCAGTGATTGTTGAATGAAAAATATTTTCTATAATTTGACATCGTCCAGTGATTGTTGAATGAAAAATATTTTCTATAATTTGACTTCGTCCAGTGATTGTTGAATGAAAAATATTTTCTATAACTTGACATCGTCCAGTGATTGTTGAATGAAAAATATTTTCTATAATTTGACATCGTCCAGTGATTGTTGAATTAAAAATATTTTCTATGACTTGACATCGTCCAGTGATTGTTGAATGAAAAATATTTTCTATAATTTGACATCGTCCAGTGATTGTTGAATGAAAAATATTTTCTATAATTTGACATCGTCCAGTGATTGTTGAATGTAAAATATTTTCTATAATTTGACATCGTCCAGTGATTGTTGAAGGAAAAATATTTTCTATAATTTGACATCGTCCAGTGATTGTTGAAGGAAAAATATTTTCTATAATTTGACATCGTCCAGTGATTGTTGAATGAAAAATATTTTCTATAACTTTACATCGTCCAGTGATTGTTGAATGTAAAATATTTTCTATAACTTGACATCGTCCGGTGATTGTTGAATGAAAAATATTTTCTATAATTTGACATCGTCCAGTGATTGTTGAATGAAAAATATTTTCTATAACTTGACATCGTCCAGTGATTGTTGAATGAAAAATATTTTCTATAATTTGACATCGTCCAGTGATTGTTGAATGAGAAATATTTTCTATTATTTGACATCGTCCAGTGATTGTTGAATGTAAAATATTTTCTATAATTTTACATTGTCCAGTGATTGTTTAATGAAAAATATTTTCTATAATTTGACATCGTCCAGTGATTGTTGAATGAAAAATATTTTCTATAATTTGACATCGTCCAGTGATTGTTGAATGTAAAATATTTTCTATAATTTGACATTGTCCAGTGATTGTTGAATGAAAAATATTTTCTATTATTTGACATCCTCTTGTTATTGTGGAAGGAAAAATATTTTCTATAATTTTACATTGTCCAGTGATTGTTGAATGAAAAATATTTTCTATAATTTGACATCGTCCAGTGATTGTTGAATGAAAAATATGTTGTATAATTTGACATTGTCCAGTGATTGTTTAATGAAAAATATTTTCTATAATTTGATATTGTCAAGTGATTGTTGGAAGTAAAAATATTTTCTCTAATTTGACATCGTCCAGTGATTGTTGAATGAAAAATATTTTCTATAACTTGACATCGTCCAGTGATTGTTGAATGAAAAATATTTTCTATAATTTGACATCGTCCAGTGATTGATGAATGAAAAATATTTTCTATGACTTGACATCGTCCAGTGATTGTTGAATTAAAAATATTTTCTATAATTTGACATTGTCCAGTGATTGTTGAATGAAAAATATTTTCTATAATTTGACATCGTCCAGTGATTGTCGAATGTAAAATATTTTCTATAATTTGAGATTGTCCAGTGATTGTTGAATGAAAAATATTTTATATAATTTGACATCGTCCAGTGATTGTTGAAGGAAAAATATTTTCTATAATTTGACATCGTCCAGTGATTGTTGAATGAAAAATATTTTCTATAATTTGACATCGTCCAGTAATTCTTGAAGGAAAAATATTTTCTATAATTTGACATCGTCCAGTGATTGTTGAATGAAAAATATTTTCTATAATTTGACATTGTCCAGTGATTGTTGAAGGAAAAATATTTTCTATAATGTGACTTCGTCCAGTGATTGTTGAATGAAAAATATTTTCTATAATTTGACATCGTCCAGTGATTGTTGAATGAAAAATATTTTCTATAATTTGACTTCGTCCAGTGATTGTTGAATGAAAAATATTTTCTATAACTTGACATCGTCCAGTGATTGTTGAATGAAAAATATTTTCTATAATTTGACATCGTCCAGTGATTGTTGAATTAAAAATATTTTCTATGACTTGACATCGTCCAGTGATTGTTGAATGAAAAATATTTTCTATAATTTGACATCGTCCAGTGATTGTTGAATGAAAAATATTTTCTATAATTTGACATCGTCCAGTGATTGTTGAATGTAAAATATTTTCTATAATTTGACATCGTCCAGTGATTGTTGAAGGAAAAATATTTTCTATAATTTGACATCGTCCAGTGATTGTTGAAGGAAAAATATTTTCTATAATTTGACATCGTCCAGTGATTGTTGAATGAAAAATATTTTCTATAACTTTACATCGTCCAGTGATTGTTGAATGTAAAATATTTTCTATAACTTGACATCGTCCGGTGATTGTTGAATGAAAAATATTTTCTATAATTTGACATCGTCCAGTGATTGTTGAATGAAAAATATTTTCTATAACTTGACATCGTCCAGTGATTGTTGAATGAAAAATATTTTCTATAATTTGACATCGTCCAGTGATTGTTGAATGAGAAATATTTTCTATTATTTGACATCGTCCAGTGATTGTTGAATGTAAAATATTTTCTATAATTTTACATTGTCCAGTGATTGTTTAATGAAAAATATTTTCTATAATTTGACATCGTCCAGTGATTGTTGAATGAAAAATATTTTCTATAATTTGACATCGTCCAGTGATTGTTGAATGTAAAATATTTTCTATAATTTGACATTGTCCAGTGATTGTTGAATGAAAAATATTTTCTATTATTTGACATCCTCTAGTTATTGTGGAAGGAAAAATATTTTCTATAATTTTACATTGTCCAGTGATTGTTGAATGAAAAATATTTTCTATAATTTGACATCGTCCAGTGATTGTTGAATGAAAAATATGTTGTATAATTTGACATTGTCCAGTGATTGTTTAATGAAAAATATTTTCTATAATTTGATATTGTCAAGTGATTGTTGGAAGTAAAAATATTTTCTCTAATTTGACATCGTCCAGTGATTGTTGAATGAAAAATATTTTCTATAACTTGACATCGTCCAGTGATTGTTGAATGAAAAATATTTTCTATAATTTGACATCGTCCAGTGATTGATGAATGAAAAATATTTTCTATGACTTGACATCGTCCAGTGATTGTTGAATTAAAAATATTTTCTATAATTTGACATTGTCCAGTGATTGTTGAATGAAAAATATTTTCTATAATTTGACATCGTCCAGTGATTGTCGAATGTAAAATATTTTCTATAATTTGAGATTGTCCAGTGATTGTTGAATGAAAAATATTTTATATAATTTGACATCGTCCAGTGATTGTTGAAGGAAAAATATTTTCTATAATTTGACATCGTCCAGTGATTGTTGAATGAAAAATATTTTCTATAATTTGACATCGTCCAGTAATTCTTGAAGGAAAAATATTTTCTATAATTTGACATCGTCCAGTGATTGTTGAATGAAAAATATTTTCTATAATTTGACATTGTCCAGTGATTGTTGAAGGAAAAATATTTTCTATAATGTGACTTCGTCCAGTGATTGTTGAATGAAAAATATTTTCTATAATTTGACATCGTCCAGTGATTGTTGAATGAAAAATATTTTCTATAATTTGACATCGTCCAGTGATTGTTGAATGAAAAATATTTTCTATAACTTGACATCGTCCAGTGATTGTTGAATAAAAAATATTTTCTATAACTTGACATCGTCCGGTGATTGTTGAATGAAACTTATTTTCTATAATTTGACATCGTCCAGTGATTGTTGAATGAAAAATATTTTCTATGACTTGACATCGTCCAGTGATTGTTGAATGAAAAATATTTTCTATAATTTTACATTGTCCAGTGATTGTTGAATGAACAATATTTTCTCTAATTTGACATTGTCCAGTGATTGTTGAATGAAAAATATTTTCTATAATTTTACATTGTCCAGTGATTGTTTAATGAAAAATATTTTCTATACTTTTACATTGTCCAGTGATTGTTGAATGAAAAATATTTTCTATAATTTGACATCGTCCAGTGATTGTTGAATGAAAAATATTTTCTATGACTTGACATCGTCCAGTGATTGTTGAATTAAAAATATTTTCTATAATTTGACATTGTCCAGTGATTGTTGAATGAAAAATATTTTCTATAATTTGACATCGTCCAGTGATTGTCGAATGTAAAATATTTTCTATAATTTGACATTGTCCAGTGATTGTTGAATGAAAAATATTTTCTATAATTTGACATCGTCCAGTGATTGTTGAAGGAAAAATATTTTCTATAATTTGACATCGTCCAGTGATTGTTGAATGAAAAATATTTTCTATAATTTGACATCGTCCAGTAATTGTTGAATTAAAAATATTTTCTATAATTTGACATCGTCCAGTGATTGTTGAATGAAAAATATTTTCTATAATTTGACATTGTCCAGTGATTGTTGAAGGAAAAATATTTTCTATAATTTGACTTCGTCCAGTGATTATTGAATTAAAAATATTTTCTATAATTTGACATCGTCCAGTGATTGTTGAATGAAAAATATTTTCTGTAATTTGACATCGTCCAGTGATTGTTGAATGAAAAATATTTTCTATAACTTGACATCGTCCAGTGATTGTTGAATGAAAAATATTTTCTATAACTTGACATCGTCCGGTGATTGTTGAATGAAAAATATTTTCTATAATTTGACATCGTCCAGTGATTGTTGAATGAAAAATATTTTCTATGACTTGACATCGTCCAGTGATTGTTGAATGAAAAATATTTTCTATAATTTTACATCGTCCAGTGATTGTTGAATGAGAAATATTTTCTATTATTTGCCATCGTCCAGTGATTGTTGAATGTAAAATATTTTCTATAGTTTGACATTGTCCAGTGATTGTTAAATGAAAAATATTTCCTATAATTTGACATCGTCCAGTGATTGTTGAAGGAAAAATATTTGCTATAATTTGACATCGTCCAGTGATTGTTGAATGAAAAATATTTTCTATAATTTGACATCGTCCAGTAATTGTTGAAGGAAAAATATTTTCTATAATTTGACATCGTCCAGTGATTGTTGAATGAAAAATATTTTCTATAATTTGACATCGTCCAGTAATTGTTGAATGAAAAATATTTTCTATAATTTGACATCGTCCAGTGATTGTTGAATGAAAAATATTTTCTATAATTTGACATTGTCCAGTGATTGTTGAAGGAAAAATATTTTCTATAATTTGACTTCGTCCAGTGATTATTGAATTAAAAATATTTTCTATAATTTGACATCGTCCAGTGATTGTTGAATGAAAAATATTTTCTGTAATTTGACATCGTCCAGTGATTGTTGAATGAAAAATATTTTCTATAACTTGACATCGTCCAGTGATTGTTGAATAAAAAATATTTTCTATAACTTGACATCGTCCGGTGATTGTTGAATGAAAAATATTTTCTATAATTTGACATCGTCCAGTGATTGTTGAATGAAAAATATTTTCTATGACTTGACATCGTCCAGTGATTGTTGAATGAAAAATATTTTCTATAATTTGACATCGTCCAGTGATTGTTGAATGAGAAATATTTTCTATTATTTGCCATCGTCCAGTGATTGTTGAATGTGAAATATTTTCTATAGTTTGACATTGTCCAGTGATTGTTAAATGAAAAATATTTCCTATAATTTGACATCGTCCAGTGATTGTTGAAGGAAAAATATTTGCTATAATTTGACATCGTCCAGTGATTGTTGAATGAAAAATATTTTCTATAATTTGACATCGTCCAGTAATTGTTGAAGGAAAAATATTTTCTATAATTTGACATCGTCCAGTGATTGTTGAATGAAAATTATTTTCTATAATTTGACATTGTCCAGTGATTGTTGAATGAAAAATATTTTCTATAATTTGACATTGTCCAGTGATTGTTGAATGAAAAATATTTTCTATAATTTTACATTGTCCAGTGATTGTTGAATGAAAAATATTTTCTATACTTTTACATTGTCCAGTGATTGTTGAATGAAAAATATTTTCTATAATTTGACATCGTCCAGTGATTGTTGAATGAAAAATATTTTCTATGACTTGACATCGTCCAGTGATTGTTGAATAAAAATATTTTCTATAATTTGACATTGTCCAGTGATTGTTGAATGAAAAATATTTTCTATAATTTGACATCGTCCAGTGATTGTCGAATGTAAAATATTTTCTATAATTTGACATTGTCCAGTGATTGTTGAATGAAAAATATTTTCTATAATTTGACATCGTCCAGTGATTGTTGAAGGAAAAATATTTTCTATAATTTGACATCGTCCAGTGATTGTTGAATGAAAAATATTTTCTATAATTTGACATCGTCCAGTATTTGTTGAATGAAAAATATTTTCTATAATTTGACATCGTCCAGTGATTGTTGAATGAAAAATATTTTCTATAATTTGACATTGTCCAGTGATTGTTGAAGGAAAAATATTTTCTATAATTTGACTTCGTCCAGTGATTGTTGAATTAAAAATATTTTCTATAATTTGACATCGTCCAGTGATTGTTGAATGAAAAATATTTTCTATAATTTTACATCGTCCAGTGATTGTTGAATGAAAAATATTTTCTATAACTTGACATCGTCCAGTGATTGTTGAATAAAAAATATTTTCTATAACTTGACATCGTCCGGTTATTGTTGAATGAAAAATATTTTCTATAATTTGACATCGTCCAGTGATTGTTGAATGAAAAATATTTTCTATGACTTGACATCGTCCAGTGATTGTTGAATGAAAAATATTTTCTATAATTTGACATCGTCCAGTGATTGTTGAATGAGAAATATTTTCTATTATTTGCTATCGTCCAGTGATTGTTGAATGTAAAATATTTTCTATAATTTGACATTGTCCATTGATTGTTGAATGAAAAATATTTTCTATAATTTGACATCGTCCAGTGATTGTTGAAGGAAAAATATTTGCTATAATTTGACATCGTCCAGTGATTGTTGAATGAAAAATATTTTCTATAATTTGACATCGTCCAGTAATTGTTGAAGGAAAAATATTTTCTATAATTTGACATCGTCCAGTGATTGTTGAATGAAAAATATTTTCTATAATTTGACATTGTCCAGTGATTGTTGAATGAAAAATATTTTCTATAATTTGACATCGTCCAGTGATTGTTGAATGAAAAATATTTTCTATAATTTGACATCGTCCAGTGATTGTTGAATGAAAAATATTTTCTATAACTTGACATCGTCCAGTGATTGTTGAATGAAAAATATTTTCTATAATTTGACATCGTCCAGTTATTGTTGAATGAAAAATATTTTCTATAATGTGACATCGTCCAGTGATTGTTGAATGTAAAATATTTTCTATAATTTGACATTGTCCAGTGATTGTTGAATGAAACATATTTTCTATTATTTGACATCCTCTAGTGATTGTTGAAGGAAAAATATTTTCTATAATTTTACATTGTCCAGTGATTGTTGAATGATAAATATTTTCTATAATTTGACATCGTCCAGTGATTGTTGAATGAAAAATATTTTGTATAATTTGACATCGTCCAGTGATTGTTGAATGAAAAATATTTTCTATAATTTGACATCGTCCAGTGATTGTTGAATGAAAAATATTTTCTATAATTTTACATTGTCCAGTGATTGTTGAATGAAAAATATTTTCTCTAATTTTACATTGTGCAGTGATTGTTGAATGAAAAATATTTTCTATAATTTGACATCGTCCAGTGATTGTTGAATGAAAAATATTTTCTATAACTTGACATCGTCCAGGGATTGTTGAATGAAAAATATTTTCTATAATTTGACATCGTCCAGTGATTGTTGAATGAAAAATATTTTCTATAATTTGACATCGTCCAGTGATTGTTGAATGAAAAATATTTTCTATAACTTGACATCGTCCAGTGATTGTTGAATGAAAAATATTTTCTATAATTTGACATCGTCCAGTGATTGTTGAATGAAAAATATTTTCTATGACTTGACATCGTCCAGTGATTGTTGAATGAAAAATATTTTCTATAATTTGACATCCTCCAGTGATTGTTGAATGAAAAATATTTTCTATAATTTGACATCGTCCAGTGATTGTTGAAGGAAAAATATTTTCTATGACTTGACATCGTCCAGTGATTGTTGAATGAAAAATATTTTCTATAATTTGACATCGTCCAGTGATTGTTGAATGAAAAATGTTTTCTATTACTTGACATCGTCCAGTGATTGTTGAATGAAAAATATTTTCTATAATTTGACATCGTCCAGTGATTGTTGAATGTAAAATATTTTCTATAATTTGACATCGTCCAGTGATTGTTGAATGTAAAATATTTTCTATAATTTGATATTGTCCAGTGATTGTTGAATGAAAAATATTTTCTATTATTTGACATCCTCTAGTGATTGTTGAAGGAAAAATATTTTCTATAATTTTACATTGTCCAGTGATTATTGAATGAAAAATATTTTCTATAATTTGACATCGTCCAGTTATTGTTGAATGAAAAATATTTTCTATAATTTGACATTGTCCAGTGATTGTTGAATGAAAAATATGTTATATTATTTGACATCCTCTAGTGATTGTTGAATGAAAAATATTTTCTATAATTTTACATTGTCCAGTGATTGTTGAATGAAAAATATTTTCTCTAATTTGACATTTTCCAGTGATTGTTGAATGAAAAATATTTTCTATAATTTGACATCGTCCAGTGATTGTTGAATGAAAAATATTTTCTATAACTTGACATCGTCCAGTGATTGTTGAATGAAAAATATTTTCTATAATTTGACATCGTCCAGTGATTGTTGAATGAAAAATATTTTCTATAATTTGACATCGTCCAGTGATTGTTGAATGAAAAATATTTTCTATAACTTGACATCGTCCAGTGATTGTTGAAAAAAAAAAATTTCTATAATTTGACATCGTCCAGTGATTGTTGAATGAAAAATATTTTCTATGACTTGACATCGTCCAGTGATTGTTGAATGAAAAATATTTTCTATAATTTGACATCGTCCAATGATTGTGGAATGAAAAATATTTTCTATAATTTGACATCGTCCAGTGATTGTTGAATGAAAAATATTTTCTATAATTTGACATCGTCCAGTGATTGTTGAATGAAAAATATTTTCTATGACTTGACATCGTCCAGTGATTGTTGAATGAAAAATATTTTCTATAACTTGACATCGTCCACTGATTGTTGAATGAGAAACATTTTCTAAATTTTGACATCGTCCAGTGGTTGTTGAATGTAAAATATTTTCTATAATTTGACATTGTCCAGTGATTGTTGAATGAAAAATATTTTCTTTAATTTGACATCGTCCAGTGATTGTTGAAGGAAAGATATTTTCTATAATTTGACATCGTCCAGTTATTGTTAAATGAAAAATATTTTCTATAATTTGACCTCGTCCAGTAATTGTTGAAGGAAAAATATTTTCTATAATTTGACATCGTCCAGTGATTGTTGAATGAAAAATATTTTCTATAATTTGACATTGTCCAGTGATTGTTAAATGAAAAATATTTTCTATAATTTGACATCGTCCAGTGATTGTTGAATGAAAAATATTTTCTATAATTTGACATTGTCCAGTGATTGTTGAATGAAAAATATTTTCTATAATTTGACATCGTCCAGTAATTGTTGAATGAAAAATATTTTCTATAATTTGACATCGTCCAGTGATTGATGAATGAAAAATATTTTCTATAATTTGACATCGTCCAGTGTTTGTAGAAGGAAAAATATTTTCTATAACTTGACATCGTCCAGTGATTGTTGAATGAAAAATATTTTCTATAATTTGACATCGTCCAGTGATTGTTGAATGAAAAATATTCTCTATAATTTGACATCGTCCAGTGATTGTTGAAGGAAAAATATTTTCTATAATTTGACATCGTCCAGTGATTGTTGAATGAAAAATATTTTCTATAATTTGACATCGTCCAGTGATTGTTGAATGAAAAATATATTCTCTAAGTTGAAATTGTCCAGTGATTGTTGAATGAAAAATATTTTCTATAATTTGACATCGTCCAGTGATTGTGTAATGAAAAATATTTTCTATAACTTGACATCGTCCAGTGATTGTTGAAGGAAACATATTTTCTATAATTTGACATCGTCCAGTGATTGTTGAATGAAAAATATTTTCTATAATTTGACATCGTCCAGTGATTGTTGAAGTAAAAATATTTTCTATAACTTGACATCGTCCAGTGATTGTTGAATGAAAAATATTTTCGATAATTTGACATCGTCCAGTGATTGTTGAATGAAAAAATATTTTCTATAACTTGACATCGTCCAGTGATTGTTGAATGAAAAATATTTTCTATAATTTGACATCGTCCAGTGATTGTTGAAGGAAATATATTTTCTATAATTTGACATCGTCCAGTGATTGTTGAAGGAAAAATATTTTCTATAATTTGACATCCTCCAGTGATTGTTGAAGTAAAAATATTTTCTATAATTTGACATCGTCCAGTGATTGTGTAATGAAAAATATTTTCTATAATTTGACATCGTCCAGTGATTGTTGAATGAAAAATATGTTCTATAATTTGACATTGTACAGTGATTGTTGAAGGAAAAATATTTTCTATAATTTGACATCGTCCAGTGATTGTTGAATGAAAAATATTTTCTATAATTTTACATTGTCCAGTGATTGTTGAATGAAAAATATTTTCTATAATTTGACATCTTCCAGTGATTGTTGAATGAAAAATATTTTCTATAATTTGACATCGTCCAGTGATTGTTGAATGAAAAATATTTTCTATAATTTGACATCGTCCAGTGATTGTTGAATGTAAAATATTTTCTATAATTTGACATTGTCCAGTGATTGTTGAATGAAAAATATTTTCTATTATTTGACATCCTCTAGTGATTGTTGAAGGAAAAATATTTTCTATAATTTTACATTGTCCAGTGATTGTTGAATGATAAATATTTTCTATAATTTGACATCGTCCAGTGATTGTTGAATGAAAAATATTTTGTATAATTTGACATTGTCCAGTGATTGTTGAATGAAAAATATTTTCTATAATTTGACATCGTCCAGTGATTGTTGAATGAAAAATATTTTCTATAATTTTACATTGTCCAGTGATTGTTGAATGAAAAATATTTTCTCTAATTTGACATTGTCCAGTGATTGTTGAATGAAAAATATTTTCTATAATTTGACATCGTCCAGTGATTGTTGAATGAAAAATATTTTCTATAACTTTACATCGTCCAGTGATTGTTGAATGAAAAATATTTTCTATAATTTGACATCGTCCAGTGATTGTTGAATGAAAAATATTTTCTATAATTTGACATCGTCCAGTGATTGTTGAATTAAAAATATTTTCTATAACTTGACATCGTCCAGTGATTGTTGAATGAAAAATATGTTCTATAATTTGACATCGTCCAGTGATTGTTGAATGAAAAATATTTTCTATGACTTGACATCGTCCAGTGATTGTTGAATGAAAAATATTTTCTATAATTTGACATCGTCCAGTGATTGTTGAATGAAAAATATTTTCTATAATTTGACATCGTCCAGTGATTGTTGAAGGAAAAATATTTTCTATGACTTGACATCGTCCAGTGATTGTTGAATGAAAAATATTTTCTATAATTTGACATCGTCCAGTGATTGTTGAATGAAAAATGTTTTCTATTACTTGACATCGTCATGTGATTGTTGAATGAAAAATATTTTCTATAATTTGACATCGTCCAGTGATTGTTGAATGAAAAATATGTTCTATAATTTGACATCGTCCAGTGATTGTTGAACGTAAAATATTTTCTATAATTTGATATTGTCCAGTGATTGTTGAATGAAAAATATTTTCTATTATTTGACATCCTCTAGTGATTGTTGAAGGAAAAATATTTTCTATAATTTTACATTGTCCAGTGATTGTTGAATGAAAAATATTTTCTATAATTTGACATCCTCCAGTGATTGTTGAATGAAAAATATTTTCTATAATTTGACATTGTCCAGTGATTGTTGAATGAAAAATATTTTCTATTATTTGACATCCTCTAGTGATTGTTGAATGAAAAATATTTTCTATAATTTTACATTGTCCATTGATTGTTGAATGAAAAATATTTTCTCTAATTTGACATTTTCCAGTGATTGTTGAATGAAAAATATTTTCTATAATTTGACATCGTCCAGTGATTGTTGAATGAAAAATATTTTCTATAACTTGACATCGTCCAGTGATTGTTGAATGGAAAATATTTTCTATAATTTGACATCGTCCAGTGATTGTTGAATGAAAAATATTTTCTATAATTTGACATCGTCCAGTGATTGTTGAATGAAAAATATTTTCTATAACTTGACATCGTCCAGTGATTGTTGAATAAAAAATATTTTCTATAATTTGACATCGTCCAGTGATTGTTGAATGAAAAATATTTTCTATGACTTGACATCGTCCAGTGATTGTTGAATGAAAAATATTTTCTATAATTTGACATCGTCCAATGATTGTGGAATGAAAAATATTTTCTATAATTTTACATCGTCCAGTGATTGTTGAATGAAAAATATTTTCTATAATTTGACATCGTCCAGTGATTGTTGAATGAAAAATATTTTCTATGACTTGACATCGTCCAGTGATTGTTGAATGAAAAATATTTTCTATAACTTGACATCGTCCACTGATTGTTGAATGAGAAACATTTTCTATAATTTGACATCCTCCAGTGGTTGTTGAATGTTAAATATTTTCTATAATTTGACATTGTCCAGTGATTGTTGAATGAAAAATATTTTCTTTAATTTGACATCGTCCAGTGATTGTTGAAGGAAAAATATTTTCTATAATTTGACATCGTCCAGTGATTGTTAAATGAAAAATATTTTCTATAATTTGACCTCGTCCAGTAATTGTTGAAGGAAAAATATTTTCTATAATTTGACATCGTCCAGTGATTGTTGAATGAAAAATATTTTCTATAATTTGACATTGTCCAATGATTGTTAAATGAAAAATATTTTCTATAATTTTACATTGTCCAGTGATTGTTGAATGAAAAATATTTTCTCTAATTTGACATTGTCCAGTGATTGTTGAATGAAAAATATTTTCTATAATTTGACATCGTCCAGTGATTGTTGAATGAAAAATATTTTCTATAACTTTACATCGTCCAGTGATTGTTGAATGAAAAATATTTTCTATAATTTGACATCGTCCAGTGATTGTTGAATGAAAAATATTTTCTATAATTTGACATCGTCCAGTGATTGTTGAATTAAAAATATTTTCTATAACTTGACATCGTCCAGTGATTGTTGAATGAAAAATATGTTCTATAATTTGACATCGTCCAGTGATTGTTGAATGAAAAATATTTTCTATGACTTGACATCGTCCAGTGATTGTTGAATGAAAAATATTTTCTATAATTTGACATCGTCCAGTGATTGTTGAATGTAAAATATTTTCTATAATTTGACATCGTCCAGTGATTGTTGAAGGAAAAATATTTTCTATGACTTCACATCGTCCAGTGATTGTTGAATGAAAAATATTTTCTATAATTTGACATCGTCCAGTGATTGTTGAATGAAAAATGTTTTCTATTACTTGACATCGTCATGTGATTGTTGAATGAAAAATATTTTCTATAATTTGACATCGTCCAGTGATTGTTGAATGAAAAATATGTTCTATAATTTGACATCGTCCAGTGATTGTTGAATGTAAAATATTTTCTATAATTTGATATTGTCCAGTGATTGTTGAATGAAAAATATTTTCTATTATTTGACATCCGCTAGTGATTGTTGAAGGAAAAATATTTTCTATAATTTTACATTGTCCAGTGATTGTTGAATGAAAAATATTTTCTATAATTTGACATCGTCCAGTGATTGTTGAATGAAAAATATTTTCTATAATTTGACATTGTCCAGTGATTGTTGAATGAAAAATATTTTCTATTATTTGACATCCTCTAGTGATTGTTGAATGAAAAATATTTTCTATAATTTTACATTGTCCAGTGATTGTTGAATGAAAAATATTTTCTCTAATTTGACATTTTCCAGTGATTGTTGAATGAAAAATATTTTCTATAATTTGACATCGTCCAGTGATTGTTGAATGAAAAATATTTTCTATAACTTGACATCGTCCAGTGATTGTTGAATGGAAAATATTTTCTATAATTTGACATCGTCCAGTGATTGTTGAATGAAAAATATTTTCTATAATTTGACATCGTCCAGTGATTGTTGAATGAAAAATATTTTCTATAACTTGACATCGTCCAGTGATTGTTGAATAAAAAATATTTTCTATAATTTGACATCGTCCAGTGATTGTTGAATGAAAAATATTTTCTATGACTTGACATCGTCCAGTGATTGTTGAATGAAAAATATTTTCTATAATTTGACATCGTCCAATGATTGTGGAATGAAAAATATTTTCTATAATTTTACATCGTCCAGTGATTGTTGAATGAAAAATATTTTCTATAATTTGACATCGTCCAGTGATTGTTGAATAGAAAAATATTTTCTATGACTTGACATCGTCCAGTGATTGTTGAATGAAAAATATTTTCTATAACTTGACATCGTCCACTGATTGTTGAATGAGAAACATTTTCTATAATTTGACATCGTCCAGTGGTTGTTGAATGTTAAATATTTTCTATAATTTGACATTGTCCAGTGATTGTTGAATGAAAAATATTTTCTTTAATTTGACATCGTCCAGTGATTGTTGAAAGAAAAATATTTTCTATAATTTGACATCGTCCAGTGATTGTTAAATGAAAAATATTTTCTATAATTTGACCTCGTCCAGTAATTGTTGAAGGAAAATATTTTCTATAATTTGACATCGTCCAGTGATTGTTGAATGAAAAATATTTTCTATAACTTGACATTGTCCAGTGATTGTTAAATGAAAAATATTTTCTATAATTTGACATCGTCCAGTGATTGTTGAATGAAAAATATTTTCTATAATTTGACATTGTTCAGTGATTGTTGAATGAAAAATATTTTCTATAATTTGACATCGTCCAGTAATTGTTGAATGAAAAATATTTTCTATAATTTGACATCGTCCAGTGATTGATGAATGAAAAATATTTTCTATAATTTTACATCGTCCAGTGTTTGTTGAAGGAAAAATATTTTCTATAACTTGACATCGTCCAGTGATTGTTGAATGAAAAATATTTTCTATAATTTGACATCGTCCAGTGATTGTTGAATGAAAAATATTCTCTATAATTTGACATCGTCCAGTGATTGTTGAAGGAAAAATATTTTCTATAATTTGACATCGTCCAGTGATTGTTGAATGAAAAATATTTTCTATAATTTGACATCGTCCAGTGATTGTTGAATGAAAAATATATTCTATAAGTTAAAATTGTCCAGTGATTGTTGAATGAAAAATATTTTCTATAATTTGACATCGTCCAGTGATTGTTGAATGAAAAATATTTTCTATAACTTGACATCGTCCAGTGATTGTTGAAGGAAACATATTTTCTATAATTTGACATCGTCCAGTGATTGTTGAATGTAAAATATTTTCTATAATTTGACATCGTCCAGTGATTGTTGAAGTAAAAATATTTTCTATAACTTGACATCGTCCAGTGATTGTTGAATGAAAAATATTTTCGATAATTTGACATCGTCCAGTGATTGTTGAATGAAAAAATATTTTCTATAACTTGACATCGTCCAGTGATTGTTGAATGAAAAATATTTTCTATAATTTGACATCGTCCAGTGATTGTTGAAGGAAAAATATTTTCTATAATTTGACATCGTCCAGTGATTGTTGAAGGAAAAATATTTTCTATAATTTTACATCCTCCAGTGATTGTTGAAGTAAAAATATTTTCTATAATTTGACATCGTCCAGTGATTGTGTAATGAAAAATATTTTCTATAATTTGACATCGTCCAGTGATTGTTGAATGAAAAATATGTTCTATAATTTGACATTGTACAGTGATTGTTGAAGGAAAAATATTTTCTATAATTTGACATCGTCCAGTGATTGTTGAATGAAAAATATTTTCTATAATTTGACATTGTCCAGTGATTGTTGAATGAAAAATATTTTCTATAATTTGACATCTTCCAGTGATTGTTGAATGTAAAATATTTTCTATAATTTGACATCGTCCAGTGATTGTTGAATGAAAAATATTTTCTATAATTTGACATCGTCCAGTGATTGTTGAATGAAAAATATTTTCTATAATTTGACATCGTCCAGTGATTATTGAAGGAAAAATATTTTCTATAATTTGACATCGTCCAGTGATTGTTGAAGGAAAAATATTTTCTATAATTTGACATCGTCCAGTGATTGTTGAATGAAAAATATTTTCTATCATTTGACATCGTCCAGTGATTGTTGAATATAAAACATTTTCCCTAATTTTACATTGTCCAGTGATTGTTGAATGAAAAATATGTTCTATAATTTGACATCGTCCAGTGATTATTAAAGGAAAAATATTTTCTATAATTTGACATCGTCCAGTGATTGTTGAATGAAAAATATTTTGTATAATTTGACATCGTCCAGTGATTGTTGAAGGAAAAATATTTTCTATAATTTGACATCGTCCAGTGATTGTTGAAGGAAAAATATTTTCTATAACTTGACATCGTCCAGTGATTGTTGAATGAAAAATATTTTCTATAATTTGACATCGTCCAGTGATTGTTGAATGAAAAATATTTTCTATAATTTGACATCGGCCAGTGATTGTTGAATGTAAAATATTGTCTATAATTTGACATTGTCCAGTGATTGTTGAATGAAAAATATTTTCTATAATTTGACATCGTCCAGTGATTGTTGACGGAAAAATATTTTCTATAATTTGACATCGTCCAGTGATTGTTGAATGAAAAATATTTTCTATAATTTGACATCGTCCAGTGATTGTTGAATGAAAAATATTTTCTATAATTTGACATCGTCCAGTGATTGTTGAATGAAAAATATTTTCTATAATTTGACATTGTCCAGTGATTGTTGAATGAAAAATATTTTCTATAATTTGACATCGTCCAGTGATTGTTGAATTAAAAATATTTTCTATAATTTGACATTGTCCAGTGATTGTTGAATGAAAAATATTTTCTATAATTTGACATCGTCTAGTAATTGTTGAATGAAAAATATTTTCTATAATTTGACATCGTCCAGTGATTGATGAATGAAAAATATTTTCTATAATTTGACATCGTCCAGTGTTTGTTGAAGGAAAAATATTTTCTATAACTTGACATCGTCCAGTGATTGTTGAATGAAAAATTTCTTCTATAATTTGACATCGTCCAGTGATTGTTGAATGAAAAATATTCTCTATAATTTGACATCGTCCAGTGATTGTTGAAGGAAAAATATTTTCTATAATTTGACATCGTCCAGTGATTGTTGAATGAAAAATATTTTCTATAATTTTACATCGTCAAGTGATTGTTGAATGAAAAATATATTCTATAATTTGAAATTGTCCAGTGATTGTTGAATGAAAAATATTTTCTATAATTTGACATCGTCCAGTGATTGTTGAATGAAAAATATTTTCTATAACTTGACATCGTCCAGTGATTGTTGAAGGAAAAATATTTTCTATAATTTGACATCGTCCAGTGATTGTTGAATATAAAATATTTTCCCTAATTTGACATTGTCCAGTTGAATGAAAAATATGTTCTATGATTTGACATCGTCCAGTGAATATTGAAGGAAAAATATTTTCTATAATTTGACATCGTCCAGTGATTGTTGAATGAAAAATATTTTATATAATTTGACATCGTCCAGTGATTGTTAAAGGAAAAATATTTTCTATAATTTGACATCGTCCAGTGATTGTTGAAGGAAAAATATTATCTATAACTTGACATCGTCCAGTGATTGTTGAATGAAAAATATTTTCTATAATTTGACATCGTCCAGTGATTGTTGAATGAAAAATATTTTCTATAATTTGACATCGTCCAGTGATTGTTGAATGTAAAATATTGTCTATAATTTGACATTGTCCAGTGATTGTTGAATGAAAAATATTTTCTATAATTTGACATCGTCCAGTGATTGTTGACGGAAAAATATTTTCTATAATTTGACATCGTCCAGTGATTGTTAAATGAAAAATATTTTCTATAATTTGACATCGTCCAGGGATTGTTGAATGAAATATATTTTCTATAATTTGACATCGTCCAGTGATTGTTGAATGAAAAATATTTTCTATAATTTGACATCGTCCAGCGATTGTTGAATGAAAAATATTTTCTATAACTTGACATCGTCCAGTGATTGTTGAATGACAAATATCGTCTATAATTTGACATCGTCCAGAGATTGTTGAATGAAAAATATTTTCTATTATTTGACATCGTCCAGTGATTGTTGAATGAAAAATATTTTCTATAATTTGACATCGTCCAGTGATTGTTGAATGAAAAATATTTTCTATAATTTGACATCGTCCAGAGATTGTTGAATGAAAAATATTTTCTATAACTTGACATCGTCCAGTGATTGTTGAATGAAAAATATGTTCTATAATTTGACATCGTCCAGTGATTGTTGAATGAAAAATATTTTCTCTAATTTGACATCGTCCAGTGATTGTTGAATGTAAAATATTTTCTATAACTTGACATCGTCCAGTGATTGTTGAAGGAAAAATATTTTCTATAATTTGACATCGTCCAGTGATTGTTGAATGAAAAATATTTTCTATAATTTGACATCGTCCAGTGATTGTTGAATGTAAAATATTTTCTATAATTTGACATTGTCTAGTGATTGTTGAATGAAAAATATTTTCTAAAATTTGACATCGTCCAGTGATTGTTGAATGAACAATATTTTCTATAATTTGACATTGTCCAGTGATTGTTGAATGAAAAATATTTTCTATAATTTGACATCGTCCAGTGATTGTTGAATGAAAAATATTTTCTATAATTTGACATCGTCCAGTGATTGTTGAATGAAAAATATTTTCTATAATTTGACATCGTCCAGTGATTGTTGAATGAAAAATATTTTTTATAACTTGACATCGTCCAGTAATTGTTGAATGAAAAATATTTTCTATAATTTGACATCGTCCAGTGATTGTTGAATGAAAAATATTTTCTATAACTTGACATCGTCCAGTGATTGTTGAAGGAAAAATATTTTCTATAATTTGACATCGTCCAGTGATTGTTGAATGAAAAATATTTTCTATCATTTGACATCGTCCAGTGATTGTTGAATATAAAATATTTTCCCTCATTTAACATTGTCCAGTGATTGTTGAATGAAAAATATGTTCTATAATTTGACATCGTCCAGTGATTATTGAAGGAAAAATATTTTCTATAATTTGACATCGTCCAGTGATTGTTGAATGAAAAATATTTTATATAATTTGACATCGTCCAGTGATTGTTAAAGGAAAAATATTTTCTATAATTTGACATCGTCCAGTGATTGTTGAATTAAAAATATTTTCTATAATTTGACATCGTCCAGTGATTGTTGAATGAAAAATATTTTCTATAATTTGACATCGTCCAGTGATTGTTGAATGAAAAATATTTTCTATAATTTGACATTGTCCAGTGATTGTTGAATGAAAAATATTTTCTATAATTTGACATCGTCCAGTGATTGTTGAATTAAAAATATTTTCTATAATTTGACATTGTCCAGTGATTGTTGAATGAAAAATATTTTCTATAATTTGACATCGTCCAGTAATTGTTGAATGAAAAAATATTTTCTATAATTTGACATCGTCCAGTGATTGATGAATGAAAAATATTTTCTATAATTTGACATCGTCCAGTGTTTGTTGAAGGAAAAATATTTTCTATAACTTGACATCGTCCAGTGATTGTTGAATGAAAAATTTTTTCTATAATTTGACATCGTCCAGTGATTGTTGAATGAAAAATATTCTCTATAATTTGACATCGTCCAGTGATTGTTGAAGGAAAAATATTTTCTATAATTTGACATCGTCCAGTGATTGTTGAATGAAAAATATTTTCTATAATTTTACATCGTCAAGTGATTGTTGAATGAAAAATATATTCTATAATTTGAAATTGTCCAGTGATTGTTGAATGAAAAATATTTTCTATAATTTGACATCGTCCAGTGATTGTTGAATGAAAAATATTTTCTATAACTTGACATCGTCCAGTGATTGTTGAAGGAAAAATATTTTCTATAATTTGACATCGTCCAGTGATTGTTGAATATAAAATATTTTCCCTAATTTGACATTGTCCAGTGATTGTTGAATGAAAAATATGTTCTATAATTTGACATCGTCCAGTGATTATTGAAGGAAAAATATTTTCTATAATTTGACATCGTCCAGTTATTGTTGAATGAAAAATATTTTATATAATTTGACATCGTCCAGTGATTGTTAAAGGAAAAATATTTTCTATAATTTGACATCGTCCAGTGATTGTTGAAGGAAAAATATTTTCTATATCTTGACATCGTCCAGTGATTGTTGAATGAAAAATATTTTCTATAATTTGACATCGTCCAGTGATTGTTGAATGAAAAATATTTTCTATAATTTGACATCGTCCAGTGATTGTTGAATGTAAAATATTGTCTATAATTTGACATTGTCCAGTGATTGTTGAATGAAAAATATTTTCTATAATTTGACATCGTCCAGTGATTGTTGACGGAAAAATATTTTCTATAATTTGACATCGTCCAGTGATTGTTAAATGAAAAATATTTTCTATAATTTGACATCGTCCAGGGATTGTTGAATGAAAAATATTTTCTATAATTTGACATCGTCCAGTGATTGTTGAATGAAAAATATTTTCTATAATTTGACATCGTCCAGCGATTGTTGAATGAAAAATATTTTCTATAACTTGACATCGTCCAGTGATTGTTGAATGACAAATATCGTCTATAATTTGACATCGTCCAGAGATTGTTGAATGAAAACTATTTTCTATTATTTGACATCGTCCAGTGATTGTTGAATGAAAAATATTTTCCATAATTTGACATCGTCCAGTGATTGTTGAATGAAAAATATTTTCTATAATTTGACATCGTCCAGAGATTGTTGAATGAAAAATATTTTCTATAACTTGACATCGTCCAGTGATTGTTGAATGAAAAATATGTTCTATAATTTGACATCGTCCAGTGATTGTTGAATGAAAAATATTTTCTATAATTTGACATCGTCCAGTTATTGTTGAATGTAAAATATTTTCTATAACTTGACATCGTCCAGTGATTGTTGAAGGAAAAATATTTTCTATAATTTGACATCGTCCAGTGATTGTTGAATGAAAAATATTTTCTATAATTTGACATCGTCCAGTGATTGTTGAATGTAAAATATTTTCTATAATTTGACATTGTCTAGTGATTGTTGAATGAAAAATATTTTCTATAATTTGACATCGTCCAGTGATTGTTGAATGAACAATATTTTCTATAATTTGACATTGTCCAGTGATTGTTGAATGAAAAATATTTTCTATAATTTGACATCGTCCAGTGATTGTTGAATGAAAAATATTTTCTATAATTTGACATCGTCCAGTGATTGTTGAATGAAAAATATTTTCTATAATTTGACATCGTCCAGTGATTGTTGAATGAAAAATATTTTTTATAACTTGACATCGTCCAGTAATTGTTGAATGAAAAATATTTTCTATAATTTGACATCGTCCAGTGATTGTTGAATGAAAAATATTTTCTATAACTTGACATCGTCCAGTGATTGTTGAAGGAAAAATATTTTCTATAATTTGACATCGTCCAGTGATTGTTGAATGAAAAATATTTTCTTTCATTTGACATCGTCCAGTGATTGTTGAATATAAAATATTTTCCCTAATTTGACATTGTCCAGTGATTGTTGAATGAAAAATATGTTCTATAATTTGACATCGTCCAGTGATTATTGAAGGAAAAATATTTTCTATAATTTGACATCGTCCAGTGATTGTTGAATGAAAAATATTTTATATAATTTGACATCGTCCAGTGATTGTTAAAGGAAAAATATTTTCTATAATTTGACATCGTCCAGTGATTGTTGAAGGAAAAATATTTTCTATAATTTGACATCGTCCAGTGATTGTTGAATGAAAAATATTTTCTATAATTTGACATCGTCCAGTGATTGTTGAATGAAAAATATTTTCTATAATTTGACATCGTCCAGTGATTGTTGAATGTAAAATATTGTCTATAATTTGACATTGTCCAGTGATTGTTGAATGAAAAATATTTTCTATAATTTGACATCGTCCAGTGATTGTTGACGGAAAAATATTTTCTATAATTTGACATCGTCCAGTGATTGTTAAATGAAAAATATTTTCTATAATTTGACATCGTCCAGGGATTGTTGAATGAAAAATATTTTCTATAATTTGACATCGTCCAGCGATTGTTGAATGAAAAATATTTTCTATAACTTGACATCGTCCAGTGATTGTTGAATGACAAATATCGTCTATAATTTGACATCGTCCAGAGATTGTTGAATGAAAACTATTTTTTATTATTTGACATCGTCCAGTGATTGTTGAAGGAAAAATATTTTCTATAATTTGACATCGTCTAGTGATTGTTGAATGAAAAATATTTTCTATAATTTGACATCGTCCAGAGATTGTTGAATGAAAAATATTTTCTATAACTTGACATCGTCCAGTGATTGTTGAATGAAAAATATGTTCTATAATGTGACATCGTCCAGTGATTGTTGAATGAAAAATATTTTCTATAATTTGACATCGTCCAGTGATTGTTGAATGTAAAATATTTTCTATAACTTGACATCGTCCAGTGATTGTTGAAGGAAAAATATTTTCTATAATTTGACATCGTCCAGTGATTGTTGAATGAAAAATATTTTCTATAATTTGACATCGTCCAGTGATTGTTGAATGTAAAATATTTTCTATAATTTGACATTGTCTAGTGATTGTTGAATGAAAAATATTTTCTATAATTTGACATCGTCCAGTGATTGTTGAATGAACAATATTTTCTATAATTTGACATTGTCCAGTGATTGTTGAATGAAAAATATTTTCTATAATTTGACATCGTCCAGTGATTGCTGAAGGATAAATATTTTCTATAATTTGACATCGTCCAGTGATTGTTAAATGAAAAATATTTTCTATAATTTGACATCGTCCAGTGATTGTTGAAGGAAAAATATTTTCTATAATTTGACATCGTCCAGTGATTGTTAAATGAAAAATATTGTCTATAATTTGACATTGTCCAGTGATTATTGAATGAAAAATATTTTCTATAAGTTAACATCGTCCAGTGATTGTTGAATGACAAATATTGTCTATAATTTGACATCGTCCAGAGATTGTGTAATGTAAAATATTTTCTATAATTTGACATTGTCCAGTGATTGTTGAAGGAAAAATATTTTCTATAATTTGACATCGTCCAGTGATTGTTGAATGAACAATATTTTCTATAATTTGACATTGTCCAGTGATTGTTGAATGAAAAATATTTTCTATAATTTGACATCGTCGAGTGATTGTTGAAGGAAAAATATTTTCTATAATTTGACATCGTCCAGTGATTGTTAAATGAAAAATATTGTCTATAATTTGACATTGTCCAGTTATTGTTGAATGAAAAATATTTTCTATAAGTTAACATCGTCCAGTGATTGTTCAATGAAAATATTTTCTCTAATTTGACATTGTCCAGTGATTGTTGAATGAAAAATATTTTCTATAATTTGACATCGTCCAGTGATTGTTGAAGGAAAAATATTTTCTATAATTTGACATTGTCCAGTGATTGTTGAATGAAAAATATTGTCTATAATTTTACATTGTCCAGTGATTGTTGAATGAAAAATATTTTCTATAATTTGACATCGTCCAGTGATTGTTGAATGAAAAATATTTTCTATAACTTGACATCGTCCAGTGATTGTTGAATGAAAAATACTTTCTATAATTTGACCTCGTCCAGTGATTGTTGAAGGAAAAATATTTTCTATAATTTGACATCGTCCAGTGATTGTTGAAGGAAAAATATTTTCTATAACTTGACATCGTCCAGTGATTGTTGAATGAAAAATATTTTCTATAATTTGACATCGTCAAGTGATTGTTGAATGAAAAATATTTTCTATAATTTGACATCTTCCAGTGATTGTTGAATGTAAAATATTTTCTATAATTTTACATTGTCCAGTGATTGTTGAATGAAAAATATTTTCTATAATTTGACATCGTCCAGTGATTGTTGAAGGAAAAATATTTTCTATAATTTTACATCGTCCAGTGATTATTGAATGAAAAATATTTTCTATAATTTGACATCGTCCAGTGATTGTTGAAGTAAAAATATTTTCTATAATTTGACATCGTCCAGTGATTGTTGAATGAAAAATATGTTCTATAATTTGACATCGTCCAATGATTGTTGAATGAAAAATATTTTCTATAACTTGACATCGTCAAGTGATTGTTGAATGACAAATATTGTCTATAATTTGACATCGCCCAGAGATTGTTGAATGAAAAATATTTTCTATAATTTGACATTGTCCAGTGATTGTTGAATGAAAAATATTTTCTATAATTTGACATCGTCCAGTGATTGTTGAATGTAAACTATTTTCTATAACTTGACATCGTCCAGTGATTGTTGAATGAAAAATATTTTCTATAATTTGACATCGTCCAGTGATTGTTGAATGAAAAATATTTTCTTTAATTTGACATCGTCCAGTGATTGTTGAATGTAAAATATTTTCTATAATTTGACATCGTCCAGTGATTGTTGAATGAAAAATATTTTCTATAATTTGACATCGTCCAGTGATTGTTGAATGAAAAATATTTTCTATAATTTGACATTGTCCAGTGATTGTTGAATGAAAAATATTTTCTATAATTTGACATCGTCCAGTGATTGTTGAAGGAAAAATATTTTCTATAATTTGACATCGTCCAGTGATTGTTAAATGAAAAATATTTTCCATAATTTGACATCGTCCAGTGATTGTTGAAGGAAAAATATTTTCTATAATTTGACATCGTCCAGTGATTGTTAAATGTAAAATATTTTCTATAATTTGACATTGTCCAGTGATTGTTGAATTAAAAATATTTTCTATAACTTGACATCGTCCAGTGATTGTTGAAGGAAAAATATTTTCTATAATTTGACATCGTCCAGTGATTGTTGAATGAAAAATATTTTCTATAACTGGACATCGTCCAGTGATTGTTGAATGAACAATATTTTCTATAATTTGACATCGTCCAGTGATTGTTGAATGTAAAATATTTTCTATAATTTGACATTGTCTAGTGATTGTTGAATGAAAAATATTTTCTATAATTTGACATCGTCCAGTGATTGTTGAATGAACAATATTTTCTATAATTTGACATTGTCCAGTGATTGTTGAATGAAAAATATTTTCTATAATTTGACATCGTCCAGTGATTGTTGAAGGATAAATATTTTCTATAATTTGACATCGTCCAGTGATTGTTAAATGAAAAATATTTTCTATAATTTGACATCGTCCAGTTATTGTTGAAGGAAAAATATTTTCTATAATTTTACATCGTCCAGTGATTGTTAAATGAAAAATATTGTCTATAATTTGACATTGTCCAGTGATTGTTGAATGAAAAATATTTTCTATAAGTTAACATCGTCCAGTGATTGTTGAATGACAAATATTGTCTATAATTTGACATCGTCCAGAGATTGTGTAATGAAAAATATTTTCTATAATTTGACATCGTCCAGTGATTGTTGAATGTAAAATATTTTCTATAATTTGACATCGTCCAGTGATTGTTGAATGAAAAATATTTTCTATAATTTGACATCGTCCAGAGATTGTTGAATGAAAAATATTTTCTATAACTTGACATCGTCCAGTGATTGTTGAATGAAAAATATTTTCTTTAATTTGACATCGTCTAGTGATTGTTGAATGAAAAATATTTTCTATAATTTGACATCGTCCAGTGATTGTTGAATGTAAAATATTTTCTATAATTTGACATTGTCCAGTGATTGTTGAATGAAAAATATTTTCTATAATTTGACATCGTCCAGTGATTGTTGAATGAACAATATTTTCTATAATTTGACATTGTCCAGTGATTGTTGAATGAAAAATATTTTCTATAATTTGACATCGTCCAGTGATTGTTGAAGGAAAAATATTTTCTATAATTTGACATCGTCGAGTGATTGTTGAAGGAAAAATATTTTCTATAATTTGACATCGTCCAGTGATTGTTAAATGAAAAATATTGTCTATAATTTGACATTGTCCAGTGATTGTTGAATGAAAAATATTTTCTATAAGTTAACATCGTCCAGTGATTGTTCAATGAAAATATTTTCTCTAATTTGACATTGTCCAGTGATTGTTGAATGAAAAATATTTTCTATAATTTGACATCGTCCAGTGATTGTTGAAGGAAAAATATTTTCTATAATTTGACATTGTCCAGTGATTGTTGAATGAAAAATATTTTCTATAATTTGACATTGTCCAGTGATTGTTTAATGAAAAATATTTTCTATAATTTGACATCGTCCAGTGATTGTTGAATGAAAAATATTTTCTATAACTTGACATCGTCCAGTGATTGTTGAATGAAAAATACTTTCTATAATTTGACCTCGTCCAGTGATTGTTGAAGGAAAAATATTTTCTATAATTTGACATCGTCCAGTGATTGTTGAAGGAAAAATATTTTCTATAACTTGACATCGTCAAGTGATTGTTGAATGACAAATATTGTCTATAATTTGACATCGCCCAGAGATTGTTGAATGAAAAATATTTTCTATAATTTGACATCGTCCAGTGATTGTTGAATGAAAAATATTTTCTATAATTTGACATCGTCCAGTGATTGTTGAATGTAAAATATTTTCTATAACTTGACATCGTCCAGTGATTGTTGAATGAAAAATATTTTCTATAATTTGACATCGTCCAGTGATTGTTGAATGAAAAATATTTTCTTTAATTTGACATCGTCCAGTGATTGTTGAATGTAAAATATTTTCTATAATTTGACATCGTCCAGTGATTGTTGAATGAAAAATATTTTCTATAATTTGACATCGTCCAGTGATTGTTGAATGAAAAATATTTTCTATAATTTGACATTGTCCAGTGATTGTTGAATGAAAAATATTTTCTATAATTTGACATCGTCCAGTGATTGTTGAAGGAAAAATATTTTCTATAATTTGACATCGTCCAGTGATTGTTAAATGAAAAATATTTTCCATAATTTGACATCGTCCAGTGATTGTTGAAGGAAAAATATTTTCTATAATTTGACATCGTCCAGTGATTGTTAAATGTAAAATATTTTCTATAATTTGACATTGTCCAGTGATTGTTGAATTAAAAATATTTTCTATAACTTGACATCGTCCAGTGATTGTTGAAGGAAAAATATTTTCTATAATTTGACATCGTCCAGTGATTGTTGAATGTAAAATATTTTCTATAACTGGACATCGTCCAGTGATTGTTGAATGAACAATATTTTCTATAATTTGACATCATCCAGTGATTGTTGAATGTAAAATATTTTCTATAATTTGACATTGTCTAGTGATTGTTGAATGAAAAATATTTTCTATAATTTGACATCGTCCAGTGATTGTTGAATGAACAATATTTTCTATAATTTGACATTGTCCAGTGATTGTTGAATGAAAAATATTTCTATAATTTGACATCGTCCAGTGATTGTTGAAGGATAAATATTTTCTATAATTTGACATCGTCCAGTGATCGTTAAATGAAAAATATTTTCTATAATTTTACATCGTCCAGTGATTGTTGAAGGAAAAATATTTTCTATAATTTGACATCGTCCAGTGATTGTTAAATGAAAAATATTGTCTATAATTTGACATTGTCCAGTGATTGTTGAATGAAAAATATTTTCTATAAGTTAACATCGTCCAGTGATTGTTGAATGACAAATATTGTCTATAATTTTACATCGTCCAGAGATTGTGTAATGAAAAATATTTTCTATAATTTGACATCGTCCAGTGATTGTTGAATGTAAAATATTTTCTATAATTTGACATCGTCCAGTGATTGTTGAATGAAAAATATTTTCTATAATTTGACATCGTCCAGAGATTGTTGAATGAAAAATATTTTCTATAACTTGACATCGTCCAGTGATTGTTGAATGAAAAATATTTTCTTTAATTTGACATCGTCTAGTGATTGTTGAATGAAAAATATTTTTTATAATTTGACATCGTCCAGTGATTGTTGAATGTAAAATATTTTCTATAATTTGACATTGTCCAGTGATTGTTGAATGAAAAATATTTTCTATAATTTGACATCGTCCAGTGATTGTTGAATGAACAATATTTTCTATAATTTGACATTGTCCAGTGATTGTTGAATGAAAAATATTTTCTATAATTTGACATCGTCCAGTGATTGTTGAAGGAAAAATATTTTCTATAATTTGACATCGTCCAGTGATTGTTGAAGGAAAAATATTTTCTATAATTTGACATCGTCCAGTGATTGTTAAATGAAAAATATTGTCTATAATTTGACATTGTCCAGTGATTGTTGAATGAAAAATATTTTCTATAAGTTAACATCGTCCAGTGATTGTTCAATGAAAATATTTTCTCTAATTTGACATTGTCCAGTGATTGTTGAATGAAAAATATTTTCTATAATTTGACATCGTCCAGTGATTGTTGAAGGAAAAATATTTTCTATAATTTGACATCGTCCAGTGATTGTTAAATGTAAACTATTTTCTATAATTTGACATTTTCCAGTGATTGTTGAATTAAAAATATTTTCTATAACTTGACATCGTCCAGTGATTGTTGAAGGAAAAATATTTTCTATAATTTGACATCGTCCAGTGATTGTTGAATGAAAAATATTTTCTATAACTGGACATCGTCCAGTGATTGTTAAATGAAAAATATTGTCTATAATTTGACATTGTCCAGTGATTGTTGAATGAAAAATATTTTCTATAAGTTAACATCGTCCAGTGATTGTTGAATGACAAATATTGTCTATAATTTGACATCGTCCAGAGATTGTGTAATGAAAAATATTTTCTATAATTTGACATCGTCCAGTGATTGTTGAATGTAAAATATTTTCTATAATTTGACATCGTCCAGTGATTGTTGAATGAAAAATATTTTCTATAATTTGACATCGTCCAGAGATTGTTGAATGAAAAATATTTTCTATAACTTGACATCGTCCAGTGATTGTTGAATGAAAAATATTTTCTTTAATTTGACATCGTCTAGTGATTGTTGAATGAAAAATATTTTCTATAATTTGACATCGTCCAGTGATTGTTGAATGTAAAATATTTTCTATAATTTGACATTGTCCAGTGATTGTTGAATGAAAAATATTTTCTATAATTTGACATCGTCCAGTGATTGTTGAATGAACAATATTTTCTATAATTTGACATTGTCCAGTGATTGTTGAATGAAAAATATTTTCTATAATTTGACATCGTCCAGTGATTGTTGAATGAAAAATATTTTCTATAACTTGACATCGTCCAGTGATTGTTGAATGAAAAATACTTTCTATAATTTGACCTCGTCCAGTGATTGTTGAAGGAAAAATATTTTCTATAATTTGACATCGTCCAGTGATTGTTGAAGGAAAAATATTTTCTATAACTTGACATCGTCAAGTGATTGTTGAATGACAAATATTGTCTATAATTTGACATCGCCCAGAGATTGTTGAATGAAAAATATTTTCTATAATTTGACATCGTCCAGTGATTGTTGAATGAAAAATATTTTCTATAATTTGACATCGTCCAGTGATTGTTGAATGTAAAATATTTTCTATAACTTGACATCGTCCAGTGATTGTTGAATGAAAAATATTTTCTATAATTTGACATCGTCCAGTGATTGTTGAATGAAAAATATTTTCTTTAATTTGACATCGTCCAGTGATTGTTGAATGTAAAATATTTTCTATAATTTGACATCGTCCAGTGATTGTTGAATGAAAAATATTTTCTATAATTTGACATCGTCCAGTGATTGTTGAATGAAAAATATTTTCTATAATTTGACATTGTCCAGTGATTGTTGAATGAAAAATATTTTCTATAATTTGACATCGTCCAGTGATTGTTGAAGGAAAAATATTTTCTATAATTTGACATCGTCCAGTGATTGTTAAATGAAAAATATTTTCCATAATTTGACATCGTCCAGTGATTGTTGAAGGAAAAATATTTTCTATAATTTGACATCGTCCAGTGATTGTTAAATGTAAAATATTTTCTATAATTTGACATTGTCCAGTGATTGTTGAATTAAAAATATTTTCTATAACTTGACATCGTCCAGTGATTGTTGAAGGAAAAATATTTTCTATAATTTGACATCGTCCAGTGATTGTTGAATGAAAAATATTTTCTATAACTGGACATCGTCCAGTGATTGTTGAATGAACAATATTTTCTATAATTTGACATCATCCAGTGATTGTTGAATGTAAAATATTTTCTATAATTTGACATTGTCTAGTGATTGTTGAATGAAAAATATTTTCTATAATTTGACATCGTCCAGTGATTGTTGAATGAACAATATTTTCTATAATTTGACATTGTCCAGTGATTGTTGAATGAAAAATATTTCTATAATTTGACATCGTCCAGTGATTGTTGAAGGATAAATATTTTCTATAATTTGACATCGTCCAGTGATCGTTAAATGAAAAATATTGTCTATAATTTTACATCGTCCAGTGATTGTTGAAGGAAAAATATTTTCTATAATTTGACATCGTCCAGTGATTGTTAAATGAAAAATATTGTCTATAATTTGACATTGTCCAGTGATTGTTGAATGAAAAATATTTTCTATAAGTTAACATCGTCCAGTGATTGTTGAATGACAAATATTGTCTATAATTTGACATCGTCCAGAGATTGTGTAATGAAAAATATTTTCTATAATTTGACATCGTCCAGTGATTGTTGAATTTAAAATATTTTCTATAATTTGACATCGTCCAGTGATTGTTGAATGAAAAATATTTTCTATAATTTGACATCGTCCAGAGATTGTTGAATGAAAAATATTTTCTATAACTTGACATCGTCCAGTGATTGTTGAATGAAAAATATTTTCTTTAATTTGACATCGTCTAGTGATTGTTGAATGAAAAATATTTTCTATAATTTGACATCGTCCAGTGATTGTTGAATGTAAAATATTTTCTATAATTTGACATTGTCCAGTGATTGTTGAATGAAAAATATTTTCTATAATTTGACATCGTCCAGTGATTGTTGAATGAACAATATTTTCTATAATTTGACATTGTCCAGTGATTGTTGAATGAAAAATATTTTCTATAATTTGACATCGTCCAGTGATTGTTGAAGGAAAAATATTTTCTATAATTTGACATCGTCCAGTGATTGTTGAAGGAAAAATATTTTCTATAATTTGACATCGTCCAGTGATTGTTAAATGAAAAATATTGTCTATAATTTGACATTGTCCAGTGATTGTTGAATGAAAAATATTTTCTATAAGTTAACATCGTCCAGTGATTGTTCAATGAAAATATTTTCTCTAATTTGACATTGTCCAGTGATTGTTGAATGAAAAATATTTTCTATAATTTGACATCGTCCAGTGATTGTTGAAGGAAAAATATTTTCTATAATTTGACATCGTCCAGTGATTGTTAAATGTAAACTATTTTCTATAATTTGACATTTTCCAGTGATTGTTGAATTAAAAATATTTTCTATAACTTGACATCGTCCAGTGATTGTTGAAGGAAAAATATTTTCTATAATTTGACATCGTCCAGTGATTGTTGAATGAAAAATATTTTCTATAACTGGACATCGTCCAGTGATTGTTAAATGAAAAATATTGTCTATAATTTGACATTGTCCAGTGATTGTTGAATGAAAAATATTTTCTATAAGTTAACATCGTCCAGTGATTGTTGAATGACAAATATTGTCTATAATTTGACATCGTCCAGAGATTGTGTAATGAAAAATATTTTCTATAATTTGACATCGTCCAGTGATTGTTGAATGTAAAATATTTTCTATAATTTGACATCGTCCAGTGATTGTTGAATGAAAAATATTTTCTATAATTTGACATCGTCCAGAGATTGTTGAATGAAAAATATTTTCTATAACTTGACATCGTCCAGTGATTGTTGAATGAAAAATATTTTCTTTAATTTGACATCGTCTAGTGATTGTTGAATGAAAAATATTTTCTATAATTTGACATCGTCCAGTGATTGTTGAATGTAAAATATTTTCTATAATTTGACATTGTCCAGTGATTGTTGAATGAAAAATATTTTCTATAATTTGACATCGTCCAGTGATTGTTGAATGAACAATATTTTCTATAATTTGACATTGTCCAGTGATTGTTGAATGAAAAATATTTTCTATAATTTGACATCGTCCAGTGATTGTTGAAGGAAAAATATTTTCTATAATTTGACATCGTCGAGTGATTGTTGAAGGAAAAATATTTTCTATAATTTGACATCGTCCAGTGATTGTTAAATGAAAAATATTGTCTATAATTTGACATTGTCCAGTGATTGTTGAATGAAAAATATTTTCTATAAGTTAACATCGTCCAGTGATTGTTCAATGAAAATATTTTCTCTAATTTGACATTGTCCAGTGATTTTTGAATGAAAAATATTTTCTATAATTTGACATCGTCCAGTGATTGTTGAAGGAAAAATATTTTCTATAATTTGACATTGTCCAGTGATTGTTGAATGAAAAATATTTTCTATAATTTGACATTGTCCAGTGATTGTTGAATTAAAAATATTTTCTATAATTTGACATCGTCCAGTGATTGTTGAATGAAAAATATTTTCTATAACTTGACATCGTCCAGTGATTGTTGAATGAAAAATACTTTCTATAATTTGACCTCGTCCAGTGATTGTTGAAGGAAAAATATTTTCTATAATTTGACATCGTCCAGTGATTGTTGAAGGAAAAATATTTTCTATAACTTGACATCGTCCAGTGATTTTTGAATGAAAAATATTTTCTATAATTTGACATCGTCAAGTGATTGTTGAATGAAAAATATTTTCTATAATTTGACATCTTCCAGTGATTGTTGAATGTAAAATATTTTCTATAATTTTACATTGTCCAGTGATTGTTGAATGAACAATATTTTCTATAATTTGACATCGTCCAGTGATTGTTGAAGGAAAAATATTTTCTATAATTTTACATCGTCCAGTGATTATTGAATGAAAAATATTTTCTATAATTTGACATCGTCCAGTGATTGTTGAAGTAAAAATATTTTCTATAATTTGACATCGTCCAGTGATTGTTGAATGAAAAATATTTTCTATAATTTGACATCGTCCAGTGATTGTTGAATGAAAAATATTTTCTATAACTTGACATCGTCCAGTGATTGTTGAATGACAAATATTGTCTATAATTTGACATCGCCCAGAGATTGTTGAATGAAAAATATTTTCTATAATTTGACATCGTCCAGTGATTGTTGAATGAAAAATATTTTCTATAATTTGACATCGTCCAGTGATTGTTGAATGTAAAATATTTTCTATAACTTGACATCGTCCAGTGATTGTTGAATGAAAAATATTTTCTATAATTTGACATCGTCCAGTGATTGTTGAATGAAAAATTTTTTCTTTAATTTGACATCGTCCAGTGATTGTTGAATGTAAAATATTTTCTATAATTTGACATCGTCCAGTGATTGTTGAATGAAAAATATTTTCTATAATTTGACATTGTCCAGTGATTGTTGAATGAAAAATATTTTCTATAATTTGACATCGTCCAGTGATTGTTGAAGGAAAAATATTTTCTATAATTTGACATCGTCCAGTGATTGTTAAATTAAAAATATTTTCCATAATTTGACATCGTCCAGTGATTGTTGAAGGAAAAATATTTTCTATAATTTGACATCGTCCAGTGATTGTTAAATGTAAAATATTTTCTATAATTTGACATTGTCCAGTGATTGTTGAATTAAAAATATTTTCTATAACTTGACATCGTCCAGTGATTGTTGAAGGAAAAATATTTTCTATAATTTGACATCGTCCAGTGATTGTTGAATTAAAAATATTTTCTATAACTGGACATCGTCCAGTGATTGTTGAATGAACAATATTTTCTATAATTTGACATCGTCCAGTGATTGTTGAATGAAAAATATTTTCTATAATTTGACATCGTCCAGTGATTGTTGAATATAAAATATTTTCCATAATTTGCAATTGTCCAGTGATTGTTGAATGAAAAATATTTTCTATAATTTGACATCGTCCAGTGATTATTGAAGGAAAAATATTTTCTATAATTTGACATCGTCCAGTGATTGTTGAATGAAAAATATTTTCTATAATTTGACATCGTCCAGTGATTGTTGAATGAAAAATATTGTCTATAATTTGACATTGTCCAGTGATTGTTGAACGAAAAATATTTTCTATAATTTGACATTGTCCAGTGATTGTTGAATGAAAAATATTTTCTATAATTTGACATTGTCCAGTGATTGTTGAAGGAAAAATATTTTCTATAATTTGACATCGTCCAGTGATTGTTGAATGAAAAATATTTTCTATAACTTGACATCGTCCAGTGATTGTTGAATGAAAAATACTTTCTATAATTTGACATCGTCCAGTGATTGTTGAAGGAAAAATATTTTCTATAATTTGACATCGTCCAGTGATTGTTGAAGGAAAAATATTTTCTATAACTTGACATCGTCCAGTGATTGTTGAATGAAAACTATTTTCTATAATTTGACATCGTCCAGTGATTGTTGAATGAAAAATATTTTCTATAATTTTACATCGTCCAGTGATTGTTGAATGAAAAATATTTTCTATAATTTGACATCGTCCAGTGATTGTTGAATGTAAAATATTTTCTATAACTTGACATCGTCCAGTGATTTTTGAATGAAAAATATTTTCTATAATTTGACATCGTCCAGTGATTGTTGAATGAAAAATATTTTCTGTAATTTGACATCGTCCAGTGATTGTTGAATCTAAAATATTGTCTATAATTTGACATCGTCCAGTGATTGTTGAATGAAAAATATTTTCTATAATTTGACATCGTCCAGTGATTGTTGAATGAAAAATATTTTCTATAATTTGACATTGTCCAGTGATTGTTGAATGAAAAATATTTTCTATAATTTGACATCGTCCAGTGATTGTTGAAGGAAAAATATTTTCTATAATTTGACATCGTCCAGTGATTGTTAAATGAAAAATATTTTCTATAATTTGACATCGTCCAGTGATTGTTGAAGGAAAAATATTTTCTATAATTTGACATCGTCCAGTGATTGTTAAATGTAAAATATTTTCTATAATTTTACATTGTCCAGTGATTGTTGAATGAAAAATATTTTGTATAACTTGACATCGTCCAGTAATTGTTGAATGAAAAATATTTTCTATAATTTGACATCGTCCAGTGATTGTTGAATGAAAAATATTTTCTATAACTGGACATCGTCCAGTGATTGTTGAATGAACAATATTTTTTATAATTTGACATCGTCCAGTGATTGTTGAATGAAAAATATTTTCTATAATTTGACATCGTCCAGTGATTGTTGAATGTAAAATATTTTCCATAATTTGCCATTGTCCAGTGATTGTTGAATGAAAAATATTTTCTATAATTTGACATCGTCCAGTGATTATTGAAGGAAAAATATTTTCTATAATTTGACATCGTCCAGTGATTGTTGAAGGAAAAATATTTTCTATAACTTGACATCGTCCAGTGATTGTTGAATGAAAAATATTTTCTACAATTTGACATCGTCAAGTGATTGTTGAATGAAAAATATTTTCTATAATTACACATCTTTAAGTGATTGTTGAATGTAAAATATTTTCTATAATTTGACATTGTCCAGTGATTGTTGAATGAAAAATATTTTCTATAATTTGACATCGTCCAGTGATTGTTGAAGGAAAAATATTTTCTATAATTTGACATCGTCCAGTGATTGTTGAATGAAAAATATTTTCTATAATTTGACATCGTCCAGTGATTGTTGAATGAAAAATATTTTCTATAATTTGACATCGTCCAGTGATTGTTGAAGGAAAAATATTTTCTATAATTTGACATCGTCCAGTGATTGTTAAATGAAAAATATTTTGTATAATTTTACATCGTCCAGTGATTGTTGAAGGAAAAATATTTTCTATAATTTAACATCGTCCAGTGATTGTTAAATGAAAAATATTTTCTATAATTTGACATTGTCCAGTGATTGTTGAATGAACAATATTTTCTATAATTTGACATCGTCCAGTGAGTGTTGAATGAAAATATATTCTATAATTTGACATCGTCCAGTGATTGTTGAAGGAAAAATATTTTCTATAACTTGACATCGTCCAGTGATTGTTGAATGAAAAATACTTTCTATAATTTGACATCGTCCAGTGATTGTTGAAGGAAAAATATTTTCTATAATTTGACATCGTCCAGTTATTGTTGAAGGAAAAATATTTTCTATAACTTGACATCGTCCAGTGATTGTTGAATGAAAAATATTTTCTATAATTTGACATCGTCCAGTGATTGTTGAATGAAAAATATTTTCTATAACTTGACATCGTCCAGTGATTGTTGAATGTAAAATATTTTCTATAATTTGACATTGTCCAGTGATTGTTGAATGAAAAATTTTTTCTATAATTTTACATCGTCCAGTGATTGTTGAATGAAAAATATTTTCTATAATTTGACATGATCCAGTGATTGTTGAAGGAAAAATATTTTCTATAATTTGACATCGTCCAGTGATTGTTGAATGAAAAATATTTTCTATAATTTGACATCGTCCAGAGATTGTTGAATGAAAAATATTTTCTATAACTTGACATCGTCCAGTGATTGTTGAATGAAAAATATTTTCTATAATTTGACATCGTCCAGTGATTGCTGAATGTAAAATATTTTCTATAATTTTACATTGTCCAGTGATTGTTGAATGAAAAATATTTTCTATAATTTGACATGATCCAGTGATTGTTGAAGGAAAAATATTTTCTATAATTTGACATCGTCCAGTGATTGTTGAATGAAAAATATTTTCTATAATTTGACATCGTCCAGTGATTGTTGAAGTAAAAATATTTTCTATAATTTTACATCGTCCAGTGATTGTTGAATGAAAAATATTTTCTATAATTTGACATCGTCCAGCGATTGTTGAATTAAAAATATTTTCTATAACTTGACATCGTCCAGTGATTGTTGAATGACAAATATTGTCTATAATTTGACATCGTCCAGTGATTGTTGAATGTAAAATATTTTCTATAATTTTACATTGTCCAGTGATTGTTGAATGATCAATATTTTCTATAATTTGACATCGTCCAGTGATTGTTGAAGGAAAAATATTTTCTATAATTTTACATCGTTTAGTGATTATTGAATGAAAAATATTTTCTATAATTTGACATCGTCCAGTGATTGTTGAAGTAAAAATATTTTCTATAATTTGACATCGTCCAGTGATTGTTGAATGAAAAATATTTTCTATAATTTGACATCGTCCAGTGATTGTTGAATGAAAAATATTTTCTATAACTTGACATCGTCCAGTGATTGTTGAATGACAAATATTGTCTATAATTTGACATCGCCCAGAGATTGTTGAATGAAAAATATTTTCTATAATTTGACATCGTCCAGTGATTGTTGAATGAAAAATATTTTCTATAATTTGACATCGTCCAGTGATTGTTGAATGTAAAATATTTTCTATAACTTGACATCGTCCAGTGATTGTTGAATGAAAAATATTTTCTATAATTTGACATCGTCCAGTGATTGTTGAATGAAAAATATTTTCTTTAATTTGACATCGTCCAGTGATTGTTGAATGTAAAATATTTTCTATAATTTGACATCGTCCAGTGATTGTTGAATGAAAAATATTTTCTATAATTTGACATCGTCCAGTGATTGTTGAATGAAAAATATTTTCTATAATTTGACATTGTCCAGTGATTGTTGAATGAAAAATATTTTCTATAATTTGACATCGTCCAGTGATTGTTGAAGGAAAAATATTTTCTATAATTTGACATCGTCCAGTGATTGTTAAATGAAAAATATTTTCCATAATTTGACATCGTCCAGTGATTGTTGAAGGAAAAATATTTTCCATAATTTGACATTGTCCAGTGATTGTTGAATGAAAAATATTTTCTATAATTTGACATCGTCCAGTGATTGTTGAATTAAAAATATTTTCTATAACTTGACATTGTCCAGTGATTGTTGAATGAAAAATACTTTCTATAATTTGACATCGTCCAGTGATTGTTGAAGGAAAAATATTTTCTATAATTTGACTTCGTCCAGTGATTGTTGAAGTAAAAATATTTTCTATAACTTGACATCGTCCAGTGATTGTTGAATGAAAAATATTTTCTATAATTTGACATCGTCCAGTGATTGTTGAATGAAAAATATTTTCTATAACTTGACATCGTCCAGTGATTGTTGAATGTAAAATATTTTCTATAATTTGACATTGTCCAGTGATTGTTGAATGAAAAATTTTTTCTATAATTTTACATCGTCCAGTGATTGTTGAATGAAAAATATTTTCTATAATTTGACATCGTCCAGAGATTGTTGAATGAAAAATATTTTCTATAACTTGACATCGTCCATTGATTGTTGAATGAAAAATATTTTCTATAATTTGACATCGTCCAGTGATATCTGAATGTAAAATATTTTCTATAATTTGACATTGTCCAGTGATTGTTGAATGAAAAATATTTTCTATAATTTGACATCGCCAGTGATTGTTGAAGGAAAAATATTTTCTATAATTTGACATCGTCCAGTGATTGTTGAATGAAAAATATTTTCTATAATTTGACATCGTCCAGTGATTGTTGAAGTAAAAATATTTTCTATAATTTGACATCGTCCAGTGATTGTTGAATGAAAAATATTTTCTATAATTTGACATCGTCCAGAGATTGTTGAATGAAAAATATTTTCTATAACTTGACATCGTCCAGTGATTGTTGAATGAAAAATATTTTCTATAATTTGACATCGTCCAGTGATTGCTGAATGTAAAATATTTTCTATAATTTTACATTGTCCAGTGATTGTTGAATGAAAAATATTTTCTATAATTTGACATCGTCCAGTGATTGTTGAAGGAAAAATATTTTCTATAATTTGACATCGTCCAGTGATTGTTGAATGAAAAATATTTTCTATAATTTGACATCGTCCAGTGATTGTTGAAGTAAAAATATTTTCTATAATTTGACATCGTCCAGTGATTGTTGAATGAAAAATATTTTCTATAATTTGACATCGTCCAGCGATTGTTGAATTAAAAATATTTTCTATAACTTGAAATCGTCCAGTGATTGTTGAATGACAAATATTGTCTATAATTTGACATCGTCCAGTGATTGTTGAATGTAAAATATTTTCTATAATTTTACATTGTCCAGTGATTGTTGAATGATCAATATTTTCTATAATTTGACATCGTCCAGTGATTGTTGAAGGAATAATATTTTCTATAATTTTACATCGTCCAGTGATTATTGAATGAAAAATATTTTCTATAATTTGACATCGTCCAGTGATTGTTGAAGTAAAAATATTTTCTATAATTTGACATCGTCCAGTGATTGTTGAATGAAAAATATTTTCTATAATTTGACATCGTCCAGTGATTGTTGAATGAAAAATATTTTCTATAACTTGACATCGTCCAGTGATTGTTGAATGACAAATATTGTCTATAATTTGACATCGCCCAGAGATTGTTGAATGAAAAATATTTTCTATAATTTGACATCGTCCAGTGATTGTTGAATGAAAAATATTTTCTATAATTTGACATCGTCCAGTGATTGTTGAATGTAAAATATTTTCTATAACTTGACATCGTCCAGTGATTGTTGAATGAAAAATATTTTCTATAATTTGACATCGTCCAGTGATTGTTGAATGAAAAATATTTTCTTTAATTTGACATCGTCCAGTGATTGTTGAATGTAAAATATTTTCTATAATTTGACATCGTCCAGTGATTGTTGAATGAAAAATATTTTCTATAATTTGACATCGTCCAGTGATTGTTGAATGAAAAATATTTTCTATAATTTGACATTGTCCAGTGATTGTTGAATGAAAAATATTTTCTATAATTTGACATCGTCCAGTGATTGTTGAAGGAAAAATATTTTCTATAATTTGACATCGTCCAGTGATTGTTAAATGAAAAATATTTTCCATAATTTGACATCGTCCCGTGATTGTTGAAGGAAAAATATTTTCTATAATTTGACATCGTCCAGTGATTGTTAAATGTAAAATATTTTCTATAATTTGACATTGTCCAGTGATTGTTGAATTAAAAATATTTTCTATAACTTGACATCGTCCAGTGATTGTTGAAGGAAAAATATTTTCTATAATTTGACATCGTCCAGTGATTGTTGAATGAAAAATATTTTCTATAACTGGACATCGTCCAGTGTTTGTTGAATGAACAATATTTTCTATAATTTTACATCGTCCAGTGATTGTTGAATGAAAAATATTTTCTATAATTTGACATCGTCCAGTGATTGTTGAATATAAAATATTTTCCATAATTTGCCATTGTCCAGTGATTGTTGAATGAAAAATATTTTCTATAATTTGACATCGTCCAGGGATTATTGAAGGAAAAATATTTTCTATAATTTGACATCGTCCAGTGATTGTTGAATTAAAAATATTTTCTATAATTTGACATCGTCCAGTGATTGTTGAAGGAAAAATATTTTCTATAATTTGACATCGTCCAGTGATTGTTAAATGAAAAATATTTTCTATAATTTGACATCGTCCAGTGAGTGTTGAATGAAAATATATTCTATAATTTACACATCGTCCAGTGATTGTTGAAGTAAAAATATTTTCTATAATTTGACATTGTCCAGTGATTGTTGAATGAAAAATATTTTCTATAATTTGACATTGTCCAGTGATTGTTGAAGGAAAAATATTTTCTATAATTTGACATCGTCCAGTGATTGTTGAATGAAAAATATTTTCTATAACTTGACATCGTCCAGTGATTGTTGAATGAAAAATACTTTCTATAATTTGACATCGTCCAGTGATTGTTGAAGGAAAAATATTTTCTATAATTTGACATCGTCCAGTGATTGTTGAAGGAAAAATATTTTCTATAACTTGACATCGTCCAGTGATTGTTGAATGAAAACTATTTTCTATAATTTGACATCGTCCAGTGATTGTTGAATGAAAAATATTTTCTATAATTTTACATCGTCCAGTGATTGTTGAATGAAAAATATTTTCTATAATTTGACATCGTCCAGTGATTGTTGAATGTAAAATATTTTCTATAACTTGACATCGTCCAGTGATTTTTTAATGAAAAATATTTTCTATAATTTGACATCGTCCAGTGATTGTTGAATGAAAAATATTTTCTATAATTTGACATCGTCCAGTGATTGTTGAATGTAAAATATTTTCTATAATTTGACATCGTCCAGTGATTGTTGAATGAAAAATATTTTCTATAATTTGACATCGTCCAGTGATTGTTGAATGAAAAATATTTTCTATAATTTGACATTGTCCAGTGATTGTTGAATGAAAAATATTTTCTATAATTTGACATCGTCCAGTGATTGTTGAAGGAAAAATATTTTCTATAATTTGACATCGTCCAGTGATTGTTAAATGAAAAATATTTTCTATAATTTGACATCGTCCAGTGATTGTTGAAGGAAAAATATTTTCTATAATTTGACATCGTCCAGTGATTGTTAAATGTAAAATATTTTCTATAATTTTACATTGTCCAGTGATTGTTGAATGAAAAATATTTTGTATAACTTGACATCGTCCAGTAATTGTTGAATGAAAAATATTTTCTATAATTTGACATCGTCCAGTGATTGTTAAATGAAAAATATTTTTTATAACTGGACATCGTCCAGTGATTGTTTAATGAACAATATTTTTTATAATTTGACATCGTCCAGTGATTGTTGAATGAAAAATATTTTCTATAATTTGACATCGTCCAGTGATTGTTGAATATAAAATATTTTCCAGAATTTGCCATTGTCCAGTGATTGTTGAATGAAAAATATTTTCTATAATTTGACATCGTCCAGTGATTATTGAAGGAAAAATATTTTCTATAATTTGACATCGTCCAGTGATTGTTGAAGGAAAAATATTTTCTATAACTTGACATCGTCTAGTGATTGTTGAATGAAAAATATTTTCTACAATTTGACATCGTCAAGTGATTGTTGAATGAAAAATATTTTCTATAATTACACATCTTTAAGTGATTGTTGAATGTAAAATATTTTCTATAATTTGACATTGTCCAGTGATTGTTGAATGAAAAATATTGTCTATAATTTGACATCGTCCAGTGATTGTTGAAGGAAAAATATTTTCTATAATTTGACATCGTCCAGTGATTGTTGAATGAAAAATATTTTCTATAATTTGACATCGTCCAGTGAGTGTTGAATGAAAATATATTCTATAATTTGACATCGTCCAGTGATTGTTGAAGGAAAAATATTTTCCATAATTTGACATTGTCCAGTGATTGTTGAATGAAAAATATTTTCTATAATTTGACATCGTCCAGTGATTGTTGAATTAAAAATATTTTCTATAACTTGACATCGTCCAGTGATTGTTGAATGAAAAATACTTTCTATAATTTGACATCGTCCAGTGATTGTTGAAGGAAAAATATTTTCTATAATTTGACATCGTCCAGTGATTGTTGAAGGAAAAATATTTTCTATAACTTGACATCGTCCAGTGATTGTTAAATGAAAAATATTTTCTATAATTTGACATCGTCCAGTGATTGTTGAATGAAAAATATTTTCTATAACTTGACATCGTCCAGTGATTGTTGAATGTAAAATATTTTCTATAATTTGACATTGTCCAGTGATTGTTGAATGAAAAATATTTTCTATAATTTTACATCGTCCAGTGATTGTTGACGGAAAAATATTTTTTAAAATTTGACATCGTCCAGTGATTGTTGAATGAAAAATATTTTCTATAATTTGACATCGTCCAGTGATTGTTGAAGTAAAAATATTTTCTATAATTTGACATCGTCCAGTGATTGTTGAATGAAAAATATTTTCTATAATTTGACATCGTCCAGTGATTGTTGAATGAAAAATATTTTCTATAACTTGACATCGTCCAGTGATTGTTGAATGACAAATATTGTCTATAATTTGACATCGTCCAGAGATTGTTGAATGAAAAATATTTTCTATAATTTGACATCGTCCAGTGATTGTTGAATGAAAAATATTTTCTATAATTTGACATCGTCCAGTGATTGTTGAATGAAAAATATTTTCTATAATTTGACATCGTCCAGAGATTGTTGAATGAAAAATATTTTCTATAACTTGACATCGTCCAGTGATTGTTGAAGGAAAAATATTTTCTATAATTTGACATCGTCCAGTGATATCTGAATGTAAAATATTTTCTATAATTTGACATTGTCCAGTGATTGTTGAATGAAAAATATTTTCTATAATTTGACATCGTCCAGTGATTGTTGAAGGAAAAATATTTTCTATAATTTGACATCGTCCAGTGATTGTTGAATGAAAAATATTTTCTATAATTTGACATCGTCCAGTGATGAAGTAAAAATATTTTCTATAATTTGACATCGTCCAGTGATTGTTGAATGAAAAATATTTTCTATAATTTGACATCGTCAAGAGATTGTTGAATGAAAAATATTTTCTATAACTTGACATCGTCCAGTGATTGTTGAATGAAAAATATTTTCTATAATTTGACATCGTCCAGTGATTGCTGAATGTAAAATATTTTCTATAATTTTACATTGTCCAGTGATTGTTGAATGAAAAATATTTTCTATAATTTGACATCGTCCAGTGATTGTTGAAGGAAAAATATTTTCTATAATTTGACATCGTCCAGTGATTGTTGAATGAAAAATATTTTCTATAATTTGACATCGTCCAGTGATTGTTGAAGTAAAAATATTTTCTATAATTTGACATCGTCCAGTGATTGTTGAATGAAAAATATTTTCTATAATTTGACATCGTCCAGCGATTGTTGAATGAAAAATATTTTCTATAACTTGACATCGTCCAGTGATTGTTGAATGAAAAATATTTTCTATAATTTGACATCGCTCAGAGATTGTTGAATGAAAAATATTTTCTATAATTTGACATCGTCCAGTGATTTTTGAATGAAAAATATTTTCTATAATTTGATATCGTCCAGTGATTGTTGAATGAAAAATATTTTCTATAATTTGACATCGTCCAGAGATTGTTGAATGAAAAATATTTTCTATAACTTGACATCGGCCAGTGATTGTTGAATGAAAAATATTTTCTATAATTTGACATCGTCCAGTGATTGTGGAATGAAAAATATTTTCTATAATTTGACATCGTCCAGTGATTGTTGAATGTAAAATATTTTCTATAACTTGACATCGTCCAGTGATTGTTGAATGAAAAATATTTTCTATAATTTGACATCGTCCCGTTATTGTTGAATGAAAAATATTTTCTATAATTTGACATCGTCCAGTGATTGTTGAATGAAAAATATTTTCTATAATTTGACATTGTCCAGTGATTGTTGAATGAAAAATATTTTCTATAATTTGACATCGTCCAGTGATTGTTGAAGTAAAAATATTTTCTATAATTTGACATCGTCCAGTGATTGTTGAATGTAAAATATTTTCTATAATTTGACATTGTCCAGTGATTGTTGAATGAAAAATATTTTCTATAATTTGACATCGTCCAGTGATTGTTGAAGGAAAAATATTTTTTATAATTTGACATCGTCCAGTGATTGTTGAATGAAAAATATTTTCTATAACTTGACATCGTCCAGTGATTGTTGAATGAAAAATATTGTCTATAATTTGACATCGTCCAGAGATTGTTGAATGAAAAATATTGTCTATAATTTGACATCGTCCAGTGATTGTTGAATGAAAAATATTTTCTATAATTTGACATCGTCCAGTGATTGTTGAATGAAAAATATTTTCTATAATTTGACATCGTCCAGAGATTGTTGAATGAAAAATATTTTCTATAACTTGACATCGTCCAGTGATTGTTGAATGAAAAATATTTTCTATAATTTGACATCGTCCAGTGATATCTGAATGTAAAATATTTTCTATAATTTGACATCGTCCAGTGATTGTGGAATGAAAAATATTTTCTATAATTTGACATCGTCCAGTGATTGTTGAATGTAAAATATTTTCTATAACTTGACATCGTCCAGTGATTGTTGAATGAAAAATATTTTCTATAATTTGACATCGTCCCGTTATTGTTGAATGAAAAATATTTTCTATAATTTGACATCGTCCAGTGATTGTTGAATGAAAAATATTTTCTATAATTTGACATTGTCCAGTGATTGTTGAATGAAAAATATTTTCTATAATTTGACATCGTCCAGTGATTGTTGAAGTAAAAATATTTTCTATAATTTGACATCGTCCAGTGATTGTTGAATGTAAAATATTTTCTATAATTTGACATTGTCCAGTGATTGTTGAATGAAAAATATTTTCTATAATTTGACATCGTCCAGTGATTGTTGAAGGAAAAATATTTTTTATAATTTGACATCGTCCAGTGATTGTTGAATGAAAAATATTTTCTATAACTTGACATCGTCCAGTGATTGTTGAATGAAAAATATTGTCTATAATTTGACATCGTCCAGAGATTGTTGAATGAAAAATATTGTCTATAATTTGACATCGTCCAGTGATTGTTGAATGAAAAATATTTTCTATAATTTGACATCGTCCAGTGATTGTTGAATGAAAAATATTTTCTATAATTTGACATCGTCCAGAGATTGTTGAATGAAAAATATTTTCTATAACTTGACATCGTCCAGTGATTGTTGAATGAAAAATATTTTCTATAATTTGACATCGTCCAGTGATATCTGAATGTAAAATATTTTCTATAATTTGACATTGTCCAGTGATTGTTGAAGGAAAAATATTTTCTATAATTTGACATCGTCCAGTGATTGTTGAAGGAAAAATATTTTCTATAATTTGACATCGTCCAGTGATTGTTGAATGAAAAATATTTTCTATAATTTGACATCGTCCAGTGATTGTTGAAGTAAAAATATTTTCTATAATTTGACATCGTCCAGTGATTGTTGAATGAAAAATATTTTCTATAATTTGACATCGTCCAGCGATTGTTGAATGAAAAATATTTTCTATAACTTGACATCGTCCAGTGATTGTTGAATGACAAATATTGTCTATAATTTTACATCGTCAAGAGATTGTTGAATGAAAAATTTTTCTTTAATTTGACATCGTCCAGTGATTTTTGAATGAAAAATATTTTCTATAATTTGATATCGTCCAGTGATTGTTGAATGAAAAATATTTTCTATAATTTGACATCGTCCAGAGATTGTTGAATGAAAAATATTTTCTATAACTTGACATCGTCCAGTGATTGTTGAATGAAAAATATTTTCTATAAGTTGACATCGTCCAGTGATTGTGGAATGAAAAATATTTTCTATAATTTGACATCGTCCAGTGATTGTTGAATGTAAAATATTTTCTATAACTTGACATCGTCCAGTGATTGTTGAATGAAAAATATTTTCTATAATTTGACATCGTCCCGTTATTGTTGAATGAAAAATATTTTCTATAATTTGACATCGTCCAGTGATTGTTGAATGAAAAATATTTTCTATAATTTTACATTGTCCAGTGATTGTTGAATGAAAAATATTTTCTATAATTTGACATCGTCCAGTGATTGTTGAAGGAAAAATATTTTCTATAATTTGACATCGTCCAGTGATTGTTGAATGAAAAATATTTTCTATAATTTGACATCGTCCAGTGATTGTTGAAGTAAAAATATTTTCTATAATTTGACATCGTCCAGTGATTGTTGAATGAAAAATATTTTCTATAATTTGACATCGTCCAGCGATTGTTGAATGAAAAATATTTTCTATAACTTGACATCGTCCAGTGATTGTTGAATGACAAATATTGTCTATAATTTGACATCGTCCAGAGATTGTTGAATGAAAAATATTATCTATAATTTGACATCGTCCAGTGATTTTTGAATGAAAAATATTTTCTATAATTTGATATCGTCCAGTGATTGTTGAATGAAAAATATTTTCTATAATTTGACATCGTCCAGAGATTGTTGAATGAAAAATATTTTCTATAACTTGACATCGTCCAGTGATTGTTGAATGAAAAATATTTTCTATAATTTGACATCGTCCAGTGATTGTGGAATGAAAAATATTTTCTATAATTTGACATCGTCCAGTGATTGTTGAATGTAAAATATTTTCTATAACTTTACATCGTCCAGTGATTGTTGAATGAAAAATATTTTCTATAATTTGACATCGTCCCGTTATCGTTGAATGAAAAATATTTTCTATAATTTGACATCGTCCAGTGATTGTTGAATGTAAAATATTTTCTATAATTTGACATTGTCCAGTGATTGTTGAATTAAAAATATTTTCTATAATTTGACATACTCCAGTGATTGTTGAATGAAAAATATTTTCTATAATTTGACATCGTCCAGTGATTGTTGAATGAAAAATATTTTCTATAATTTGACATCGTCCAGTGATTGTTGAAGGAAAAATATTTTCTATAATTTGACATCGTCCAGTGATTGTTAAATGAAAAATATTTTCTATAATTTTACATCGTCCAGTGATTGTTGAAGGAAAAATATTTTCTATAATTTGACATCGTCCAGTGATTGTTGAAGGAAAAATATTTTCTATAACTTGACATCGTCCAGTGATTGTTGAATGAAAAATATTTTCTATAATTTGACATCGTCCAGCGATTGTTGAATGAAAAATATTTTCTATAACTTGACATCGTCCAGTGATTGTTGAATGACAAATATTGTCTATAATTTGACATCGTCCAGAGATTGTTGAATGAAAAATATTTTCTATAATTTGACATCGTCCAGTGATTTTTGAATGAAAAATATTTTCTATAATTTGATATCGTCCAGTGATTGTTGAATGAAAATATTTTCTATAATTTGACATCGTCCAGAGATTGTTGAATGAAAAATATTTTCTATAACTTGACATCGTCCACAGATTGTTGAATGAAAAATATTTTCTATAATTTGACATCGTCCCGTTATTGTTGAATGAAAAATATTTTCTATAATTTGACATCGTCCAGTGATTGTCGAATGAAAAATATTTTCTATAATTTGACATTGTCCAGTGATTGTTGAATGAAAAATATTTTCTATAATTTGACATCGTCCAGTGATTTTTGAAGGAAAAATATTTTCAATAATTTGACATCGTCCAGTGATTGTTGAATGAAAAATATTTTCTATAATTTGACATCGTCCAGTGATTGTTGAAGTAAAAATATTTTCTATAATTTGACATCGTCCAGTGATTGTTGAATGAAAAATATTTTCTATAATTTGACATCGTCCAGCGATTGTTGAATGAAAAATATTTTCTATAACTTGACATCGTCCAGTGATTGTTGAATGACAAATATTGTCTATAATTTGACATCGTCCAGAGATTGTTGAATGAAAAATATTTTCTATAATTTGACATCGTCCAGTGATTTTTGAATGAAAAATATTTTCTATAATTTGATATCGTCCAGTGATTGTTGAATGAAAAATATTTTCTATAATTTGACATCGTCCAGAGATTGTTGAATGAAAAATATTTTCTATAACTTGACATCGTCCAGTGATTGTTGAATGAAAATTATTTTCTATAATTTGACATTGTCCAGTGATTGTTGAATGAACAATATTTTCTATAATTTGACATCGTCCAGTGAGTGTTGAAGTAAAATTCATTCTATAATTTGACATCGTCCAGTGATTGTTGAAGGAAAAATATTTTCCATAATTTTACATTGTCCAGTGATTGTTGAATGAAAAATATTTTCTATAATATTACATCGTCCAGTGATTGTTGAATTAAAAATATTTTCTATTACTTGACATCGTCCAGTGATTGTTGAATGAAAAATACTTTCTATAATTTGACATCGTCCAGTGATTGTTGAAGGAAAAATATTTTCTATAATTTGACATCGTCCAGTGATTGTTGAAGGAAAAATATTTTCTATAACTTGACATCGTCCAGTGATTGTTGAATGAAAAATATTTTCTATAATTTGACATCGTCCAGTTATTGTTGAATGAAAAATATTTTCTATAATTTGACATCGTCCAGTAATTGTTGAATGTAAAATATTGTCTATAATTTGACATTGTCCAGTGATTGTTGAATGAAAAATATTTTCTATAATTTGACATCGTCCAGTGATTGTTGAATGAAAAATATTTTCTATAATTTGACATCGTCCAGTGATTGTGGAATGAAAAATATTTTCTATAATTTGACATCGTCCAGTGATTGTTGAATGTAAAATATTTTCTATAACTTGACATCGTCCAGTGATTGTTGAATGAAAAATATTTTCTATAATTTGACATCGTCCCGTTATTGTTGAATGAAAAATATTTTCTATAATTTGACATCGTCCAGTGATTGTTGAAGGAAAAATATTTTCTATAACTTGACATCGTCCAGTGATTGTTGAATGAAAACTATTTTCTATAATTTGACATCGTCCAGAGATTGTTGAATGAAAAATATTTTCTATAACTTGACATCGTTCAGTGATTGTTGAATGAAAAATATTTTCTATAATTTGACATCGTCCAGTGATATCTGAATGTAAAATATTTTCTATAATTTGACATTGTCCAGTGATTGTTGAATGAAAAATATTTTCTATAATTTGACATCGTCCAGTGATTGTTGAAGGAAAAATATTTTCTATTATTTGACATCGTCCAGTGATTGTTGAATGAAAAATATTTTCTATAATTTGACATCGTCCAGTGATTGTTGAAGTAAAAATATTTTCTATAATTTGACATCGTCCAGTGATTGTTGAATGAAAAATATTTTCTATAATTTGACATCGTCCAGAGATTGTTGACTGAAAAATATTTTCTATAACTTGACATCGTCCAGTGATTGTTGAATGAAAAATATTTTCTATAATTTGACATCGTCCAGTGATTGCTGAATGTAAAATATTTTCTATAATTTGACATTGTCCAGTGATTGTTGAATGAAAAATATTTTCTATAATTTGACATCGTCCAGTGATTGTTTAAGGAAAAATATTTTCTATAATTTGACATCGTCCAGTGATTGTTGAATGAAAAATATTTTCTATAATTTGACATCGTCCAGTGATTGTTGAAGTAAAAATATTTTCTATAATTTGACATCGTCCAGTGATTGTTGAATTACAAATATTGTCTATAATTTGACATCGTCCAGAGATTGTTGAATGAAAAATATTTTCTATAATTTGACATCGTCCAGTGATTTTTGAATGAACAATATTTTCTATAATTTGATATCGTCCAGTGATTGTTGAATGAAATTATTTTCTATAATTTGACATCGTCCAGAGATTGTTGAATGAAAAATATTTTCTATAACTTGACATCGTCCAGTGATTGTTGAATGAAAAATATTTTCTATAATTTGACATCGTCCAGTGATTGTGGAATGAAAAATATTTTCTATAATTTGACATCGTCCAGTGATTGTTGAATGTAAAATATTTTCTATAACTTGACATCGTCCAGTGATTGTTGAATGAAAAATATTTTCTAAAATTTGACATCGTCCCGTTATTGTTGAATGAAAAATATTTTCTATAATTTGACATCGTCCAGTGATTGTTGAATGAAAAATATTTTCTATAATTTGACATTGTCCAGTGATTGTTGAATGAAAAATATTTTCTATAATTTGACATCGTCCAGTGATTGTTGAAGGAAAAATATTTTCTATAATTTGACATCGTCCAGTGATTGTTGAATGAAAAATATTTTCTATAATTTGACATCGTCCAGTGATTGTTGAAGTAAAAATATTTTCTATAATTTGACATCGTCCAGTGATTATTGAATGAAAAATATTTTCTCTAATTTGACATCGTCCAGCGATTGTTGAATGAAAAATATTTTCTATAACTTGACATCGTCCAGTGATTGTTGAATGACAAATATTGTCTATAATTTGACATCGTCCAGAGATTGTTGAATGAAAAATATTTTCTATTATATTACATCGTCCAGTGATTGTTGAATTAAAAATATTTTCTATAACTTGACATCGTCCAGTGATTGTTGAATGAAAAATACTTTCTATAATTTGACATCGTCCAGTGATTGTTGAAGGAAAAATATTTTCTATAATTTGACATCGTCCAGTGATTGTTGAAGGAAAAATATTTTCTATAACTTGACATCGTCCAGTGATTGTTGAATGAAAAATATTTTCTATAATTTGACATCGTCCAGTGATTGTTGAATGAAAAATATTTTCTATAATTTGACATCGTCCAGTGATTGTTGAATGTAAAATATTTTCTATAATTTGACATTGTCCAGTGATTGTTGAATGAAAAATATTTTCTATAATTTTACATCGTCCAGTGATTGTTGAATGAAAAATATTTTCTATAATTTGACATCGTCCAGTGATTGTGGAATGAAAAATATTTTCTATAATTTGACATCGTCCAGTGATTGTTGAATGTAAAATATTTTCTATAACTTGACATCGTCCAGTGATTGTTGAATGAAAAATATTTTCTATAATTTGACATCGTCCCGTTATTGTTGAAGGAAAAATATTTTCTATAATTTGACATCGTCCAGTGATTGTTGAATGTACAATATTTTCTATAATTTGACATTGTCCAGTGATTGTTGAATGAAAAATATTTTCTATAATTTGACATCGTCCAGTGATTGTTGAATGAAAAATATTTTCTATAATTTGACATCGTCCAGTGATTGTTGAATGAAAAATATTTTCTATAATTTGACATCGTCCAGTGATTGTTGAAGGAAAAATATTTTCTATAATTTGACATCGTCCAGTGATTGTTGAAGGAAAAATATTTTCTATAATTTGACATCGTCCAGTGATTGTTAAATGAAAAATATTTTCTATAATTTGACATTGTCCAGTGATTGTTGAATGAACAATATTTTCTATAATTTGACATCGTCCAGTGAGTGTTGAATGAAAATTAATTCTATAATTTGACATCGTCCAGTGATTGTTGAAGGAAAAATATTTTCCATAATTTGACATTGTCCAGTGATTGTTGAATGAAAAATATTTTCTATAATATTACATCGTCCAGTGATTGTTGAATGAAAAATATTTTCTATAATTTTATATCGTCCAGTGATTGTTGAATGAAAAATATTTTCTATAACTTGACATCGTCCAGTGAGTGTTGAATGACAAATATTGTCTATAATTTGACATCGTCCAGAGATTGTTGAATGAAAAATATTTTCTATAATTTGACATCGTCCAGTGATTGTTGAATGAAAAATATTTTCTATAATTTGACATCGTCCAGTGATTGTTGAATGAAAAATATTTTCTATAATTTGACATCGTCCAGAGATTGTTGAATGAAAAATATTTTCTATAACTTGACATCGTCCAGTGATTGTTGAATGAAAAATATTTTCTATAATTTTACATCGTCCAGTGATTGCTGAATGTAAAAGATTTTCTATAATTTGACATTGTCCAGTGATTGTTGAATGAAAAATATTTTCTATAATTTGACATCGTCCAGTGATTGTTGAAGGAAAAATATTTTCTATAATTTGACATCGTCCAGTGATTGTTGAATGAAAAATATTTTCTATAATTTGACATCGTCCAGTGATTGTTGAAGTAAAAATATTTTCTATAATTTAACATCGTCCAGTGATTGTTGAATGAAAAAAATTTTCTATAATTTGACATCGTCCAGTGATTGTTGAATGTAAAATATTTTCTATAACTTGACATCGTCCAGTGATTGTTGAATGAAAAATATTTTCTATAATTTGACATCGTCCCGTTATTGTTGAAGGAAAAATATTTTCTATAATTTGACATCGTCCAGTGATTGTTGAATGTACAATATTTTCTATAATTTGACATTGTCCAGTGATTGTTGAATGAAAAATATTTTCTATAATTTGACATCGTCCAGTGATTGTTGAATGAAAAATATTTTCTATAATTTGACATCGTCCAGTGATTGTTGAATGAAAAATATTTTCTATAATTTGACATCGTCCAGTGATTGTTGAAGGAAAAATATTTTCTATAATTTGACATCGTCCAGTGATTGTTGAAGGAAAAATATTTTCTATAATTTGACATCGTCCAGTGATTGTTAAATGAAAAATATTTTCTATAATTTGACATTGTCCAGTGATTGTTGAATGAACAATATTTTCTATAATTTGACATCGTCCAGTGAGTGTTGAATGAAAATTAATTCTATAATTTGACATCGTCCAGTGATTGTTGAAGGAAAAATATTTTCCATAATTGTGCCATTGTCCAGTGATTGTTGAATGAAAAATATTTTCTATAATATTACATCGTCCAGTGATTGTTGAATTAAAAATATTTTCTATAACTTGACATCGTCCAGTGATTGTTGAATGAAAAATACTTTCTATAATTTGACATCGTCCAGTGATTGTTGAAGGAAAAATATTTTCTATAATTTGACATCGTCCAGTGATTGTTGAATGTAAAATATTTTCTATAACTTGACATCGTCCAGTGATTGTTGAATGAAAAATATTTTCTATAATTTGACATCGTCCAGTGATTGTTGAATGAAAAATATTTTCTATAATTTGACATCGTCCAGTGATTGTTGAATGAAAAATATTTTCTATAATTTGACATCGTCCAGTGATTGTTGAATGAAAAATATTTTCTATAATTTGACATCGTCCAGAGATTGTTGAATGAAAAATATTTTCTATAACTTGACATCGTCCAGTGATTGTTGAATGAAAAATATTTTCTATAATTTTACATCGTCCAGTGATTGCTGAATGTAAAAGATTTTCTATAATTTGACATTGTCCAGTGATTGTTGAATGAAAAATATTTTCTATAATTTGACATCGTCCAGTGATTGTTGAAGGAAAAATATTTTCTATAATTTGACATCGTCCAGTGATTGTTGAATGAAAAATATTTTCTATAATTTGACATCGTCCCGTTATTGTTGAAGGAAAAATATTTTCTATAATTTGACATCGTCCAGTGATTGTTGAATGTACAATATTTTCTATAATTTGACATTGTCCAGTGATTGTTGAATGAAAAATATTTTCTATAATTTGACATCGTCCAGTGATTGTTGAATGAAAAATATTTTCTATAATTTGACATCGTCCAGTGATTGTTGAATGAAAAATATTTTCTATAATTTGACATCGTCCAGTGATTGTTGAAGGAAAAATATTTTCTATAATTTGACATCGTCCAGTGATTGTTGAAGGAAAAATATTTTCTATAATTTGACATCGTCCAGTGATTGTTAAATGAAAAATATTTTCTATAATTTGACATTGTCCAGTGATTGTTGAATGAACAATATTTTCTATAATTTGACATCGTCCAGTGAGTGTTGAATGAAAATTAATTCTATAATTTGACATCGTCCAGTGATTGTTGAAGGAAAAATATTTTCCATAATTGTGCCATTGTCCAGTGATTGTTGAATGAAAAATATTTTCTATAATATTACATCGTCCAGTGATTGTTGAATTAAAAATATTTTCTATAACTTGACATCGTCCAGTGATTGTTGAATGAAAAATACTTTCTATAATTTGACATCGTCCAGTGATTGTTGAAGGAAAAATATTTTCTATAATTTGACATCGTCCAGTGATTGTTGAATGTAAAATATTTTCTATAACTTGACATCGTCCAGTGATTGTTGAATGAAAAATATTTTCTATAATTTGACATCGTCCAGTGATTGTTGAATGAAAAATATTTTCTATAATTTGACATCGTCCAGTGATTGTTGAATGTAAAATATTTTCTATAATTTGACATTGTCCAGTGATTGTTGAATGAAAAATATTTTCTATAATTTTACATCGTCCAGTGATTGTTGAAGGAAAAATATTTTCTATAATTTGACATCGTCCAGTGATTGTTGAATGAAAAATATATTCTATAATTTGACATCGTCCAGTGATTGTTGAAGTAAAAATATTTTCTATAATTCGACATCGTCCAGTGATTGTTGAATGAAAAATATTTTCTATAATTTTACATCGTCCAGTGATTGTTGAATGAAAAATATTTTCTATAACTTGACATCGTCCAGTGAGTGTTGAATGACAAATATTGTCTATAATTTGACATCGTCCAGAGATTGTTGAATGAAAAATATTTTCTATAATTTGACATCGTCCAGTGATTGTTGAATGAAAAATATTTTCTATAATTTGACATCGTCCAGTGATTGTTGAATGAAAAATATTTTCTATAATTTGACATCGTCCAGAGATTGTTGAATGAAAAATATTTTCTATAACTTGACATCGTCCAGTGATTGTTGAATGAAAAATATTTTCTATAATTTTACATCGTCCAGTGATTGCTGAATGTAAAAGATTTTCTATAATTTGACATTGTCCAGTGATTGTTGAATGAAAAATATTTTCTATAATTTGACATCGTCCAGTGATTGTTGAAGGAAAAATATTTTCTATAATTTGACATCGTCCAGTGATTGTTGAATGAAAAATATTTTCTATAATTTGACATCGTCCAGTGATTGTTGAAGTAAAAATATTTTCTATAATTTAACATCGTCCAGTGATTGTTGAATGAAAAAAATTTTCTATAATTTGACATCGTCCAGCGATTGTTGAATGAAAAATATTTTCTATAACTTGACATCGTCCAGTGATTGTTGAATGACAAATATTGTCTATAATTTGACATCGTCCAGAGATTATTTAATGAAAAATATTTTCTATAATTTGACATCGTCCAGTGATTGTTGAATGAAAAATATTTTCTATAATTTGATATCGTCCAGTGATTGTTGAATGAAAAATATTTTCTATAATTTGACATCGTCCAGAGATTGTTGAATGAAAAATATTTTCTATAATTTGACATCGTCCAGTGATTGTTGAATGAAAAATATTTTCTATAATTTGACATTGTCCAGTGATTGTTGAATGAAAAATATTTTCTATAATTTGACATCGTCCAGTGATTGTTGAAGGAAAAATATTTTCTATAATTTGACATCGTCCAGTGATTGTTAAATGAAAAATATTTTCTATAATTTGACATCGTCCAGTGATTGTTGAAGAAAAAATATTTTCTATAATTTGACATCGTCCAGTGATTGTTGAATGAAAAATATTTTCTATAATTTGACATCGTCCAGTGATTGTTGAAGTAAAAATATTTTCTATAATTCGACATCGTCCAGTGATTGTTGAATGAAAAATATTTTATATAATTTGACATCGTCCAGTGATTGTTGAATGAAAAATATTTTCTATAACTTGACATCGTCCAGCGAGTGTTGAATGACAAATATTGTCTATAATTTGACATCGTCCAGAGATTGTTGAATGAAAAATATTTTCTATAATTTGACATCGTCCAGTGATTGTTGAATTAAAAATATTTTCTATAATTTGACATCGTCCAGTGATTGTTGAATGAAAAATATTTTCTATAATTTGACATCGTCCAGAGATTGTTGAATGAAAAATATTTTCTATAACTTGACATCGTCCAGTGATTGTTGAATGAAAAATATTTTCTATAATTTTACATCGTCCAGTGATTGCTGAATGTAAAAGATTTTCTATAATTTGACATTGTCCAGTGATTGTTGAATGAAAAATATTTTCTATAATTTGACATCGTCCAGTGATTGTTGAAGGAAAAATATTTTCTATAATTTGACATCGTCCAGTGATTGTTGAATGAAAAATATTTTCTATAATTTGACATCGTCCAGTGATTGTTGAAGTAAAAATATTTTCTATAATTTAACATCGTCCAGTGATTGTTGAATGAAAAATATTTTCTATAATTTGACATCGTCCAGCGATTGTTGAATGAAAAATATTTTCTATAACTTGACATCGTCCAGTGATTGTTGAATGACAAATATTGTCTATAATTTGACATCGTCCAGAGATTATTTAATGAAAAATATTTTCTATAATTTGACATCGTCCAGTGATTGTTGAATGAAAAATATTTTCTATAATTTGATATCGTCCAGTGATTGTTGAATGAAAAATATTTTCTATAATTTGACATCGTCCAGAGATTGTTGAATGAAAAATATTTTCTATAATTTGACATCGTCCAGTGATTGTTGAATGAAAAATATTTTCTATAATTTGACATTGTCCAGTGATTGTTGAATGAAAAATATTTTCTATAATTTGACATCGTCCAGTGATTGTTGAAGGAAAAATATTTTCTATAATTTGACATCGTCCAGTGATTGTTAAATGAAAAATATTTTCTATAATTTGACATCGTCCAGTGATTGTTGAAGAAAAAATATTTTCTATAATTTGACATCGTCCAGTGATTGTTAAATGAAAAATATTTTCTGTAATTTGACATTGTCCAGTGATTGTTGAATGAAAAATATTTTCTATAATTTGACATCGTCCAGTGATTGTTGAAGGAAAAATATTTTCTATAATTTGACATCGTCCAGTGATTGTTAAATGAAAAATATTTTCTATAATTTGACATCGTCCAGTGATTGTTGAAGAAAAAATATTTTCTATAATTTGACATCGTCCAGTGATTGTTGAATGAAAAATATTTTCTATAATTTGACATCGTCCAGTGATTGTTGAAGTAAAAATATTTTCTATAATTCGACATCGTCCAGTGATTGTTGAATGAAAAATATTTTCTATAATTTGACATCGTCCAGTGATTGTTGAATGAAAAATATTTTCTATAACTTGACATCGTCCAGTGAGTGTTGAATGACAAATATTGTCTATAATTTGACATCGTCCAGAGATTGTTGAATGAAAAATATTTTCTATAATTTGACATCGTCCAGTGATTGTTGAATGAAAAATATTTTCTATAATTTGACATCGTCCAGTGATTGTTGAATGAAAAATATTTTCTATAATTTGACATCGTCCAGAGATTGTTGAATGAAAAATATTTTCTATAACTTGACATCGTCCAGTGATTGTTGAATGAAAAATATTTTCTATAATTTTACATCGTCCAGTGATTGCTGAATGTAAAAGATTTTCTATAATTTGACATTGTCCAGTGATTGTTGAATTAAAAATATTTTCTATAATTTGACATCGTCCAGTGATTGTTGAAGGAAAAATATTTTCTATAATTTGACATCGTCCAGTGATTGTTGAATGAAAAATATTTTCTATAATTTGACATCGTCCAGTGATTGTTGAAGTAAAAATATTTTCTATAATTTAACATCGTCCAGTGATTGTTGAATGAAAAATATTTTCTATAATTTGACATCGTCCAGCGATTGTTGAATGAAAAATATTTTCTATAACTTGACATCGTCCAGTGATTGTTGAATGACAAATATTGTCTATAATTTGACATCGTCCAGAGATTATTTAATGAAAAATATTTTCTATAATTTGACATCGTCCAGTGATTGTTGAATGAAAAATATTTTCTATAATTTGATATCGTCCAGTGATTGTTGAATGAAAAATATTTTCTATAATTTGACATCGTCCAGAGATTGTTGAATGAAAAATATTTTCTATAATTTGACATCGTCCAGTGATTGTTGAAGGAAAAATATTTTCTATAATTTGACATCGTCCAGTGATTGTTAAATGAAAAATATTTTCTATAATTTGACATCGTCCAGTGATTGTTGAAGAAAAAATATTTTCTATAATTTGACATCGTCCAGTGATTGTTAAATGAAAAATATTTTCTGTAATTTGACATTGTCCAGTTATTGTTGAATTAAAAATATTTTCTATAATTTGACATCGTCCAGTGAGTGTTGAATGAAAATATATTCTATAATTTGACATCGTCCAGTGATTGTTGAAGGAAAAATATTTTCTATAATTTGACATTGTCCAGTGATTGTTGAATGAAAAATATTTTCTATAATTTGACATTGTCCAGTGAGTGTTGAATGAAAAATATTTTCTATAATTTGACATCGTCCAGTGATTGTTGAATGAAAAATACTTTCTATAATTTGACATCGTCCAGTGATTGTTGAAGGAAAAATATTTTCTATAATTTGACATCGTCCAGTGATTGTTGAATGAAAAATATTTTCTATAACTTGACATCGTCCAGTGATTGTTGAATGAAAAATATTTTCTATAATTTGACATCGTCCAGTGATTGTTGAATGAAAAATATTTTCTATAATTTGACATCGTCCAGTGATTGTTGAATGTAAAATATTTTCTACAATTTGACATTGTCCAGTGATTGTTGAATGAAAAATATTTTCTATAATTTTACATCGTCCAGTGATTGTTGAAGGAAAAATATTTTCTATAATTTGACATCGTCCAGTGATTGTTGAATGAAAAATATTTTCTATAATTTGACATCGTCCAGTGATTGTTGAAGTAAAAATATTTTCTATAATTTGACATCGTCCAGTGATTGTTGAATTAAAAATATTTTCTATAACTTGACATCGTCCAGTTATTGTTTAATGAAAAATATTTTCTGTAATTTGACATCGTCCAGTGATTGTTGAATGAAAAATATTTTCTATAATTTGACATCGTCCAGTGATTGTTGAATGAAAAATATTTTCTATAACTTGACATCGTCCAGTGAGTGTTGAATGACAAATATTGTCTATAATTTGACATCGTCCAGAGATTGTTGAATGAAAAATATTTTCTATAATTTGACATCGTCCAGTGATTGTTGAATGAAAAATATTTTCTATAATTTGACATCGTCCAGTGATTGTTGAATGAAAAATATTTTCTATAATTTGACATCGTCCAGAGATTGTTGAATGAAAAATATTTTCTATAACTTGACATCGTCCAGTGATTGTTGAATGAAAAATATTTTCTATAATTTGACATCGTCCAGTGATTGTTAAATGAAAAATATTTTCTGTAATTTGACATTGTCCAGTTATTGTTGAATTAAAAATATTTTCTATAATTTGACATCGTCCAGTGAGTGTTGAATGAAAATATATTCTATAATTTGACATCGTCCAGTGATTGTTGAAGGAAAAATATTTTCTATAATTTGACATTGTCCAGTGATTGTTGAATGAAAAATATTTTCTATAATTTGACATTGTCCAGTGAGTGTTGAATGAAAAATATTTTCTATAATTTGACATCGTCCAGTGATTGTTTAATGAAAAATATTTTCTATAACTTGACATCGTCCAGTGATTGTTGAATGAAAAATACTTTCTATAATTTGACATCGTCCAGTGATTGTTGAAGGAAAAATATTTTCTATAATTTGACATCGTCCAGTGATTGTTGAATGAAAAATATTTTCTATAACTTGACATCGTCCAGTGATTGTTGAATGAAAAATATTTTCTATAATTTGACATCGTCCAGTGATTGTTGAATGAAAAATATTTTCTATAATTTGACATCGTCCAGTGATTGTTGAATGTAAAATATTTTCTACAATTTGACATTGTCCAGTGATTGTTGAATGAAAAATATTTTCTATAATTTTACATCGTCCAGTGATTGTTGAAGGAAAAATATTTTCTATAATTTGACATCGTCCAGTGATTGTTGAATGAAAAATATTTTCTATAATTTGACATCGTCCAGTGATTGTTGAAGTAAAAATATTTTCTATAATTTGACATCGTCCAGTGATTGTTGAATTAAAAATATTTTCTATAACTTGACATCGTCCAGTTATTGTTGAATGAAAAATATTTTCTGTAATTTGACATCGTCCAGTGATTGTTGAATGAAAAATATTTTCTATAATTTGACATCGTCCAGTGATAGTTGAATGACAAATATTTTCTATAACTTGACATCGTCCAGTGATTGTTGAAGGAAAAATATTTTCTATAATTTGACATCGTCCAGTGATTGTTGAATGAAAAATATTTTCTATAATTTGACATTGTCCAGTGATTGTTGAATGAAAAATATTTTCTATAATTTGACATCGTCCAGTGATTGTTGAATGAAAAATATTTTCTATAACTGGACATCGTCCAGTGATTGTTGAATGAAAAATATTTTCTATTATTTGACATCGTCCAGTGATTGTTGAATTGAAAATATTTTCTATAATTGTACATTGTCCAGTGATTGTTGAATGAAAAATATTTTCTATAATTTGACATCGTCCAATGATTGTTGAATGAAAAATATTTTCTATAATTTTACATTGTCCAGTGATTGTTGAATAAAAAATATTTTCTATAATTTGACATCGTCCAATGATTGTTGAATGAAAAATATTTTCTATAATTTGACATCGTCCAGAGATTGTTGAACGAAAAATATTTTCTATAACTTGACATCGTCCAGTGATTGTTGAATGAAAAATATTTTCTATAACTTGACATCGTCCAGTGATTGTTGAATGAAAAATATTTTCTATAATTTGACATCGTCCAGTGATTGTTGAATGAAAAATATTTTCTATAATTTGACATCGTCCAGTGATTGTTGAATGAAAAATATTTTCTATAATTTGACATCGTCCAGTGATTGTTGAATTAAAAATATTTTCTATAATTTGACATCGTCCAGTGATTGTTAAATGAAAAATATTTTCTATAACTTGACATCGTCCAGTGATTGTTGAATGAAAAATATTTTCTATAATTTGACATCGTCCAGTGATTGTTGAATGAAAAATATTTTCTATGACTTGACATCGTCCAGTGATTGTTGAATGAAAAATATTTTCTATAATTTGACATCGTCCAGTGATTGTTGAATTAAAAATATTTTCTATAATTTGACATCGTCTAGTGATTGTTGAATGTAAAATATTTTCTATAATTTGACATTGTCCAGTGATTGTTGAATGAAAAATATTTTCTATAATTTGACATCGTCCAGTGATTGTTGAAGGAGAAATATTTTCTATAATTTGACATCGTCCAGTGATTGTTGAATGAAAAATATTTTCTATAATTTGACATCGTCCAGTGATTGTTGAATGAGAAATATTTTCTTTAATTTGACATCGTCCAGTGATTGTTGAATGTAAAATATTTTCTATAATTTGACATTGTCTAGTGATTGTTGAATGAAACATATTTTCTATAACTTGACATCGTCCAGTGATTGTTGAATGAAAAATATTTTCTATAATTTTACATCGTCCAGTGATTGTTGAAGGAAAAATATTTTCTATAATTTGACATCGTCCAGTAATTGTTGAAGAAAAATATTTTCTATAATTTGACATCGTCCAGTGATTGTTGAATGAAAAATATTTTCTATAATTTTACATGGTCCAGTGATTGTTGAATGAAAAATATTTTCTATAATTTGACATCGTCCAGTGATTGTTGAATGAAAAATATTTTCTGTAATGTGACATCATCCAGAGATTGTTGAATGAAAAATATTTTCTATAATTTTACATCGTCCAGTGATTGCTGAATGTAAAATATTTTCTATAATTTGACATTGTCCAGTGATTGTTGAATGAAAAATATTTTCTATAATTTGACATCGTCCAGTGATTGTTGAAGGAAAAATATTTTCTATAATTTGACATCGTCCAGTGATTGTTTAATGAAAAATATTTTCTATAATTTGACATCGTCCAGTGATTGTTGAAGTAAAAATATTTTCTATCATTTGACATCGTCCAGTGATTGTTGAATGAAAAATATTTTCTATAATTTGACATCGTCCAGCGATTGTTGAATGAAAAATATTTTCTATAACTTGACATCGTCCAGTGATTGTTGAATGACAAATATTGTCTATAATTTGACATCGTCCAGAGATTATTTAATGAAAAATATTTTCTATAATTTGACATCGTCCAGTGATTGTTGAAGGAAAAATATTTTCTATAATTTGATATCGTCCAGTGATTGTTGAATGAAAAATATTTTCTATAATTTGACATCGTCCAGAGATTGTTGAATGAAAAATATTTTCTATAATTTGACATCGTCCAGTGATTGTTGAATGAAAAATATTTTCTATAATTTGACATTGTCCAGTGATTGTTGAATGAAAAATATTTTCTATAATTTGACATCGTCCAGTGATTGTTGAAGGAAAAATATTTTCTATAATTTGACATCGTCCAGTGATTGTTAAATGAAAAATATTTTCTATAATTTGACATCGTCCAGTGATTGTTGAAGGAAAAATATTTTCTATAATTTGACATCGTCCAGTGATTGTTAAATGAAAAATATTTTCTATAATTTGACATTGTCCAGTGATTGTTGAATGAAAAATATTTTCTATAATTTGACATCGTCCAGTGAGTGTTGAATGAAAATATATTCTATAATTTGACATCGTCCAGTGATTGTTGAAGGAAAAATATTTTCTATAATTTGACATTGTCCAGTGATTGTTGAATGAAAAATATTTTCTATAATTTGACATTGTCCAGTGATTGTTGAATGAAAAATATTTTCTATAATTTGACATCGTCCAGTGATTGTTGAATGAAAAATATTTTCTATAACTTGACATCGTCCAGTGATTGTTGAATGAAAAATACTTTCTATAATTTTACATCGTCCAGTGATTGTTGAAGGAAAAATATTTTCTATAATTTGACATCGTCCAGTGATTGTTGAATGAAAAATATTTTCTATAACTTGACATCGTCCAGTGATTGTTGAATGAAAAATATTTTCTATAATTTGACATCGTCCAGTGATTGTTGAATGAAAAATATTTTCTATAATTTGACATCGTCCAGTGATTGTTGAATGTAAAATATTTTCTACAATTTGACATTGTCCAGTGATTGTTGAATGAAAATTATTTTCTATAATTTTACATCGTCCAGTGATTGTTGAAGGAAAAATATTTTCTATAATTTGACATCGTCCAGTGATTGTTGAATGAAAAATATTTTCTATAATTTGACATCGTCCAGTGATTGTTGAATGTAAAATATTTTCTATAATTTGACATCGTCCAGTGATTGTTGAATTAAAAATATTTTCTATAACTTGACATCGTCCAGTTATTGTTGAATGAAAAATATTTTCTGTAATTTGACATCGTCCAGTGATTGTTGAATGAAAAATATTTTCTATAATTTGACATCGTCCAGTGATAGTTGAATGACAAATATTTTCTATAACTTGACATCGTCCAGTGATTGTTGAAGGAAAAATATTTTCTATAATTTGACATCGTCCAGTGATTGTTGAATGAAAAATATTTTCTATAATTTGACATTGTCCAGTGATTGTTGAATGAAAAATATTTTCTATAATTTGACATCGTCCAGTGATTGTTGAATGAAAAATATTTTCTATAACTGGACATCGTCCAGTGATTGTTGAATGAAAAATATTTTCTATAATTTGACATCGTCCAGTGATTGTTGAATTAAAAATATTTTCTATAATTGTACATTGTCCAGTGATTGTTGAATGAAAAATATTTTCTATAATTTGACATCGTCCAATGATTGTTGAATGAAAAATATTTTCTATAATTTTACATTGTCCAGTGATTGTTGAATAAAAAATATTTTCTATAATTTGATATCGTCCAGTAATTGTTGAATGAGAAATATTTTCTATAATTTGACATCGTCCAGTGATTGTTGAATGTAAAATATTTTCTATAATTTGACATTGTCCAGTGATTGTTTAATGAAACATATTTTCTATAACTTGACATCGTCCAGTGATTGTGTAATGAAAAATATTTTCTATAATTTTACATCGTCCAGTGATTGTTGAAGGAAAAATATTTTCTATAATTTGACATCGTCCAGTAATTGTTGAAGAAAAATATTTTCTATAATTTGACATCGTCCAGTGATTGTTGAATGAAAAATATTTTCTATAATTTGACATGGTCCAGTGATTGTTGAATGAAAAATATTTTCTATAATTTGACATCGTCCAGTGATTGTTGAATGAAAAATATTTTCTATAATGTGACATCGTCCAGTGATTGTTGAATGAAAAATATTTTCTATAACTTGACATCGTTTAGTGATTGTTGAATGAAAAATATTTTCTATAATTTGACATCGTCCAGTGATTGTTGAATGAAAAATATTTTCTATAATTTGACATCGTCCAGTGATTGTTGAATGAAAAATATTTTCTATGACTTGACATCGTCCAGTGATTGTTGAATGAAAAATATTTTCTATATTTTGACATCGTCCAGTGATTGTTGAATGAGAAATATTTTCTATTATTTGACATCGTCCAGTGATTGCTGAATGTAAAATATTTTCTATAATTTTACATTGTCCAGTGATTGTTTAATGAAAAATATTTTCTATAATTTGACATCGTCCAGTGATTGTTGAATGAAAAATATTTTCTATAATTTAGCATCGTCCAGTGATTGTTGAATGTAAAATATTTTCTATAATTTGACATCGTCCAGTGATTGTTGAATGAAAAATATTTTCTATAATTTGACATCGTCCAGTGATTGTTGAATGAAAAATATTTTCTATGACTTGACATCGTCCAGTGATTGTTGAATGAAAAATATTTTCTATAACTTGACATCGTCCACTGATTGTTGAATGAGAAACATTTTCTATAATTTGACATCGTCCAGTGGTTGTTGAATGTAAAATATTTTCTATAATTTGACATTGTCCAGTGATTGTTGAATGAAAAATATTTTCTTTAATTTGACATCGTCCAGTGATTGTTGAAGGAAAAATATTTTCTATAATTTGACATCGTCCAGTGATTGTTAAATGAAAAATATTTTCTATAATTTGACATCGTCCAGTAATTGTTGAAGGAAAAATATTTTCTATAATTTGACATCGTCCAGTGATTGTTGAATGAAAAATATTTTCTATAATTTGACATTGTCCAGTGATTGTTGAATGAAAAATATTTTCTATTATTTGACATCCTCTAGTGATTGTTGAATGAAAAATATTTTCTATAATTTTACATTGTCCAGTGATTGTTGAATGAAAAATATTTTCTCTAATTTGACATTTTCCAGTGATTGTTGAATGAAAAATATTTTCTATAATTTGACATCGTCCAGTGATTGTTGAATGAAAAATATTTTCTATAACTTGACATCGTCCAGTGATTGTTGAATGAAAAATATTTTCTATAATTTGACATCGTCCAGTGATTGTTGAATGAAAAATATTTTCTATAATTTGACATCGTCCAGTGATTGTAGAATGAAAAATATTTTCTATAACTTGACATCGTCCAGTGATTGTTGAATAAAAAATATTTTCTATAATTTGACATCGTCCAGTGATTGTTGAATGAAAAATATTTTCTATGACTTGACATCGTCCAGTGATTGTTGAATGAAAAATATTTTCTATAATTTGACATCGTCCAGTGATTGTGGAATGAAAAAATATTTTCTATAATTTGACATCGTCCAGTGATTGTTGAATGAAAAATATTTTCTATAATTTGACATCGTCCAGTGATTGTTGAATGAAAAATATTTTCTATGACTTGACATCGTCCAGTGATTGTTGAATGAAAAATATTTTCTATAACTTGACATCGTCCACTGATTGTTGAATGAGAAACATTTTCTATAATTTGACATCGTCCAGTGATTGTTGAATGTAAAATATTTTCTATAATTTGACATTGTCCAGTGATTGTTGAATGAAAAATATTTTCTTTAATTTGACATCGTCCAGTGATTGTTGAAGGAAAAATATTTTCTATAATTTGACATCGTCCAGTGATTGTTAAATGAAAAATATTTTCTATAATTTGACATCGTCCAGTAATTGTTGAAGGAAAAATATTTTCTATAATTTGACATCGTCCAGTGATTGTTGAATGAAAAATATTTTCTATAATTTGACATTGTCCAGTGATTGTTTAATGAAAAATATTTTCTATAATTTGACATCGTCCAGTGATTGTTGAATGAAAAATATTTTCTATAATTTGACATTGTCCAGTGATTGTTGAATGAAAAATATTTTCTATAACTTGACATCGTCCAGTAATTGTTGAAGGAAAAATATTTTCTCTAATTTGACATTGTCCAGTGATTGTTGAATGAAAAATATTTTCTATAGTGTGACATTGTCCAGTGATTGTTGAAGGAAAAATATTTTCTATAATTTGACATCGTCCAGTGATTGTTGAAGGAAAAATATTTTCTATAATTTGACATTGTCCAGTGATTGTTGAATGAAAAATATTTTCTGTAATTTGACATCGTCTAGTGATTGTTGAATGAAAAATATTTTCTATAATTTGACATTGTCCAGTGATTGTTGAATGAAAAATATTTTCTATAATTTGACATCGTCCAGTGATTGTTGAATGAAAAATATTTTCTATAACTTGACATCGTCCAGTTATTGTTGAATTAAAAATATTTTCTATAATTTGACATCGTCCAGGGAATGTTGAAGGAAAAATATTTTCTATAATTTGACATCGTCCAGTGATTGTTGAAGGAAAAATATTTTCTATTATTTGACATCGTCCAGTGATTGTTGAATGAAAAATATTTTCTATAATTTGACATCGTCCAGTGATTGTTGAATGAAAAATATTTTCTATAATTTGACATCGTCCAGTGATTGTTGAATGAAAAATATTTTCTATAATTTGACATCGTCCAGTGATTGTTGAAGGAAAAATATTTTCTATAATTTGACATCGTCCAGTGATTGTTGAATGAGAAATATTTTCTATTATTTTACATCGTCCAGTGATTGTTGAATGTAAAATATTTTCTATAATTTTACATTGTCCAGTGATTGTTGAATGAAAAATATTTTCTATAATTTGACATCGTCCAGTGATTGTTGAAGGAAAAATATTTTCTATAATTTGACATTGTCCAGTGATTGTTTAATGAAAAATATTTTCTATAATTTGACATCGTCCAGTGATTGTTGAATGAAAAATATTTTCTATAATTTGACATTGTCCAGTGATTGTAGAATGTAAAATATTTTCTATAATTTTACATTGTCCAGTGATTGTTGAATGAAAAATATTTTCCATAATTTGACATCGTCCAGTGATTGTTGAAGGAAAAATATTTTCTATGATTTGACATCGTCCAGTTATTGTTGAAGGAAAAATATTTTCTCTAATTTGACATTGTCCAGTGATTGTTGAATGAAAAATATTTTCTATAGTTTGACATTGTCCAGTGATTGTTGAAGGAAAAATATTTTCTATAATTTGACATCGTCCAGTGATTGTTGAATGAAAAATATTTTCTATAATTTGACATTGTCCAGTGATTGTTGAATGAAAAATATTTTCTGTAATTTGACATCGTCCAGTGATTGTTGAATGAAAAATATTTTCTATAATTTGACATTGTCCAGTGATTGTTGAATGAAAAATATTTTCTATAATTTGACATTGTCCAGTGATTGTTGAATGAAAAATATTTTCTATAACTTGACATCGTCCAGTGATTGTTGAATGAAAAATATTTTCTATAATTTTACATTGTCCAGTGATTGTTGAAGGAAAAATATTTTCTATAACTTGACATCGTCCAGTGATTGTTGAATGAAAAATATTTTCTATAATTTGACATCGTCCAGTGATTGTTGAATGAAAAATATTTTCTTTAGTTCATGGTCTTTAATTCATCGGTGTAGTTGAATCACTGTAAAAAAAAAGTTAAAAGAAAATTTCGAAACAAACTATTAGAGTTGTTTTACTTTGATTTACACATTGTGCATCTATTTTGTCACATCCCTAATATCATATTCCTAATGATGGAAAGATTTTATTCATGTCTATGGGAAAAGTTGTTGATACAGTTTAATATTTGTAGCCAAAGTTTTTTTTATCAAGTTCAAGCAAAAAGTTTTCAACTTTTCAATTAAAAAAATACCCAAAGTATCACATGTGGAATCAAGATAAAGCTTCTAAGGTTTTATGCCTGAAGAGGGGCATGAATGGTGTAATAAATATCGATGCTGATTATGGAATTGGCAAATCCCAGTTTTAATCCATTGCATTCTACAGGGAAAGTTCTAAAGTGTGGATAAAATGGTGACGTTTCCAAGAACTCGTTTCCAATAAATCGTGTTGGTTTCGTGGCATTAAATTATCTAAAACTGGAATAAAACAAAGATACAAAATTATTTTAAAAAATTATTTAGCTGTATAGAACTGACTGCAAACTTTTATAGATTTTCTTAACATGAGCTTAATTGTTGGATTCGTTTTTGTTATATATTATTATATTACTTTTGTTATATATTATTATATTACATTTGTTATATATTATTATATTACTTTTGTTATATATTATTATATTACTTTTGTTATATATTATTATATTACTTTTGTTATATATTATTATATTACTTTTGTTATATATTATTATATTACATTTGTTATATATTATTATATTACTTTTGTTATATATTATTATATTACTTTTGTTATATATTATTATATTACTTTTGTTATATATTATTATATTACATTTGTTATATATTATTATATTACTTTTGTTATATATTATTATATTACTTTTGTTATATATTATTATATTACTTTTGTTATATATTATTATATTACTTTTGTTATATATTATTATATTACTATTGTTATATATTATTATATTACTTTTGTTATATATTATTATATTACATTTGTTATATATTATTATATTACTATTGTTATATATCATTATATTACTTTTGTTATATATTATTATATTACTTTTGTTATATATTATTATATTACTTTTGTTATATATTATTATATTACTATTGTTATATATTATTATATTACTTTTGTTATATATTATTATATTACATTTGTTATATATTATTATATTACTATTGTTATATATCATTATATTACTTTTGTTATATATTATTATATTACTTTTGTTATATATTATTATATTACTTTTGTTATATATTATTATATTTCTTTTGTTATATATTATTATATTACTTTTAATCTACTACTTGTTTTCATCAGACAATACACTTGTTTGGATGTACCTACCACAGTTCACCGGAACATTTATATCAATGTATTACCATTTTTTATGAATGAACTGAATTTATTGACACTTATAATAGTGTAACCCGTTCAATCACATTTCATACCTGTTTTTGAACCATTTCCACCTTTCTAGAAAGTCTAGTGCTTGATTGAAACATGTAAATAAATATTTAGTTGTTCGATAGAATAAAATTACAGAAAAGCAAAAGTTATTGCAATGAAGTTGTGATATTTTATGGCAGTCAGTCAGGCGACTTAATGAGGACCAAAATGAGTTAGTGTGATGTGGTGGTGAAGGGCAGAACACAAACTGCATATGAGGTTAAAGCAGTTTGAAATTATTACATTTATTTGGTGTTTAGCTCTGCCTTCTTCATTTTTACTGACGTTTGACGAATACACAGTTTCGTATATTTCCAATTGTCTCAACAACATGCATGTGCCACAGTACAACAATAAAAAAGTTGCTATGCTCAAAGTTTACGAAATTTTACATGTTTATTACATACGTGCTTGTAGGGTTTTGTCTAAGGTCTAAAATTATTAAAATATACATATACGTTCACAAATAGACTAAGTAATACAAATATCAAAAATAAGTTTAATGTTAATTAAACCTATTTTTAATATTTGTATTACTTAATCTATTTCTTAAAGTGATAATCACGAGATAAGATTTGAGACTGACATGCCACTCATGACAGATTTTGAAGGTTCAGTCCTCAGTATGAGCAATAGTAAAAATACAATTATGCACTCATAAAATAAATAAACGGTTTTGTTCAAAATTCTATACAGATTCCCTAGTTCAACATAAAGATTCCAAAGTATAACAAGGCATAACCGAAGAATGTCAGAGGTTACATCATCACAAATGTTATTAGAATAACATCAAACATAAAAAAACAGTTGTTCAAATAATTCAAATAATCCAAATCATCAATCCTTATTTAAAAAACTCTGGAACATAAAATCGTTTACCAATTTTATTATTAGTCATTATCAGTGATCACGTACTACTAAAAAAATCAGCATTGTTCTCAGGAGTCTAAGATAAGTCTTTACAAATGTTAAATACTCTATGCCATTTTCCATCGCCATATGATGTTATCGAAAGAGCCGTTTATCATCATGTTCTTGTTGCTAATGGCTTGCGGCTTTCTCTGAAATAATTGATTTTCTAGAATCTTTTTTTTTTTTTTGTCAGATATTCCGTTTTATCAAATCAATAGAGATCAAAGTTTACTACATGCTTCATAAGGTTCCCAAATTATGCTTAGAATATATTTGGTTTAATCCACAGATGGAACCCTGACATACACGATACAAGTGGATCTGGGAGGAATGCAGACTACAGATTGACTCTGCATTATTCAAATCTCCCAACTTTCGAATTTCGTTTCATGACATACCCTGGACAGGTTCTACTTAATCAATAGATTGATCACTAATAGTTACTACTACTCGTAATCAATGCGGACCTTGGATCTATGACAACTAACGAGTGACTCCACAAGCTGCCAAATTCGTTGATGATAAGGATAGATTCTATTCAACTTATTGGCTTTTTGAGGTCAAAGTGTACCTGAGGGTAATGTCAAGTTAGGACATAATTTTCATAGTTAAAAACGGCACAAGTAAATGAAGTTTTTATTATTGTTGTACTTGTTGTTGTTGTTGTGTTATAGCTTTCATTAAACATTTCCTAAAAAATATAAATAAACAAACACCAGTTATTTAAATTTTTACAGATAAAAAAAACAAAACAAAAGACATTTTCAATATATACACTGTTCTGCTGTTACTTGTATGCTGTCTCCTAACGTTAGGTTAATATTTATTTACCCTATTACATTTCTAGACAATATTTTTACATAATATGACAATATTACTTATACTAAATATTCTATTTTCATTATTTTTTTTGCTTTCAGCACTATTTGTTTTCTTAATTTTCTTTCTGTTCTAAAAAATACATTTTCATGTGAGATTAAACTGTCCATCTATTAATGCTATACTCTTCATTTTTTTTTAAATCTTATTTTGTATAAATAAGAAACTCACATTTCAGTGTTTACATATTTAAATGTTAAAATAGCTTTCTTTTACAGAAAATGAAATGCATAAACTTTTACAAACTTGGCAGGCAGCAATTACAAAAATAAACAACAAAAAACAAAACAAAAACAAAAAACAAAATTGAAACACTAATACCAATCTTTAGAAGAAAAAGAAAGAAACTTTTACATGATCCAAAAATATGCAGAAACCATTTTTGATAAAATAGCATTTTATTAACGTGAAAACTTTTTTTTATAAGGCCTATTTTACGAGCATGTGTGACTTAAGTTTTTTTTCACCCCTATTTTTCTCAATAGTTTATAATATGCTCAATCCAATCTCCTAAATCACTATGTACATTAAAGTTTGGCATGATACTTCAAACTTTGTCTCACGGTTGCAATGTTATTTTCTGCCCTCTTATCGTGATCGACCACTGACACCTGGGTATGTTGCAACTCATGAGGAATGAACATAACACTTATGAACAAATAAGGAAACGTTTATTATGAAGACACGCACACACACGTAACTACAATTCAAAACAGATGAAAGTTAGAAGTCCAAGTATGGTAACATGAACGAACTTTTTTCTGTTTTCCCTCCACTGTCTCCACTTCTGGTCATTGATCTCGCGAGAAGTCGTGAGAATTTAAAGTTTAGGACTATGGACAAAAGAAGGCGACTTTGCCCAAATAAGTAAAGAGTTACTCCCCTTTGCATTATACTTTTGTTTCATCCCAACATCTCCCCTTTAAATGTTGTCGCTGGTACGACTTCAGTTGGGGATCCACCTGCAAATGTTGCGTTGGACAACGGGTGCGAGTTGATTTCTGGATGTTAGATTCTTGCACTCCAGCTTCAGTGTTCTGAGAAGCTTCTGGTGTTTGTTGTGGCAAGTTGAAGGTGTCCAACAAGATGTTTAGTGGAATAGAGTGATCTGGTATTCTGTCTGGGAGATGTGATGGTCGTAATTGGTTGGAGTGCCCAACCCAAATTGAATTTTGGACATTTACCTTGTTCGTTACACTTCCGGTTCATCGTACCATGTAGCCTTGGGTCCATGACTCTTTGTTGTTCGGGTAGTCTTTTGTTAAAACTTGTTGACCTGGTAAGAATGTTCTTTGGAGTGAACCATGGTGGCGGTTGTACTGCCGTTCCATTTTTGTGTTCCTCTTGATGCAATGATGTGGTTTTGGACGTAGGACATCCGGATTTTCTGATTCATCAAGCATTCGGCTGGTGAGCTACCATTTGGTGTGTTAGGGTTTGGTGTTGCCCTATAGCTTGTCAAGAAGGTTTCAAGTATCTCTGATGTTTTCCCTTCTTCCCTGAGTTTTAAAAGGGCTCCTGTAAAGGTGTCCACAAGACGTTCAACTTGACCGTTTGATTTTGGATGAAATGATGGTGTGCAAATGTGGTTGATACCGTTTTGTTGGCAGAAAGTAGAAAACTTGACTGAGCTAAAGACCAAAGTCTCAGGAATGCCAAATCTGCTGAAAATCTGAAGTTTGGAAATTGTTTCCTCAGAAGTAATGTGGTTCATTTGGAATATCTCGGGCCATTTGCTGTAGGTATCTACAACAACGAGAAAGGATTGTCCATTTGTGGGCCGTGCAAAATCTATGTGGAGGCGCAACCAGGGGAAATAGGCCATGAAGAAAGTGTAGATTTTCGAGGGGATTTCGCTAACATTTAGAGCAAGTGCGTGCAAGATCTCTCAGTTGTTTATCCATTTTTGGCCAATAAACATATCCACGTGCTAATGCTTTCATGCGACTGATGCCTTGGTGTCCAAAATGGAATTGTTTTAGAATTCTATTTTGAAATGATGAGGGAATGATGACTTGTTCGGCAAGAAGAAGTATACCATCAACCTCTGATAAGGAAGATTTCTGTTGAAAGAATGGTAGTAACTGTTTGTTTGGGGGTACTGCTGGCCACTTGGTACGGTGGTAGTGGATGACTTCTTGTAGTAGAGTGTCAGAAGCTGTAGCTTCTTTAATCATGTCAGAAGTAACCAGTAATTCCCTTATCATAGCTGTGAGTGTTGAAGAGATTTCTGGCTCCAGGCATATTGCTGCAACAACAAAGTCTTCAGGTAGCCTCTGGTGTGTACTAATTAATCTCGACAGGGCATCTGCATGTCCAATCAAATTAGTTGAAAGGTACTTTATTGAGAAATTGTAGACCAATAATGTGGTAGCCCATCATTGTAGTCGATTGGCAGTATACACTGGGATACCTTTCTTGGATCCAAAAATGCTCACCAAAGGTTTATGGTCTGTAACCAAAGTAAAGTGACGTCCATAGATCATTTCATGGAACTTATTTGCAGCATATATTATCGCCAAGGTTTCTTTCTCGATTTGACTGTAGTTCCTTTCTGCAGGTGTCAATGAACTAGATGCATGAGCGATAGCTTTCTGACTGCCATCAGAAAAAATGTGAGAGATCACGGCTCCAACACCATAGTCAGAAGCCTCGGAAACCACGATAATGGATAAAAATGGGTTACGAGAAGATCTGAAGAGAGTAAAACTTTGATTTTGGCAAAAGTTCCATGCAATCCCTTTTTTCAGGTTATTGAGAGGAGTTCAGATGCAGTGTAAGTCTGGTAAAAATGAGCTGTAATGGCTTACCAACTCAAGGAAAGAGCGTAGAGTTTTGATGTCTGTTGAAGCTGGCATGTTTTTGATGGCTGATATGTTCTCTGGGTCTGGTCGTCAACCTGTTTTGTCAAAGATGAAATCCAGATATTTTATTGACGTTCAGTAGAATTGACATTTTTCAGCTTGTAACATGGAAACCATACTGTTGAATCCTATCAAGTACAGCGATCAGACGTTGTAGGAATTCATCCTGGGATGTGCCAGAGATGATGATGTCATCAATAAATGCTGTGGCTCCCGTTATGCCTGTCAGCCTCACATCCATGGTTTGCTGGAATATAGATGAGGCAGTTTTAACCCTGAAAGGAAGACGGTTGTATCGAAATAATCCTTTGTGTTGATTGTAAGGAGCTCCTTGGAGTCTTCATCAACATTGATTTGTAGGAATGCATCAGAAAGATCAATTTTTGCAAAACAGGTTCCACCATTAAACTTGGCAAAAAGGTCTACAGGTATTAACAGGGGATATTGGTGTGTATTTAGTGCATTATTTAGTCCCGTGGAATAATCAGCAGAGATGCGAACTTTGCCGTTTGCTTTTCGGACCACAACAATAAGGTTTGCCCATCTGGAGTTGTTTGTTGGTTCTATTACTCCAGCTTCTCTAAGTCGATCCAGTTCCTTTTCAACTATGTTGAGAGCTGCATAAGAGACAAGACGTTTGGGTCTAAATATTGTTTTGCTATCTGCTTTCAACTTGAGAGTGGCTTTCGTTTTTGTGCAACATCCCAAATTTAAAGTTTAGGACTACGGATAAAGGGAGGCGACTTTGCCCAAATAAGTAAAGAGTTACTCCGCTTTGCATTATACTTTTGTTTCATCCCAACAGGAATATATTAAAATGAAACCACTGAATGGTTCAAAACAATTGAAGCATATGTTCTCACGCGGAAATTCTATAGCACTCTCCTCAATGGTTTACTCCTACTTGTGCAGCTGCCATTGCTATAGCAGCATGCGTACCGCAGATTTCACAGACATAAGTTCAATACAAACAGACAAAAGTTTATCGAAGCTAGAAGTAATTGTAAGAAAGAAATAGCAACAGTTAAGAGAGAATACACCAAAACCACCAGAAAACACATCGAAGCACAGAAATTTGGGAAAAAAAAAATTTACAACAGTGTAGTAAATAATGGGCATTCAACAATTTCCCCACTATCCAACAATTATGAGGTTGTTTGCACGGCAACCGAGAAGGCTAACATGCTTGCCAGTTGGTTTGCCTAAAATCCGTTGCCAAGGTCGCTGGAAAAATGGTGAGATCCTTCTATCAATCCAGTAGATATCTCACTGCTGATGCTATGTAAGAGCCAGGTACGTCCAAGGATGGAGTATTGCTGTCACATTTGCGTAGGAGCTGCTAGGAAAACCTTATCCTGCCTTGGAAGAGTTCAAAATAGACTTTGTATCCTAATGGGAGATGCCCTTTTCTTCTCCCTGAAATCTCTTTCTCACAAAAGAGACGTTGCAAGCCTATCTCTACTTTATCATTATTTTCATGGCAAGTTCTCGTCTGATTTTCCTTTGCAGACAGACACCACATCTGAAAATTATCCCTTCTCAGGTACATGATATCATAAAAAACTTGACACCTCAAAAGCATGTGGACCTGATCTCATCCCAGCTGTTATTAAAAGAATGCTCCACTGAGGTTGCTCCAGTCCTCTCCAAATTTTACAACAAATGCCTTAACGAATCTTGCCTTCCTGACTGCTGGAAAACCGCTTCTGTGGTACAAGTTTACAAGAATTCTGGCGAAAGAACTGACTCATTAAATTATCACTCCATTAGCCTTTTTTTAGCCTGCTTTTTGCCAAAATATTTAAAGTCCATAATTAATCAAGCTCTAGTCCATCACCTTACAGATGCTAAACATCTGACCGACTAACAATATGAACTTGAGCAAGCCTGTTCTACAGCAGATATCCTAGCTGTAATCTCTGAACGTATATACCATTCACTGGACAAAACAGAGGAGGGTTGAGCAGTATCCCTTAGATATAAAGGCTTTTGACAAGGTATGGCATGATGGTCTTCTCAGGAAAATCAGATCATTACTGGACGAATACTTAATATAATTAAATCCCTCTTAAATAAGAGAAGAATCTAGGTTGTCCTTGTAGGTTGTACATCTAAACAATATGATATAAATGCAGGTGTACCTCAGGGGTCGATCCTTGAACCTGTATTATTCCGAATATTCATAAATGACCTCCTTGATAAAATTGTCTCTGAGATGGGTATATTTGCTGATGACACCATGTTCTATAACAGGTACGAGGGGAAAACAAATGAACACATATCTAAGGAAATAGCAGAAACACTAGAGGAAGACTTCCAATTTGTAATGGAATCGGGATATATTTATGTTAGGTTTTAAAAGATTTAAAAATATGTAGCGATACGCCACTGACATTAAAATAAATAAATAAATAACATTCCATGCATTTGCCGTACATTAAAATGGATGGATAAATAACATTTCAGTTACGCATATATTTGTCATATCCACTCACGCAAATTCTGTAGAAGTAAAAAGTAAACTGTACCTCTTCGCGCAGACGTAGGACAAGGCAATACCACGTGACATTTTCTGTCCATTTTCTGTCAAATCAACACTCGAAGAAAACACTTTTTAAAATCTTTTTCTAACAGCCTTTGCTGGGAACCACCGAGGAGCATATAAAAAAACACTGCACGTGATATCCAAACTAATTTAGGATGTAGTACCACGAGTAAGCAACTCGCCGTCCAACTCCGTCTCATCGACGTTAAATCACTAACATGACTTTGCGTGTCTTTTCCTCTTTCTCTCTTTACCTGTCATTCCAGCAACTTTGTGCAAAAACACATGACTCGTCTAAAAGGAAAAATATGTTTTTGCCCTTCAACATTACTGGTCTTTTGAGCCAAGCAGGATAACTACTTGAACAATCAACTCGGACATATTTTCATGAAAAGGATTTACCCTTAATTGGATCTGATTATTCTAAGAAGAAATTTAATTCCTTTTTGCTCCAATTTCTTTAAATGACATTATTCCCTCAAGTTCAGAAAAACATTTAATTTCAAAATCAGGAACAAACTTTATTATTTTTTTCTCCGGTGCGATGACAGAGTACAAATGCACACATAAAAAGTGATGATTTCTTCAATAAATTTCTATATGAAATGTTAAAACTGGTTTCCATATTGTTAATTACTGACACCTTTTATTTATTTATTATTTTTTTTGTTAAGGGTGTGATACCAGTGTTCGAACATGTTTTTCTTCACATATACACACCCACACGTACACACGCACATATGCACACACACACGCATATACACAGCCTCATACACACACTCACATTCATGCATATACACACACACACACACACACACACACACACACACACACTAACGTGCACACACACACACCTGAGCTGTGACGTCACTTCCTTTAAAGTGAAAGCCAAACATGCGCAATCAGAACACTCCAGTATAAAAGTCAACAAAACCAGTCAACTTCCCTTTTTTCGTCCGGACCAGCATTCGACCTGTTGAGTCGACGAACCGACCGACCGCTCTAACGTCACTTTCCCTGCTACTGTAATGTGGGATAAGCGCACGTACACTTTATACGCTTTCTCTCTCCATGAACTGGATCGACTTTCTCACTCTATCTCCCCTTTCGTTTTGGTCCATCAACATAGACATGTGCGCGACTCTCTACTGAGCTTAACCCTCTCTTTCTACAGGCCGGCTTGCCACTTCGCGTTTCTCTATTGCATTTCCCTTTCCTTCAACGCGTGTAGTTGTCAACGGCCGAATGAACACGTGTACACCCAAGACTTTCATTTCTCAACAGAAAATAAACGACATGTTTATTTTATTCCAGCATTTGAGTTCTTTGTTTCCTTCATTCAATTCGTTTCATTATTTTTTCTTGTAGCGAGCCAGGGTATTTATATCCTGGTCCGCAACACCAGGCATCGGTTAATATCGACCAATCCCCTACAAATAAATAAACAAGTGAAGCATGCATACTCCCCCGTGAGTGCACAGTTAATGAGGCATAAACAAAAATTACTAAGTTCAGCATTGCCCCCCCCCGCCCTATTTAGCCACAAAAGTCGCCAGGGGACGTCAAATGCTGGTGAAAATGGACAAATAGTGCAGTTTTAAGCCTTAACATATGTAAATTTGAGTTCTGCAAAAAAAGAAATGACTAAGTCCATCATTTCCCCCCCCCACCTACCATTCAGCCCCAAAAGTCACCAACGCCTTAACATATTTAAATGTGAGTTCAGTACCATGCAAAATTGTTAAATAAACAAACAGAAATTTTTGGACAAATATGGCAAAATAGTCCCAAAAATGGAGTGCTTTTATTAGCCCTAAAAGAGCCCCTGGGGCTCACCCAAGAGTTATCGTGAAGTATAGACAAACAAAATAATATAGAAATCAGTTAGTTACAACTTTTCAGAAAGTTTTATAAAAACCCAAGGCATCAATTTTTTTTTAATAAGCACAAAAAGTTTCAATTTTAGCCATCTTAACATGAAAGGTACCCCTAGGGAGGTAACCAGAGTTTTCCGGAAAATCCTTTCTGTTACTTTCTATTTTATTCGTTTCTGTTTTACTCATATCATGTTTAATGTTTGCGCAAAATTTAAAAAAATAAAAGGCATAGTTATTAAGAAAAGTGCGGACAGACAAACGGATGGACCAACGAGCGAGGATGAATTTACAAGTCCACCCTCTTTTTGTCGGGGGACCAATAAATAAACAAATAAAATAATCTGAAATTAAAGTTATTACTTTTATGAATAGATTTATCTATAAATATAAAAGCGAAAATGTTTGTATGTGTGTTCGCTTTTTCTGTATGTCTACAAAAGGCTTCTTTCAGAGAAGTGGTCGGTCGGTTCACAACTTTTTAAAACTTTTTATATCACATATAAATCGTAATATCTCACAGTTAACAATGAAGCTCGCCTGTCTATTTAATTTGCTCGATTTCGGGAAGATAAATATTCAATATTTGTCGCTCGCCGCATGTGGGTTAGTCTTTTTCCTATAAACACCTGGGGGGGGGGGGGAAGCATTTAGCAGTAAATGAAATCCCGCAGTCAAACTCATTAAAACGAGCACCTGCTAAATCCAAGTAATTAAGTAAATTCAAACGTGTTTCCGTAAGCATGCCGCGGTGGGGCAAGGGTCAACCTCGCATGTTTTTTTTTTTCACACTTTAATTTACAACTTTGCCTCAACGGTTCGGGTTCGATCCTCATACTTACTTTTTTTTTTAACCCCCCCCCCCTCCCCCACAAACACACACATCTCCAAACACCCGGGCAACGCCGGGTACCCCTCGCTAGTAGAATATAAAATGAATAAATAAATAGCAAAATACGCATCAGCTCCGATGTTGAACGTTGTTTGATTGAGGGAGAAATCATTATTTTTACAAGGAAAGAATTTTTGCGTGTGACCTGACCTAGTTTGTTTATTTATTTATTTTGGCTTGAAATGATTTTTGTTATGATTTTATCTGTTTTTTTTTTTATGGATAGTTTTTTTTTTTTTTGGATAGTTTTTTTTTTTGGATAGTTTTTTTTTATGGATAGTTTTTTTTTTTTGGATAGTTTTTTTTATTTGGATAGTTTTTTTTTTTTGGGATAGTTTTTTTTTATGGATAGTTTTTTTTTTTGGATAGTTTTTTTTTATGGATAGTTTTTTTTTTGGATAGTTTTTTTTATGGATAGTTTTTTTTTGGATAGTTTTTTTTTTTTTTGGATAGTTTTTTTTTTTTGGATAGTTTTTTTTTATTTGGATAGTTTTTTTTTTTGGATAGTTTTTTTTTATGGATAGTTTTTTTTTTTGATAGTTTTTTTTTATGGATAGTTTTTTTTTTTTTGGATAGTTTTTTTTTATGGATAGTTTTTTTTTTTGGATAGTTTTTTTTATGGATAGTTTTTTTTTTTTGGATAGTTTTTTTTATGGATAGTTTTTTTTATGGATAGTTTTTTTTTTTGGATAGTTTTTTTTTTTGGATAGTTTTTTTTTATGGATAGTTTTTTTTATTTTGGATAGTTTTTTTTTATGGATAGTTTTTTTTTTTTGGATAGTTTTTTTTATGGATAGTTTTTTTTTTTGGATAGTTTTTTTTTATGGATAGTTTTTTTTTATGGATAGTTTTTTTTATGGATAGTTTTTTTTTTTTTGGATAGTTTTTTTTATGGATAGTTTTTTTTATGGATAGTTTTTTTTTTTTGGTAAATGTTTGCTTTAACTACAACAACTGACCAATAAAATTTGTTTTTTTTATAAGTTTTCCGGGTCGCTGACAACGAATTTGATATTCAAACTCGTCGCAAATTTACTGTTTGCATAGTATTAACCCCTGAACCCTCGCACTATTTTTTGCCAACTCATCGCCATCGTTTATACTATTCCTACATGATGCGTTCGCGCATGGACGCGCGTAGTAAGGTAGGGCGATGGAGGGGCAGGGGGGGGAACCAGCCGTCCCCCCTCTGCCCCCTACCGCCCTACCCCCCAATGTAAACAGAATTTTTGTGAAAAATTAAACAGTTCTTCTGCTCGGTGTATGTCGGCGCGTTACTTATGGAAAAACGGTAAATTAAACTGTAGAAGCACCTGTTAAATATTGTACAAGTTTTATAATTGAACCCCTCCACCTCCAAAAAAAAAAAAAAATTAAAAAAAAAACGAAAACTAAAAATGCTTTTGTAAACCGCTCGTGAAAACTTAATTTTTTTAGATCAATTAAAAAAGCATAAAAAACTACGCAACACAGAAAAATGAACCACATTTTGTTTTTGAAAACTTTCTTGTTATTTTTAATGTCTGCTAAAAAAATTCTTTCGCGATGTGACAAGTCACCTTACTACGTGCGTCCATGCGCGAACCCATCATGTAAGAATAGCATAAACGATGGTGGTGTTGGCACAAAATAGTGCGAGAGTTCAGGGGTTAATACCATGCAAACGGTAAATTTGCGACGGGTTTGAATATCAGATTCGTTGTCAGCGACCCCGAAAACCTATCCAAAACCAAATTTTATTGGTCTGTGTTCTGTTGTAGTTTTAAAGTAAACATTTACCTTTTTTCCGGAGTTTATGTAATTATTAACAGGAAAATTGCTGAAAGTCAAAATGGAATCCACGCTATTTTTAAATATTATTTTCAAGTTTGATTAAAGTTTTACGATATCTGCGTCGTCGTCCTCGTCGTCGTCCTCGTCGTTGTTGTTGCTGCTGCTGCTGCTGCTGTTGTTGTTGTTTATTTATCTATTTTTTATTTATTTATTTATTTTTATTTATTTATTTTTAAATAAAAAATAAAACTTTAAACCTTTTCTTTTTTTTTTTTGCCGGATTTAACAAACAAACAAAATGAAAGCCGTGCTGAAATAATGACATTATTTAGAAAGCCACTCTTAACATAGGGACGGGGGGGTGTTGTGTACATTCACCTAACAATTTAATAAAAACAGGTATCGTAAAACTTTAATTAAACTTGAAAATACTATTTAAAAATAGAGCGGGTCAATAAGTGCACTAGCACCAAATAACATTTCACTGTGTTTCGATCCACGACATTCCATGAGAGTTACGTGCACACTAACGCTTTTTGTTTATTTTTGTTTATCGCCACAAGTGCTGATTTTGACTTTCACCAATTTTCCTTTAAAAAACAATTCAAACATTGGGGGAGGCACTTAAACCATAAAAAATAACGGTAACACAAGGGCATAAGCACTACATTTTTGTTTTGTTTTGCTTTGCTTTCATTTTATTTGTTTGTTAAAGCAAAAAAAACAAAAAAAAAAAAGTAAAGTTAAAGCGAACTTGAAAAGAATAAAAAAAATAAAAAACATAACGCAGGTATCGTAAAACTTTGACTTGAAAATAATATTTAAAAATAGCGTGGATTCCATTTTGACTTTCACTAGTTTTTCTGTTAATAAACTCTGGCAAAAAGAAAAAAAAATATGTATCCATCCAGAAAAATACACACGCAAAAATTCTTTCCTTGTAAAAATAATGATTTCTCCCTCAATCGAACGTTCAACATCAGAGCCGATGCGTATTTCGCTAATGGGGTCCGGTAGCACTCGTGTACGTCGGCTAGAATTTTTTCTTGGGAATATTCTTTAATACATACATATTAAAGGAATATGAGAAAATAATAAAATAAGATGCTACAAACGAATGATTATAATTATATAAGCTTAAAAAAGTACTTTGCGTACACGCGAGTAAAAAAGTGTCTGCTATTTAATGAAAAATGAAGAGTAATCTCCCTTGAAAAATGTCAATTAGCTGGCATAATAATATCTTGACATCTACGTTTGCGTCGGACGGAAATATTTTTAAGCATGGCAACAATATACATTCGCTGAAAGAAAGCAAATGTGGAAATTCCACGGATCCTGCTAGTTATTATTATTCCCCCCAAAAAGATGTTTTTCTTTTTTTGCTTGTTCGGTATTCCCCCCCCCACCCACCCGCAATGATTATGTAATTTATACCCAATAAGTAGGGAGGGGTTAGTGTTCTTGTATTTCTGTTTTTTGTAACGTTGGGTATGAAATATTAATATGGAATATATTGAGTGGTTCCAAAATGGTAGACCATGATGCAAGGTGGTTTCATCATTCTACAATTTTACTAAAATCCTGCATGTCCAGAGGAAGTGTTTAATTCAAAATAAAAATATTGACAAAATTTTGGATGAATTCGTTACTCTTGAGAAAACTTTCAAATTTTAGCATTTTTAAGCTGTAAGCAACGAACAAGTCCATCTGTTGCTTCTCTGTAGTGGAATAATATGAATATATAAATCGCTTAAATAATTAAATAATTCGTGCAAAAGAGGAACAAGAAATTTATTTTAAAGAAAAAAAAAACAACAAATTTACACAAAATAAATGTACAAAATAAATTTAACAATGCATACTTGTCCATATGCGATTTTCAAAAAAAAACTTCTTTTTAACACACAAAAGGAAAAAAGTTTGAGTTTTCACGCCTTTTTTATAATAAGCAGACGACATTTTTTTTTTTTAACAGCATAAGACTTTCTGTGCTTTTAAAGCAAATAAGCTCTACAATAATGCAAGAAACAATTTCTTTCATGGAGAGTTCTTTTTTTTCTTAAAATTTGTAGAAAAGTCTATAGAAAAAAGTTAATTGGTTTCTTTTTCTTTTATTCTTCTTCTTTTGAAATCTTGCCAGACAGCGGCAATTTTATGAAAAAACAAATTCAGAGGCGTCTTTTTCTCAGAAAAAATTTGGTTATGAATCTGAAAAGGAAATAGCTGAAAAAAGAGCCTAAATAGGAGAATGTAGCTTTTAATATTCGTTTTTTATTATATTTAAAAATTAAAATTCTTTCGAACTCAAAAAACCTCCGTAACTTTCTTTTTTAGAGAATATTCTGAAACAATCCTTGTTTCAATTCTCTTAAATTCTTTTTAATTTATTATTTATCTCTTCGATAAATAATTAATATTTCTTCTTTTTAAATCTAGTCACTCTGACTTCAAAATATATATATCGGATCTCTATCCGAAAAATATTTCCCTCAGGGAAAAATAATAAATTTCTCTTTTTTTCAATTTAGTCATTTTAGACTACAAAATATATATATCGGATATTTTATCTGAAAAATAAAATAAAATTCCTTTTCTTATTTCAAAATTCACTGAAATATTTTGGATTTCTCCCAAAATATTTTAAAACAAATTCTTAATATTTTGACTCAAAATATTTAATTTTTTTTACGGAGAATTCTAGATTCGAAATTATTTGAGAACAATTTGTCTCGGCCCTTCGCTACATTTCTAGAAAGATTTTTAACGAAGAAAACATTTTAAAAGGGTATTGATATTTTCTCCGGAGAGCAGAAAAAAATCCGAACGGATCAGTTCAGAAATATTTTCCAATCTAATAAAATTTGTTGATTTAGCTTAAGACGTGTGGTTAAATACAATGACCCCACAACTCAATCTTCACTCTTCAATCCTGCAGTCCAATGCACTTCTGACAGCAATTGCTTCTGCCAAACAAAAAAGACACCCTCTCTCCCAAATACAGGCTTTTTATAGGACAAAACCGTCCAAAGTTATTTGCATACTCTTCCCATGATCTCTAGTCTATAAATAGACGCAGTGGCCATTCTCTTCTTGTTCTTTCTTCTTTCACTCTCTGAAGCGGGCGTTGCCAGTGGTAAAAGGTTTGCACGATTTTTTTTTTTTTTTTTTTTTTACTACACGCCCCCATGATCATTAAAGATCATTCACATCTCATAATCCCGTGTCCAGATCGGTGCACGGTGCATTGCGTTCTCTTTGCGGTCTCTGCATCGGCACCGGTTCGGTTCATTTTCATCACTCCCTGCCTCAGTACCACCATCCTCATCACCTAAATGGACCACACGCCTTAAATCTAAAACATGTTGTGGCATTCCATTGACACTTAAGTTGTTTGGGGATTGCACTTCTGTTATCACTCCTCTTCTCCACTGCGTTGTGCATCGGGCATTAGGCGGTTTCACCCAAACTTCTTCTCCTATTTGGATTCTGGCTGGTCCTTGATCATTAATTTCCGGTGACATGTCTCTAGGATGCCTCCATTCGTAATTAAAGATTGCTCTATGTGGTACTGTGTCATCTCTGTTATGTTACGAAGCGTATGGTGGCAAGCAAAAAGAATAGACAACACAGGATTAAGATTTGAACGAACTCAACAATTTATTTTCGAATAAGTAACACAGAATAATAACGAGCTGTCCTTGGGGTGAAGATGGCAGATTGTTGTTAGTTGTTGTTATAAGGCACGACGAAACCTTCGTTTGTAATAGTAGTAGCAGCAGTGCCGGTCTGGTTATAATCGTGCGTCAATGGCGATAGTTGTTGTTAGAAGGCGCGACGAAACCTTCGTTTGTTATAGTAGTAGCAGCAGTGATGGTTATAATCCTGTGTCAATAGCGATAGTTGTTGTTGATAGAAGGCGCGACGAAGCCTTCGTTGGTAATGGTAGTAGCAGCAGTGATGGTTATAATCCTGTGTCAATAGCGATAGTTGTTGTTGTTAGAAGGCGCGACGAAGCCTTCGTTGGTAGTAGTAGCATTGGTCGCGACAGCCGTAGCGTTGTGTTTCCTTGGGTTCACTAAATATAGCAAGCATGCGGACGTAGTTGTAGACAAACGGTTAGTGATGAAGAAATTGCCTCCATGTCGAGAAAACTGTGTTTCTTTTGAGTTGTTATTTTTGCTACGGTGTGTAAGGCATCTAAGCGTTCTGCCCGTAATTTTGTGGAGGTAACCATGATCATGTGCCTCGACTTTGGTGCCATGGTAGCGATCGTAGCGTGAATCCCTACGTAGTCAATTTCTCCCCAAAGCGGTCAGGAATCATGAAACTTGAGTGGTGGTCGTCACGGTGACACGTGGCAGACAGTATGACGGCGTCCTCAAGTCAAAACGAGATCTAAATCATAACATCATAACAGCTCCCCCAGATCTCATTTTGGCTTGAATTGTCCAGTGCGGTCATAGTTGCATGTGTGAATGGAATCAACCCATGATGAAATCCTTAAACCGTTTAGGAAGCTGGCCTCGTGTTGACCGATTCCGAATCAGGTCCGATCTGTATCCGGACGGTAGTCGAGGGGTTTCTATGTATATGGGGTCCTGCAACGCTCTGTGTGCCCCTGCCTTGGGTGGAAGCGTTGTCTCTTCGGTAGATTGACGAGTTGGGTAGGGTAGAGGAGGTAGATTGGGGGACAAATGTTTTGGACGTGGTATTAATCGGCGGACATGTGCCCGGTGAACCCATTCACTCTGGCCATCATCATTTTTTATCTGGATCACCATGCTGTTGGTCTTAGCCACTTCAAAGGTGCCGATCCAGGGTAGGTGAGATGCGTGAGCAATAGCTGATTGAGGCCGGTGGATTAGTACCTTGTCACCGACTTGTATTGGTTCCTTATTCATGTCCTTGTCTAAATTTGGGTCTTGGGCGTGGTCAGCTTCATTGTTGGCCAGCGCGACGTGTCGATGAACTTGTCTTAACAGGGCATTGACCTGCATGCCGTAAGCCGTGGGGCTGGGGTTTGTGATACTGTTGTCGGGTAATCTTGGCAAACCAATGTTGGGCTGCCGACCAGTGATTATATAGTGTGGTGACGCTCCAGTGGCACTGTTGATGGTAGCATTCATTGATGAGATGACGGATTCGAGGACGTCGGTCCACTCACAGTCTCTATCTTCGCACAGCATGTATATGGCGTTTTTCATCGTGCGATGCTGTCGTTCAATGTTACCTGAGCTTTGTGGTCGCCAGGCACAATGTAATTCCTGCGTGATTGATGTGAGTTGGCAAAAGATCCTGTATACCTCCCCCGTGAAGTGGGTTCCGCGATCGGATGAAACAATGCGTGGTATTTCCCGGTGTCGAAGGAAGAAACTGTAAATTCCACGGGCAGCATCGATCGCACGATCTCTGGAACACGGCACAGCCGTAAGGTGTCTACTGAAACTGTCCAGCATGGTTAGGATGTAGCGTTTCCCCTTTGAAATTGGCATCATGACGAAATCAATGTAGATGATTTCGAACGGTCTTTCTCCACGTTTGCAGTGCCCGGTGGGCCAGACCTTACGTTTGCCATAGTTACCCTTCCGCTTGGCACATGTTTCGCAGGAGTTGACATACGTCCTAATGTCATGGTCCTTGCATTCCCACCAGTAGCCGGATAGATGTTCGCGCATGCGGGCGATACCTGAATGATTGATGCAGTCATGGGCCTGATGCAGGTACTTGGGACGGAGTTTGTATGGTACGACCAGTTTTGGGGAATGATTGTTGTCCCTAATCATCAAGACAGATGTGCCGGGCTCCAGGTAGAACTGGTGGATGTATTTGTTGAGTTTGGGGGCCCGATGGTCATCGGGGTCGATGTTACAGTTTTTGCTGGAGTTATTCGTCTGGAGGGTTTTGATGATTCTCGACAGTGTGTTGTCTGTGCATTGCTCAGCAGCGATATTGATATGGTCGCAATTGTATTTTGTGGGGATGGTCGATGAAGAGTGATAGGCAAAGAACGCATCCACAATATTCTTGTGGTGGCGGGTGTTCTGAGGTGTGTGTGCTTCGGGGATGAGCATTGATCCATCAATTTCGTCCATACACCAGGATGGGATGTAAATACGTAGGTCCGAACCCTGGATTCTGAATGTTTTGCCTGCAGGGTTGGTGTCAGCTGGTGTGTTATTTTTTCTTTGGCCATGACTTCTGCTGAGCATGTCGGCCCAGACATTGGATTCGCCCTCCACAAATTCCAGGACGAATTTATAGCATGCGATCTCTTCCTGCCATCTGCGGATTTTGGCATTGTTGAATACCCGCTGATCCAGATAGGTTAGTGATCTGTGGTCGGTGAAGATGACGAAGGGGCGGCTGTGTAGGAAGTAGTCGAATTTTGCTATGGCCCACTTTATTGCGTATGCCTCGCGTTCAGTTGTGGACCAGTTTTGTTCCGTGGTGTTAAATATGTGTGAAGCGACTGCTATGATCTTCTTCTTTCCCCTGTCATCTTCTTGCATTAGGATGGCCCCACATGCGGTGTCACTCGCATCAGTGGTGAGCGTGAAGAGTTGATCAAAATCAGGGAATGAAATGACAGGACGCGAGGACAGTCGTTTCTTTATCTTATTAAAGGCCTTGTCCGCCTGCTCAGTCCATGCAAATGGTTTGCCAGCCCTATTCAGTTCATGGATGGGGGTCATTATGCTGGAAAATGTGTCCGACCTGATTTGTTCCTGTACCCGTGTCTCCAGGAATTGCCGTATCCACACTAAACGACCTATGAGGCCTTGCAGTTCCTTTTTTGTTGTTGGAGGCTTCATTTCGATGATGGCGCGGACGTATTCGGGGTCGGCCTTGAAACCCTTGCTATTTACGATGCGACCGAGGAATTTTGCTTCGTTCGCGAGGAAGGTACATTTATCTGGATTCAATTTTAGTCCAAATTTACGTAGGGCGGTGAATAGTTGCTCCAGTGCCAGTATGTATCCTTCAAATGTTTTGGCGTGGACTAGGTTGTCGTCAATGTACGAGGATATGTTGGTGCGAGATGTAACAGTGGCCAAGGCTTCAGCTATGCAGCGGGAGAAGATTTGTCCGGCAGATGTGAGACCAAAGGCGAGTCGTGTGTATTGGTAGCATTTGCCCTTCCATGTGAATGCAGTTTTGTGTCGATCACGCTCGTCGATAGCGATCTGCCAATAGCCACTGCGAAGATCAAGGGATGCAAAATATTTATTTCCTTCGCCGATTCTGTGGAACAGGTGGTCAATCGTAGGTATGGGGTAGGGGTCGAGATCGACTAGGACCTTGTTGAGTGTTGCTTTGAAGTTGGCAACTACCCGGATTGCCCCGTTCTTCTTGCGAACGGCAAATACAGGGCTATTAAAACCCTTGGGGTCCTTGCATGGTTCGATGATCTCTCTGGCGGCCATGTGCATGATTTCAGCATCGACGTCAGCCTCGAGAGCCTGGGCGATTGGGTGTTGCTTCTGACAGCGGGATTGGCCATTGGTTGGTATTCGAACTGGTCTGATGAAGGTACCCTTTTCTCCCTTTTCGGTACCCATGATGTCGGCGAAGCGGATGATTAAGTCTGCTGTGGCCTCCAGTTCGTCGCGGTTTGGATGGTTGGGCAATGCCACACCCACATTACTCTGTAGCCAGTGTAGTTTTTCATTTAGTGTCTTGAGGCTGGGCTGTGTGAGTCTAGTGGGATGATCGATGGTGTGGGCTCCAAATGTGGTATCATCAGCTGGTATCTTCTGTGTAAGAGCTGGTAGTATTGCTGCCGTGTGAGTTATCGGAGTGGACGCGAGCGTGCGTCTGAATTCGATCGTTGATTTTTGGTGGTCGATTGTGTAGGAGTCTAGTGTGCTGTGACCAAGGATGCTTTGGCCGATCAGGATTGGAGATATAGCGGATGTTATCAGCATGTAGATCCCGTCGAACCTGGGTGAATCGTGGTTGCCGATGGCGATGCCACAATTAAGTTCGCCAAAGATATGGATGCTGCCGTTTATGCCTCTCACATGCACGTTGGATGGCGTTATTCGACGTCTGACCTCTTCGGGTATTCGAGATACTGGCATAATGCAAGTGGAGCAGCCTGAGTCCAACATAGATATGTCCGAGAACGTAGCTCCCTCGATCATGAAATGTGTGTTGACGAAAGGTGACTTCTGCGCCGAGTGTTGATGAAAGTTAAATATGTGATGGTGAGTCTGTTGGACCACGGGGTGAGCCATCACATCTCGCCTGGTCCGTATTGAAAATCCTCGGCCATGGTAGTGGGGAGAGTATCTTCCGGTGGCATATCCTTGTCGTCTGTTGCGATATATGCCTGGGCACGAGGTGGGTGCCGGTACCGACAGTTGCGTCCATGGAAGCATGCATAGCCTTTCATGTAGTTTTGGCAGATCTCAGCATCCTGATTGTGTTCATCATCCCTGCGCATCTGAAAATGGCCGCGAGTGCCAGTGGGTTTGGTGTTGCGCAGTGTTGTGGTATCTTTCCTTGCCTGTGGGCGGAGAGTTTGCCTGTTCACATTGTGTTCAGTTCGCCTGGTCCTTTGATCAGATCGTTGTGGCCTGTTTGCGTAGTACGCGATGGGACTATCATTAATTTCATCGTCCGTTTTGACACCACAGTCGATGTACCGCTGTACATCACTAGCTATCCCACCCGCCGTATAATGCTTATCCATTGTTTTGACGATGTGTGGGTATAAGCTCGGTGTCCAGGCTTTCACCTTCTCACTCATTAGCATTGCACCCATGAGAGAGAAGACAGTATCTGCAGGTATTTCCCGTGAGTGGTCCGACTTAAATTTTGCCTTTATGTGTACTGCAGCCTCTCTAATCGTGTTTTCCAGTCGGCCGGCGAAATCTGTCAATCTCTCCCCATCTCGACGCTGCAAATCCCAAGCCCGGCTGAGGTGCTGGAAGTTCGTCATTTGGCTGCCGTGGGTCGTTATGAGGTATGCTTTGAGTTGCTCGAAGGTAGATGTGTCGTGTTGGGAGTCCGTCATTTGCTGGAATATCCCTTCGTTCAGAAGCTGTTTGCAGATTCTGACAAATACTTTTTCGATACTAGGGTGTGTACTGATTTCCGGCTTGACATGTATCATGTATGTTTTGTTTACATCCGTGATGAAGCGGTTAACATCGTTCCCGGCGTTGAACTTTTTTATATCCTTTACCGAATCGTGTATGGCCTGTAATCTGATCATCAGATTGTAGTCGTTATTATCGGCTTTGGGCGTGTTGGTTAAGGTGGTCGATTTGAGGGTGGAGAGCATAATCTCTAGGTCCGCTTTTATTTCGGTGATAAGGGCCTCGTCTGGTCATGATGTACTCGATTTTAGCTGGAGGAGTGCCGATTTCTGGTCTTTGATAAAACTGAGAAGTTCGTTACGGGTGCACCCTGAGTAGTCCATTCTACCTGTCGCACGCTTCTGACACCAGTTGTTATGTTACGAAGCGTATGGTGACAAGCAAAAAGAATAGACAACACAGGATTAAGATTTGAACGAACTCAACAATTTATTTTCGAATAAGTAACACAGAATAATAACGAGCTGTCCTTGGGGTGAAGATGGCAGATTGTTGTTAGTTGTTGTTATAAGGCACGACGAAACCTTCGTTTGTAATAGTAGTAGCAGCAGTGCCGGTCTGGTTATAATCGTGCGTCAATGGCGATAGTTGTTGTTAGAAGGCGCGACGAAACCTTCGTTTGTTATAGTAGTAGCAGCAGTGCTGGTTATAATCGTGTGTCAATAGCGATAGTTGTTGTTGATAGAAGGCGCAACGAAGCCTTCGTTGGTAATGGTAGTAGCAGCAGTGCTGGTTATAATCGTGTGTCAATAGCGATAGTTGTTGTTGTTAGAAGGCGCGACGAAGCCTTCGTTGGTAATGGTAGTAGCAGCAGTGATGGTTATAATCCTGTGTCAATAGCGATAGTTGTTGTTGTTAGAAGGCGCGACGAAGCCTTCGTTGGTAATGGTAGTAGCAGCAGTGCTGGTTATAATCGTGTGTCAATAGCGATAGTTGTTGGTGTTAGAAGGCGCGACGAAGCCTTCGTTGGTAATGGTAGTAGCAGCAGTGATGGTTATAATCCTGTGTCAATAGCGATAGTTGTTGTTGTTAGAAGGCGCGACGAAGCCTTCGTTGGTAGTAGTAGCATTGGTCGCGACAGCCGTAGCGTTGTGGTGATGGCGAGGCTGGTGGTCCTTCTGCTGTCTTTTCCTTGGGTTCGCTAAATATAGCAAGCACGCGGACGTAGTTGTAGACAAACGGTTAGTGATGAAGAAATTGCCTCCATGTCGAGAAAACTGTGTTTCTTTTGAGTTGTTATTTTCGCTACGGTGTGTAAGGCATCTAAGCGTTCTGCCCGTAATTTTGTGGAGGTAACCATGATCATGTGCCTCGACTTTGGTGCCATGGTAGCGATCGTAGCGTGAATCCCTACGTAGTCAATTTCTCCCCAAAGCGGTCAGGAATCATGAAACTTGAGTGGTGGTCGTCACGGTGACACGTGGCAGACAGTATGACAGCGTCCTCAAGTCAAAACGAGATCTAAATCATAACATCATAACATCTCTTTGCCCGACCTTAGGGGACATGTTGTACCAAAATGTGGCCTCTTCAGGCGATATTCTTCCTCTCTCAGCTATTGCTTTCACGGTCCGATGATGTCGCTCCACAATGCCATTTCCTCCAGGTCTGTAGGCTGCCCTTTAATAACTTTTAATCTTCCATTTTTTTAGCATCGTCTGAAAGATTTCTGAGCGAAAAACAGTGCCGTTGTCCATTATCACCTCCCTTACTAGACCTCGTTCAAGCATCACCTTTTCTAATTCAGTTGCAACTGCAGATGCGGCTTCCACTCGCAGTTCCTTCCATATCGCCAGTCTACTTGGCCCACAATCAATTATTGATAAGTACGCTCCCCCTTGGTAGTGTGCTATGTCAATAGCTAGTCTCGTCCAGTTCGTTAAAACTCCGATTTCCCCAGGATTATGTATATTTGGGGCAGGATCGATCGATTGACACCGAAGTTCTTTACTATCATCTGAATTTCTTCCTGTTTTACATTCGGATCCACTTGCCTCACCAAATATAATGTTCTCTCCACTCCCATGTGATGCATGTCATGCAACTCTTTAATTTCTCCAATTCCAAGACAGCATATCGGCGCCTCCTCTTTCTCAATTAACCACTGTTTTTTTATCCGTGTTAGCGCATCTGCCTTGTTTCTTTCAGAAGGCACAAACACTGCTTTTATTTGCAGTTTCAATTCAGACATCAACTCTCTAAGCATCCCTAATCTCCGCTTTATTATCACTTCTCCGGCACCCTTTGTTCGTATTCTGCCACTCTCCTCCACAGTAGAGTTCACCCAACTGAGTACAGTGGCTGAATCAGTTCTTATTTCAATATTTGTCAGTCTCCATTTGATAGCTAAATTGACACCCTTTAGAACAGCATCTAATTCAGCTATGTTAATGTGATTAAAGTCATAACTTTTCCTCAGCCAAGTTGCATCTTCCGCCACCACACCGCCAATCTCGACAACCACGCCAGTTGCAACATTGCTTGCATCACACCACAGGACTCCTGTGCTCACTTCAGGTATGTACCAAGCGCCATTAACAGGGTCTTCTTTTTTCACCTCAGCTAGAACCTCCTGCATCACTTTCATGGTTCTGCAATCAATCTTTTCTTCCCAATCCATTCCATTTGCTCTTCTTTTCACATAACTGCATGCTAATCGCAGCCATCCAGCAATTGGATAGTGCCCCAATAATTTACCACAGATCGAAAATAGCTCCTGCCTACTAATTTCTCCTCCCATCTCTGGGATCTCGTTGCCTCTCCTGAACATTACTGCACCCATCTTATTTTTCATAAGCTTAAGGCCCAGTGCCGCTCCTCCGTCCAGGGATTCCGGAGATTTTGTTGCTAACCCAAACCCCTTCAAATGTTTCACAACTTCCTGTGTCGATATTTTCGTTATGTCTACCATTATATAATCAATGTATGAATCAGTGGCCTCTTTCGTCCTACTTCCTTTCTTTAATACTGTTTTTAAAATGGCTGCCATAATCTTTGGTGCGACATTAAGTCCGAATCCTAATCGTGTTAGGCAATAGGTTTTTCCTTTATAACAGACCAGCTGGTACTGCCATAGTTCCTTTGCCACATGTAGTTGCAGGTAGGCAGACTTAAGGTCCACTATTGCGGTCCCTCCTACCAACTGTCTCCACTTTCTTATCTTTTCATCACATACATCTATTATGTCGCTCCCTGTATGACACGCCACAAAACGGTTCAACTCACGAAAGTCGAACACTGGCCTAACTTTCCCTTTTGTGGCCTGAAATACTGCCATCAATGGCAACACGCCTTTTCTTTCTCCTTTCCATGGTAACAGAATACCATCCGATATCCATCTTTCCACCTCTTTCTCGAATTCTAATTTCTTATCGCCATCCAGAGAGTTTTTATAATATTGGACTTTGTTCTGCAATACTGGAGGCTCTCCCTTCCATGTCCATCTTACTGTCCATTTATCTCCATCGAAGTTTGCTTCAAAGTCTTTATCCTCGATTTTGCAAACATTCAGCTGATGGGCAGCCACGGCACATTGTATATCTCCAAACTTCACTTTGGCTTTCTTTATAGTTACACCTCCCAGCTCATTAATCACGTCCATTCCAATTATGACATCGATCCCATCAACGATGTGATTCATCAAGATTGCCCTCACCTTTACGTGCATTCCACAGACTTTTATCTCCACTTGTCTGGCTCCTTTACATTCTATATTCCTCCCATCAACTGCTTTCACTGTACCGTTCCTTCCATATCCCTTCAAAAGTTTGGAATTGATTAAAGTAGTGGTGCACCCAGTATCGACAAGTGCAGTCATGACAGAATCATTCACCTCTACTTCTATTATAGGAAGAGGCCAGTATCGCGCCTTCATTTCATTGCTAGGGTAGCTTGCGGCGCAGAAGCCCGTTTCCCTGAATCTGAGGACAATATCTCGCAATGTGGCCAAATTTTCCACAATTGTAGCATGTTGCCCTGGCCCTAGGGATCTCTGTGCAATCTTTTTTTAGGTGCGGTCCTTGACATCTAAAGCACTGAAGGCTTGATTCTTTCTTTCCCTTATTAGTCTCATTAGTTTGCGCACTTGCGGCCAATGTCCGAGTTTCTACGACCCTTTTGCTGACTAAAAGCCGTGCAGTCGGTATCAGTTTGCTGACATCCATTCTCTCTATGTTCGGTAGCTGCTGTAATGCCACAGATACATCGTCTGGGAATCCAGTTATGAATGCCAGTTTGGCTGTATGTTCCAGCCCTCTTCCCAGATATCCCGCCAGTCCAGCCAATCTTTTGATTTTATTAGCATAAACATCCATCGATTCTCCTGTCCACTTGAATCGTTGCAGTTTTTCGTATGCCTCAAAAGGCCCCTCAGTGAAGGCGGTCACGAGTCTCATCTCTATCAGTTCTGCATCTTCTTGTTCTGCATTATTCATCTCAAGATAGAGAGCGAGTGCATCTCCCTGCAAAAAAAGTGGAATAAAACTGGCAAGGTCTGGCACATGTTGAAGCTTAGCCACCAGTTTTACTTTCTTTATCCATCCGACTACATCACCTTCTCCACTAAAAGGTGGTATCACATCTTTTCCCAATCTCAACATCCCAGATTCCATGATCTGTTCTTAGCCGAAATAGCTTATGGTTAAATACAATGACCCCACAACTCAATCTTCACTCTTCAATCCTGCAGTCCAATGCACTTCTGACAGCAATTGCTTCTGCCAAACAAAAAAGACACCCTCTCTCCCAAATACAGGCTTTTTATAGGACAAAACCGTCCAAAGTTATTTGCATACTCTTCCCATGATCTCTAGTCTATAAATAGACGCAGTGGCCATTCTCTTCTTCTTTTTTCTTCTTTCACTCTCTGAAGCGGGCGTTGCCAGTGGTAAAAGGTTTGCACGATTTTTTTTTTTTACTACAAAACGAAAACTCTTTTTCTTTTGTTTACATCACGTGACACAAAACAGCCAATGAGAAAGCTAAAAAAAGTCGTCTGCTGAATTCAAATAAACCGCTCAAATTCACAAATATTGGAAAAAATCTTAAATCCGTTTTAAAATAAATTTTACAATTTTTTCTTTTTTACTGAGCATTTCTGTTTTACTTATTTATTTTTTATTTAAAAATAAAATTATCAAACCCTTTGACCGGCCCATTTATCATAATGTTCATTAATGGGTCAATCTTTGCTCGAATCATACAAACGGTTCAAAAATAGTACTTCATACCTCCTTTTTATAAGCTGAGGAGCAATAATAAATTGAGTAATGCTGGAAAAGAAGTGGTGCATCTCGGAGACCTAAATTATAAAGAAACTTTCTGGTCGCTCTTGACTATGATCAGCCACTTTATTTTGTACTTAGTTATATTAATTATAAATAACTTTTCTGGATTTTTTTAGATGAGGATTAATTATCTGTATTATTTGGATTCTTCAAATTACTGTTTTCATCTTGAGTTTTATTTACACAATTTATTTTGGTCGATTTAACATACAACCTTCTTCAGGTGTATCTTTAAAAACTCGAAAATTTGCATGGAATATTAAACTGAACCCTTTATTTAATTCATGGTTGTAGCATAATCTTATTCTATCACTGGGTAGAAGTCCTAAATAATTTGGAATAACCTGTGACATAGTGGATAAAGTATATGGTAAAATTCAGTTATAAAATTACACTTTTCTGGTGGGTTAAAATTTAAATCCTCAGTATGGGTGACACTGAAAATACAATTACAATATCGCTTGTATTATCGCATATGTTTTATTTTGCTCCCATCTTTACATACATTTTATTGGTTAATGTGATTTTATTAATAAAATTGTGTATGTTTTGTCGTATTCTAAAAAATAAGAATTTTCTTAATCTTCTGTAAAATAATTTTTACATGTAAAAAATATAAATTTTGTAAAAATTAAGAAAATCATGTCTCTGAATATTATTTTGTTCATAAAGTATTTGATTTTTTAAAAAAGTTAGAATTTGCTTTCTGGTTGTATTGTGCCATATTTTCTATAATCAATTAATCTCAACAAATTAAGTCATGATATTTTAAAAATGTGCTTCAGGGTGGAAAAGTGATTTTGTATTTAGTTCTGTTATATTTTTGTTATTTCCTTTTCACATATGATGTTATAGAAATTATTCAGCAGTTCTTTCCTAATAATATGTATAATTATTAATAAACTAATTACTGAACATTACTAAAAAATTCCTTACTAAAATTTTCTCACTAATTATTATTCAGTAGTAATTTTGGTTTTCACATGTCCACCCCTAGTTATAGACTGCAGTCGCATGTTTAGCATGCATGGTTGGACTCTTTTCGTTTACATAAAATCAGTTTCATCGGGAATTTTTATGTGGTTCTTTTTTTTTTTTTTTTTTTTTTTGAGTATTAAAAACAAATTGGAGGAGCAAGTTAATACCAACAACAGAATCAAAAACACACAACATGCCGATTCATACAAACTACACTATTAAAAAATGCTTGTTTAAGCCGAAATTCATGCAAATTGTCCAAGAAAGAAATATAGACACTCTAATATATCCATATAGACACTCTAATATATCTATAATATAAAGCTGAACGCACGCGCGCATGTGTGTGTGTGCGTGTGTGTGTGTGTGTGCGCGCGTGTGCGTGTGTGTGTGTGCGCGCGTGTGCGTGTGTGTGTGTGTGTGTGTGTGTGTGTGTGTGTGTGTGTGCGCGCGTGTGCGTGTGTGTGTGTGCGCGCGTGTGCGTGTGTGTGTGTGTGTGTGTGTGTGTGTGTGTGTGTGTGTGTGTGTGTGTGTGTGTGTGTGTGTGTGTGGTCACGAATAGGCTCCTATATGGTTGACTATTTTAAAAAACTGATTACATATAATGATAGAAGATTTATCGAGGATCAGGAATGGGTATGTTTGATCTGGCAGAACGGTGGTATATAAAAATTGTGGGGTCTGCGTTCGTGCCTGGCCCACAAAGTATGGAAATAAAAAATGAAAAAAAAAAAAACGTTTACAAGGGTTTTTAATATACATAATGTACATAAGAATACTTTGATAAGTATGCTTCAACTTAAATAGGGATGGTAGAATAAAATTGTGGCGTCTGCGTTCGTGCCTGTACTCCATGGAAATATGGCCCAAACTTTAACAAAGACTTTTCATATCTATTTGCGTAAGTATACTTTGATAATTATGTTTCAGTTTGAAGAAATATGGTATAATAAAATTATTGGATGTTCGTTCGCGCCTGACCTCCATGGAATGTAAATATGTCACAAAGTTTAACAAGGTTTTTTAAAAGGGGTGAGGGCCCACAATAACGCCTTAACTTTAATCTTAATTCACGTTAGCTTTTATTTATTTTTTGAGTTAAATCATATTGTGTCGAATAAATTCACCTCATGAATTCACATTCGTATTAAAGTGAAAGCAAAAAAAAAAAAAAAGTCGGAACTTTAGACAATTCTCGACACAAATTTTGCATAACTCTGTTTTTTTCCTTCTCCACTTGCACGTGGCACTCTTTCGAAAATAGATAAATAGATAAATAAGAAAAAATAAGAACGTTACTTGTTATTGTGTCAAAAGAAGAAAAAAATCCTGCTCACGTAATTACATGTCTTTTTAAAAACATTTACATAACCTTTTTATTTTTATTTATGTATCTGTTTAAGCATGTTTTTGTCAGTGTACTAGAAGGAATTCAGTTGATTACAACCTTTTCTGCGTGTTCTTTACATTACAATAGTACAACCCTGAATCCGACAGTGCAATACTACACCGTTCAATACTGTAAAATTGAAACAAAGCTGTTCTGCTTGAAAAGGGTGCCATTTTCTTCTTATTCATATTTATATCGATTCTTTGCTTTAAAAAACTAAAGTAATTACGTGTTTACTTTTTTAATATCCCATTTTGCTGTTTTGGATTATTTTATTAAAGTAAGTAAAGCTTCATTATTTTTCAAAACTGTATTTGTTTCTTTGTTTTTCGATCTTTCGTTGATATTATTTAGTAAGAGTGTTTAGCAGAAAAGCCAACAAACGACTACCCCAAAAAATAAATATACAAGAAATAAATTATACCATAGTTAATAAAAGTTTAGTTCATGTTTTTTTTTGTTTTGAAATAGTTTTTAATGCTCTTTACTTGAAATAATTTCAGCAAACCGAAATTAAAACGAAATAACTACTTAAATGAATTTTTATATAAACTACACATGCCATAACCGAATATTCCTCAAGCACAAAATAACAGAAAACATACAAATATGTTTATAAATATTCCTTACGTTGACGGAACTCTCTTAAATTGTTAACACAGAATGCTCAGGTGTCCCTCCTTCAAATTGAAAATGGGGCTTTCCATTTCAAAGTCGCTGCCATTTGGATTTTTTTAAAACCGGTTCGTGAATTAAAAAAAATTTTTTTTACAAACTACTTAAACATACAAACCAATGAACTTTTCTACCATAAAAGTAACTTTTATTGACTATGGTAACATTTATTTCCTGTATATTTATATTATTATATATATAACATTTTCTCTTTGTAAGGAAACATCATTTTGTTGGTCACTCTTGGCTATGAATGGAAACAAAGCTGATATAAAAATATCTGTTGAGAAATGAAAGTCTTGGGTGTACACGTGTTCATTCGGCCATTGACGACTACACGTGTGGAAGGAAAGGGGAATGCAATAGAGAAACGCGAAGTGGCAAGCCGGCCTGTAGAAAGAGAGGGTTTAAGTTAAGAGAGTCACGCACATGTCTGTGTTGATGGACCAAAAGCGAAGGGGAGATAGAGTGAGAAAGTCAATCCAGTTCATGGAGAGAGAAAGCGTATAAAGTGTACGTGCGCTTACCCCACATTACAGTAGCAGGGAAAGTGACGTTAGGGTGCGCGGTCGGTTCGTGGACTAAACAGGTCGAACGCTGGTCCGGACGAAAAAGGAAGTTGACAGGTTTTGTTGACTTTTATACTGGAGTTAGTGTTCTGGGTGCGTATGTCTGGTTTTCACTTAAAAGGAAGTGACGTCACAGCTCGGATGTGTGTATGCGCATGAATGTGAGTGTGCATATGAGACTGTGTATATGCGTGCGTGTGTGTGTGCATACGTGTGTACATACGTATGGGTGTGTATATGTGAGGGAAAACATGTTCGAACAAGACTCCCCCTCCTGGGGAGAAAAAAAAAGATATATATATAAAAGAAACGTATTTCGTTTTTGCTTTTATGTATTTTTTTTTTAAGTTATATATTGTTTGAAATGTTTTAGCCAATGAATTTTTCGACCAGTTTTTGTTGTTGTTTTTGGTGTGTTGTTTTTTGTAATTTCTTTGTCCGTTTCTGAGTGTGTATGTTCTTGTATTGGGGTAGGAGAAATGTGTAATTGTTCGTCTATGAATGCAGGTTTAAGTCTGTCTATTGCAATAGTGTCTTTTTTTCCTCTTTTTAATATCGTAAAATACTTTTTACTCCTGTTGAGAACTAAATAAGGTCCGGAATAATTTGGACATAATGGTTTTTTACTGCATCGTTCCTGATAAAAACGTATTTACATGTGTAAATATCGCTTGGAATGAAAATGTTTGTGTCTGGCTTTTTGGTTGGAGTAAATTTTAATTGTGACATTTTGTGTTTTAAGTCCGTCACAAAAGTTGTCGTTGGGGAAATGTCTGTATTGTTTTTGCAGAATTGTCCTGGTAAAATCAGTGTTGATCCGAAAACTAATTCTGCAGGTGTGCTCTGCAAATCTTCCTTCACAGTGTTGCGAATTGTTAGAAGAATGAGTGGCAAGTTGTCTGACCAGTCCGATTTGTTTTCGTTCATAGCCAAAGATGCTTTTAATTGTCTATGCAATCGTTCTACCATACCGTTTGCACAAGGATGATAGGCAGTAGTCTTAATGTGCTTTGTTCCCAACAAATGGTTGAATTCAGTGAAAAGAGTTGATTGGAACTGTGAGCCCCTGTCCATTGTGATTACGGAAGGCACTCTGAAAATCGCTATCCAATCTTGTAAAATCGCTCTGGCTATTGTTGCGGCTAATGTGTCTTTCACTGGTATTGCTGTCGGCCATCTGCTGAATCTATCGACTATAGTAAGGATATGGGTATGTCCTTTTGAAGTGGGCAAGGGTCCAACTAAGTCGATATGAACATGAGTAAACCTAGTGTCTGGTACACTGAAAGTTCCTGAAGGTGATTTTGTGTGCCTGTGAACTTTGTTTTTTTGGCAAGGAATACAAGTTTTGGACCAACTACGGATGTCTGTATTCATATTTGGCCAAACAAAACGTTCTGCTATTAATTTCACGGTGGCACGTTTTCCTGGGTGGGACAAATTGTGGAAGTGCTGGAAAACTTGTCGTCTGAGGCTGGGTGAAATATAAGGGTGAGGGTGTTTTTGTGAAACATTGCAATAGAAATTTGTTGTTCCAAATGGTATCGGCATTTCTTTCAGCTTCAGTGAAGTTTTGTCCATTATAGCTGGGAGCGTGGTGTCAGTTAATTGCTCTTGTGCTATTAATTCCATACTTAGTGGAGTGGAATTTACAGAAGCAATTGTTGCGCGAGATAAAGCGTCAGCTACAACGTTTTCTTGTCCTTTTACGTACCGTATATCGGTAGAATATTGGGCTATAAAGTCCAGGTGTCAAATTTCTCATGGACCATATTTGTTGACATGTGTGTGTAGAGCAAATGTTAGAGGTTTATGATCCGTATAAATGGAAAATTTTCTGCCCTCGAGGAGATGTTTAAAGTGCTTAATTGCAAGGTAAATTGCAAGTAACTCTCTCAAGAAAGTACTATATTTAGTCTGCGCTTTGTTTAACTTGGCAGAGAAGAATGAAATAGGAGTCATTTTGTTGTCAGAAATTTGGTGAATGACAGCTCCTACTGCTATTTCCGATGCGCCCGTCATAAGCGTAAGTTCCGTTGTATCGCTATCTTGGATATATGTAAGTTTGGTGAAGTTTGCCAAAGCAGTTTTCGATTGTTCAAAGGCCTGTAGTGCAGGTCCTTTCAAAACTAACTGTTGGTTTTTGGTTTGGTTTTTTAACAAGTCCGTTAAAGGTGCGAGTAACGTAGAACAGTTTGGCAAAAAACATCGGTAATAGTTAATTATGCCTACAAAACGGCGTACTTGTCTGATAGATGTCGGTAGAGGGAAATTCGAAATAGCACTTACTTTTTCAGGCAATTAAATGACCGAGAAATTGAACTTCCTGGTGGCCGAAAACACATTTATCAGTGTTTAGTTTAAGACCGAAACTTTCAAAAGTTTGTTCCAGGTGTAGCCGGTGTTCTTCGAGGTTTCTGCTGGCGATTAAAACGTCGTCCACATAAGCAAATATGAACGTCAGACCTCTGAAAACTTCGTCAATCCAACGCTGAAAAGTTTGACAGGCGTTTCTCAGCCCGAAAGGTATCCTTAGGAACTCGTAAAGGCCAAATGGTGTGGTCAGTGCGGTTTTATGAATGTCTTCTTCCGCGACTGGAATTTGAAAATATGCCTTAACGAGGTCCAGTTTGGAGAAAATTGTGGCGCCTTGGAGTCCATTGGCGAAGTCATAGATATGGGGAATAGGATATCTATCTGGAACAGTTTTCGCGTTTAAGTGTCTAAAATCTCCGCACGGTGTGGTGTTGTCAGCTTTCTGTACCATGTGGAGTGGTGATGACCAAGCACTTTTCGAGGGCCGTATTATTCCCATGTGGAGTAGGTTTTGAAACTCGGATTTTGCCAATTTGTATTTATCCGATTTCAAGCGTCTAGGGGTTGAATAGTCGGGCGGTCCTGCTGTCTTAATATAGTGCTTAGCGCTATGTTTGATGGGGTCCGTGTTTTTAAACGGCTGGGAAAGTTGAGGAAATTTTTGGAGTAACCGGCGGACATGTAAATCTTTGGGTAAAGCAGTGCTGATTCCGGTGGTTAAAAATTTTGAGGTAGTTCCTCTCACCGAAATCTTCATTTCGTTGTCTGTCAATGTGTGATGAGTCATGTTGATAGACAGGTTGAAATGGGCTAAAAAGTCCGCCCCCAAAATTGGAGTGGTCACGTTGGCTATGGTGAAATTCCCTAAAAAATTCCTCCGCATTCCAAGGTTTAAATTTAAAGTTTTTTCGCCAAAAGTGGGTATTTATGTACCGTTGGCGGCTTGTAAGTTGAAAAATTGGGTCCCTGTTGGGTGGCCATGCGGTGTCGGTATGACACTGATTTCCTCTCCGGTGTCTATTAAAAAGTTATATCCGTGAATTTTGTCTCGGATATAAAATAGACAACCTTTTTTGTGTGCTCCAGCTACAGTCGTCGTCGTTACTGGCTGGAAGGTTCGTTTCCCTGTGCCGGTTTTTTGAACGCGTAGGGTGTAATGCATCTTCTCACGTCAACGCCAAATCGCTTGTGGTAGAAACAAACAAACATCTTGTTTATCTCATGACGTGGACCGGTTCCTGCTTGAACTTCTTCGCTTGTAATTTCGCCACATGTTATTGTTGTTTACAGGATAATGTTGACGCGTTTGAAGTACGTCGGTTAGCTGCTTTGAAAGCTTTTCAATGGCAGACTTTAATTCTGCTAATTCCTCATCTCGGTTTTGGTCAGGTTGCCATTGGTGGGCGTAAACTTGTCAGCTCTGGGAACTTTTGTGAATTCTGTTGGCTATGTAGGCGAGCTTTTCTGTTGCCATCTCCTCCGGCATCGGAGCGAGGATTTGTTTGGTAGTTGAGGGTAATTTACCCAACCATAGACTCTTCATAATGCTATCCGACATTTTGTTGTCTCCTAGCGAGACTTTCATGTGGCGAAGTAGTTGAGAAGGCATATGGTCTCCTAACTCAACTTGTGTGAACAAGTTATGAAGCATGGCTTCGTTAGAAACACCGGCTCGTTGCAGGATTGCTTGCTTCAGTGTGTCGTACGGTCTTTCCTCCGGTACATTTTCGAGAAAATCCGTGACTTCCTCTACCACCTCCAACGGTAGTTTTTCCACTAGATAACAGTAACGTGCTCATTGTGACGTTACCTATTTAGCGTCAAATATGGCTTGTAATGGGATGAACCATATTTTTGTATTTGTCGGGTTGAAGGGTGGAATATTTAATGCCATGGTTTCGTTGTAGGAGTCCGTCTGTTGAAGTTCCATTTTGTTTTGTGTTGAAATTTTTATATTTCAATTTCTTGTGCGCCGTTTGAAAATGTTCCTCCTCGTGGTCAACAAGTTTGTTTGTTTGTTAGAGAAAAATTATTTTTTGTGTGTGCCATGAATTTGTGTGGAACAACGCGTGTTTCGTTCATTTTAAATAAAGAGGGTCACCATTTCATGTTGCACGTGGCAAGAAAAGGAAATGGAGTTTATTTTCTGTTGAGAAATGAAAGTCTTGGGTGTACACGTGTTCATTCGGCCGTTGACGACCATGCGCGTGGAAGGAAAGGGGAATGTAATAGAGAAACGCGAAGTGGCAAGCCGGCCTGTAGAAAGAGAGGGTTAAGCTCAGTAGAGAGTCGCACACATGTCTGTGTTGATGGACCAAAAGCAAAGAGGAGATAGCATGAGAAAGTCAATCCAGTTCATGGAGAGAGAAAGCGTATAAAGTGTACGTGCGCTTACCCCACATTACAGTAGCAGGGAAAGTGACGTTAGGGTGCGCGGTCGGTTCGTCAACTAAACAGGTCGAATGCGGGTCCGGACGAAAAAGGGAAGTTGACAGGTTTTGTTGACTTTTATACTGGAGTTAGTGTTCTGGGTGCGCATGTCTGGTTTTCACTTAAAAGGAAGTGACGTCACAGCTCGGATGTGTGTATGCGCATGAATGTGAGTGTGTGTATGAGGCTGTGTATATGCGTGCATGTGTGTGTGTGTGTGTGCATACGTGCGTGCGTACATGTGGGTGTGTATATGTGAGGGAAAACATGTTCGAACAAACTCTTCCCCATTGCTTACAAACAGGACATCCTTCATTTTATTGAATCTCAAAACTTTTTCTTAGTTCAAACTTCTAAACAGATTCTCATTATTAGACGTTTAATAAAGATGGCCAATAAAGAATAAATTGATATGTAGAATTAAACATCGTCCTTTTTCTTCAGCTCTACCTTGCACTAGTTTGTGAGTTTAAACCTTAACTCTAAACTTTTCTCGATCAAATTAAGTGCAGCTACTTTCTGTCTGTTGACAAAACAGTAACTTTCATCATATATTTTGAATTGAATGAAAAATGTTGGTTCAACTTGTGTTTTTCTGTAATTTTAGTTGAATTATTGTTACTACATTAAAATTGCTAAAAATTTTACCAGTTCGACCCCTTGTTTGTTTTTACAGTTTTATTTCTATGTGTATAATTTTCTCCCATGGCTTTGTTTAGAATCCCTTATTTTACCTAATCCATCATGTATTAAGATAAAGTCCCCTATTAAGTCAACACATAAAAAAAAATGGTGCATCATATACGAAACAGAACAAAAAGAGAGGAAGTAAAAGTCAGCTGAACATTTATCTGAGAGAAGTCTTGCCATTAATGGCAACATTAACTCATGGACAGGAATAAAAATGAATCTGATTGGTTAGCTAATAAAACTACACACCCGCCAACATAAATTTAATGCATTTTATCCTGATGATTCCGCACGGGATAGAAACACGGTAGATTCTGTGTAGCTTGAGTGCCACATTTTTTTCATAACTCACTATCAAGCTCTAGTTATATATTGAACACTAAAGAAGTAAATAATGAAAATCGATACACAAATCTGTATCTCCTTATATTTTATGTCGATACATAAAATTATGTTTATTCTTTTATTTTCTTCCTTTAAAGATTGTAACGTTGGGTATGGGGCAGTCAAACCAGCTGCCAACATTGCCCTGTGCTAAATTTCAAGAAACACGCGTAATAGAGCTTTATAAAGTGCTTCAAAGAAAAAAAGTGAAACTAAATATACTTGTCTTAACACACTTAGTCACACGAAAATTAAAATTGATTTACAAGGGAGACAAATCTTCACGTACTTTGTTGTTCATGTTGTAATTATTTCCCTTTAACATATACGTAGATTATCTGAGCTAAATAAATGAAAAAAAAAAATGTTCCAAATGTACAATATATGTTTTATTTCTTCATGATTAATTATTAATTAGAATTAATTTTTTAAGACATTTTAAAACTTCCAATGAAGAAAGACTCATTCGTCTAAAGGGCGAAACTCTACTTTTACTAACAGATAATTTCTTTTATACGATAATTTGGGACACTAATGGTAAGAAAAGAAAGAAACGATTTTTTTTTTGTTCTAAACAAAAATATGTTTTTCAACAATTTTATTTAATGTAAAAAAAAATAATTGGTATTTTTTTTTACAAGGTGACCCAACGTCGTAAAAAAAAACAAACAAACAAAAAAAAAAAACATGAAAATCTACATTTTTTTTTTTTGCCTTATACGTTTAAACTGCCTTTAAAAACATGAAAGAAGAAATTTTGAAAAAAAAAAAAAAAAAAAAGAAAAAGTTAACATGTAGGGGAGTTTACGTTAAATTTATATAGGAAAATGCTATATAAATTTAACGTAAAATAAAAATGAACATCCAAATGTGAAACTGGTAAACCAATACAGACCCTACCTTTCAAAACTTGCTTCTTGATGGTTTTCGAGTATGATGAAAACAAATATCGCATTTAAAATTGGGGTCGGCGACTAGTTTTCACGGTATTGCAAACATACTTTTCCACATGTTTCATGTAGTAATGTGCGTGGTGGCCATATTTGTTTATACAGCGCGCAGAAACAGGTGAGTGCGGGAATGACATAATGAAATTACAAAATAATAAGAACTTATTTTCTTTTGTATTAAAAATAATCGAAAAAAGCAAAATAAAGAAATAAAGAAAGCAAAACATAGTTATTTTTCTTGAAGGAAAGAATAAATAAATTTAAATAAAAATGGGTAATTGTGGCCTGGTAGACCGACACAAAACCTACCTTAAAAAAACTTGTACATACAAGTGCGTGCATATTTTTTTCCCGCATATGTGGCAAAAAATGCACATGTGGCAAAAAAATATGCACATGTGGCAAAAATATGCACATGTGGCAAAACATATGCACATGTGGCAAAAATATGCACACGCTTGCATGTACAACAATGTATAATATGAAGAACATGCATGTACAACAATGTATAATATGAAGAACATGCATGTACAACAATGTATAATATGAAGAACATGCATGGCCACTATGTATAATATGAAGAACTATTGCTTAATACTCGGAAAACTACTTATTTGCGATATTCGATTTCAGCACTCCTGAACCCCCCTAGAAAACAAGTTTTTAAGGTAGGTTTTGTGTTGTTCTATCAAGCCACAATTACCCATTTTTATTTAAATTTATTTATTCTTTCCTCCATTTATTCTTTCATGTTTTATTTAGTATGACAATTCATGATGTACAAACTCGTAATATAACATGATTTAGGTAGCAAAATAGGATGAAATACATCGCAAGGAAAATAAGCAGAATTGTCTTAATTCTTCTCAACAACCATTAGTCAAGCCTTTACATTTCACACTGAGACACTTTAAGTCGTAATCAGGCAGTTGTCTTCCCCCAATCATACCGAACCCTTTAACCAAAACTTCTCTTTAACGAATTTAATGAAATTGCCCTTGTTTCGAAATTAGCAAGATTTTGACTGTATTCATGTACATAAAGTTTAGAATAAAACCTTCATCACGTAAGTCACTAACCATCGCCTTTATATCCTTCAGACGATTCCTAGTGAATACGAAGTGTTACTTCGTATTAACCGTTTCCAATAGTAACCATGACAACACTACCTATAATTTCCTTCAACATTATAGTAAAAATCTTAACAAACACTGACACATGTTTAATACACTAACAACACCTCCAATGCAGGCAGAGTTCTCCTGACAGAATGAACAACCTTAGCAAACAAGTTAGTTTGACCATGTTGATACAAATATTCAACAATGCCATAGGTTTGATTAGAAGCATCAGAAAACATAATTAAAACAACGACAGAGTCGATATCAACCAAACGTCTATTAAAACCAATATCTCCAACACTGACAAGATTTTCATAAAACTTGTTCCAGGATGTCAATACATCGTGCAGAACCTGCTGGTCCCAGGAAACACCTAATTTCCATAATTACTTAGTATTATTTTACCCTTAATGGTAATAGGCAATACTAAGCCTAGATGATTGAACACCGAAGAATTCACTGACAGCATGTCTCTCTTAGTAGAGACAATCCTTTTAGTATCACTACTAATAACCCTTAACTCATCCAATATAGGATTATAAAAAACCTAAAACATTTTCATGAGTAGTTCCATGAGAAGAACTATTTTATCCAACGTCATGCAACGCAATACCAGTTTACTATTACTACAAGTCTTAAGTTCAAATCCACCTTCCTGCATGATAGTTACAACCTCAACATACAACTAAAGCAGGTCTGAAGGTGACTGGTGTGTCTTCACCAAATTATCTACATAGAACTTATTCAGCAACATATCTCTACAAGTTCCAGAAGAATACTTTTCGATGTAACTCAATATGAAAGGACTAGACACAAATTCGAAAATAAGCGTCTTATTCCTGAAGCTTACTAACTGTTATATCTCCATGAATAAACCGGAAACCAGCAATGGCGACGCTAGGACAAATCTGTTCGTCAGTACAACGCAAATGAACACAATAAATACACATGACAACTTCAAATCCCATTTCTTTAGATACACACATCATTAGAATAACTAGCACCTTACTTCAACAAAGAAAACCGCCAGAGAAAACCGCACAGCAAAAGAAAAAAAAACAACAAAATACAAAATATAAACATCACAGTAAACGCAACTCCTAAGCATATAAACACCAATATATAATTCACAAAAGATTGCAACTTCACAACACCGACTAGATTATATTCACAATTTTATTAGCTCCAAATCGATATAACACATGCATACATACACCAAACAGACAGTTCATTACAACACATTATAGCACGAAAAACAAACACAATCAAAAAGCAAACTCAAGCCAGCACGTAAAAAAACTTTCTTTGCACCTTACAACGTCTGCTTCATAACTACAGAAATACCAGCCTTTTCGACAGGCGACAGATCGGCCCTAGCGTGGTGCGCTGTGAACTCGCTCCGTCTTCAATCAGCATCCGACCCCTCGCCAACGACATCAGACGCGGAGCTTACTACGCGCAGCCAGCATCGCACACTGCTACCATCTCACCCGCGATCCTGATACAAGCCCCTTTCCTTCTTCAGCTGATACCAAATCATCACCTCTCACCAACCCCGCGCTAAGCGACATCAGCTAACAAGGATCGCCGCTAAGCCACATTTCTGCCATCACCACCCCGCGCCCAACTGAACCCAAAGAAACTTTGATCGTTGATGAGTTTATCTCAACGCCCAGCCAGCCATCCTAACAACGACGCCTTAAATCTCTGATTTGGTGAGAAATAATATATATATATATATATATATATATATATATATATATATATATATATATATATATATATATATATATATATATATATATATATATTTAACTTTACTCGGTCGTCAGTATTTTTCTTGCAACCATACGCTTGTTTATTTCACTGGTGTCAGAAGCGTGCAGCAAGTTAAATATAGAAGACAAAACAAGCTTTACATGGACCAAACTTTCCACCCTCATCAGAGAGCAGAAAACACTCCTGCTCAATCTGAAGACAGAGGCAGCACTGCCATCCGAACGTGCGATTCGAGAAGTCCAAACTGACATAGACGACATGTTGGCGGCTTTAAAACTAACTACTTCAACAGCAACCCATACGAAGCAGAAAGAAAACGATTACAGTTTGGTTATCCATCAACAAGCCATCTGGGACGTCATGAAACAACAGAAATTATTCCGCCCAGGGGACAATGTAAACCAATTCATCACGGCATTGAACAAAGCCTACACCATCCACGTCACACCAGAACTGGATAGATATCCCAGCCTGGAGGGCGAGTTGGTCAAGTCTGCAAAAGATTTACTCGACCAGGGTATATTTCAGCAGATGATTGATTCAAAAACAGACTCATCCACTTTCGAAGCACTGAAAGAATATTTGCAAGTGGCCCATGTCAGCCAGATGACGAACTTCCAACACCTCAGTCGAGCCTGGGACCTGGAACAACAAGACGGGGAAAAGTTGATCGCCGAGAGAAGCAACTGTCCACATTAAACCAAAATAAAAAAAGGACAAAAACACGGAATTGACCGTGGATGGGTTTGTATCCATCATAGGCACGATGCTGATGAGTGAAAAGGTAAAGGTCTGGAACAAACGTTTACCCTCACCTCGTCAGGACAATGGACAACCACTGTAGCGCAACTGGCATAAATTGCAAAGCCCAAAGGTACATCGATCGCGGCGTAAAATCTGACGTCACTGCCGCTCTTGAAACCACATACTACTCGCAAAAACCACAGCAGTCTCGTCACAGAGACAGCGCACTCACGAGGGACCTACCACCCCGATCCAATGGACGGCCCCACCAATACCAAACAAGCCCCAACAACCAACCAAGACATGGCCATCATCAAACAATCAAAAAGACCGCCAACACTCGCCACGTACTCCACTGTGCAAGAATTACCTCAGGGAACAACCGTGCTTCCGTGGACAAAACTGCTCGTATTGTCACCCACCTCACATGCAAGCACAAGCCCTTGTCACAACAACAAATGACTGCATACCAGAAGAGGAGAACCAGGATTTTAACTTCAGTCAGGTTGAGATGTGATGCCTCATCTGACCCAACCCAATAACAGTCATCACATTTACAACACTCGTCAACAGCAACAACGTTTCCCCATATGTCAGAGATACCTCAAAGACCTCCCATGCTTCAAATACAGATGCAGATACCAACACCCACTCAAGAAGTTTTGATGCACACAGCCACCATCATACAACCAAAGTCACCACAACAGTTACAACCATTACCGACGCAACAGCAACCGTTACATCCGCAGTAACAGTCACCACAACGTAGATACACCATATTTGACATATAGATCCACGCTACTTCACATTCCTATAAAAAAAAATCCCAGCAAGAACAACAAGGGGACAACCGTCCGCGCGTTTCAGAAACTTTATCATGTAAATATGATCAAGATCTGGGGGGGGGGGTATTGTTATATCGCATATCCATATTTGCATGAATAAACCGGAAACCAGCAATGGCGACGCTAGGACAAATCTGTTCGTCGGTACAACGCAATGAACACAATAAATACACATGACAACTTCAAATCCCATTTCTTTAGATACACACATCATTAGAATAACTAGCACCTTACTTCAACAAAGAAAACCGCCAGAGAAAACCGCACAGCAAAAGAAAAAAAATTAAAAATATAAACATCACATTAAACGCAACTCCTAAGCATATAAACACCAATATATAATTCACAAAATATTGCAACTTCACAACACCGACTAGATTATATTCACAATTTTATTAGCTTCAAATCGTATAATACATGCATACATACACCAAACAGACCGTTCATTACAACACATTATAGCACGAAAAACAAACACAATTAAAAAGCAAACTCAAGCCAGCACGTAAAAAAACTTTCTTTGCTCCTTCTGCTTCATAACTACAAAAATACCAGCCTTTTCGACAGCCGACAGATCGGCCCTAGCGTGGTGCGCTGTGAACTCGCTCCGTCTTCAACCAGCATCCGACCCCTCGCCAACGACATCAGACGCGGAGCTTACTACGCGCAGCCAGCATCACCCACTGCTACCATCTCACCCGCGATCCTGATACAAGCCCCTTTCCTTCTTCAGCTGATACCAAATCATCACCTCTCACCAACCCCGCGCTAAGCGACATCAGCTAACAAGGATCGCCGCACACGCTAAGCCACATTTCTGCCATCACTGCCCCGCGCACAACCAAATCCAAAGAAACTTTAATCGTTGACGAGTTTATCTCAACGCCCGGCCAGCCATCCTAACGACGACGCCTTAAATCTCTGATTTGGTGAGAATTAAAATATATATATATATATTTAACCTTACTCGGTCGTTTGTATTTTTCTTGCAACCATATGCTTGTTTATTTCATAACTTATTTTACAATTTCAAAAAGAAACAAGACTGATTCTTATCAGACCCGTCTTTCAACTTAATCATTAAAAAGGCTTTTCTTATGCCCTCTAGGAGGACGTAATATTTGTTCTAACTTAAGTATAAGTTTCAGCATGTCTATATATAAAGTCACACCGGAATAAGCACAATCGTTCAGAGAACAATTGAACACTGGACGAATCTTCACAGTACTTTGTAATTCCTGATTAAACACCGGATGATGAGGTATCCAAGTGTATTTTTCAAAGTCAAAAAGTTCAGCATAGATTCTTTCTATGATTCCTTACTTCTCTTGATCTGGAAATACCTGGCAGTAATCTAAGTACAAGCTTCTGTCAGACAGCTTACACATAACTTTATCCAAAACAGATAACGACACCTGATAATTCGAAGGCACCAAATCCAGCGTATCCAAATTCTATGGCTCACATGATAACTGTTTTCTAAATATTCAAAAAATGGACGAAAGGATTCGATTTTCACTATACTCTTCATAAACAATGCTTAAAGTTTCTAAACTAAACATCTTATCGATATTTCTGTCAATTGAAACCTCATCAAAACATGGATTGAAATAATCAGATTTCGCATCCATAACAAAATAAACACGTGTAATATCATACGAAGAAAATTCCTTAACTACATGACTGCAATTTAGACCTGACTGGCAAGGCTTATCAAGGTCACCAAATAAAACAATGCCTTGGGACAACTCCAAAACGAGCCGGTCTCTAAACTTAATAAATTGCATGGGCCCTAGGTATTTAATAACATCTATTCCCAAAAGACCATACACAGGAAGAGTGTCATTTCTCATTCCAGAGAAATCTGTAGCCAACTTAACCAACTTTCCAAATCTTCGACTACTGAACTCAATTCTTCAATGCGAAAGGACAAGACTAATTTTTCATCAATCAAGAAAGGCACTGATCTTGATCCATCAGAAAAATTCACACAAAGATCAATCTTTAAATCTCTGATCTTATTCCCCCAAAAGTTCTTAATAAGAAACTTACGATCTCTTAAGGGTAATAACAAGCGAGCGAACTTGTTCCATAATTCTTTGCATAAATATGATATCTCACTGCCTGTATTCAACAGACAATTAAATGAAATATCTTCGCCACCAATTTAACTGGCTGAAATATTAATTACTGACAACAAAGATGTACTATTAGTCATCCAACATGCATTGGATGCTGTCATAAGGTTAACTGCAACAGCACACAAAGCACAGAGCTGTCCCCATTTGTTGCAAGACCAACAAGAATAGGAATCCCTCTTATTGAGAAAACCATTCTTATCTTCATGGAGCGGACTAGCACACTTAACACAAAGTTTCAACTCTCAACATCTCTTCATCCTAGCAGCATAAGTAGGGTATATCTACATGCACGTCCTCTATAGTTATTAGACTTGCAAAAATTACAACCGTAATTAAGCTTAGAAGAGTCGGTGCAAAAATTCTCCAAAGTAGAAGGTTTTAGCTTCTGAGTAATATCTAAACTTAGGAGTGAACTTAACAAACTCTGCAACCTCATGATGTTGAGTATCATGTTTACAGAACTGAATAGTATGAGCGACATCCACATAATTTGCTCAAGGGAAAATTACTACTAATCTTGTGCACAAGTTCAGATTTAAATAAAGCTGGCAGCTTACTAAAATCTTTGTGACTAAGGAAACGATTTCCTGGGGATCCAGATTCCAGAAAATTCATTCTAAAAGAATTCCTTAACTTGTAAACCTGCGTTTTTACTGTATTCAGAAATTCTCTATGAAAATTCAAACATGCCAATTTATCTGTGTTTAAGTTTATCATTAAACTTAGGGCATTCTATCCTAGGAGCTAAATCAACTCCTTTAATCTTTCCTGATGACTGTAAAAAAATGTCATTATCTGCAACCTTGACAGGCTGTAATTCAGATAATTTTTCCAGTATACAGATACTTAAATAAGGCACCATCTTTATTGAAAAATTCAATGACGCTTTCATCAGTATCTTCAGCTAAATAAATATCTATGATCTGTTCCTTCAATAGGCTTACAGATGCTAAATGATTATCTATTTGATTTTGATACAAAGAATATTTGAATTTTTCGACCACAACTGAAAATTCCAGAGACTCGAATATGACTAAAATTTGATCTCTAGTCAACTTTAATTTTTTCAATAAGGAATCTACTGAAATTGTAGCCATTTTATTCATTCGTCTCCACCCACCCTAAACCTACAACCAATCAAAGCTAAGAACGACTGTAGGGAAAGGTAGACAAATATAGGAAGGGATATAACGAACAATGCCATAATTCAATTTTAACACTCAAAAAACTCCCCAAACGCAGCTTCTAACAAGAAGGATAAGATGGCGACGCAAAAGCTGTCAAACCCAAACTGAGTAAGAAGACAAGATGGCGACACAAAAAGAAGCAAGAAAGCCTAGAAAGAAAAAGAGAGGATAGCAGTTACAGAGTGAACACAGATACACATTCCATACAGAATGCCTGAGCAGAATGATTCCTCCAAATTTTATTCAAATGATCTGTTAACCAAATTATTCAAGACAGAATTTAAACCATCCAGGTTAGAATTGCAGCAGTTCAAATGACAACTAGCAGAAATGAATAGCAAAATTTAGCAGAATTTGCAGAAAATTTGTCGCTATGTGCAACGACGGTTATAGTTACCAAGGTACAAAAGAAATGCAACAATAAAAATAAGAAAGAAACATGAAACGACTGCCAGGAGAAAAAAATAATTTAGTGAGAAAAAAAAGGTAAAAAAGAAGATGTGAAATGTTCACTCATGCCTGCAACTTCTAAATTTGTCTCTTTAGCAAGATCCAACGAACCTTAAGTAACTATAAAAAAACATTAGAGAGAGTGCAGAATAGAAGACGGAAAGAGAGAGAGAGAGATTTTTCTAAAAGATATTTAATAAAGCACTTTTTACAATGGACGACATTTTATCTTTTTACGTGTGGACGGAAATAAGTCAACAGAAGTTACTTCCCCTTAACCATCGTCAATATCTCTTTTTTGCCTTGGGGTAAATAAATCCATGATAGTCCCTTGTAGATGACGAAAATAAAACCACGAATGTTCAATCAAAGTTCTTTTAGTAATTCTCATATTTTTGTCTTTTTGGCAGCTGAGTTTCTACCACCCTGCTCAGCGGATTTTACTTTCTTTATCGTGCCCACCGAAGTCAACTTTCCATTTGTAATCTTAGTCATTCAGCATTTCGCCCTCATGTTAGGTCAACTTCTTCATTCGTAGAAATGGAGAAGTTTTTTTGTCTTTTATCCTCCAATGCATGAATGTTACTGATTTTTATGCCTTTACTGACCTCTCATTCTTCATCGACTTGTGTATATTTGAGTCACGACATTATTCGGATAAATCATAACCTTCTCTTGGTTAGCTTATTTGATTTCCAACTGTTTTAAAGTCCAGTTAAGACTATTTCTAATTTTTACATTTGATGAAATATCGCAAATCGTCAAAAAACAAGTGGGAACTTCCCAAACCGATCAGCAAGTACAATGCAGTCATGTGATACAACAATCATCATCACATCAGAAATAGATGGAAAAAGTAAGAAAGAAGAAGTGAAAAAGAGAGGAAGAAAGATTAAACAAAAATAAAATTCCAACAATATAATAGATAAATTTATTAAGATGCGATTATTTTTTTTCCTTTTAAGAGTTAAACTTCATGATTGGCAGTACTGTAATTCTTCTTATTAGTTAAAATAATTTTTTAATGAATAGATAATGTAATTTAATGTTCATAGGTTAGTATCAGAATGAAGACGACACAGAACTAAGTGTAACTGCAGTTTTTTGAGCGGCCATTTTACATTGAGAAGTTCTCCTCTTTTTATAGGAGAGTTATGTAGAAAGGGAAGAGGACTAGGGAGGGCACTGGTGAAGGTTTAGTTATATGTAACGATTACGTATAAATACCCCCTTCCATCAGGAAGGATGTTCATTTTGTTTTCTTCTTAGGTGGAAGGGGTAGGGACAGGGTTTTGGATGGCAGCATGGAGGAGGGTGGATTGTTCATTTGCTGTAGCATGCAGATTTTCGAATAATGTATCTTAAATTTGTAGTCAGCTGTTGGCTGTCATTCCTTTCATAAATTCTTTCTTCACCTGATTCGTTTTCCTGTGCAATCCTTTCTCTTTGTCAGGGTGAGTATCAGCTGTGCGTGTAGTCTGATGGTGTTCTGGGAAGGAGTGTTTTAACTTGGGCATTTTGTGCAGAAATTGCCTGGTTTAGCGGTATAGTTGTCCGTCTCTTACTTCTACTTAATAGGATCTACCAGTCATACATTTTCAGACTGTTGCTTCCCTTCACTCTCTTGTGTAGGGATTGGATAACTGGATTCGAACATTGTCATCGATGTTGAGGCCTTTCAGCTCCTCATCTCATGGTGTCTAAGCCTCCTCTCCTGTTTTATCTATACTTCATCAATTGAGTGTGAGTAGAAGGGCTTAAGTTTTAATTTGATATCTGGCACTGTTGACCTTGTCCTTCTACCAAAAAGTTTTTGTGCTGGGCTGGTGCTTAGTCCTTCTGTTGGCATGTTGCGTAGGTTCAACAGCCCTTAGAATGGATCTTCTGACGAAGAGGCGTTTGGTGATTTTTACTGCTGCTTTGGTAACACCATTTGCTTGGCTGTTGACTGGTGATATTGTTTGATAAAATTTAATTTAAACGGCTTGAAAATTTTCTGAACGTGTATGATGAAAATTGAGGACCATTGTTAAATGTCAGCACCTCTGGTATTCCATGGTATGCGAAACACACTTTCATGCATTCATCATTCTGATGTGGATATATCTAGTTTGTCAATTTCAATCGGGAGAGAGCAGCTATCTGTGATCAGATAGCTGCCCCCTCCCCATAATAGGAGGTCCACTGCTACGTGTTGCCAAAGTTTTTTCCAGCACTGGTGCTATGGTTTGTGCTTCTGCTGGCTGGTGGTCTGTATACCTATACAGGCTTCAATGTATTGTCTAATCTCTTTAGACATTCCTGGCCAAAATATGAGGTTCCTCGCTCTTCGCAGACATGTATTTATGCCTTGGTGGCTGGCATGTGCTTTGTTTCATCTTGGTCCACATAGCATGCAGTATGACCATTCTCTATCCTTGCAATATTAGTTCATCTCTGTAACCGAAGAACAGTTTGATCGAGTTAGGCTTTCATCTGGCCACACCTTAGCGATTACTTCTGCCAGTGCTCTCATGTTGGAGTCCTCAACTGTCTTTTGGCGAATCTCTGTGAGCCTGTGGTCTTGTGTCGGTTGCATTGTCGATTATTCACTGACGTTATTTCTTCCAAATCTGGCTTGTTTGTTGGTGCTCATGACAGCATATCTGCCAATGGGATACCCTTCCCTGGCTTATATTAGAGTGTGTAGTTGTATTGCTGGGCCCATAGCAAGAGGTTCTGTTACCGTTTTGGTGCCTTTGATAGGGAACTTTTGCTGATTGAGATAAGGGGCTCGTGGTTAGTCAAAACTACCACTTCTCTTCCCTGGATATAGTAGTGAAATTTTTCAGTCTATATACAACTGCCAGCATTTCCTTCTCAATTTGTGCATATCTTTGTTTGGCATTTGATAGGATCTTCTTGCAAATGCGACTTGTTTGTCAACCTGTGCTAGTGCTGCTCCTAACCCATACTCACATGCATCATTCTTGAGAGTCAGTTCCTTGTGGGGGTCGTAGTACATAAGGATGGCTGAGTTTGTGATTGCTTCTTTTACTTTTATTCTTTTTCGGAAGCTGCTTGTTGAGAATCTGACCATGTCTATGAAACATCTTTTTGGGTCAGGTTCTGGAGGGGTTTTATCATTGTTGCAAGATTTGGAATAAATTTCCCTATGTAGTTTGTCTGCAGAGAACTCCAATGTTTCCTGGTGCCGGCATATCAGTGATAGTCCTCACTTTTTATAGGTTGACTCCAATGCCATCTTTGGTGATGCGATGCCCCATGAAAGTGATCGCGTTTAGTCCGGTTTCTGTTTTTTCTGGGTTACATTTTACTCCTATTGTTTGGCATTTCTGGAGTAGTTTGTGGAGTCGCTTGTCATGTTCTTTTTGGTCATTCCCATAAATGATCAGATCATCTACAATAATGACAACTCCCTGAATGTCTTGACATTGTTCATCCAGCTTTCTTTGGAATATCTCTGTTGAGGAGTTCAGGCCAAATGGTAATCAACACCAACAGCATCGACCAAAGCATGTCTGAAAGGTAGTGAAGTCACTAAATGCATCATCGAGCTCAACAGGCCAATATCCCGAGGAGAGGTCTACTTTTGTGAATATTTTTGCATCTCTCATGTCATGAAGAACATCCTTGAGAATTGGTATGGTGTAGTGCTCTCGTATGAGTGCTTTGTTGAGCTTGTGAGGATCCAGACATATTCTCATTGTCCCATTTTTCTTTCTTGTGATGACAAGTTGGCTTAACCATGGAGTGGGGTTTTCTACTGGTTTAATTACTCCTAATTTGGTTCGCCGACTTAACTCCTTTTTCAGTTCAGAACATATGGCTATAGGTATTCTCAGATTGGGCATTACAACTGGTATTGCATTTGGCTTGAGCTGGAGAGTGGCAACACCCGGCAGTTGATCAAGTTTTTAGTTTTTCTCTATCTTGACTGCTGCGACACAATGGAAGTTCTGTTTTATCTTCACAAGTCCCATTTGTATGCTCGCCCACAGACCAAGCAGTCAACTTCATCTTTGAATATTACAAATTCTACTGAGTAGGTTGGTTGTATTTTGTGGTTTTTATTATTTTTTTTTAATACACCGAGTGGTTTCATCTGAGATTTGTTCCACATTGGCAAGACCCCTTTTTAGGGTTTTATCCTCTTGACAAACTTTTCAGGGAGAGTATTAATAGATGCCCCTGTGTCAATCTGGAAAATAACTTTTTTTTATTCAGGCACAGAACTAAGTGTAACTGCAGTTTTATTGAGCAGCCATCTTACAATGAGAAGTCCTTCTCTTTTTATAGGAGAATTATGTAAAAAGGGAAGAGGGCAACGGAGGGCAGTGGTGTGTTTGGTTACACATAACAGATAATGTGGTAAAAATTAATGGCCATCATTAATTTTGCTTAAATTCTGAAAAAACAAGGGAGATAATTCAATTTTTCTGTTTTCGGTACTATTCCGACTATAAGGCAAAATATATAAAAATGACTTGATCAATTCGTAATTTTTTTTGCTATTTTTGAGATGCAATTACGTGATATTAGTTTTGATTAAAAGAACACATTTAAAAATGACTGCTGTAGTCTACTGTAAACAAGCACCAAAGTTAACTATAATTAATAAGTAATATGTAATATATATAATATATTACATATAAACATAGACTGTAGATTTGAAACCATTTTTTTTTTATTGTGTAGTTTTAAGCGTCCGAAATCCAGTTTTCAATTTAATACTGTTCTGTTTGCAGGGCACCAAAATCCTTCAATTCTTTTTCATATTGGTATTGATTTTGTTGAATAAATTACTTGCACCAATATCAGAGAGGCGGTAGCACTCTCTATATAGGGATGGCCCGTACACGCCTATATACGCCTACAAAACAAAACTATCCAAATCTCAACTAAAATCAACTTATAAGTTTCAAAAAGCACATATTCTTACAGAGAAGAGTCTTACGAATCCAGCGAGTGTCAGAACGTCGGTTAAAATGTCAAAAGAGAGCAAAAAAAAAAGAGTACAAAAATGGCCAATTGTTCTTCTTTCTTCTTTCTTCTTTCTTCTTCTGCTTTCTTCTTTCTTTTGAGACGATGTATCTCGGTGTACGAACGGTCTCTGACAACAGTTCAAGCATCAATCGACTGCTCTTTACACAGAGAAGTGCAGTGACCCATCGCTTTTTAGCTAACTCCATAATTAAATAAGATTACGTGTAATAAAAGTTTTAAACACTATATACCCAATGTAGACAGACCACTTCGAACACGGAACTTCTCTCAAAAGGGACAGCTCCAAATAATACACCGGATGCTCACAGACGTTCCAGTTTGTCACTGGCCTATATTTCTTGGACGCTGAATATTTGAGGTGAACGTTAAGGTTTTTTCTTTAAACAGTAACCCACCAGCGTTAATGAAACCACAAAATCTTTATCTCAGTTGATCAAAATTGTTATAAGAGTAACCTATCAGCAAGTACGACGTCAAAAAACAATGTTATAAAAACAAATAATTCTTCAGATTTTGGACTGTAAAATATGTACAAAATGTCAATGCTGTGACCAGGATTCGAACCTAGGTTAGCACGGCCACAACGTGGGGTCCTAACCTCTAGACGATCACGGCTAACACTGACGTCTGTCGCTCTTGGCAGAAAGACACATGACTACTGTCAAACTATTGAAAAATAAGGAGGAAACTTGAAATTCTCACGCATGCGCAAAAATACACTATAGCAACCATTGTTAAATGCAGCTGAATCTCTTCGCTCGCTAAGAAAAGTAGATCAGACCAGTTCTTCTAAGAACTCACCAAACGCCAAAGGAAATAAGTTAAATTAACCGCAAAAGAAACTGCAAGAAAGTCATCTTCTAAGAACTCACTGGAAGCTGACCAAAAAGAATCAAAATCCAAGCCCTAGCCACAAAAATAACTAGATATTGTGGCTACTATACACAATCTACTAATAAAAACAAGTAAGTTTTCTAAAATAAACTACAATAAATTAACCAAGTAACCTCACACTGTCACTGATTAGGACTTTGTAACGTGCATCCAAGAGATAAGCGCCCGCGTGTTTGCGTGTTGTGTGGGTACGTGGGAGAGACGGATGAGGGGAAAAGACTTACCTTGAGACCAGCTCAGCGTTACCGACCAAAAATAGAAAAGAAAGACCAAGATGGCGGCCGCCGTCTTTTGTAAAGTATGATGTCTCGCAAAGTCACACGAATTCTCGGAATATGCAAATTTAGCCGGCCTAGAACGACGATAAAAGCGGGTGATGAGAAAGACGTTGGGAGAGCGACGATCGAGTTGGCCGGGGAATCGTGTGGCTGTTGCTTCTCGTGCCGTGTGAGAATATTTTACCGTTGTTGGATTCCGTGCAGAACCGGTGTATATACGGTTATTGAATTGCTGCAACATTTATAACATCTTTTCCTGAACTTGCCGTGTTAAAGAGAGAGTCGGGCGCCATCTTGAATTTTTCCTTACACATATTTGTTACAAGCTATCTCGGCCATTTGGCCTCTAGGACTATGACCGAGTCAAAATTCGACTTAAAGCTCATACCTGAGTTTGACGGGTCCACGTCCATCGTCGACTGGGTTGAAAGGGTCGAGCTGACGTGCGACCTTTGTGAGGTGAAAAGGGTACACACTGTGATTCCCCTGAGATTGGCTGGGGGTGCCTTGAGTGTATATCAGCAACTCAGTGCTGCCGAAAAGGGAGATGTCACCACAATTAAAGCTGCGCTGTACAAGGCATTTGCCATGGATCCTTGTACGGCCTATGAAAAATTTGCTTCCAGAAAACTTCTACCGGAGGAAAGCGTGGACGTTTTCTTCGCTGAGTTAAAGAAACTCGCAGTTCTGTTCGGTGGAGGGGTGTCGGAGCGGACGCTCGCGTACGCGTTTGTGGCGGGCCTTCCCACTCGGGTGAAGCAGCTACTGAGAGCCTCAACCAGCGTTTCAACAATGACAATGGAACACTTGATGAGGAGGACCTGGGGGAACCAGTTGTGATGGCGACACAGACAGGCCAGATTGGCGCTCGGGAGATTCCGAATCAGAACCCTGCAAGCAATGGGAAATGTTTTCGCTGCGGCCGACGCGGACATTTTGCAAGGAATTGCACCAACAGGGGGTGTGTGCGCTGTTTTAATTGTGGCGGTTTGGGGCATCTAGCCCAAAACTGTGCGGGAAACGTATCAGGGGAGAGAACATCAGCGCCGCCCTGCTCCCCGAGCAAAATTTGAACAAGGCGCAACGAGTGATGACCGCCTACGTAAACAGGATACCCTGCTCAGCACTTCTCGACTCAGGCTGTTCGCATACTATAGTGAGCGCCAGGCTGTGTCCAAGTTGGACTAAGAGGAAGATCAAAGTCACCACGATAGGAGGCGAGACCCAGACATGCTGTGGAGCTGGAACTGTCAAGATCTACACGGACACCGGTGCAGCCACTAAGATCAATGTGCTCGTGACCCAAGGAAATCTCCTAGGGTTTGACCTGTTGCTCGGATACGATGCCATCAAGGCGCTGGGGGGAGTCGCAATTCATCGGGATGGAAAGGTGCGATTCTTGGAGGCCCCAGTGTGTGCAGCGCTCCATATCGATCGGCCGGATTTTACAGTGGACTACGACTCGCGCAAGAGGGCCTGGATTGCATCTTGGAAGTGGACCGAGGGAATGGCACCGACTAAACTCAAGAATGGGGTTGCAGAGTACCCTATACCCAGTGAGGCCCAAGCAGAATACGAAAGGGAACTAAAGGCGTGGATCCAAGATGGCTGGTTTATCCCCTACCCTGAGGACAAGCTTGGGCCTCCCAAGGGTCTAATACCCTTGATGGCAGTAGTCCAGCATAACAAGTCGAAAGTACGGCCCGTGCTGGACTATAGGGAGCTTAACAAGCATATTGAAGCCTACACTGCCGATGCTGACGTATGCGCCAGCAAGTTGAGGGAATGGCGTCAGAAAGGCACTAATGTCTCGATATTGGATTTGCGAAAAGCCTATTTACAGGTGCGAGTTGATGAGACGTTGTGGCCGTTCCAGACAGTTTGGTTCCAGGGGCAGAGGTACTGCCTTACACGCCTCGGCTTTGGCCTAAATGTGGCACCACAGATCATGAAGACTATTGTCAACACAGTATTGTCCCAAGAAAAGCCCATGAGGGACTCAACGTCAGCTTACATTGATGACGTATACGTCAATGAAGATGTACAGTCTGCGTCGTGTGTCAAAGAAAAGTTGGCTCAGTTTGGTCTGGAATGCAAGAATCCCGAACGTTTAAGGGAAGGAGCACGTGTATTGGGATTGGATGTTTATGAAGAATATGGCACCCTACACTGGAGGCGTGGCAGTGAAATTCCAAGCATCCCCAACCTCGTTACAAGGCAGACCGTTTTTTCTTGGTGTGGAAAACTTGTTGGTCACTTACCGGTCTGTGGCTGGCTCCACGCAGCTGTTGGTGTAATTAAACGCAGAGCAAATTTAACAACCACGGGTTGGGATGACATATCCGATGATGTCCTACTAACTCTGATGATTAAGGAGACACTGGAGAGAGTGAACAAGAAGGACCCTGCCTGTGGGCGGTGGTGTGTTAACGGAGACAACGTAGGTGTGTGGGTTGATGCCAGTTCTTTGGCGTTGGGAGTATCATTGGAGCAAGGAGGAAACATGTTCGAGGATGCGTGTTGGCTGCGGCCTGTAACAGATTCTCAGCATATCAACCTGGCAGAGCTGGACGCTGTTGTAAAGGGGGTAAATCTGGCCCTGCAGTGGCAGTCTAAGAAGTTGAACTTGTAAACAGATTCTCTCTGTGTCTACCACTGGGTGTCTGACACACTTTCAGGACGGACACGAATCCGTACCAAGGCAGCAAGCGAAATGTTAATACGGAGAAGGCTAGACACGCTAAAAAACCTGGTATCTGAGTATGGGCTATCACTGAGCGTCACTCTGGTGCCATCACATTGTAATCGTGCTGACCAACTGACCCGAGTACCTCACAAATGGTATGAAGCCGCGAAGATGGGAATGGAGATTACTGCTCGATCTTGTGCAGTTGCAATCGACCCATGTCAAATACAAAAAATTCATGCACAGAGCGGACATCCGGGTATCAAGAGGACCCTTTATTTTGTGAGGTGCGTATACCCAGCAGTGACCAAGATGGATGTCAGACAGATCGTCAGAAATTGTGAGGCTTCCCAGTGTATTGATCCTGCACCAGAGCGATGGCAGAAGGGTCGCTTGGAAGTTGAGAGTGTGTGGCAGCGGCTGGCCATGGATATTACCCATTACAGTGGCAAGCCCTTTCTAACTCTCATTGATTTGCGGGCCTACGAGATTTGCGGTGTGGCGGCAGATGACCAGACAGGATTCAGCAAATGTTGTTCGCCACCTATCATCCATTTTTTTTTAGCGAGGTGCGCCGGAAGAGCTCCTGACTGACAATGATACAGCGTTTTGTAGCCAGCAAGTCCGGCAGTTGTTAGATGAGTGGGGCGTCCGACTACGGTTGCGATGTGCGCATGTGCCGTCAGGAAATGGCATTGCTGAAAGAAGCCATCGCAGCATCAAGAGAATTGCTGCCAGGAAGCGATGTACTATTACGGAAGCCACATATTGGTACAACATTACGCCAAAGGACGGGACGTCCCCTTCAACCGCACCTGCGAATGCTATTTACACGTACCGAGTCGGAGTGAAGGGAATCAACACTACGCAGCCAGCCGACAAGGGAACATATAACAGATATGAAGTGGGAGATCCAGTGTGGGTGCGGCCCCCAGGAAATCGGTGCACCGACAAGTTTAAGCGAGGACAAATATCTGGAGTGATTAGCCAGCAGTCTGTTTTGGTCAATGGAACCCCACGACATGTGCGAGATCTTCGCCCAGCTACCGAGGTGCGTCACACAACTACAGAAGAAAGCAGTGAAGCGTCTAGCGATGAGCTGCCGATGCACGGATTCAGTGAGCCCCCTCCAGAGACTGATAGCGATACTTCATCTGATGAGGCGGAACCAGATCCAGAGCCCGAATCTGAAACAGTGAATGTACCTCTTCGCAGAAGCACACGCACTAAAAGCCCCCCCCCAGTGCTCTCTATGTGATCATCAGATCAGGGGGAGTGTAACGTGCATCCAGGAGATAAGCGCCCGTGTGTTTGCGTGTTGTGTGGGTACGTGGGAGAGACGGATGAGGGGAAAAGACTTACCTCGAGACCAGCTCAGCGTTACCGACCAAAAATAGAAAAGAAAGACCAAGATGCAAATTTAGCCGGCCTAAAACGACGATAAAAGTGGGTGATGAGAAAGACGTTGGGAGAGCGACGATCGAGTTGGCCGGGGAATCGTGTGGCTGTTGCTTCTCGTGCCGTGTGAGGATATTTTACCGTTGTTGGATTCTGTGCAGAACCGGTGTATATACGGTTATTGAATTGCTGCAACATTTATAACATGTTTTCCTGAACTTGCCGTGTTAAAGAGAGAGTCGGGCGCCATCTTGAATTTTTCCTTACACATATTTGTTACAGACTTCCTATAAAGATAACAACTACACTATTGGTGTATATACCGTTCCACACTTTAACTATTGGTGACGGGGCAGTATCTCAATTCTACGAGAGTTGTCTTGCTATAAGATAAGTGATATTATAGTAAGATACACATAAGTGTTATATGTTTACATTTAATAAAAAATGCCAAAGTCAGCACGTAGTAAAAAAGCTCAGAGAAATATAGACTATGAAAAAAACAAAGTCAAGGTATTATCTGAGCAAAAAGAATACTATCAGAAAAATGCTGAAATAATAAAAATTAAGTATCATGCAAATCCTGAGGCAAAGAAGGCTGCCTCACGTGCTGACTCAAAAGCACGGTATAACAGGGATTCTGAGAAGAAAAAAGCTGCCTCACGTGCTCTTTATAACAAAGAACCAGTAAAAAAGAAGGCTGCCTCACGTGCTCTTTATAACAAAGAACCAGAAAAAAGAAGGCTGCCTCACGTGCTCTTTATAACAAAGAACCAGAAAAAAAGAAGGCTGCCTCACGTGCTGACTCAAAAGCACGGTATAACAGGGATTCCGAGGGAAAAAAAGCTGCCTCACGTGCTCTTTATAACAAAGAACCAGAAAAAAAGAAGGCCGCCTCACGTGCTGACTCAAAAGCACGGTATAACAGGGATCCCAAGGGGAAAAAGCTGCCTCATGCACAAACTATTATAAATATAAATATCAAAAACTGCCAAATCTTTGCCAAAACGCCAAAGAATGAACCAAGAAAAATTTAATAGTGAAGGTATGAACATTTTAGAACTTTATAATACTCTAACTGTTTTATCAGAGAGGCGGTAGCACTCTCTATGTAATATAGAACCGATGGAGGACCAAGAGACAACTCCTAAGGCCCAAAACCCAAAGACCTAAAACCCAGCAGGAAGCGACCTGCTACTAATGGAGGCGGCAATGAGCCGCCTCCTAAAAAAGACAATACTATCATGAATGTAAGTTTAAAAATAAGACTGTAAGTAAAAATACTAATTAACAAGAATAAAAAAGCATCGGAAATGCAAAAGGATATAGGGATGGTATGCCAAAAAGTATATAAACAAGATAGCTATGAATGGCTAGGCACATGGAAATAGAATTGCATCCAAAGTATAGCCCTATAGCTTTTTACAACCGTAATGATGGCACGGAATGAAGATTGGAGAAAAGCTATAGGGCTATACTTTGGATGCAATTCTATTTCCATGTGCCTAGCCATTCATAGCTATCTTGTTTGTATACTTTTTGGCATACCATCCCTATATCCTTTTGCATTTCCAATGCTTTTTTATTCTTGTATTTACAGTGCCACCAGAAAGAAAGTCTGCACTTGTCATTTTTTCAAAAACTGTAAATTTAAGCTAAATTGAATGTAACTATTTAAACAACACAAACTTCAATTAATTCGCCTTTTATTCCCCTATAATTTTACCTGTTCATATTTGACTTTTAATTGAAGTATCCTAGTGTTCACATCAATTTTAAAAATTAACTTCAAATTGGGAAGACAAAAAGAAACTCTGGAAAATTGTTATTTAAATGTAACTTTAGAACATTAATTCAACACAATACAACAGGAATAATGAACTAGTTATTATTTAGTCGCACCACCCTTCTGCAATTTGGCAGCCTGCAAATTTTGGGGCATTCTCTTGAATTTGTTTGCAGCAATACTCCGATGAGTCTCTTTAATTTTTGTCCAAAGTTTTTCCAGATTTGAATTTTATCATTATGTAACTATTGTTTGCTGTAATGCCATACGTTTTCAATAGGATTGAGGTCTGGAGATTGTGCAGGCCAATCCAAACATCATCATGCTTTTCACAGAACTTCTTGACATTGCCAGCTGTGTGAATGGGAGCATTATCTTGCATGAAGATGGGATTATCATTGAAATTCTGGCCAAAGTAGGATAAAAAATGCTTTGTCAACATATTAATGTACTTGGTCGAAATTATTCGACCTTGCAAGTGGACCATTGGCACTAATTTAATAATGCCCCACACCAAAACTGAACCTCCACCACCTTGCAGCATTGAAACTCTACGCCTAGGATTAAATTCTCCATCCTTCCTTCGACGGACGTACTGCCTACCATCACTGCCTAGCCTATTGAACTTGCTTTCCTCACTAAAAATCATTTTCGACCAATATGAAGAGTCATGATCTTCATTGCATCTGACAAAGTTCAAATGATGCTTTCTGTTCTTTACAGAAATCATTGGCTTGCATCTGGAACACAGTCTCACAAATTAAATTCCTTCAATCTGTTTTTAACTGTGGAAAGAGAGCACTTTTTCACAAGATTACACTGTTGTTTGATTTGGGGAGTCGTTTCAAATCTGTTTCTGAGGTTGTGAATCTTGATAGCATTATCTTCTCCGTAAGAAGTAACTCCAGAAGTAACGACCAGATTTAGGGGCATCACACCGTTTTGTTTTTTTTTTGGTGTTTTTGCACAGTCATTTGTATCGTTTTCTCATCACATTTCCATCTGCGGTCGATTTCTTGATTAGATAAACCAGAAAGATGGAGATTGATGAGCTCCTGACGATCCCTAAGAGAGACTCGAGGTATATGAACTAAATGTTACGTTTTATAACCTAGGAACAACAACGCTTATGATTAGAGATGCTAAAAAGTGAATATTTTATGATCAGAGAAAAGGTGGATATTTTAAGCTGGTTTTAAGCTCATTTGTTGTTGCAGAGCTTCTTTTTGCTTTCCCAATTTGAAGCTAATTTTTTTAAAGTGACGTGAATACTTCAATTAAAAGTCAAATATGAACAGGTAAAATTATAAAGGAATAAAAGACGAATCAAATGAGGTATACATTGTTTAAAGAGTTACATTCAATTTAGCTTAAATTTGCAGTTTTTGAAAAAATGACAAGTGCAGATTTTTCTTTTTGGTGGCAAAACTGCCACAACTCTAACCTTAAATCGGATCCGTAGTTTACGTTGCACTAACTGCTTTGAAACAAAGTCGGATATTAAATTATTTGGCACACATATTCAGTTAAAAATCGAGAAAAAATTCCTAACAACCTGCATAACTTTAAAGTATAGAAACGAATTGTAAGATTTGATATCTTTTAAACTTAAAAAAAAAATTATGGTTAACTAAAAATGGCGATCGATTTTTTTTAGGTAATCTCTAATTCCAGGATTATTATTATTGTTGTTATTGTTGTTGTTGTTGTTGTTGTTGTAGTAATAGTAGTAATATCAACATTTGGATGCTTTTAGGAGGATTTATTTCCTTGAACATCAGGTCAATTCTTTTAACTTAAGCTCTACCTTAACACTTTCGTCGTTCCTAACAGGCTAGCCTTTTGCAAAATTGGAAAAGAAATTGTCTCGTCAATCTGATTAAGCCATTTATGGTGACTTTTCGTTTTGGTCCCAAGCAGAATGGGAATCTTGACTTCTTTACATTTCCATAGTTTCCATTAACCAATATTTCAGATCTTCATATTTATATTTTTTATTTTAATGTTTTTTTTTCTCGTATTCCGCTATTGAAAAAGTTAAGTTTATGATTAAACAAATTCTCTTGTTTTTTTTTTTGTTTTTTTAGAAAAACTTTGTCAAGTTTGCAACGTTGAAATACCTATATGCGCTATTGCACATGCCTCAAAGAAGTTTGACCATGTCATCCTCCTGTATCACTTCTGGTTTATGCTCATACCACTACTTATTGTGGTCTAATTCATAGAGGTTGCATATATTCTAATATAAGACCTGAGTAACTTTGCGTTGTATCTCTGTTGAGCTAGCATCGTGCATTTTGATATAATATGCACTAATGTTTCTTCCCTTTCTGCAGTTTTGTCAATGTAGTGTTTGACGAATCTAGTGAAAGCTGCTGGTTCTTGGGCTTCCATTAAAATGCTCTCAGTAGATTTTTTAAGATCGCCGGACCAACAAATTTCAGCTGTCATTATTTCTAAATTTAGTATTTTTTGAGAATACACTGTGCAGTTTCTTTCCAAATATTTTTTTCACCTATCTTTTACAACTACTGACACCTTTTAGCTTTTAGTATCTTTTAGCTTTTTACTTCATGAAGAAGAGTTTCATTACTTTCAGAAATATATTAAGAATTTCTGCCTCTGTATTTACCACATCTTCAACCTTCTTTTATAGGTAGATATGATCGATCTACATCTCCTTTCTTCTCAAAAGCCCCATAAATTTTAAGAATTTATGTGTTTTTTGTGTCCAAACATTTTAATTCATCTACATTCCAGTCAAGTAAGTATACCAGCGGTACCTCAAATGAAAGCTACTGCTCTGGAATTGATGGCATATATTGTATTGCGGGTGTGGAGTTCTTTTCACATTCATAACCTGCTTTCACATTCTGTAAAAGAAGTAACAATCGGATCACGCTGATGACAAAAAGCAAAAAGGGACAAACGCCCTGGAAAATCCTTCTCTTAATTTTCTCCTAATTTTCACTTTGTCTAATGCAACATTACCAAATATTAAATTGGTTCCCCAATTTTTCATGCTATTCTTTATAGATGGTCAGTTTTTGTGGGCTATTCTGAAAATGTTCAAGCATTTGAGTACCCAATAATGGGGCACCATGCCAAATGCCTTCTTATAACCTACCCAGTCCATGACAAAGTTGGTAGATCTTCGTTTACATTTTTTAAGGATCATTTTATCAATCAGAAACTAACTCTTGGTACCTCATAATCTTTTTTGGTAGCCTTTCCATGTTCCTTAGGCAGGAAATCTTTTTTGACGATAGATACAGAGTGGAATGATAAATTTGTCGCATTAAATAAAACAACACTACAGCTTAATTTTAAAACTTTTATTGAAAAAATCAATTCAGGTAATTTGATTATGTAGTAGAGCTGACATCTATTCAATGTAACCGCCTTCAGCCTCAATCACCGCCTCAACTGGAACTGGGAGCATACCTTTTTCACAAGTGCTGTCAGGAGGTCGACGGGAGCTTGGCAGGGGCCTCAGCCAATACTCAGTGGATGGGCCAATCAGGCTGGTTTTGGTGTTGTGGGAGGTCATGTTGGTGATGTTCTCAATGTATGACCAAACGAAATAATCCAGAGAGGTCTGGTCAGGGGAAGAGGAGGGCCAGTGAGAGAAGGATACAAAGTCGTAGCACTCTTTCTGAAGCCAAGCCTGGATCTCTTTGGACCTGCTGCTACACTCAGGGTCTGCCAGTAGCCACCTGATTGCACCCGGAGATTACCACACTGTTTAGCACATCCAGGTACACTTTGATGTTGGATTTCAAACTGACTTCAAAGATATACGATGACATGACGTAGCTCTCACTTGTAACCACACCAAAAACCATAACCGTGGATGGAAACTTCATTGAACTGTGCCCTCAAGCATTGAACCGTCCGGATTTGCATTTTGAGAGTGCTGGGAATGGTCCTGTTGTCATAACTTTGATCTGTAGAGAGAGCATGACTAGTGGTGCATCTCCGATCTCGCTCGTTCAATATTGTGTCATTTTCAGGCATAATAGGCTTCTATTGCTCTTGGGATTTGTACACAACTAGCCAACTAATAAATAGCCTGTAACAAAAAAAGAAAACTGTTTTTATCAAAGGGAAATGGAATCATGTCGTCTTTTCTATAGCAACAATTTTATCATTCCACCCTGTACTTTCAGACAATATGTTATTGAAAAGTTTCCACATCAATGAGAGGCAAGTAATTGGTCTATAGTTTGTCACTTTTGTCTTATCTTTACTGATCAAGACTGTAGTGGCTATTGTCAGTCATTAGTTGTTTAGCATTGTTGTGAGAAGTGGGTGAAGAACTGGAAGGTTTTTAAACCAGTATACCTGGATCCTATCAGGTCCAGGGGCTTTCCAATTTGAAGACTTTTTAACCTTCGTCTTCAGAATTTCAACGATGACTGTTATGTTCATTTGTTGCTCTATTCAAGAGGACATTTCGCTTTTTATATCTTTAATTCATTCTGCATCATCTTGATGTTTTACTTCCTTTTCCCAAATGTCTTTCTGGAATACACGAGATTAGTCAGACTCAAGTATAACGTCTTTCCCTCTTTGAATTTTAGTTAATTAAAAGAAATTTCTGGTTATTCTCGAACAGTCTGTTCTGCCGATACTGATTACTTCTATCACAGTAACATTTAACTTTGTAACATTTAATTTTGTAACGTTTAACTTTGTAACGTTTAACTTTGTAACATTTAACTTTGTAACATTTAACTTTGTAATATTTAACTTTGTAATATTTAACTTTGTAACATTTAACTTTGTAATATTTAACTTTGTAACATTTAACTTTGTAACATTTAACTTTGTAACATTTAATTTTGTAACATTTAACTTTGTAACATTTAACTTTGTAACATTTAACTTTGTAAAATTTAACTTTGTAACATTTAACTTTGTAATATTTAACTTTGTAATATTTAACTTTGTAACATTTAACTTTGTAACATTTAACTTTGTAACATTTAACTTTGTAATATTTAACTTTGTAACATTTAACTTTGTAATATTTAACTTTGTAACATTTAACTTTGTAACATTTTACTTTGTAACATTTAATTTTGTGAGGTTTACCTTTGTAAAATTTAACTTTAACGTTTATCTTTGTAACATTTAACGCTAACGTTTAACGTTGTAATATTTAACTTTGTAACGTTTAAGTTTGTGACGTTTAACGTTGTAACGTTTAACGTTGTGACGTTTAAGATTGTAACGTTGTAACGTTGTAACGTTTAACTTTGTAACATTTAACTTTGTGACGTTTAACTTTGTAACGTTTAACGTGATGGAATGTATTAACAGAGCGAAAAAAATGCGCAAGAACAGCTTGAATGATAAATACGAATGAATGGTTAACTGCTATTGAAATTGAAAAACTAAAAAGAGAAATTGAGAAACTTTGTAACATTTAACTTTGTAACATTTAACTTTGTAACATTTAACTTTGTAACATTTAACTTTGTAACATTTAACGTTTGTTTTAGTTGTGATACACTATTTTAGTTCTTCAATTACACAATTAAAAACTTTTCTCGTGTTTCTCGTGTATGACAAATTGATGGATTAGAACTTTCTGTTATTTCCGGCAGTTTTTACTTCACTTAAAACGTTGTAACAATAAAATTGTGAAGAAATGTTTTTGAGAGGCGATATAGATAATGAATGCATCAAAGATGGAATGTATTAACCGGGCGAAAAAAACGTGCAGGAACAGCTTGAGTGATAAAAACGAATGAATGGTTAGTCCAATTTGTTTTAGCGATAGTGTTTCGAGAGTTTATCTGCATGCAAGCCTGGGAAGCCTCGTTCTTTCCACTGCCAGACATGATGTTCCAGTCCCACTTCCGTCATTTTTAGTTTGATATTTTTAAATACTCATATTAGAATAATACAAACACTGATTTGTGTAAGGTTTTCTTGATATTTAAACCTGCTTTTTCTTATCCATCATAATTATTATTATTATTATTATTATTATTATTATTATTATTATTTTTTTTTTTCTTCTTCTTCTTCTTCTTCTTCTTCTTCTTCTTCTTATTATTATTATTATTATTATTTAGAAATAATAAGATAATAATATAATAATAAGATAATATGACAATAATAAGATGATAAGAAAATAATAAGATAACAAACAGATAATAAGATAATAAAAGATAATAAGAAAATATTACGATAATAAACAAATAATAAGATAATAATGAAATAAGATAATACTAAAATAATAAGAAAATAATAAGATAATAAGAAAATATTCAAATAATGAGGAAATAAGTTAATAATAAGATAAGATAATAAGCAGATAATAATACAATAATAAGATAATAAGAAAAAATAAGATGATAATAAGATAATAAGAAAACAATAAGATAATAAGAAAATAGTAAGATAATCATAAGATAATGCGAAAATAATAATATAATAATAATATAATAAGAAAATACTAAGATAATAACAAGATAGTTAGAAAATACTAAGATAATAATAAGATAATAAGCAAATAATAAGATAATAATAAGACCTTAAGAAAATAATACGATAATAAGAAAATAATAAGAAAATAATAGAATAATAATCAGATAATAATAATATAATAATAAGATAAAATAATAATAAGATAATAAGATAATAATCAGATAATAATGAGATAAAAAAAGAAAATAATGAGATAATAATAAGATAAAAAATAATAAGATAACATGCTAATAATAATATAATCATAAGAAAATAATAAGATAATTATAATATAATAAGAACATAATAGGATAATAATGAGATAAAAATAAAATAATAATAAGAAAATAATATGATAATGAGATAATGATTAGATAATCAGAAAATAATAAGAAAATCAGAAGATAATAAGAAAATAATAAGATGATAATAAGATAATAAGATAATAATAATAAGAAAAAAGATAATAATAAGAAAATAATAACATAATAACATAATATTAAGAAATTTATATTATTTAAATAGCGTAGTCCCATCAAAAACCGCCTGGTTTGGTTTTTTACCGCAGAAAGATTCATATGGAGTTTTAGATAGTGTTTTGTTAAAGCACCTGTTGCGTATATAGGCTGCCGCCATAAGTGCATACGTCCAGAGGTTTTTAGGGAGTTTTGATTCAATGAGTAGGCATCTTGCCATTTCAAAAAGTGTCCGCCACGCACGTTCAGCAGTCCCGTTTTGGTGTGGCGATCTAGGAGCTGATATTTCATGCCTGATATGATGGTTAATTAGTAAAAGTTCAAAGTCTTTATTGGTGAATTCCGTACCGTTGTCAGAGCGAATACACTTGATTTCACCGTAGGGGGCCATGTCGGCTAGATATTTCTTAGTTGCTAGCAGGGTATCAGATTTGTTCTTTAAAAAGTAAACCATTATTAAACCTGAATGGTCATCTACGAAATTCAACACATATCTATACTGTTCTCTTGCCATCGGTTCTGCGGGACCGTTCAAGTCACAATGCACCATTGATAGGATTTTTTTGGCCTTTTTGTCTGGTATCTTGTTTTGATAGTTTGTCATTTTCCCTTGCGTACAGACGTCGCAGTTGAAGGTTTTTGATGTTTGTATTTGCATTTCATCAACTACAGTCGGCAACTTTTTGATATCAGGAATATTGCAGTGTCCAAGAATTTTATGCCATGTCTGTAGATCATGGCAGGCGGTTTTTGGTGGGACTACGCTATTTAAATAATATAGTCTTCCATTTTCTTTAATGTCGAATACAGTTCCATTCGGGTATACCAGTTTTGATTTATTGGGGCTAAAGTTTATATTTGCACCTTGTTTTGTGGCAGCTTGTACAGAAAATATATTTTGTTTAAATTTTGGGATTAGAAGAGCGTTTTCTAGAATACAGAAACACAGTTCACCTTTATTGTTCTTTAGCGAGATTTTCGCATCGCCTCTTTTCAAAACGATATCATTGACTCGACTCCCGTCAGCTAGTTCTACAAAATGATTTTGTGGCTTAAAGTTGGGATCAGAATTGATAAAATCAGATTCCTTTGTAATCACATGTGCCGTGGCCCCACAATCGACAAGAAAATTATTATTGTTTCTTGAAGTTTCCAATGTAGATACAGGACTCAAAATGGCGACTACATTAAAAATGTAGAGAGCTCTGTTAGCGAACATACATTTTTATTTTCGTGTACATTTGTACACGAAAATAAAAATGTATGTTCGCTAACAGAGCTCTCTACATTTTTAATGTAGTCGCCATTTTGAGTCCTGTATCTACATTGGAAACTCTTGTGATTAGGTCGTCCACAATTATAGCAAATAATTTTTGTACCTTTTTTTAGGAAAAGACCTGCTTTTGGCAAAGTTGCGTTTTTTATTCCTGGCATGGGTATAATTCGATTTTGGTGTTTTTATGTGTGTATTTTTAAATTTCATGATATTTGTGGATTCGTTTTTTTCTGTGATCATTTTTTCAGTTTCTTCGTAACTTCTGAGTGCTACCTTGAATTGGCTAAAAGTCATGGGTTTTTCTTTCTGGGTTATCACGGTGGTAAATGGCTTGAAATCACTCGGTAATCCCTTAAGGACCATGGAAATTAACAGACTGTCACTTATAACTTCACCAGACATTTTTAAAGAATTTGCAGTTGTCTCGGCTCTTATAATATAATCAGTAATAGTTTCGGCTTCCATTCGTTTTAGAGAGGTCAGTTCAGTGTATAAAGAAATAATTTTGGGTTTTCCTTTCGATAAATAATGGTCTCTCAATATGTTTAATGCTTTGCAGCCGTCGTTCAGGGCTTCTCTCATTACCAGTGATAGACTTTGGTCATCTAAACACTGTATTAATTCCGCAAAGACAGTTGTGTTCTTTTCAATGAAGTCGGGGTCGTTTCTGTTTTCAGGTTGTGTTTGTAGTACTTTGTGTAGCTTTTGGATTCGTAGATATCCCAGAAATTTAACTTGCCACAATTCGAACTTTGATTCGGATCCATCGAAATAAAGACGCACGCTGGGCCCATAACCTCTAGAAGTGTAAGCCACTTTGACTTTCAGAACAGTTTCAGATGGTTCGCTGTTACACACAAGTCCTGGGAGATGACTTGTTTGTAGTAGACAGTTCCACAGAACAAAATATTCTTACCGTGTCGAAACCCGGGAAAAGAACATGTAAAATTGCTCCCGAAAAGGTTTAATATTTATGAAGCAATTCTGGTTTCTGATTGGTTGGTAGCAGAACGTGAATTTATTTGATTCGTCAGTTCTTAGCAGCATCGTTTATAAATAGAATAGTCCGACTGTGTGGGATCATACCCCATTATAGAACCAAAATATTGCAACAAAAGATAAAATAATGAGAAAATAACAAGATTAAAAGATAAAAATAAGATAACAATGAGATAAAAATAAGATAATAATAAGAAAATAATAATATAATAATAATATACTAAGAAAAAAACAGGATAATAATAAGATAAAAGGATAATAATAAGATTATAAGATAATAAGATAATAATAAGATAATAAGAAAATAATAAGAAAACAATAAGATAATACCAAATAATAGGAAACAATAAAGATACTAATAAGATAATACTCAGATAATGAGATAATAATTAGATAATAAGAAAATAATAATATAATAAGATAATAATAAGAAATTTAAATAATAATAATATAATAATAAGATAGTAAGATAAAAATAAGATACTAATAAGATAGTAAGATAAAAAATAAGATAATAATAAGAAAATAATCAGTTAATAATAAGATAATAATAAAAGAACAAGATAATTATATGATAATAATAAGATAATAAGATAATAATGAGAAAATAATAAGATAATAAAAAGATAATAAGAAAATAATAAGATAAAAAGAAAATAATAAGATAATAAAAATAAGGTAATAAGATAATCATAAGATAATAAGAAAATAAAAAGATAATCACAAATTGTTAAGATAATAATAAAATAATCAGAAAATAATGAGATATTTATAAGATAATAAGAAAATAATGAGAAATAATAAGATAATAATATAATAATAAGATAATATGAAAATAAAAAGATGAGAAGAAAATAATAAGATAATAAGATAGGATAATAATAAGATAATAAGAAAATAATAAGATAATATGAAAATAATAAGTTTATAAGATAAAATAATTAGCAGATAATAATAAAATAATAAGATAACAAGAAAATAATAAGGTAATCATAAGATAATGAGAAAATAATAAGATAATAATGGGATAATAAGAAAATAATAAGATAAGACATAAAGAAAGTAATAAGATAATAAGAAAATAAGATAAGATAATAATAACATAATAAAATAATAATAAGATAAAAAATAATAATAAGATAATAAGAAAATAATAAGAGGATAAGAAAATAATATGATAATAACAAAAAACTTAGATTATAAGATAATAATAAGATAACAAAAAATAATAAGATAATCAGAAAATAATGAGATAATAATAAGCTAATACGATAATAATAAGATAATAAGAAAATATACGATAAAAAGAAAATAATGATATAATGAGAAAATAATGAGATAATAAGATAATAAAAATAAAAAGATGATAAGAAAATAATAAGATAATTATAAGATAATAAGATAAAAATGCGATTATCAGATAATAATAATAAGATAAGAATAAGATAAGATAATAATAAAATAAAAAGAAAATAATAATATACTAAGAACATACAATAATAAGATAATAATCAGAAAATAAAGATATAATAAGAAAATAATAAGACAATAATAAGATAATAAGATAAGATAATAATAAGATAATAAGATAATAAGATAATAAGATTATTATGAGAATATAAGAAAATAAAAAGGTCATAATAAAATAATAAAATAATAAGCTTATGACACGATAATAAGGTAATAATAAGATAACAAGAATATAATGAGATAATAAGAAAATAAAAAGATAATAAGATAATTATAAGATAATAAGATAATAATAATAATATAATAAGAAAATAATAGGATTACAAGATAATTATAAGATAATAAGATAATAATAATATAATAAGAAAATAATAAGATAAAAAGAAAATAATAATTAGTTAATAAAGAAAATTATAAAATAATGATAAGTCAATATGATAATAGTAAGATAATTGGAAAATAAGAAGATAATAAGAAAATAAGAAGATAATAAGAAAATAATAAGATAATAATAAGATAATAATATAATAATAAGATAATATGACAATAATAATACATTAAGAGAATAATAAGATTATATGGTAATAATGAGATAATAAGATAATTAGAAAATAATAAGATCATAAAAACATAATTAGATAAGAAAATAATAAGATAATAATAACTTAATAAGATAATAATAAAACAATACGATAATAAAAAATAATAATAATATAAGAAAATAAGAGGATGAAAAGATAATAATAAGATAATAATAAAATTAAAATATAATAAGAAAATAATGAGATAATCATAAGACAATAATGAGATTAGATGATAATAAGATAATAATAAGAAAACATAATAATCAGATCAAAAGAAAATAATAATACAATAAGAACATGACAAAAAAATAAGATAATCAGAAAATAAAGATATAATAAGAAAATAATAAGATAATATTAAAATAATAAGATAATAATAAGATAATAAGATAATAAGATAATAAGATTATTATGAGATAATACGAAAATAAAAAGATCATAAGTAAATAATAAAATAATAACAAGATGATAAGGTAATAATAAGATAACAAGAAAATGATAAGATAGTAAAAAATAAAAAGAAAACAATAATAATAAGATGAGGAGATAATAATATAATAAGATAATCAGAAGATTATGAGATAATAATAAGATAATAACAAGATAATAAAGAAAATTATAAAATAATAATAAGTCAATAAGATAATAATAAGATAATAGGTAAATAATAAGATAATAAGAAAATAAGATCTTAAGAAAATAAAAAGATAATAAGATAATGAGAAGATAATAAGAAAATAATAATATAATAATAAGATATTAACAAAATAATAAGAAAATAGTAAGATAATGAGGAAATAATAAATTCATAATCAGATAATAAGATAATAATAAGATAATAGGAAAATGATAAGATAATAATAAGATAATTAGAAAATAATAAGATAATAAGAAAATAATTTGATAAGAAAATAAGAAGAGAATAAGAAAATAATAAGAAAATAATAAGTTTATAAGATAATGAGATAATAAGAAAATAAGAAGATAAAAGGAAAATAATAAAATAATAATCAGATAATGCGAAAATAATAATATAATAAGATAATGAGAAAATAATAAGATAATAAGAAAATAATATTATCATAATAAGATAATAAGAAAATTATAAGATAATATGAAAATAATAAGATGATAATAATATCATAGGAAAATAATCAGATAATAATGAGATAATGAGATAATAATAAGATAATAAGAACACAATCAGATACTAATAGGATAATAACTAAAAAACTAAAAAAAATAATAGTATGATAAGAAAATAAAACGATAATGAGAAAATAATATGATAATAATAAGATAATAAGAAACTAATAAGATAATGTGAAAATAATAAAATAATAAGATAATTAGAAAATAACATAATAAAAAATAATAATATAATAAGATAATGAGACAAAAAAACGATGATAAGAAAATAAAAAGATAATCAGAAACTAATGAGATAATAATAATATAATAAGATAATAATTAGATACAGAGAATATAACACGATAATAAGAAAATAATAAGATAATAATAAGATAATAAGATTATTAGAAGATAATTAGAAAACTATCAGATTATAATGACATAAAAAGACAATAAGAAGATAATTAGAACATAATTAGATGGTAATAAGATCAGATAATAAGATAATAATAAAATAATAAAAAAGATAATTAGAAAATAATATGATAATAATAAGATAATAAGAAAATAATAAGATAATTAGAAAATAGTAAGATAATAATAAGATAATAAGAAAATAATAATATAGTAAGAAAATAATTAGATAATGATAAGATAATAAGAAAATGATAAGATAATAACGAAATAATAAGAAAATAATAAGATAAAATGATAATCAGAAAATAATAAGATAATAATAAGATCATAATAAGATAATAATTAGAGTATAATAAGATAGTAAAATGAAAATAAGAAAATAATAAGCTAATAAGATATTAATAAGATAAGATAATAATAAGATAATAAGATAATAAAAAATAATAGGATAATAATATGATAATAAGATAATAATAAGACAATAATGAGATAATAATAAAATACGATTATAAGATAATAAGATAAAAGTAAGATAATAAGAAAATAATAAATAATATTAAGATAATAAGAAAATAATAAGATAATGAAAAAATAATGAGATGATAATAACATTATTATCTTATTATTATCTTATTATTTTTTCATTATCTTTTTATTTTCTTATTATATTATTTTTCATTATCTTATTATTTTCTTATTATATATTTCCAAAATAATAAGAAAATAATAAGTTAATGAGAAAATAATAAACCAATAATAAGATAATTAGATAATAATAAGATAATAAGAAAATAATAAGATAATAAGTAAATAAGAAGATAATTACAAGTTTATTAGATAATAATAAGCTAATAAAAAAATAATAAAGTGATAAGAAAATAATAAGTTAATATTAAGACAACAAAAAATAAGAAGATAATGAGAAAATTATAAGTTAATAATAAGATAATTTGAAAATAATAAGATAATAAGAAAATAATTATATAATAATAAGATAATATAAAAATAATAAGATCATAATAAGATAAATATAAGATAATGTGAAAATAATAAGATAATAAGAAAATAATAAGATAATAATAAGATAATAGGAAAATAATCAGATAATAATCAGATAATAAGATAATAATGAGATCAATAGAAAAAATAAGATAATAAGAAAGCAATAAGGTAATAATAGTATAATAACAAAAAATAAAATAATAATGTGATAACAAGAAAATAATAAATTAATAAGAAAATGATAATATAATAATAAGAAAATGAGAAAATAATAAGATAATAAGAAATAATAAGATAATAATAGGATAATGAGAAAATAATAAGATAATAAGATAATTAGATTATAAGACAATAAGAATATAATAAAAATAAGAAGATAATAATAAGATAATTAGAAAATAATAAGATAATAATAAGATGATAAGATAATAATTAGATACAAAAATATAATACAATAATGAGAAAATAATAAGATAATAATAAGTTATTAATAACATAATAAAATTGATAATATAATAATAAAATAATAAAATAATAATAAGATAAGATAATAATAAGATTATAAGAAAACAATCATATAATATTGAGATAATAAGACAATAAGAAGATAATTAGAACATAATAAGATGGTAATAAGATAAGATAATAATAAGACAATAATAAGATGATAAGAAGATAATAAGAAAATAGTAAGATAATAATTAAATAATAAGTAAATAATAAGATAGTAATAAGATAATAAGAACATAATAGCATAATACGATAATAATAAGAAAATAATAAGATAATGATATAATAATATAATAATAAGATAATAAGAAAATTATGAGATATTAATAAGATAATAAGATAATAATAAGATGATAAGAAAATTATAAGATAATAATAAGATGATAAGAAAATAATAAGATAATAAGATAAAATAAGATAATAAGAACATAATAATGTTATAAGAAAATAATAACATTTTAATAAGATTCTATGAAAATAATGAGAAAATAATAAAATAATAAGATAATTATAAGATAATAAGATAAAAAGAAGATAAGAAAATAATAAGGAAATAATAAGATAATAAGAAAATAATGAGAAAATAAGATAATAAGATACTAATTAGATAACAAGAAAATAATAAGAAAATAATAAGAAAATAATAATATAATAATAAGATAATAAGGTAATAAGAAGATAAGAAAATAATAAGATAATTATAAGATAATAAGATAAAAAGAAGATAAGAAAATAATAAGAAAATAATAAGATAATAAGAAAATAATAAGAGAATAATAAGATAATAAGGTAATAAGAAGATAATGAGATAATCGGATAATAATAAGATAATAATAATATAATAAGAATATAATAATATAATAAAAAATAATAAGATAATAATAAGATTAGGTAATAATAAGATAATGATAAGATAATAAGAAAATAATAAGATAATAATAAGAAAATAATAAGATGATAAGAAAATGATTAGATATTGGAAAAAAATCATATAACTGAGAGTAACTAACCTGAAGTGAGTTTGCGAAAAAAATACAATTTTCTTCTCGACCTTCTTCTCAGGTCTTGTAACCATAGTAACATAAAAAAAAGTATGAAGCACTCTTCACAAAGGAGGAAGGTTTTTATAACAATTACCTTACTCTATTAGTATAAATAACCACAAGGCTATTGTTCTTCTTGGCTGTTAGAAGAGCATCCTCACCTCCGGCAGCTAAGTAAGTTATGTGTTATTCTCTACACTCTTCCAACAGAAGGAAAAAAAAAAGGAAAAAGTGCATTTTATATATATATATATCTTCATAAAAAAAAAAAATTTGCGTGACCGTGCAGGGGGACTAACAGGTGCTAGGCCTCAGTCAAGGGCCACCTGGAGATACCAGTGGTACCCTCATTCTGTCCCTTAGCCAAGGCTCCGCTGTCAGTTGTAGTTTATAGTCATGCCCAAGACTACTCCTATTGAGCAGGTAATAGACTAGGTCTTCCCTTTCGTCTCTTTCGAGGTGCACAATCACTACAGTACCATTTCTGTCTAGCGGGTGGAGCCAAGTCAATTCCAACACTCTTTAAATGATACCACAGCAATCGCAACATATCATATCTTGGATCCCTGGAGGTCTATTGCAGGCAGGACACAACCAAATGGTGTCATCTCCTTCCGAAAATGAACCAGAGGATTCCTGGTTTTGACTGCTACCTGCAGCAACAGGCGAGGATGCACCCGCCTGACTTGGTTCACTTTCCTCAAGATCATCATCAGATTGCGAAATTTCTATCGGATATAAATTCTTTAGCAAATGGACGTTCACTAAGCCATCACCCTGTCTGACACAAGCTGTCCTCACCACTCCATCCTGTCCTGGGAGAACCTTAAGTATAGTATCCAACATCCAAAAGGGTCGTGGTTTTAAAGGGCTCTTGATCAAGACTACATCATTTCTTTTAATGCGATTCTGGAATGGTATCTGAGATCTTCCTGGCATCCTTCCTCTAAGATCAAGGAGGTACTCCTTGTACCACAGTTCTCTAAATCTTGACAACCATTCATCTCATAATCCAATTGTTTCGATCAACCTTCTCCGGCTGGGAGCAACCATGGTGGAGAGATCATCTCCTCCCAATGGTAATAATAGACCAGGGCTTTTATTGGGTCTAATAAACATATTGGGTGTGATAATCATTGGTTGCCTGTCAGCGGACTCTTGATAAGTAAGGGGCCTGTTGTTTACAGCCCGCTGAATATCTGAGACAATAGTAAGGAAAGTATAATAATCTAGCTTACCTCTACCAATAACTTTGTATAGGCAAGATTTTAAAGTCTTGATGCTACGCTCCCATACTCCCCCAACCCAGGGGGAAAATAGTGGAATTGTCTCCCACTTAATGTTACATGACCCAAACTTGGCCTAGTAGTCTTGGAGAATACAAAAGGGCTTAAACAGTCTTCCACTACCCAGAAAGGTTTTTGCATTGTCACTGAGAATCGACTCTGGAACACCATGTGCATTAGTAAATCTGACTAATGCCTGAAAAAAAGGACTATATACTCATGTCTGGCACCACCTCTATATGCACTGCTCTTACACTCAAACAAGTGAACAACAACAGATACATTTTTTTCTCAGTTACCCTCCTTCACCCAAAAATGTCCTGTGAAGTCCACTCCAGTGTTCCTATAAGGAACCTCAAATTCGACACAAGAAGTTGGTAGATTGGCTATGTTCTCAGGCAGAATCGGTCTAGAATTGTATCTTTTACACTTTGTGCAGGAATTAAGGGCATTTTTGACTGCCTGCCCTCCTTGAGGTACCCAATAGCCACGACATCTCAATTCCGTTAAGGTTGACCCTATACCCAGATGGGAACATTTAAGATGGCAGTCTAATATCACAAGTCGGGTCAGGTGATGATTCTTGCCCAGCAACAAGGGATTCTTAACTTCATAAGAAAACTGAGAAGACCTGTCCATGCAAGCGGATCAACCCTTCCTCATCCAGAAAAAGATTCTGAACCCGATTAGGTGCAGGCTTTACCATAGGATTCCGCAGGTAATTCAAATCAGTAGTAAATTCCTGCGGTTGAGAACATTTTATTAAGTAAATTGCAGCTTTCTTGTTGTAGTTGTCTTCCCTTTTCCTCATCAAGCCGATGAATCGAAAGACCAAAGAAGTTACCCTCAACAAATGGGTAAACATTGAGAACCGCTGCATGGAAACCACCGTAGTACACTCCTCATCCACAATCGCAGCAAAATTTGTTGACGAACGAACCATCTACTGGCACCTATCATCAAGGCAGGGCAACTCCTGCTCCAGCCAAGTCAAGACCCCACCGTGCAACCAAGAACGGCCATGGTACCAAAAGTCAAAGTTCTCCCAGAACTTCCTTATCGTTAATCATGATTAAGTCGGCCACGTTTTCTGTGGTAGAAACATATCTGAAGGTTGGCCTGATGCCGTAGTTGGTTTCCAAATCCAGGCTCATTAGCAGAACATCCTTCAGCCTGTTTCTAGCAAAGATACTTTTACTAGTCATCGTTTCTGACAAAATCCATGACAGTACTACTTGTGCATCTGTCACCACGCACAACCTAGAAGGGCAGACACCCTTGCATCCAACCAATATAGTGGGCAAACACTTCAGAACAAGAAATACCACCATTAATTCTAAAGTTGGTAATGTCTTATCCTTCACTGGAGAAACTCGTGCTTTGGCAAAGATCAATGCAGAATTGTTGTCCTGAACATAGTAGGCTGCAAATCCATATGCTTCTTTAGAAGCGTCACAAAACAGATACAGCTCTCCAGGTCGGTTCCCGTCATGAGCCTGTCTGCAGAAATGCATGTCACTCAATTTTGATAAGTTTTCTGCCAGGTTTCTCCAAGAAGACTGAAACTCTGGAGGGACTTCCTCATCCCATTTCACACCTCGCTTCCACAATTCTCCCACCAAAATCCTACTCCTTATAGTCACGAACAGGCAAAAGAGATGAGATCAAATACTCTTGCCGATTCCGAATGCACTGCCATCACACTTAACAGGGGCAGTGCGGAGCTTTTCTGAAATAGGATCATACCGGTACCCGAGCACTATCTCCCATCCGACCTCATGAGTACTCAATATACCATCTTTCCTCATCTCCTCCCTAAGGCTGTCGCAGTTTGAGTTACATGACTATACCACAAATCCACCTTCCTGCAACCGCCTCCTAACCTGAGAATACAGCCTTACAAGCTTTGCTGGGTCAGACTCAGTCATCATCAGATTGTCAACATAAAATTGGTTTTCTATCGCAACTCGACATTCATCAAAAGGATACTGGGCTGCATGAAACTTCAGGATACTCCCCAATATAAAGGGACTCGAGGTAAATCCGAAAATCAGAGTGGCATAGTGGAAACATTGAAGGCGATCACCATCCTTAACAAAAAAGCAGAACCTGTTCTTGTCTGCCTCTAGTGCAAGGCGAACCATCAAGAAAGCTTTCCTGATGTCCACAAGCAAGACAAATTTATTCGATCTAAAAGACATCAACAAGTCCAACATATCTCCTGTCATCTTCACACCAGAGTAGGCCACCTCGTTAAGAGAAGCAGAGCCACCGACCTTCAAGCTACAGTTAAATACTGGCCTGATTTTAGTAGTAGCTGCTGAATCTGTCTTGAAAATGGGTCGATGAGGTATCCAGACATAATCCGCAAAATTTTGAGGATCCACCTGTATCTCCTCAATAATGCCCTCCTGTTGCTGCTGAAGGAACACATACTCTTGGTACAGCCCCTTTTTCTCCAGGCTCCTAACCACACGATCCAAAATGTGCAAAGCAATAGCATGATTTGAAGGAACTAGAGCCAGTTTATCTGCATGCCAGGGTAACTGCACATGATATTTCCCATCCCTGAAGGTTATAGATTCCTGAAACCGCTGAATCATACCCTGATCATATCCTAAAATCTCTTCTCTGTCGTGAATGCCCAACGACTCAAGGCTGAACATTTTCTCCAATCCTCTTTCCACATTGCTGAAGGAGAAAACATCCACCCAGGGGTCTGCATTGGTAGGATCAGCTTCCAGGATCAAGCAAACATGTGATGAAATATTCTTCATTACTGAACTGAACAATGTAGAATCTCTTGAAATAGGGTCAGGATTTGTAGGAAAAAAAGAGTCTACCTCACCAAAGGGAATCAAACCAGCAGGAACAGAGAAAGCCCGACCTCCCAAGCAAGGCATCAACTGTAAGGGACCCAAATGTTGCACCAGATCCAGACCAATAATTCCACCAAATCAGTGCCTGACTCAAATTGCCCAGCCAGAGAATATCCAATTTGTTTGAACTCTTCCAACAGTAAGTGCCAATTTTTTAAATATAAAGATAGGTCCAATGTGTTGGCAACCAGCACCGGAAAGTGCCCCACATGACCAGACCCTAAGTCCACGTCCAATTTCACCTCTCTGTATATTTGCTCACATTCTCCAAGAAGAGTAGTCAGTCTCAAATGACAATCCAAACTGTCAGAACTCAAGGAACCCAAGGAATGCAAGACATCACCAGACAAATACGTTCGGCCACTGCCAGTATCCAATAGGGAATTTACAGAGACAGTCCTTCCTCCTCGACCAAAGGTAACACAAATAAGAGGAGGTAGTTTACTCGAGTAACCAGAGGGAGTCTGACAATCTATGCGGAAAGAAACATCTCGGTTTGTAGTGGCTCCTCTAGATTTTGAAATGGTTACCCGAGAATTGTTTTGATGGCTATTATAAGCACCAGGCAACCCGCTACCTTTAATTAGCAAGTGTTTGATTGTCTCACTGGTGTCTCGCAACAAAACTGACAGAAAAAGAATTCTAGTGCCTGATAACTGAATAAGCTCTCCCTTTAATGCCTCAGAAATTTCAAAAAAGTATTTTGGCCATTAATCGGGCCCCTGCTGAACCATCCTCAGAGAAATCACAATCGAGAGAGCTGGCCAGTTCTTCCAGGATGGAAGCAGTTCTGCTGATGAAACTCCCAAAATCCTCATAAGAACTCTCCCCTTTGGGGGAGAAATCAATAATATCTTGGAATATCTTATCAATGATGTCACTAACATCTAGATATTCTCTTTTTAATACTGCAAGTGCTTGCTGATAATTTGCATCGACACAACTCAAATGATTAATCAGCAGCAGCTGTCTCCCTGACAGAAAACATTTTAAAAAGTTCAATTTTTCTGCATCATTTGCCATGCTGCTGCACAATTTTCAAATCTTGACAAAAAATTGTAAAAACTCATTCTATTGTTTTCCATTTCACAACCACTGAACGTTGGTCCGGTGGTCTGAACCTGAGGAAGTCTGACAGAGAATGACGAATGAGCTCTATCCATAGAAGGTCCAGGCATATAAGGCAGGGAAAGTCGCTCCAAATAACCACCAACCTCTGGAGGATGTAACTGGAGAGAGAGATCCTCTAATTCCTTCTGTATATTCAGCTGGTAACTTAGTCAATCGGACTCCATAAGCTCTCTTTCCTCTTCGGAGACACAGGAAAGTTGCAACTTGCAGATGGAGATTTCAATTCCGTTGATATACTCCAAAATTTCTCTGTGAAATACAGAAAATATAGCAGGAGTAATCTCTGTGCCACGGGAAAAACGAAGCCTACCCTTGATTTTCATCTTCAGAATGGAAATCCGGTTAAGGTGTCGCTCCCTGGAATCTGCCACAGTTGAAGTATCAGAGGTTTCCATATCCCTGTAAGGGTAATTGACAATTTCCAGAATTGTCAATAATTGCTATTACTAATGACGTTCAAAGTTCCATTAGGAAATTGTGTTGAACTTTGTATTTTTTTTTGCAAATTGTTAAAAAAAAAAGTCATATAATTGAGAGTAGCTAACCTGAAGTGACGTTACGAAAAAAATACAATCTTCTTTGTGACTTTCTTCTCAGGTCTTGTAACCACAGTAACATAAAAAAATTATGAAGTACTCTTAACAAAGGAGGAAGGTTTTTATAACAATTACCTTACTCTATTAGTATAAATAACAACAAGGCTATTGTTCTTCTTGGCTGTCGGAAGAGCATCGTCCCCTCCGGCAGCTACACCCAGGTAACTTATGTATTATTCTCTACAGATTTGGGTAACTATAAACTTTGATACAACGTCTAGGACCACTCGGCCATATGTCACTAGGACAATTCTTAGTTGGTTTTTGTTAATGTTAAACCTATGTTGTTATTCAAGGTTTTCTCTCTCTATTAGAGGTGTCCAAATTGCATTCAGCTCTACGCTTGGTTTGCTCAGTAGGTTGCTATGTCCGAGCATGTGAGCTGTTTCTTTAAGTTTTCTCACTTTCCAGTGGGTCTCTCTGTTTATTATCTTTACTTCATCCCATAGGGGGCGATGGTACTCCCTCTCTATCCAGACATGGTTGGCTATACCCGATTTCTTTGTCTCCCCTTTAGTTACCGCTTTTCGGTGTTCTTCCACCCTTACTTTAAGAGGGCGGCATGTTTCACCCTTGTAAACCTTTCTGCAACTGCATGTATATGCAGTTCTTGGTCATGTTCTCCTCCATGCGGGGCTTCACTCGTACCAGGTGTCGTCTGAGTGTTGACTCGCTCTTGAATACCGTCCTCATGTTGTAGGGGGCACATATTCTCTGAATCTTTTTGGAGATGCCTCGTATGTATGGTAGTCAGACCGTTAGTGGTTTTTGGGCTTCATTCTCCTCTCTTATACTATTAACACGTCTGGTGGATAGTATGCTATCAGGGTAGTTGTTACGACGGAGGGTATTCTTCAACCTGACCCTTTCTTGGTGGTATGTAATGGTGTCGCTCCTTATTGTCTCTGCTCGATGTTGTAGGCAGTGTTCGATTCCATGTTTGATACTGTATGGGTGATGGGAGTTGAAGTGAAGATAGGCTTGCGATATACGGATGTTTTAAACCCATGCTCTGTGCGTGATATGAGTATATCAAGGAAGGCGAGTTGGTTATCTTTTTCTTTCTCCATTGTGAACTGTATCGATGGTCTTATTGAGTTCCCATGGTGTAGGAGAGCCTGGATATCTTCCTGATCAGGGCAGAGTATAAAGGTGTCATCAACGTATCTTAGCCACATGGTGGGCTTTAAGGGAGCTGAACCTAAGGCCATGTCTTTGAAGTATTCCATGTATATGTTCGCCATCTCTGGTGATAATGGCGAGCCCATAGCTAGTCCCTCCTCTTGTCGATATAGGTCAGTACCCATTCTGAAGTAGGTTGTTTCTATGTAGAATGTCAGCATTTCCATTAAGTTTGGCAATGGTACACATGTGCGCTCTTCTATGGAGAGGTCCACAGCTAGTTTGTCTTGCAAAAATAATAAACAGAGAGACCCACTGGAAAGTGAGAAAACTTAAAGAAACAGCTCACATGCTCGGACATAACAACTACTGAACAAACCAGGCATAGAGCTGAATGCAATTTGGACACCTCTGATAGAGAGAGAAAACCTTGAATGACAACATAGGTTTAACATTAACAAAAAACAACTAAGAAGTGTCCTAGTCGAGTGGTCTTAGACGTTGTATCAAAGTTTACAGTTACCCAAAGGTGCTGAGTTCAATCCTGAACGAAGGCAGTGAAAAGTAACATTCATAAACAGAGAATCAGCAACTATGTCCCAGAGCCTAACTGGAGTCCGAACACGGTACCCCTGTAATAATAATAAAGGGTTGGGTTCGAGACTCCTAACAAATGGTTCCCCAGTTCGATACAAAACACCTGATGAAGGCTGGAGGACAAAGCGGCCGAAACGTTGTGACTATAACAACCAATATGAGGAAGTCAGTCCGACAATCTCAATAAATCAATTAAGAGCCTTAGTTGAAGCCAATCCATGCATAACTGTTTAAGAACTTGCTTCTGAATTAGACGTAACATATACGACAATTTCCAATTACTTGAAAGAGATTGGAAAGACAGAAAAACTTGATAAGTGGATGCCACACAAATTGAACACCAACCAAAAAAAAAACGCCATTACGAAGTGTTATCTTCCCTTCTTTTATGCAACTGTTTCTCGACCAAATTGTGACTTGTGATGAAAAGTGGGTTCTTTATGACAAGCAGCAATGCTTAGCTCAGTGGTTAGACACCAACGAAGCTCCACGTCACTTCCCAAAGCCAGAGTTGCATCAAAAGAAAGTTATGCAGACTCTTTGGTGGTCTGCAACCAGTCACATCCATTACAATTTTTTGAATACAGGCAAAACCATTATGGCAGATAAGTACTGTCAACAAATGGATGAAATGCATCAGAAACTTCGACAACAACACCCAGTATTAGTCAACAGAAAAGGCTCAATTCTCCTTCACAACAATGCCCGACTGCACATTGCTAAATTGACCCTGCAAAAGTTGAATGAATTGGGCTATGAAACTCTGCCTCATCCGCCATACTCTTCAAACCTCTCACCTACCGACTACCATTTTTTCAAGCATCTCGACAACTTTTTGCATGAGAAATGTTTCAAAAACCTAAGCGATATCAAAAACGCCTTCAGCGACCTTATACTCACCAGAACACAAGATTTTTACATTACTGACATAAATACACTTTTGTTTTGCGTTGGCAAAAGTGTGTTGATTCTGATGGTGCTCATTTTGATCAATAAATTTTGTTTGAGTCGAGATATGTTCACCTGAATTTAAAAGTTAAAAACTGCAAGAACTTTTTTGTCAACCTTCTCAACGACTGATTGTGATACTCTGCTTGAAAGTACTTCCCTCAAGCTCCTAGGCTTAACATTCATAGACAGCATGAATTGAAACAAATATATTTAGGTAATTGCCAAGGCTGCTGCGAGGAATGTGGGCTCTCTCTATTGTGCTAAAAGGCTACTCACGTCTGAGGCTCACCCATGCATGGAGTATTGTTACCACATCTGGGCTGGTGCATCTGTCACTAGTCTTCCGCTCATAGACAGAGTTCAGAAAAAAGACTCGTCAACCTGTCCTGCACTATCGATTAAATGCCAACCTCTGTCCCATCACTGAAACATGTTATCCTTGTGCCTGTTTTAGAAATATTTCTAATGCAAGTGCTGTGACGAACTCAAAGCACTAGTAGTCCCTCGACGTAAATACCCAGGACAAACCTGGCAAGCAGCAAAATCCCACCCCTAAACTGTACAGATCCCTACGTGCCATAAAGCCTGCTACTGAAATAGTTTTTCCCTCGAACTACTGCACTTTGGAATTCCCTCCTGGGCTTCACTGACTCTACTGACATGCAGAAATTCAAATGTAATGTGAACAGACATCGTGCTGCCTAACTCCCTAAATAGTATCCCTGCAAATCTGATCCCAAATAGTAGCCCCTCTCTTTGTGCCTTGTTTGGGTCGAAAAACAAAAGTAAAAATAAAGAAAAATTGTTCCTCTGATGAACCAAGTATAAATTTTTTGAATAAATATGTTTCTTTTTGCACATTTTTAAATATATACTCTCTTTAAATATAATAAAGGAGAATGTCCATAAAGATTTTTTTACATGTTTATTTACTTTTATGAATGTATAGCATGTACCATTTTTTAACTAAATATTTTTAGTTTAATATTTTAGATATAAACACATTTTCACAGAAATTAATGAATAATAACAGTTTCAAAGATATGAATATTTCAAATTTAATGCAAACATGCTTTCAAACATAATATGAATCCAGTAGATGATATTGGCAAAAAAACTTTTTTTTAAATTAGTGATGCCAAAAAAATTCTTGGAGGTAGTTTCAACTTCTCATACCTTTTATTTTCACTTATATTCCAGGATCCTTCAATTGTGTTTGTGCATACTGTTGGATTATCAGGATCCACAAAATTGTACTTATGGTTCACCGCAAAGTCATCAGTTATTATGTGTGTTCCTGGTCGAACATATTGTGGAATGATGGGTAAAAGAGTTTCAGCATCTCTTTTTTCAACCGGAACCATCATCGTCACATTTATAGCTCCACCATACCGAGAACCCATTGTCCTTCCTTATATCATCCACAATTTGCGATACATAAATTTATTTTCAGCAATTTCAACTGTACAACCAGGACCATCCATTTCAACAGATTGTCAATTAAGCACATGCCACACATTTTACAAAGAAAATTATACTAGTCCAAAAGACTTCATGGACAAACTCTTGTCTCTTTTGTGACATTGATTTGCATTGTGACATTGATTTGCATTGTGACATTGATTTGCATTGTAATATTGATTTGCATTGTGACATTGATTTGCAGCTTATGGATCATCAATAAATCAACTCAGCTGATTAAGCATCAAACAAGATTGTTAAAAAAGGAGCACAGAAGCAGTTTTATTTTTTATGCATTTGGGACAAACACAACAATAGCCATCGCTACATTTCTGCACATTTCTTCTTTGTAATAACATCATTGTAGGGGATTTAGTCGATAATCACCGATGTATGTTATCACAGATAGGTAAATGTGTCCCAACCTCTAACAAAAAATAAAAATAAAAGGTTGTCAAAATCAGCATCAAGGCGAAAACGATTATCTATATGTTAATATGATAGCGTGTGTGTTCTTTTGTGTGTCACGCTTTCCGGCAAATTTCATTGGTTGAGATTTAATTCCGGATTACACATTAATTCCAGAATATACATTTACAAATGCTCCAGGTGGCATTCGATGAGCATGTTCTCACCACTATATTTGTTTTTAGTTTTATAAATTTAGGGGTTTATCTTTCTGGTAAATGCAAAAGTTGTTCAGAAATAATTGATTTTAAGTTATTCCGTAGTAAAAAAACGATAATACAAACCTCTCAGCCGGCGGACACTATAAATTTTCTAATTTAAAATATTTGGGACAAAAATTGATGCATCACTGCAGTTCTATATTTTGTAATAATATCTACAGCATTTATTTGGGTTTTTTTCGTTGTTTATTTTTTTATTGCTTAAGAGAGAGAGAGAGAGAGAGAGAGAGAGAGAGAGAGAGAGAGAGAGAGAGAGAGACCAGACGACCGACCGATGCTGTTTTTTTTTGTTATTCAAAATATTATTACTACTACTACATTTTCATTTGTGTGTGTACTTACGCTTATCTATATGTGTGTGTGTGTGGGGGAAATAATGCGCTTCTGTAATTTTATTTTTTGTAATCATATTCATAGCAGTTACTTGTTGTTTTTTCACTGTTTAATTTGTTTACATTTTTTATTGTTTGTGTGTGTGTGAGAGAGAGAGAGAGAGAGAGAGAGAGAGATAGATAGATAGATAGATAGATAGATAGAGAGAGAGAGAGAGAGAGAGAGAGAGAGAGAGAGAGAGAGAGAGAGAGAGACATCAACTGACCGACCGGCCGATGCTGGTGTTTTCGTTAATCTATATATTAATACGATAGTGTTTGTATTACTTTGTGTGTCACGCTTGCATCTTTTTCCTTTCGAGTGGCTGTCGTTTAATAATTGTTGTGTCTTTCCATTTCTTGTAATAAATAATTTTGCCAAGAATTCTTCATAAGTTTTGGTTTCGTTTTCGATTATAGATGATGGCACTCAACTCATCTATTTTTGTATTTTTAGAATCACTACTTTATATTGTTTTTCAACGGTCATGCTTGCATTATTAAATCGGGAAAATAAATAACTCACCTCTTTTTTATTGTTCTATTCGCTACTGTATTAATATATACACTTGCTTAGATAAATATTTTTACAGTTTTAACAAAAAGGCTAGAATAATATGATGATGGTGTCTTCATTTATGTTGAACGCCCACAGAATACCCAGCAGCAATATATAAATATTCTTAAAAGAAGTGTCCTGGCATAAAGTCAATGTTTGTAACTATTTGTGTGGTCGTGAGGACTCTATATAAGATTAGAGTCTGATAGAATTTGAATTAAAATATATAATGAAACGCAAGAGAGAAAAATCTTTCTCTTTCTGAAGCAAAATGTTTTTTAGATATAATTTTTTTCTTTTTACTCTTTTTAGAACAGTATTATTAGAACCACTCCAGCGTCTTCATTGTGCACTCGTTTCTCGCAAAATATCTTTCAAGCAGTAATCCAGAAAACACATGTTAGTTAGAGGTAAAAATTCCTCAACAATTTCATCCATGATGTGTAAAGAACATATAATAGATTTAATAAAGGGCTGTTCCGAAGTAAAACTTTCTATTCGACAGTTTAAATATTTTCAAATTCCTTTCAATTTTTTCTCATTTTAACAAAACATTAAAAATGGTCGTAATAGATTAAATAAAGGCGTTTTCAGAAGTACAGAAAATGGAATTATTGGCAAGGTTTTCTCACTTGAACATAAATAGTGACAAGGATCGTAATAAATTGCGTGGGTTTTCACATTTATTAAAAGAACGTAATTGGGCGTATTAAAAAAAAATTTTTTAAATAAACAATGTAAAAAAAAAAACTTATTTGATAAAATAAAGATTACGAATTATTTCTTCTTATTAAAAAAATTGTGCAAAAATCAACAGTGAAAAAGAAAAATTAACTAAAGGTACTTATATGAAAAATTTACATTTATAAAAGTAAATAAACGGATATTCTGACCCCCCCCCCAAACAAACAAGCAATAACTCGGAACTGTTACAAACTGGGACAAGAATTAGGTTCGCTGTTTACTTCCACCCCCACCCTGCTAATTAGAAACAGTTAATATGCCAGACTGCTGGTTAGCCTAATCCTACAGGCAACCACATCCACAGCCGGATTTAGTTTGTAGGAGTATATTCACGGGACAATTAAAGATAAATTTAATGGGATCGCCGATTAACAGAAAGGACTCATCAATCTACATCCTTACATAAAGGAATAAAAATGAAATCCGAAAAATAACGGCATTCAACAAAGAACATGAAAAATCACTAACATTAATATTCCTAACACGTAAAAGAATGCTGTTTAGTTTATATTAATAAAATAAACAACATTCTTTTACGTGTTAGAAATATTAATTTAAATTGTTCCAATATAAGTATTTTCTTGTGTTGGATGTTCATAATGAAGGATTAATGAAGTGAGGATTTTGTTAGAATAAACGAGGCTTGAAATTACTGATTTCTTATGACAAGAGTGATGCTGCTGCTGCATTGCTGCTGCCTGCCTGCAGTGTCGCACGAAGGCTTCCTATGAGCTTAGATATAAGATCGTTTTATTTATTATTATTTTTTTTATGTTGAGAATTTACAATTCTCGACAAGAGGGAATGGAAATTCCCCATATGCAATAAATAAATAAATAAATAAATAAATAACAATTATGAAATTTTCAATATTTATCATGAAATTTTCCCTTCGTCTGTCAAGCAATCAAGCAGCATTGTTGCATATTGAGCAGACGCCTTTTACGTTCTTGCATATAATGTCATTGTTTAAAGCTGAAACTTTAATATCGACAACATTTTTTGATAAATCGAAGAATAAACATAGATTTTAACAAATAATTTGATTGAAATTGACAATTATTAGTAAAAAATAGTGGAAGAATATTAAATTATATATGTGGTATCAATTATTTTTTTAGTCACAAAGTAATTTAAATTGTTTTACAAGGGAGGGAAATCTTCATGCATTTTGTAAATAATTCATGCTGGAGTTATTTCCCTTGCACCAACATTTAAAATGTCTGGCTCGCCGACTGATTTTATATTATGTAATGACACAATTATGCCAATGAGGGACGATCTCACTGCTGGGCATAGCTTTCTTTTGTTGGAATGAAGTAAGGTTCGATTCGGTCATAGGAGGCGTATTCTACCAGGCATTACTCTTTCTTTATGGAAGTTGGTGGTGGTGGCTTATTGCAAGGTTCATTGCTGACTCGTTTTTGTTGACTGGTGCAGTGCCGCACTGCCGCAGTGGTGCATTTTAGTGAAATAGAGATAATAATGAGCAGGAATTCAAAGGAGGAAAATAGACACACGTGTTCACTGATGAGAAGAACTCTTTATTAAGGGAAAAGAACAAAAAAGGAATTATGGGATATGTACAGGGAAAGGGAGGTAACAGAGATACAAGAGTTATCGGACTTTCAACATCCCTGCTTGCTCTTACAGTGTGAGCGTTTTTGTTTTTTTTTTTGTTTTTTTTGTGTGTGTTTATAAAAAAAGAATATGCGTATATATAAGAGCATCATATCGGCAAAAAGACGAATTTAAAGTCCGAATAAAAGTGGTTTGAATTTTTCTAGTTTTGCTCGGGTTGGGGGTTTGGTCGTGATGTCTGCGAGCATGTCTGTTGTGGGGCAATGGGGCATTTATGTTGCCGTTGTTCAAAGCGTCCCTGATGAAATGATATTTTATGTCTATGTGTTTGCATCTTTGTCGATGCACTGGGTCTCTAGAAAGTGCTATAGCGCTTTGACTGTCCTCGAATATTTTAATGGGTGTGTATCCCTTGTACCAGCCCATTTCTTTTAGTAAATGTGTGCGGTACATACTTTTGGGTTGTTTTTGCTAATGCCAGATATTCGGCTTCGCATATGGATAACGCTACCGTGGGTTGTCTTTTCGACTTCCAGGAAATGGGTGGACCGCCTTTTGTTAAGCTGAAACAGTATCCAGATATACTGTGTCTGTCGTATTGGTTTGATGCCCAATCGGCATCGCTGTACGCAAATAGCTGGAGTTGATCGTTTGATTTTGTATAGCATAGTTGGTGTTGCATAGTACCTTTTATGTACCTCAGTACATGTTTGGCTGCTGTCCAGTGCTGCTCATGCGGTTTTGATAAGTGTTGGGACAACTTGCCAACGATATAGCTTATATCTGGTCTGGTACAGATCATCAGGTAGATTAGGCTGCCGACGACTTCACGGTACTTTCTGGGGTCGATGAGGTCAGAGTCATTTTCGGTTAGATCACACTTTAGTTCACATGGAGTTGTCCTGGGTTTGCAATTGGTCATATCGAACCTTTCCCGTATTTTTGTGACGTACCATTCCTGGCTCATCAGTATACGACTTTGAGTTATGTCGAAGTCTATTCCTAGGAAATGCCAGAGTTTTCCAAGGTCCTTCATCTGAAATTCGGACATTAACATCTGCTTGGTAGTGTTGAGCGAATCATTATTATTGGCTGCGATAATTAAATCATCGACCCATGAGATGATGGTGATTCGTTCCTTGCTGTCGTGTCGCATGTAGACACAATGATCCACTCTATTCTGAATGAAACCATTTTTGGTGAGGTGGTCGTGCAGGGTTTGATTCCAATTTCTGCCCGATTGTTTCAGTCCATATAGGGATTTGTTTAACATACAGACTGGTTTCTCGCCCGTTTTCCATCTCGCTTCAAATCCCTCTGGTTGCTCCATGTAAATCTCGTGGTCAATTGGGGCATGGAGGTACGCCGTTTTGACGTCCATTTGGTGTACGATGAGATCGTATTGGATAGCTACTTGCATTAGTATGCGGATTGATGTGATGTCAGCTGTTGGGGAGAAAGTCTCTGTATAATCTACCCCCTTGGTTTGGTTGTAACCCTTTGCAACAAATCTTGCTTTGTATTTCGGGGATCCGTCAGGGTTTTCTTTAATTTTGTATACCCATCTACCGCTGATTGTTGTTTTGCCTTTGGGTAGAAGTGTCAGCTTGTGCACGTCGTTTTCTTTCAGGAAATTGATTTCCTCCTGCATTGCTTTGATCCAATGGTGTGCCACTGGGGAGGTCGTAGCTGCTTTATAGGTGTGTGGTACACCATGTGCGACTTTGTAGCAGTAGTCGAGATTGACAAGTGTGTGACCACTCTCGTCTTGAACTGTCGTTACATAGTCCTCTAAGTAGCTGGGCATCTTGTGTTCCCGCTCTGGGCATCTCCGTGCTTTCTTCTATGATATTGAGTGGTTCATCAACACTAGACTGTTCTCGGTCTTCTTTCGGTTTTAGATTTTTTGTCAAATCTCTTTGGAGGAAGTCCTCGTCATTATTGCTTGGTGGAGAAGTTTGGTTTTGTTGTACGTCAGAGTTGTTGATGAATTTTACTTGTCTGTGTTTATACACTTTCTCACTTTCAGGGTGGTAAATTAGGTATGCTGGGCTGATTCTGTCATATTTGATAAATATCGCTCTCTGACATTTTGGGTCCAGTTTCCCTCTTGTGTTGGAGTAGGTGTAGCACACCGAACCGAAGATGTGCATTTTCGAGAGGTCGAGTTTCCTCCCGGTTATTTCGTAATATGGAGTTTGTTTCAGGCGGTTGTTGAAACACCTGTTTCGTATAACTGCGGATGTCATGACAGCATAGGTCCACAGGGTTTTGGGTAATCCACTCTCTATGATCATGCATCTCGCCATTTCGAACAGTGTCTGCCAATTTCTTTCGGCTGTTCCATTCTGGTGAGGTGAGTATGGTGCTGAGGTCTCATGTTTAATTTTGTTTTTGCAGACTAATTTCTGGAAATCGTTCGACTTAAATTCTGAGCCGTTATCTGTCCTCAATATTTTTATTTCGCCGTAGGGTGAGATATCCCAAATGAATTTTTCGGCGGCGAGTGTGGTGTCGCTTTTATTTTTAATAAAATACACAAATACAGCACCGGAGAAATCATCAGTGAATGAGACAGCGTATCAATTTCCGTTTAAGTCTGCCGGGTTTATAGGGCCGGCTAAGTCCGAGTGAACTAGATGTAGTATGCTGGTTGCTCGTTCGTCCGGATGTTTGTTTCTGCTTTGAGGGAATTTTCCTTGAATGCAAATATTGCAATTTCTATTGTTTGCGTTTTTGGTTTTATTTTCATCCCACGAACTACAGTGGGTAGTTTCGTTATGTCGTCATAGTTACAGTGGCCGAGTATTTTATGCCACGTGTCGACGTCATTGATGGCAGCTGTCTTCGGTGCTTTCATTCTGTGTAGTCGTTAAATAGTACAGTCTTTTATGTACATATATTTTGAACCTTCTGCCGTTTTTATGTACAAGTTCATTTTTATTTTCTTTAAAAATGACTGTTGCTCCGTTTTTAGTAGCAGTTTTTACGGAGGAAATGTCTTGTGGGTAGGAAGGTATCAATAACGCCATTTTTAACTGTGACGCAGTTTCGTCTACTAAGGGTATTTCTGCGTCTTTTTAATGCAACGCCGCTGGTTTTTGCTCCGTCCACTAACTCCATGTAGTGGTTTTCTGGCTGGAATGTTTGGTCGAAATTTTTAAATTTCTTCTCATCTCTAATGATGTGAGCAGTGGCACCAGCGTCAACAAGCAAACCCGTGGGTGACGTCATCTTCCGCACGTGGTAGTCCTCCATTTTGAATGTGAACATATATTCTTCTTCAATGTCCACTGCCTTTTTCATAGTGTCCCTACGTTTGTAGTGGCAAGACTCTCTTTTATGAGTGGTGGCTTTGCAGTAGTTGCACCACATTTTTCGTTTGTTGTTGGCACAGTCTGTAGATATATGCCCTTTTCCGCCACACATGTAGCATGTAGTGTCTCGCTCGTCACGGTCATTGTTACTTACAGCAGTTCTCGAAAAGGATGAAGTTAGTTTCATCACGTCGTTGCTGCTAGACTCGTTTTTGTGCTTCAGAGTTTCTTCAAAGCTGTGAAGCTCGGTTTTAAATACCGAGAACGTTAGTTCTTTGTTGCTGTGAGTCACATATATAGAAAATGGGTCGAACTGGCTAGGTAATCCCTTTAATATCATTGCGATGATTAAAGCATCGTCCACTGTCTGTCCGGCATTTCTGAGGGCTGTTAGAATGGTTTCTGTCCTTATAACGTAGTCCGTGACACTTTCATCGCTATTCTTTTTGAGAGACGTTAGTTGGGTGTATAAAGAAATGACTCTAGGCTTCCCTCTTCCTGCGTAATGTTTGCGTAATATTTTTAGAGCTTTTCTTCCATTGTCTGCAGCTTCTCTCATTATCAGGGATAAGCTTTTATCGTCTAGAAACTGTACCAGTTCGGCATACGCTTCCTCATTTCTTTCATTGTCGTGTTCATTTGTAGAGTTTACGCCTAAGGTGGCGTCTTTTAGACCGAGCATACGTAAATGGCCTAAGAATTTTACTTCTCAAATTTCGTATTTGGCTTCATCTCCGTCGAAAGATAGTCTGCTTCATCTGTTTCCATTATTGCTTCTGGGCCCATAACCTGTTCAGTGGTGCATTTTAGTGGAATAGAGATTATAATGAACAGGAATTCAAAGGAGGAAAATAGACACACGTGTTCACTGATGAGAAGAACTCTTTATTAAGGGAAAAGAACAAAAAAGGGATTATGGGATATGTACAGGGAAAAGGAGGTAATAGAGATACAAGAGTTATCGGACTTTCAACAGTTTTGCCCCTAACCAGAGTGGCCTTTATGTCAGCTGATTTTCCACATCCTCTGGTTTTGCGCCACATTTTGCCACAGTGGGGAGCAATTTAGAAAATTCCGATTGAAAATTTGCCTTTTTTCTGTTGTTTTTGGCCTGTTCTGCAGATGCTGCACTTAAGATAATTTGTACCAGTCAATTTAGGGGAAACCCTCTATACTGGGACAATTATTATTTTTGGTAACCAGAGTGCTCCCTTTTTGCTTACTTTTAGGGGAGCTGGTTTTTACCCCACATTAAAAACGGCCTTGTGCCTAATTTGCTTTGGTGGGGAAACAAATAAATACCATAAAATTATCTACTCAATACACAACATTCTATAAAAAAATCATTGTCTGAAAAATGAACAATTTATCCTACAATTAATCCCTAACAAATGCGATTGAATGCAGACAAGATCCACAAAAAACTGTTCTGGTGCCGTAAGTAACAATCAGTACACTCACAGTCAACGAACAACAATCACATGCAGATGTCAATGGTATGAAATTATTTTGTAAATTTTACAGTGGAAACTAACAATTCCAAATAAATACAAATGTTCCTAGAACGAATCTTAAGCTTGACATTTATTATTTTGTTATGGATTTTCAAGTTTTGAATATCTTAATATTATCTGCTTCTTCTATTAGATGATTTCATATTTAAAAAAAATTTTTTTTACAAAGGAATAACCACTTATCAAGACACGGAGACCACTCAAGGATAAGTGTACGGTAGTCAATGGGACAATATCGTAGTAATCGTTTATAGTAAAGAAATTTGGTAAATTGGATTACTTAAGAATCAAGAATTTGTTAACAATGGACTCGAAGATGACCATGTTGTAGTCAGTTGAAAAGTAGGGAAACGAAAGAGAGTTCCACCAGTGTGCAGTTCTAAAAAGAAGCTTTGTTAATGGAATCTACATTTAGGTTTAGGTACAGATAAAGAGTTATTATTGATAGTGGTTTCAGATAGACGAGTGTTTTTTGTGAAAGTTTTGGAAGAGGGGACCATAGATTGGAGCTCAGATGCCATGAAAATGACAATAAAGTAGACAGACAGACTCACAACATGAAAATGACAATAAAGTAGACAGACAGACTCACAACATGAAAATGACAATAAAGTAGACAGACAGACTCACAACATGAAAATGACAATAAAGTAGACAGACAGACTCACAACATGAAAATGACGATAAAGTAGACAGACAGACTCACAACATGAAAATGACAATAAAGTAGACAGACAGACTCACAACATGAAAATGACGATAAAGTAGACAGACAGACTCACAACATGAAAATGACAATAAAGTAGACAGACAGACTCACAACATGAAAATGACAATAAAGTAGACAGACAGACTCACAACATGAAAATGACAATAAAGTAGACAGACAGACTCAAAACATGAAAATGACGATAAAGTAGACAGACAGACTCACAACATGAAAATGACGATAAAGTAGACAGACAGATTCCAAAATTTCATCATGACAAGTTTCAAGAAAAAATACACGATTAAACCCGGTTCTACAACTTCCAACGTAGACCCCTACTACCATGTCTCCTTCTCCAACATCAGGGGTCTTCGTTCTAACCTTCCAGAGGTTGAAACCCAATTACAGGAGACTAAACCAGACCTTTTATTTTTAAGTGAAACTGGCATTGGACAGGCTATTTCCCTAGATGAGTTTGCAATTACAGGATACTCTAACTTAACTTCTAAATCTGACCCCCAAGATCGCCATGGGCATGGAATATGTGCCTATATTAAAGATAGCTTTCCATGTGGGAGGGACATCTCCAGGGAAGATCCTAACTTACCCTATATGTGCTTCTGGGTTGCTTTAGCTCACACTACTGCATTTATATTTACTCTCTATCGCCCCCACAACAGCGGAGTTACTATCTTTCAAAGCATATCTGAGAAAATTGACCAAGTCCTTTCTACTTATCCTTCAGCTAACATTCACGTATGTGGAGACTTCAATGTTCACAACGTCGAATGGTTGACCCACTCAAACAAGACCGATGATGAGGGGAGGTTCTGTCATGATTTCTCCATTGCCTATGACCTCACTCAGATTGTTCAGGAACCTACCCGTGTGCCCGATAATGACGGCCAGTATGCGAGCCTACTAGACCTTTTTCTCACAACTTGCCCTGAACTATGTTCAGTTTCTGTTCTGTCGCCTCTTGGATCTTCCGACCACTCTGTTGTATCAATTAAGATAAAAATGAAATGTAATAAGTCCCCAGACGTACCTCTTCATCGTACAGTATATCGATACACTAAGGCTGACTGGGATAGCTTCCGTACATTTATATCTGATCTACCTCTGCATTCCATGTTTAAAAAGGATGTGTCCTCTATAGTATTAGACCTGACTGAATGGTTAATTGTAGGTATTGACCATTTCATACCCTCTAAAAAGTTTCAGCAAAAACCTAACAGCCAGCTTTGGTTCTCTCCAGAATGTGCTGCTGCCATTGCGCACAGAAATCACTTTTTCCACTGCTTCAAACGTAATAGATGTATGGAAACTAAAGCCGTTTTCAGGACTGCCAGCAACCATTGTAAGAAAGTAATAAGGAACGCAAGAGAGTTGTATGCTCAATCTGTTAAGTCAAAAGTAGCTGAGCAGCGGCTTGGTTCCCACCAGTTTTGGCAAATAGCAAACAGAATCCTGAACAGAAGCGTGTGCTCCATCCCAACTATTATCAATGGACCTGAGGTAATCTCGTCAGCATCAGACAAAGCCAAACTCTTTGTCAAGAACTTTGCAGCTAATTCTACCCTTTGCGACCAAGACCGCCAACCCCCAATATTTCCTCCTGTATCAGAAAACACGCTATGTGATATACGTATATCTGTACGTGATGTTGCGAAGCTAATCAAAAACCTTGATTCGAGTAAAGCAACTGGCCCTGATGGTATTCCAATTATAGTACTCAAAAAACTTCAACCTGAACTAGCGCCCATACTTACAAAACTGTTTAAACGTTGTCTTAAGGAGAATAGTTTCCCATCTCCCTGGAAAATCTCATCAGTATGCCCTGTATTTAAGAATTCAGGTGATCGCTCATCCCCCTCTCAGTACAGGCCAATAAGTCTCCTGTGCGTCATGAGTAAGTTGCTAGAATCTGTGTTAAATACAGAAGTAATTAACCATCTCAACAAAAATAACCTTCTTAGTGACACTCAATATGGTTTCCGTTCTGCTAGATCTACAGCAGATGTCCTTACAGTTATATCGCATAGGATTAGCAAATCTCTCGACGGTGGCAATCTTTCTAGGGCAATTGCTCTTGACATATCTAAAGCCTTTGATAGGGTATGGCATAAAGGTTTACTTCATAAGATCGCTAGCTATGGTATAGCTGGAAAAGTCTTCTCAATTATTAAATCATTTCTTTCTGATAGGTTCATAAGAGTAGTAGTTGAGGGGCAAAAATCAGAAGCTCACAGTATTAATGCCGGTGTCCCTCAGGGATCCATCCTGGGCCCAACTCTTTTCCTGATCTACATTAATGATCTTCCAAATCATATCCTTACATCATTTGTAGACATTTATGCTGACGACACTACCATTTATGGTAGCACATCTAAGACAGTAAACGACCAAGTTCTCTCCAATTCTCTCTCCTCTGATCACGTAGTACAATGGGGAAAGGAGTGGCTGGTTACTTTTAATGCATCTAAAACCAAGCTTCTCTCTTTACATCATCAACATTCTAATCCACATTTGTCATCAATTGAAATGAATGGCTCTCGTCTTCAGGAGGCCTCAAGTTTTGACAAGCTTCTGGGCTTGACCATTACTCCTGATCTTAAATGGAACACATATATCAAATCTGTTGCCAAGGCCGCTGGAAAAATGGTGGGATCTTTCTATCGATCTGGTAGATATCTCACTGCTGATGCTATTCTCTATCTATATAAGAGCCAGGTACGTCCAAGGATGGAATACTGTTGCCACATCTGGGCAGGAGCTGCTAGAAAGGACTTGTCCTGCCTTGATAGAGTTCAAAATAGACTTTGTAGCCTCGTAGGAGATGTCCTTTTCTCCTCCTTGCAACCTCTATCTCACAGAAGAGATGTTGCGAGTTTGTCTGTGATGTATCGTTATTTTCATGGAAAGTGTTCAACTGAGCTTCAATCTATGGTCCCCCCTCGCCAAACTTTCACAAGAAACACTCGTCTAGCTGTAAACACTATCAATAATTTCCCCCACTCTTTATCTGTGCCTAAACCTAAACGTAGATTCCATGAACAAAGCTTCTTTCTTAGAACTGCACGCCTGTGGAATTGTCTTCCGTTTTCTTGCTTTCCGGCTGACTACAATATGGTTGTGTTCAAGTGTAAAGTAAATAAGTTCTTGATGAGCCGTTCCATATAAGTTATCAAATTTACCAAATTTTCATTACTAATGATTACTATATTGACCAATTTCTACTGTACACTCTTTAACCCTTATCCTTGAGTGGCCTCTGGGCCTTGATAATGTGGTGACGCCTATGTAAAAAAAAAAAAAAAGACTCACAACATGAAAATGACAATAAAGTAGACAGACAGACTCACAACATGAAAATGACAATAAAGTAGACAGACAGACTCACAACATGAAAATGACAATAAAGTAGACTCACAACATTTTTTCTGTGGGAAAGAGGTTGTAGGGAAGAGAGAAGGGTATCCCTTACTAGGCTATGAAGTCAATTTTGAACTCTGTCATGGCAGGATATGTATTCTAGCAGCTCCTGCCCAGATGTAGCAACAGTACTACATCCTAGGACGTACTTGACTCTTATATAGGTAAAGAATTTCATCGGCAGTGAGATATCTACTGAAATGGTAGAATGATCTCACCATTTTTCCAGTGACCTCACCAACGGAGTGGATGTAGGAGTTCTATTTCAGATCAGAAATAAAAGTCAGACCAGAAGCTTGTCAAAACATAGAGCCTCCCCAAGACGAGAGCCATTCATTCAATTCATGCCAGACAGGGATCAGAGCATTGATGATGGAAAGATAGAAGCTTGGTTTTGGATGCATTAAAATTAACCAACCACCCCTTCCTTCATTGCACCAAGTGCTTAAGATTAAAGAAGAGAGAATCAAAGAGATCTTGTTCATTTACGACTTTTGGAGTGTTGCTATAGATGGTAATGTTGTTAGCATAAATGTCGACGAATGATCTTAGGATGAGATTTTGGAGATCATTGATATAGATAAGGAAAAGAGCTGGACCCAAGATGGACACCTAAGGAATGCCAACATTAATACTGTGAGCTTGTGATTTCTGCCCATCAGCCACTACTCTCAACTTATCAGAGAGAAAGGGTTTAATAATTGAGAAGACATTTCCAGCTATACTATAGCTGGAGATCTTGTGGAGTAGACCTTTATACCATACCCTATCAAAATCCTTTGATATGTCAAAAGCAATTGTCTTAGAAAGGAAACCTCCATCGAGAGATTCACTAATCCTATGAGATATAATTGTTAGCACATCTGCTGTAGATCTAGCAGGACGGAAACCATACTGCATGTCTCAGAGGAGGTTATTTTTGCTGAGGTGATTGACTACTTCCCTATTAAACACAGATTCTAGCAACTTACTCATGAAGCACAGGAGACTCATTGATCTGTATTGAGAGGGAGATTGCCCAATCACCTGAATTTTTAAATATGGGGCATACTAATGATCATTTTTTTTTAACATAATTTCAATGCAATTGATATTTTAAATAATTTTAATGCCATTGATTTTTTTACATAATTTTAATGCCATTGATTATTTTACATAATTTGAATACCATTGATTTTTTTTACATAATTTCAATACCATTGATTTTTTTTACATAATTTCAATGCCATTGATTTTTTTTACATAATTTTAATGCCATTGATTTTTTACATAATTTTAATGCCATTGATTTTTTTACATAATTTCAATACCATTGATTTTTTTACATAATTTATATGCCATTGATTTTTTTACATACTTTCAATGCCATTGATATTTTCATTAATTTCAATGCCATTGATATTTTTACATATTTTCAATGTCATTCATTTTTGTTACATAATTTCGATGTCATTGCTTTTTACATAATTTCAATGCTATTGATTTTTTTACATAATTTAAATGCCATTGATTTTTTTACATAATTTTAATGCCATTGATTTTTTACATAATTTTAATGCCATTGAATCTTGACATAATTTCAATGCCATTGATTTTTTATACATTATTTACATACAAATAATTTTTTTACATAATTTCAATGTCATTGATTTTTTTTACATAATTTGAATGCCATTGACTTTTTACATAATTTCGATGCCATTGATTTTTTTACATAATTTATATGCCATTGATTTTTTACGTAATTTCAATGCCATTGATTTTTTTTACATAATTTCAATGCCATTGATTTTTTTTACATCATTTCAATACCATTGATTTTTTTACATAATTTACATGCCATTGATTTTTTTACATAACTTCGATGCCATTGATTTTTTTACATAATTTATATGCCATAGATTTGTTTACATAATTTCAATGCCATTTATTTTCTTGCATAATTTCAATGCTATTGATATTTTACATAATTTCAATACCATTGTTTTTTTACATAATTTATATGCCATTGATTTTTTTTACATACTTTCAATGCCATTGATATTTTCATTAATTTCAATGCCATTGATATTTTTACATATTTACAATGTCATTGATTTTGGTTACATAATTTCGATGTCATTGATTTTTTACATAATTTCAATACCATTGATTCTTTTTACATAATTTCAATGCCATTGATTTTTATACATAATTTTAATGCCATTGATTTTTACATAATTCTAATGCCACTGAATTTTGACATAATTTCAATGCCATTGATTTTTTATACATTATTTACATACAAATAATTTTTTACATAACTTCAATGCTATTGATTCTTTTAAAAAATAATTTTAATTCCATTGATTTTTTTACATAATTTACATGCCATTGATTTTTTTTATAATCTCGATGCCATTGATTTTTTTTACATAATCTATATTCCATTGTTTTTTTTACATAATTTCGATGCCATTGATTTTTTTTACATAATTTCAATAATTTTAATGCCATTGATTTTTTTACATAATTTACATGCCATTGATTTTGGTACATAACTTCGATGCCATTGATTTTTTTACATAATTTATATGCCATGGATTTGTTTACATAATTTCAATGCCATTGTTTTTTTTACATAATTACAATGGTATTGATGTTTTTACATAATTTCAATGTCATTGACTTTTTCAAAATAATTTCAATACCATTTTTTTACATAATTTATATGCCATTGATTTTTTACATAATTTACATGCCATTGACTTTTTTACATACTTTCAATGCCATTGATTTTTTTACATAATTTACATGCCATTAATTTCAATGCCATTAATTTTTTACATAATTTCAATGCCTTTGATTTTTTTTACATAATTTCGATGCCATTGATTTTTTTACATAATTTCAATGCCATAGATTTTTTTACATACTTTCAATGCCATTGATTTTTTTACATAATTTCAATGCCATTAATTTTTTTACATAATTTACATGGCATTGAATTTTTACATAATTTCAATGCCATTGATTTTTTTACATAATTTATATGCCATTGACTTTTTTACATAATTTCAATGCCATTGATTTTTTAAAAATAATTTCAATGCAATTAATTTTTTTACATAATTTCAATACCATTTATTGTTTTTACATAATTTCAATTCCATTGATTTTTTGTTCATAATTTCAAGGCCATTGATTTTTTACATAATAATTTCAATGCCATTTATTTTTTTATATAATTTAAATGCCATTTATTTTTTATATAATTTTAGTACTATCGATCTTTTTACATAATTTACATGCCATTGATTTTTTTTACATTATTTCAATGCCTTTGATATTTTTTTTACACAATTTCAATACCATGCACTTTTTTCTAATTTCAATGTAATTGATTTTTTTACATAATTTCAATGCCATTAATTTTTTTACATAATTTAAATACAATGTATTTTTTTACATAATTCAATCCCATTGATTATTTTTCATAATTTCAATACCATTGATTTGTTTACATACTTTCAATGCCATTGATTTTTTTACATAATTTACATGGCATTAAATTTTTTACATAATTTACATGCCATTGTTTTTTTACATAATTTAAATGCCTTTGATTTTTTTTACATAATTTCAATGCCATTTATTTTTTACATAATTTAAATGCCTTTGATTTTTTTGCATAATTTCAAGGCCATTGACTTTTTACATAATTTTACCGCCATTGATTTTTTTTATATAATTTCAATACCATTTATTTATTTACATAATTTCAATACAATTGATTTTTTACATTTGCCATTTACTTTTTTTATATAATTTCGATGCCATTGATTTTTTTTACATAATTTCAATTCCATAGATTTTTTTTACATACTTTCAATGCCATTGATTTTTTTACATAATTTACAGGGCATTGAATTTTTTACATAATTTCAATGCCATTGACTTTTTTTTACATAATTCCAATACCATTGATTTTTTCACATAATTTATATGCCATTGATTTTTTTTATATATTTTCAATACCATTGATTTTTTTAAATAATTTCAATGCCATTAATTTTTTTACATAATTTACATGGCATTGAATTTTTACATAATTGCAATGCCATTGATTTTTTTACATAATTTATATGCCATTGACTTTTTTTACATAATTTCAATACCATTGATTTTTTAAAAATAATTTCAATGCAATTAATTTTTTTTACATAATTTCAATACCATTTATTGTTTTTACATAATTTCAATTCCATTGATTTTTTTACATAATTTCAAGGCCATTGATTTTTTACATAATTTCAATGCCATTTATTTTTTATCTAATTTCAATGCCATTGATTTTTTATATAATTTTAGTACTATCGATCTTTTTACATAATTTACATGCCATTGATTTTTTTACATAATTTCAATGCCTTTGATATTTTTATTACACAATTTCAATACCATGCACTTTTTTCTAATTTCAATGTAATTGATTTTTTTACATAATTTCAATGACATTAATTTTTTTACATAATTTAAATACAATGTATTTTTTTACATAATTCAATGCCATTGATTTTTTTTTCATAATTTCAATACCATTGATTTGTTTACATACTTTCAATGCCATTGATTTTTTTTACGTTATTTACATGCCATTGAATTTTTTACATAATTTCAATGCCATTGATTTTTTACATACTTTCAATGCCATTGATTTTTTTTACATAATTTCAATACCATTGATTTGTTTACATACTTTCAATGCCATTGATTTTTTTTACGTTATTTACATGCCATTGAATTTTTTACATAATTTCAATGCCATTGATTTTTTACATAATTTAAATGCCTTTGATTTTTTTTGCATAATTTCAAGGCCATTGACTTTTTACATAATTTTACCGCCATTGATTTTTTTTATATAATTTCAATACCATTTATTTATTTACATAATTTCAATACCATTGATTTTTTACATACTTTACATGCCATTTACTTTTTTTACATAATTTCGATGCCATTGATTTTTTTTACATAATTTCAATGCCATAGATTTTTTTACATACTTTCAATGCCATTGACTTTTTTACATAATTTACATGGCATTGAATTTTTTACATAATTTCAATGCCATTGACTTTTCTTTACATAATTCCAATACCATTGGTTTTTTCACATAATTTATATGCCATTGATTTTTTTACATATTTTCAATACCATTGATTTTGTTACATAATTTCAATGCCATTAATTTTTTTTACATAATTTCAATGCCATTGAATTTTTACATAATTTCAATGCCATTGATTTTTTTACATAATTTATATGCCATTGACTTTTTTACATAATTTCAATACCATTGATTTTTTAAAAATAATTTCAATGCAATTAATTTTTTACATAATTTCAATACCATTTATTGTTTTTACATAATTTCAATTCCATTGATTTTTTGTTCATAATTTCAAGGCCATTGATTTTTTACATAATTTCAATGCCATTGACTTTTCTTTACATAATTCCAATACCATTGGTTTTTTCACATAATTTATATGCCAAATTGATTTTTTGTTCATAATTTCAATGCCATTGATTTTTTTATATAATTTTAGTACTATCGATTTTTTTACATAATTTACATGCCATTGATTTTTTTTACATAATTGCAATGCCTTTGATATTTTTTTTACACAATTTAAATACCACGCAATTTCAATGTAATTGATTTTTTTACATAATTTCAATGCCATTAATTTTTTTACATAATTTAAATGCAATGTATTTTTTTACATAATTCAATGCCACTGATTTTTTTTACATAATTTCAATACCATTGATTTGTTTACATACTTTCAATGCCATTGATTTTTTTTACATTATTTACATGCCATTGAATTTTTTACATAATTTCAATGCCATTGATTTTTTACATAATTTAAATGCCTTTGATTTTTTTTGCATAATTTCAAGGCCATTGACTTTTTACATAATTTTACCGCCATTGATTTTTTTTATATAATTTCAATACCATTTATTTATTTACATAATTTCAATACCATTGATTTTTTACATACTTTACATGCCATTTACTTTTTTTTACATAATTTCGATGCCATTGATTTTTTTTACATAATTTCAATGCCATAGATTTTTTTTACATAATTTCAATGCCATAGATTTTTTTTACATACTTTCAATGCCATTGACTTTTTTACATAATTTACATGGCATTGAATTTTTTTACATAATTTCAATGCCATTGACTTTTTTTACATAATTCCAATACCATTGGTTTTTTTCACATAATTTATATGCCATTAATTTTTTTTACATATTTTCAATACCATTGATTTTTTTACATAATTTCAATGCCATTAATTTTGTTACATAATTTCAATGCCATTAATTTTTTTACATAATTTACATGGCACTGAATTTTTTACATAATATCAATGCCATTAGTTTTTCACATAATGTACGCACCATTGACTTTTTTACATAATTTCAATACCGTTGATTTTTTAAAAATAATTTCAATGCAATTAATTTTTTTACATAATTTCAATACCATTGATTTTGTGTTAATAATTTCAAGGCCATTGCCTTTTTTACATAATAATTTCAATGCAATTTATTTTTTTATATAATTTCAATGCCATTTATTTTTTTTTATATAATTTTAGTCCTATTGATTTTTTTTACATAATTTACATGTCATTGATTTTTTTTACATAATTTCAATGCCTTTGATATTTTTTACATAATTTCAATACCATGCACTTTTTTCTAATTTCAATGTAATTGATTTTTTTTACATAATTTCAATGCCATTAATTTTTTTTACATAATTTCAATACAATGTATTTTTTACATAATTCAATGCCATTGATTTTTTTACATAATTTCGATGCCATTGATTTGTTTACATACTTTCAATGCCATTGATTCTTTTACATAATTTCGATGCCATTGATTTTTTTACATAATTTCAATGCTATTGACTTTTTTATATAATTTCAATGCCATCGAATTTTTTTATATAATTTCAATACCATTGTTGTTTTACATAATTATATGCCATTGATTTTTACATAATTTAAATACCATTGATTTTTTTTACATACTTTCAATGCCATTGATTTTTTCACATAATTTACATGCCATTGATTTTTTTTACATAATTTCAATGCAATTGGTTTTTTTACATACTTTACATGCCACTGAATCTTTTACATAATTTCAATGCCTTTGATTTTTTTACATTATTTCAAGACCATTGACTTTTTTTTACATAATTTCAATGCCATTGATTTTTTACATAATTTCGATGCCATTGATTTTTTTACATAATTTCAATGCCATTGACTTTTTTTACATAATTTCAATACCATTGAGTTTTTACATAATTTCAATGCCATTGGTTTTTTTTTACATAATTTTAATGTCATTGATTTTTTACATAATTTTAATGCCATTGATTTTTTTACATATAATTACGATGCCATTGATTTGCGTACATTATTTTAATGCCATTGACTTTTTTACATAATTTCGATACCATTGATTTTTTCAATACTTTCAATGCCATTGATTTTTTATATAATTTCAGTACTATTGATTTTTTTACATAATTTCAATACCATTGATTTTTTTCATTATTTATATGCCATTGATTTTTTTTACATAATTCCAATGCCATTGATTGTTTTACATAATTTCAATGCCATTGATTTTTACATAATTTCAATGGCATTGATTTTTTAGATAATCTTCGATGTTATTGATTTTTTTACCTAATTTCCATGCCATTGATTGTTTTACATAGTTTCAATGACATTGATTTTTTTACATAATTTCAATGCCATTGATTTTTTACATAGTTTCAATGCCATTAATATTTTTACATAGTTTCAATCCCATTGATTTTTTTACATAATTTCAATATCATTCACTTTTTACATAATTTCAATGCCATTGATATGTTTAAATAATTTCCATGCCATTGATTTTTTACATAATTTCAATGCCATTGATTTTTTAGATAATCTTCCACGTTACTGATTTTTTTAGATAATTTCCATGTCATTGATTTTTTACATAGTTTCAATGACATTGCTTTTTTTTACATAATTTCAATATCATTGATTTTTTTACATAATTTCAATATCTTTGACTTTTTTACATAATTTCCATGCCATTGATTTTTTTACATAGTTTCAATGACATTGATTTTTTTACATAATTTCAATGCCATTGATTTTTTACATAGTTTCAATGACATTGATTTTTTTTACATAATTGCAATATCATTGGCTTTTTTTACATAATTTCCATGCCATTGATTTTTTACATAATTTCAATGCCATTGATTTTTTAGATAATCTTCGATGTTATTGATTTTTATACATAATTTCCATGCCATTGATTTTTACATAGTTTCAATGACATTTATTTTTTTACATAATTTCAATATCATTGACTTTTTTATATAATTCCCATGCCATTAATTTTTACATAGTTTCAATGACATTGATTATTTTTACATAATTTCATACCATTGCTTTTTTTACATAGTTTGAATGCCATTGATTTTTTTACATAATCTCCGATGTTATTGATTTTTTTTTACATAATTTCAATATCATTGACATTTTTACATAATTTCGATGCCATTGATTTTTTTACATAATTTCAATACCATTTATTTTTTTTTACATAATTTCAATATCATTGACATTTTTACATAATTTCCATACCATTGACCTTTTTTACATAATTCCAATGCCAGTGATTTTTTACATAGTTTAAATGCCATTGATTTTTTAGAAAATCTTTGATGTTATTTATTTTTTTTTACATGATTTCAATATCATTGAATTTTACATAATTTCCATGCCAAGGATTTTTTTACATGGTTTCAATGACATTGATTCTGTTTACATAATTTCCATGCCATTGATGTTTGTACATAGTTTCAATGACATTGTGTTTTTTTACATAATTTACATGCAATTGAATTTTTACGTAGTTTCAATGCATTGATTTTTTACATAATCTGCGATGTTATTGATTTTTTACATAATATCAATACCATTGACTTTTTTACATAATTTCCATGCCATTGATTTTTTTACATAATTTCCATGCCATTGATTGTTGTACATAGTTTCAATGCCATTGATTTTTTACATAATTTCAATATCATTGACTTTTTTACATAATTTCAATTCGAATGATTTTTTTTACATATTTTCAATGTCATTGATCTTTATTACATAATATAGATGTCATTGATTTTTTACATAATTTAAATGCCATCGATGTTTTACACAGTTTCAATGACATTGATTCGTTTTACATAATTTCCATGCCATTGATTGTTTTACATAGTTTCAATGACATTGATTTTTTTTACATAATATCAATGCCATTCATTTGTTTACATAATTTCAATGACATTGACCTGTTTACATAATTTCAATGCCATTTATTTTTTACATAATTTCAATGCCATTGATTTTTTACATAATTTCCATGCCATTGATTATTTTACATAATTTCGATGTCACTGATTTTTTACATAATTCATATGCCATAGATTTTTTTCCATAATTTCAATGCCATTGATTTTTTTACATAATTTCAATGCCATTGACTTTTTTTACATAATTTCAATGCCATTGTTTTTTTTCATGCCATTGATTTTTACATAATTTCAATAACATTGATTTCTTTTACATACTTTCAATGGTATCGATTTTTTTACATAATTTCAATGCTATTGATTTTTTTACATAATTTCAATGCTATTGATTTTTTTACATAATTTCAATGCCATTGACTTTTTTTACATAATTTCAATGCCATTGTTTTTTTTCATGCCATTGATTTTTTACATAATTTCAATAACATTGATTTCTTTTACATACTTTCAATGCCATTGATTTTTTTTACATAATTTACATGGCATTGAATGTGTTACATAATTTCAATGATATTTTTACATAATTTGAATTCCATTGATTTTTTTTACATAATTTTAACGCCATTGATTTTTTTACATAATTTCAAAGCCATTGATTTCTTACATAATTTTCGACGCTATTTATTTTTTTTTACATAATTTGGCATATGTTTTAATGCTATTTATGTTTACATAATTTTTATTGTATTGAATTTTTACATAATTTTTTATTCTGTTGTTTATGTACAGAAGTTTTCGTTCTATTGAGTTGTTACGCAATTTTTGATGTTGTAATTTTTCATACTTTTTCATGCTATCGAATTTTACAGATTTTTAATGCTATCGATTTTTACCGATTTTTAATTCTATTGAATTTTTCAGAATTTTTCATTCTATTAACTCAATTTTCATGTATTGATTTAATTACCTTTGCTTTTAATTTTTTTTTACTAAATTTGTTATTTAATTGATATTACAAAGTTTTTTATGCAACTGATTGTTTTCATAATTTTTTATATACTTTTTTATGCTATTCATAATTTTCATAATTTTTCATTCCATTGACATTTATTCAATGCTATTGATGTTTAAATACATTTTAATGCTATTGATTTTTTACATAATTTTTCATTCTATTGATTGCATGAAATTTTTCACATAGTTTTTCATGTTATTGATTTTTCCAATATTTCTCATGCTAATAATTTTTTACATAATTTTCCATGCTTAGATTTTTACAAATATTTTTCTTCATGCATGCTACTGATTTTTACAAAAAATTTTCATACTATTAATTTTTACATAATTGTTTATGCTAATGATTGTTTACATAATTTTTCATGCGATTGATTTTACATAATTTTTTATGCTAATGATTGTTTACAAAATGTTTAATGCTATTGATTTTTACATGTTTATGCTAATGATTGTTTATGCTAATGATTGTTTATGCTAATGATTGTTTTTCATGCTCTTAATTTTGAAATAATTGCTAATGCTAATGATTGTTTACATAATTTTTCATGCGATTGATTTTACATAATTTTTTATGCTAATGATTGTTTACAAAATGTTTAATGCTATTGATTTTTACATGTTTATGCTAATGATTGTTTATGCTAATGATTGTTTATGCTAATGATTGTTTTTCATGCTCTTAATTTTGAAATAATTGCTAATGCTAATGATTGTTTACATAATTTTTCATGCGATTGATTTTACATAATTTTTTATGCTAATGATTGTTTACAAAATGTTTAATGCTATTGATTTTTACATGTTTATGCTAATGATTGTTTATGCTAATGATTGTTTATGCTAATGATTGTTTTTCATGCTCTTAATTTTGAAATAATTGCTAATGCTAATGATTGTTTACATAATTTTTCATGCGATTGATTTTACATAATTTTTTATGCTAATGATTGTTTACAAAATGTTTAATGCTATTGATTTTTACATGTTTATGCTAATGATTGTTTATGCTAATGATTGTTTATGCTAATGATTGTTTTTCATGCTCTTAATTTTGAAATAATTGCTAATGCTAATGATTGTTTACATAATTTTTCATGCGATTGATTTTACATAATTTTTTATGCTAATGATTGTTTACAAAATGTTTAATGCTATTGATTTTTACATGTTTATGCTAATGATTGTTTATGCTAATGATTGTTTATGCTAATGATTGTTTTTCATGCTCTTAATTTTGAAATAATTGCTAATGCTAATGATTGTTTACATAATTTTTCATGCGATTGATTTTACATAATTTTTTATGCTAATGATTGTTTACAAAATGTTTAATGCTATTGATTTTTACATGTTTATGCTAATGATTGTTTATGCTAATGATTGTTTATGCTAATGATTGTTTTTCATGCTCTTAATTTTTAAATAATTGCTAATGCTAATGATTGTTTACATTATTTTTCATGCTATTGATTTTTACATAATTGTTTATGCTAATTATTGTTTACAAAATTTTTCATACAATTGATGTTTACATAATTTTTTATGCTAAAATCTTCATACTATTGATTTTTTACATGACTGTTTACATTATTTTTAATGCTATTGATTTTTACATAATTGTTTATTGTTTACAAAAATTTTTATGCTATTGATTTTTACATAATTGTTTATGCTAATGATTGTTTACACAGTTTTTCATGCTACTGATTTTTACATAACTGTTTATGCTAAGGATTGTTTATAAAATTTTTCATACTATTGATTTTAACATAATTGTTTATGCTAATGATTGTTTACAAAATTTTTCATACTATAGATTTTTGCATAATTGTTTATGCTGATGATTGTTTAAAAACTTTTTAATACTATTGATTTTTACATAATTGTTTATGCTAATGATTGTTAAAAATGTTTCATGCTATTTATTTTTACATAATTGTTTATGCTAATGATTGTTTCCAAATTTATACATACTATTGATTTTTACATAATTGTTTTATGCTAATGATTGCTTACAAAATTTTTCATACTATTGCTGTTTACATAATAATTTATACTAATGATTGTTTACAAATTTGTCATACTATTGATTTTTACATGATTGTTTATGCTAATGATTGTTTAAATTATTTTTCATGCTATTAATTTCTACATAATTGTTTATGCTAATGATTACTAACAAAGTATTTCATGCTATTGATTTTTCATAATTGTTTATGCTAATCATTGTTTAAAAATTTTCATACTATTGATTTTTGCATAATTGTTTATGCTAACGATTGTTTACAAAATTTTTCATACTATTGATTTTTACATAATTGTTTATGCTGATGATTGTTTACCAAATTTTTCATATTATTGGTTTTTACATAATTGTCTATGGTAGGTAATGATTGTTTACAAAATGTTTCATGCTATTGATTGTATAATGCATAATTGGTGATGCTAACGATTGTTTACAAAGGTTTCATACTATTAATTCTTACATAATTGTTTATGCTAATGATTGTTTACATTATTTTTCATGCTATTGATTTCTACATAATTGTTTATGCTAATAATTGCTTATAAAATTTTTTATACTATCGATTTTTTCATAATTTTTTATGCTAATGATTGTTTAAAAATTTTTCATATTATTGGTTTTTACATAATTGTCTATGCTAATGATTGTTTACAAAGTTTTTAATCCTATTAATTCTTACATAATTGTTTATGCTAAAGATTGTTTACAAATTTTTCATACTATTGATTTTTACATAATTGTTTATGCTAATGATAGTTTACAAAGTTTTTAATACTATTGATTCTTACATGATTGTTTATGCTAATGATTGTTTGCAGTATTTTGCATGCTATTGATTTTTACATAATTGCTTATGCTAATGATTGTGTATAAATTTTTCATACTAATGATTTTTACATAATTTTTACTGCTAATGATTGTTTACAAAATTTTCATGCTACTTATTTTCATATAATTGTTTATGCTAATGACTGTTTACAGAACTTTTCATACTATAGATTTTTACATAATTGTTTATGCCAATGATTGTTAACCATATTTTTCATACTATTTATTTTTACATAATTGTTTATTGTTTACAAAATTTTTTGTGCCATTGCTTTTTACATAATTATTTATATTAATGATTTTTTACAAAATTTTTCAATGTTTACATAATTGTTTATGCTAATGATTGTTTACAAATTTTTCATACTATAGAGTTTTGCATAATTGTTTATGCTAATCATTGTTTACAAAATTTTTCATACTATAGATTTTTATATAATTGTTTATGCTAATCATTATTTATATTATTTTTCATTAACAAAGAATTCTATTAATTTTTCAATTAATTTCTCAGGCGTTGGCTTTTTTACATTATTTTGAATGCTATTGTTTCTTTACACTCATTTTTAATACTAGTGACTGTTTGCATAATTAACAATGCTATTGATTTTTACTTAATTTTTATGCTATTGCCTTATTATACATGCTATTGCATTTTACATAATTTATTATGCTATTGATTTTTACACTCATTTTTTATGCTATTGTTTTTTTTACATAATTTTTCATTTCTTAAATTTTACATTATTTTTTATGCTATTGATTTTATCATATTGATTTTTACATAATTTTTCATGCTATTCAATTTTATACTTATTTTCTTTATATTTTTACATAATCGTTATGCTATTGATTTTCTATATAATATTTTTCTGCTATTGATATTTTACATAATTTGTATGCCATGCACTTTTGCAGAATTCTTTATGCTATTTAGTATTTACATAATTTGCATGCTATTCATGTTTATATAATTTTATTATATTAATTATTTACATTATTTTTAATGCTATTATATTTTTACATAATTTTTCGTTTTAAAGATATTTTACATAAGTTTTCATTCAATTAGTTTTTATATAATTTTTCATGTTATTGTTTTTTTACTTGCTATTGATTTTTTACATAATATTTCAAGGTATTAACTTTTACAAATGTTTTTATGTAATTTTTGTTGCATGATTTTGTTGCATGCTATTAATTTTTTTCATACTTTTCAATGCTATTGAGTCTTAAATCAATTTTTATGCTATAAATTTTTTACATCATTTTTAATGATCTTGATTTTTACAGAATTTTTCATGCTATTGATTTGTTACATAATACGGCCAATGATAGAGCTTTTTCAATGGATACAAACGTTTTCCAACCTGAAAACTGGAGAAAAAAATGGATGTTTTCTTTGTTGCATTGAAGAAACTAGCAGTTCTCTTTGGAGGGTTGCGTGAACAAACTTTCATATATGTGTTTCTAGCAGGATTCCCAGTAATGCGAAACAACTTCTTAGGGCATCCAGAAACATAGAAGTCTGATGTCACTTGAATGTGCAGGGAGGAAGCCAAAATTGGAGAGCATATTGTAATGGCTGCTCATTCGGCTCAGAGTGGTTTTAGATATTCACCAGATTCACATGCTAAAGTGAATTGCTTCCAGTGTGGACAGAGTGGTCACATTGTAAATGATCGCATGGATAGACTACAGGACTGAATACATTGCTTTCAGTATGACAAGACATGACACATTGCCTCAAGCTGTTGTGGAAACGAATCAGGAGGCAAGATGTTAGCTCTGCTCCCCAGAAAATATGTAAATGAGGGACAACCAATCATCCACGTGCATGGCGACCAAATGCCTTCTTCAAAACTTCTTGATTCGAGATGCTTCCATACCATAAGAAGGGCAAGGTTATATCTAGAGCAGGATGTGCATTGAAATAACGACGATAAATGATGAGACATCAGTGTGTTGTGGAGTAGCATTAGAAGAATTTGCATGGATTCTGGTACATCTGTTAAGATTAATGTCCTGATGATACGGAAAGACATGGTGGGCTTCAACCTGGCTCTTGGATATAATACTGTCAAGGCACTGGGTAATGTTTTCATTGCACCAGCTGGAAATATGAAATTGCTGAAGGCACTGGCGTATCCTGTATTTAAAATAGATCAGCGGATTAATCAATGTAAAGTTCAATCAACACATAAAGAGCTGGACTGTGTTTTGGTAATGGATGGACAATAAAGAACTAACCAAGCTACAGAATGGCCCTAACAGAGTACTCTGTTAATCGATTAGACATGTCTGGTTTATCCCATACTCCAACAAAAAGCTTGGCATATATAAAGATATTATCCCTTTAATGGCAGGGATAACAAGTCAAAGGTCCGACTCCTCCTGGACAACCATAAGTTCAATCAATACATAGAGGCTTACACAGCTTATTCCAATGTGTTTACAAGTATTTTGAACATTGTAACGTATTATTGCTTGATCTGAGGACGGTCTATTTGCTGATGAAGGTTGACAAAATCTTATGACCATTTCAGACGGTTTGGGGCTCAGTGTGGCACCACCGATCATAAAGACCATCGTTGGTGCTATTTTAGGAGTAGACCATCGAAAAAATTAACTCTGCATACCTAATGACATTTTTATCAATGAAGATGTTAAATCAGTTATGCACCTGGGCCTGCAAGTCAGGGGGACGATGGCACTGCAATAGAGATAAGGACACATGATTTCCAGCATCCTTGAAATTCTTGCGAGATGGAATGTGTTTTTTTGCATGAAAAACTTACAAGTAAACTACCACTAAACGGGGTGTTGATGAAGAAGAAATAAACGTATGGATCGATGACAGTTATTTAATATTTGGAGTCATGTTGAGTAAAATATGGAGGAATGTTGGAGAATAGTTGTTGGTTGCGGCCCACAAACAATGCCCAGTACCGAGTTAAATACTGTCATAACATTACAGTGTAAAACAAAGAGGCTGTACTTACATACCAACTCCCTTTGCATCTATCATTGAGTGTTCAACATGCTAACTGGGAAAACAAAAGTAAACATGGCAACAATATCCCCAACTGACAAAAATAATAAAATTAAACTCATTATTTACTATAAGAAATTTAATATTCAAAATCAATTAGTAACTTTTCTTCAACTCATTGAACATTTGAAAGTACCAATGTTATTCATAAATTTAAATGCCTATTGGGAAAATGCAACTCCCATAAAAATAGCTACATTGGTGTTACAACGATTACCCTACAAAACAGATTTGCCTTACAACTTTTACTCCAGTTTATCACCATTTACAAGATTATAATTGCCCCTCGATGTAAAACACATTTTAGTTAGCAACATGCAAATAATGCATTCTGAAAATTATTTTTAAAAACTAACATCATTATACAGCAACCTACAGTAAACTTCATCAACCTACAGTTAACTACAGAAACATACAGTTAACTACAGCAAACTACAGTTTACTATAGAAACCTACAGTAAACTACAGCAACCTACAGTTAAATACACCAACCTACAGTTAACTGCAGCAAGCTACAGTTTACTACAGAAACCTACAGTTAACTACAGCAACCTACAGTTAACTACAGCAACCTACAGCTTACTACAGCAACCTACAGTTTACTACAGTAAACTACAGTAAAGTACAGCAACCTACAGTAAACTACAGCAACCTACAGTAAACTACAGCAACCTACAGTTAACAACAGCAACCTACAGTTAACAACAGCAACCTACAGTTAACTACAGAAACCTACAGTTAACTACAGAAACCTACAGTTAACAAGAGCAATCTACAGTTTACTACAGCAACCTAGAGTTTACTACAGCAACCTACAGTAAACTACAGCCACCTACAGTAAACTACAGCAACAACAGCAAACTAGACCTACCTACAGTACACTACAGCAACCTACAGTCAACTACACCAACCTACAGTTAACTACAGCAAACTCCAGTTTACTAAAGTAATCTACAGTAAACTACAGCCACCTACAGTCAACTACAGCAACCTACAGTTAACTACAGCAACCTACACTTAACTACAGCAACTTCCAGTTTACTAAAGAAACCTACAGTTAACTAGAGCAACATACAGTTAACAGCAGCAATCTACAGTTTACTAAAGCAACCTACAGTTAACTCCAGCAACCTACAGAAAACTACAGTAACCTACAGTTAAATACAGAAAACTACAGTTTACTACAACGACCTAAAGTTTACTGAAGACACCTAGAGTTAAACACAGAAACCTACAGTTAACTACAGCAATCTACAGTTTACTTAAGCAACCTACAGTTTACTACAGAAACCTACAGTTAACTACAGCAAGCTACAGTTTACTACAGAAACCTACAGTTTACTACAGAAACATACAGTTAACTACACCAACCAACAGTAAACTACAGCCACCTACGGTTAAGTACAGAAACTTAGAGTAAACAACAACAAACTACAGTTTACTACAGCAAACGACAGTTTACTAAAGCAACCTACAGTTAACTACAGCAACCTACAGTTAACTACAGCAACCTACAGTTTACTAAAACAACCTACAGTTAACTACAGAAACCTACAGTTTACTGAAGCCACCAACAGCTTACTACAGCCACCAACAGCTTACTACAGCAACCTACGGTTAACTACAGCAACCTACAGTTTACTACAGCAACCTACAGTTTACTAAAGCAACCAACAGTTTATTAAAGTAACCTACAGTTAACTACAGCGACCTACAGTTAAGTACAGAAACCTACAGTTAACTACAGCAACCTACAGTAAACTACAGAAACCTACAGATAACTACAGAAGCCTACAGTTTACTAAACCAACCTACAGTTAACTACAGATACCTAGAGTATACTACAGTAACCTACAGTTAACTACAGCAACCTATAGTTAACTACAGCAACCTACAGTTAACTACAGCAACCTACAGTTTACTACAGCAACCTACAGTTTACTACAGCAACCTACAGTTTACTACAGCAGACTACAGTAAACTACAGCAACCTACAGTTAACTACAGCAACCTACAGTAAACTACAGCAAACTACAGTTTACTACAGCAACCTACAGTTAACTACAGCAACCTACAGTAAACTACAGCAACCTACAGTACACTAATGCAACCTACAGTTTACTACAGCAATCTACAGTTAACTACAGCAACCTACAGTTAAATACAGCAACCTACAGTTAACTACAGCGACCTACAGTTTACTAAAGAAACCTACAGTAAACTAGAGCAACCTACAGTTAACTACAGCAACCTACAGTTAACTTCAGCAACCTACAGTTAACTACAGCAACCTACAGTTCACTGTTCACTACAGCTACCTAAAGTTAACTACAGATACCTACAGTTAATTACAGAAACCCACAGTTTACTAACTCAACCTACAGTTAACTACAGCAACCTACAGTCAACTACAGCAACCTACAGTAAACTACAGAAACCTACGATTAACTTCAGCAACCTACAGTTAACTACAGCAACCTCCAGTTTACTAATGTAACCTACAGTTAACTACAGAAACCTGCAGTAAACTACACCAACCAACAGTAAACTACAGCCACCTACGGTTAAGTACAGAAACCTAAAGTAAACTACAACAAACTACAGTTTACTACACCAAACTAGAGTTTACTAAAGCAACCTACAGTTAACTACAGAAACCTACAGTTAACTACAGAAGCCTACAGTTTACTGAAGCCACCAACAGTTTACTACAGCCACCAACAGTTTACTACAGCCACCAACAGTTTACTACAGCAACCTACGATTAACTACAGCAACCTACAGTTTGCTAAAGAAACCAACAGTTTACTAAAGTAACCTACAGTTAACTACAGCGACCTACAGTTAAGTACAGAAACCTACAGTTAAGTACAGCAACCTACAGTTAACTACAGCAACCTACAGTAAACTACAGAAACCTACAGATAACTACAGAAACCTACAGTTTGCTAAACAAACCTACAGTTAACTACAGATACCTACATTATACTACAGTAACATACAGTTACCTACAGCAACCTACAGTTAACTACAGAAACCTACAGTTAACAAGAGACATCTACAGTTTACTACAGCAACCTAGAGTTTACTACAGCAACCTACAGTAAACTACAGCCACCTACAGTAAACTACAGCAACCTACAGCAAACTAGACCTACCTACAGTACACTACAGCAACCTACAGTCAACTACACCAACCTACAGTTAACTACAGCAAACTCCAGTTTACTAAAGTAATCTACAGTAAACTACAGCCACCTACAGTCAACTACAGCAACCTACAGTTAACTACAGCAACCTACACTTAACTACAGCAACTTCCAGTTTACTAAAGAAACCTACAGTTAACTAGAGCAACATACAGTTAACAGCAGCAATCTACAGTTTACTAAAGCAACCTACAGTTAACTCCAGCAACCTACAGAAAACTACAGTAACCTACAGTTAAATATAGAAAACTACAGTTTACTACAACGACCTAACGTTTACTGAAGACACCTACAGTTAAACGCAGAAACCTACAGTTAATTACAGCAATCGACAGTTTACTTAAGCAACCTACAGTTTACTACAGAAACCTACAGTTAACTACAGCAAGCTACAGTTTACTACAGAAACCGAAAGTTTACTACAGAAACATACAGTTAACTACACCAACCAAAAGTAAACTACAGCCACCTACGGTTAAGTACAGAAACTTAAAGTAAACAACAACAAACTACAGTTTACTACAGCAAACGACAGTTTACTAAAGCAACCTACAGTTAACTACAGCAACCTACAGTTAACTACAGCAACCTACAGTTTACTAAAACAACCTACAATTAACTACAGAAACCTACAGTTTACTGAAGCCACCAACAGCTTACTACAGCCACCAACAGCTTACTACAGCAACCTACGGTTAACTACAGCAACCTACAGTTTACTACAGCAACCTACAGTTTACTAAAGCAACCAACAGTTTATTAAAGTAACCTACAGTTAACTACAGCGACCTACAGTAAACTACAGAAACCTACAGATAACTACAGAAGCCTACAGTAAACTACAGAAACCTACAGATAACTACAGAAGCCTACAGTTTACTAAACCAACCTACAGTTAACTACAGATACCTAGAGTATACTACAGTAACCTACAGTTAACTACAGCAACCTATAGTTAACTACAGCAACCTACAGTTAACTACAGCAACCTACAGTTTACTACAGCAACCTACAGTTTATTACAGCAACCTACAGTTTACTACAGCAGACTACAGTAAACTACAGCAACCTACAGTTTACTACAGCAACCTACAGTAAACTACAGCAACCTACAGTTAACTACCGCAACCTACAGTTAACTACAGCAACCTACAGTTTACTAAAGCAACCTACAATTAACTACAGAAACCTACAGTTTACTGAAGCCACCAACAGTTTACTACAGCCACCAACAGCTTACTACAGCAACCTACAGTTAACTACAGCAACCTACAGTTTACTACAGCAACCTACAGTTTACTAAAGCAACCAACAGTTTATTAAAGTAACCTACAGTTAACTACAGCGAACTACAGTTAAGTACAGAAACCTACAGTTAACTACAGCAACCTACAGTAAACTACAGAAACCTACAGATAACTACAGATGCCTACAGTTTACTAAACCAACCTACAGTTAACTACAGATACCTAGAGTATACTACAGTAACCTACAGTAAACTACAGCAACCTATAGTTAACTACAGCAACCTACAGTTAACTACAGCAACCTACAGTTTACTACAGCAACCTACAGTTTACTACAGCAACCTACAGTTTACTAAAGCAGACTACAGTAAACTACAGCAACCTACAGTTAACTACAGCAACCTACAGTAAACTACAGCAACCTACAGTACACTAATGCAACCTACAGTCTACTACAGCAATCTACAGTTAACTACAGCAACCTACAGTTAAATACAGCAACCTACAGTTAACTACAGCAACCTACAGTTAAATACAGCAACCTACAGTTAACTACAGCGACCTACAGTTTACTAAAGAAACCTACAGTAAACTAGAGCAACCTACAGTAAACTACAGCAACCTACAGTTCACTACAGCTACCTAAAGTTAACTACAGATACCTACAGTTAATTACAGAAACCTACAGTTTACTAACTAAACCTACAGTTAACTACAGCAACCTACAGTCAACTACAGCAACCTACAGTAAACTACAGAAACCTACGATTAACTTCAGAAACCTACAGTAAACTACAGCAACCTCCAGTTTACTAATGTAACCTACAGTTAACTACAGAAACCTGCAGTAAACTACACCAACCAACAGTAAACTACAGCCACCTACGGTTAAGTACAGCAACCTAAAGTAAACTACAACAAACTACAGTTTACTACACCAAACTACAGTTTACTAAAGCAACCTACAGTTAACTACAGAAACCTACAGTTAACTACAGCAACCTACAGTTTACTAAAGCAACCTACAGTTAACTACAGAAACCTACAGTTTACTGAAGCCACCAACAGATTACTACAGCCACCAACAGCTTACTACAGCAACCTACGATTAACTACAGCAACCTACAGTTTACTACAGCAACCTACAGTTTGCTAAAGAAACCAACAGTTTACTAAAGTAACCTACAGTTAACTACAGCGACCTACAGTTAAGTACAGAAACCTACAGTTAAGTACAGCAACCTACAGTTAACTACAGCAACCTACAGTAAACTACAGAAACCTACAGATAACTACAGAAACCTAAAGTTTGCTAAACAAACCTACAGTTAACTACAGATACCTACAGTTTACTACAGCAAACTACAGTTAACTACAGAAACCTTCAGTTAACTACACCAACCTACAGTTAACTACAGCAACCTACAGTTTACTACAGCAACCTAGAGTTAACTACACCAACCTACAGTTTACTAATGTAACCTACAGTAAACTACAGCAACCTACAGTTAACTACAGCCACCTACACTTAACTCCAGAAACCTCCAGTGTACTAAAGATATCTACAGTTAACTACGTCAACATACGGTTAACTACAGCAACCTACAGTTAACTACAGCAACCTACAGTTAACTAAAGCAACCTACAGGTAACTACAGCAACCTACAGTTTACTACAGCAGCCTAAACTTAACTACAGAAACCTAAAGTTAACTACAGCAACCTACAGTTTAATAAAGCAACCTACAGTTAACGAGAGAAACCTACAGTTAACTACAGCAAGGTACAGTTTACTACAGCAACCTACAGTAAACAACAGCAACCTACAGTTAACTACAGCAACATTCAGTTTACTAAAGAACCCTACAGTAAACTACAGCAACCTACAGTTAACTACAGCAACCTACAGTTTAGTACAGAAACCTACAGTAAACTAAAGAAACCTACAGTCAACTACAGCAACTTACAGTTAACTACAGCAACCTACAGTTTACTACAGCAACCTACAGTTAACTGGAGTAACCTATAGTTAACGACAGCAACCTACAGTTTACTACAGCAACCTACAGTTTACTACAGCAACCTACAGTTAACTACAGCAAGCTACAGTTTACTACAGCAACCTACGGTTAAGTACAGCAACCTAAAGTAAACTACAGCAACCTAAAGTTTAGTAAAGCAACCTACAGTTTACTAAAGAAACCTACAGTTACCTACAGCAACCTGCAGTTAACTACAGCAACCTACAGTTAACTACAGCAAACTAGAGTTTACTACAGCAACCTACTGTTTACTACAGCAACCTAAAGTTTACTAAAGAAACCTACAGTTAACTACAACAAACTACAGTCAACTACAGCAACCTACAGTTTACTACAGCAACCAAGAGTCAACCACAGCAACCTACAGTTTACTAAAGCCACCTCCAGTTTACTAAATATACCTACAGTTAACTACAGCAACCTACAATTTACTACATCAACCTGCAGTTTACTAAAGCAACCAGCAGTTAAGTACAGCAACCTTAAGTAAACTACAGCAAGCTACATTTAACTACGGCAACCTACAGTTTACTAAAGCCACCTACAGTTTACTTAAGCAACCTATAGTGTACTAAAGCCATCTACAGTTACCTACATCAACCTACAGTTAATTACAAAAATCTACAGTTAGCTACAAAAACCTACAGTGACCTACAGCAACCTACACCTAACTACAAAACTAACAGTACACTACAGCAACCTAAAGTAAACTACAGCAACCTACAATCAACAACAGCAACCAAATGTGTACTAAAACAACCTACAGTTAACTACAGCAACCTAAAGTTACCTACAGAAACCTACAGTTTACTAAAGACACCTGCAGTTAACTACACTACATACAGTTTACTACAGCAGCCTACACTTAACTAAAGCAACTTATAGTTAACTCCAGCAATCTACAGTTAACCACAGCAACCTACAGAAATCTACAGCAACCTACAGTTTACTACAGCAACCTACAGTTAACTACAGCAACCTAACGTTGACTACAGAAACCTAGAGTAAACTACACTAACCTACATTTTACTACAGATACCTACAGTTTACTAAAGCAGCCTACAGTAAACTACAGAAACCTACAGTAAACTACAGAAACCTACAGTAAACTACAGAAACCTACAGTAAACTACAGCAACCTACAGTAAACTACAGCAACATACAGTAACCTACAGCAACATACAGTTTACTACTGACATCTACAGTAAACTACAGCAACGTACAGTTAACTACAGTAACCTACAGTAAACTACAGCAACCTATAGTTTGCTACAGAAACTTACAGTTAACTACAGCAACTTACAGTCAACTACAGCAACCTACAGTTTACTACTGCAACCTACAGTTTACTACTGCAACCTACAGTTTACTACTGCAACCTACAGTTTACTACTGCAACCTACAGTTTACTACAGCAACCTACAGTTAACTACAGCAAGCTACAGTTAACTACAGCAACCTACGGTTAAGTACAGCAACCTAAAGTTAACTACAGCAACCTACAGTTTAGTACAGCAAGCTATAGTTTACTAAAGAAACCTACAGTTACCTACATCAACCTACACTAAACTACAGCAAACTACAGTTTACTACAGCAACCTAATGATTACTACAGCAACCTAAAGTTTATTACAGAAACCTAAAGTTTATTAATGCAACCTACAGTTAACTACAGCTACCTACAGTCAACTACAGCAACCTACAATTTACTACAGAAACCTAGAGTTTACTACAGCAAACAACAGTCAACTACAGCAACCTACAGTTTACTAAAGCCACCTCCAGTTTACTAAAGATACCTACAGTTAACTACAGCAACCTACAATTTATTAAAGCAACCTACAGCTAACTACAGCAACCTACAGTTAACTATAGCAACCTGCAGTTTACTAAAGCAACCTGCAGTTTACTACAGCAACCTAAAGTTAACTACGGCAACCTACAGTTTACTAAAGCCACCTACAGTTTACTTAAGAAACCTATAGTGTACTAAAGCAACCTACAGTTAACTACAGAAACCTATAGTTAATTACAAAAACCTACAGTTAACTACAAAAACCTACAGTTTACTACAGCAACCTACACCTAACTACAACAACTTACAGTACACTACAGCAATATACAGTAAACTAGAGCAACCTACAGTAAACTACAGAAACTTACAGTTTACTAAAGCAACCTACAGTTAACTACAGCCACCTACAGTAAGCTACAGAAACCTACAGTTTACTAAAGACACCTACAGTAAACTACACCACATACAGTTAACTACAGCACCCTACAGTTAATCACAGCAACCTACAGTTTACTAAAGTAACCTACAGTTAACTAAAGCAACCTACAGTTAACTACAGAAACCTACAATTTACTGAAGCCACCAACAGTTTACTACAGCCACTAACAATTTACTACAGCCACCAACAGTTTACTACAGCAACCTACAGTTAACTACAGCAACCTACAATTAACTAAAGCAACCTACAGTTTACTAAAGCAACTAACAGTTTACTAAAGTAACCTACAGTTAACTATAGTGACCTACAGTTAAGTACAGCAACCTACAGTAAACTACAGCAATCTACAGTAAACAACAGAAACCTACAGTTTACTAAAGTAACCTACAGTTAACTGCAGATACCTACAGTATACTACAATAACCTACAGTTTACTACAGCAACCTACAGTTTACTACAGCAACCTACAGTTAACTACAGCAACCTACAGTTAACTAAAGCAACCTACAGTTTACTACAGCAACCTACAGTTTACTACAGCAGCCTACAGTAAACTACAGAAACCTACAGTTAACTACAGAAACCTACAGTTAACTACAGCAACCTACAGTAAACTACAGCAACCTACAGTAAACTACAGCAACCTACAGTAAACTACAGCAACCTACAGTCTACTACCGCAATCTACAGTAAACTACAGCGACCTACAGTTTACTAAAGCAACCTACAATAAACTAGAGCAACCTACAGTTAACTACAGCAACCTACAGTTAACTACAGCAACTAAAGTTAACTACAGATACCTTGAGTTAACTACAGAAACCTACAGTTTACTACCGCAACCTACAGTTAATTACAGCAACCCACAGTCAACTACAGCAACCTACAGTAAACTACAGCAACCTACAGTTAACTACAGCAACCTCCAGTTTAGTAAAGTACCCTACAGTTTAATAGAGCAACATACAGTTCACTACAGCTACCTACACTTAACTCCAGAGACCTACAGTGTTCTAAAGATATCTACAGTTAACTACAGCAACATACAGTTAACGACAGAAACCTACAGTTTACTACAGACACCTACAGTTAACTACACCAACCTACAGTTAACTACAGCAATCTACAGTTAACTACAGCAACCTACAGTTAACTACAGCAACCTACAGTACACTACACCAACCTACAGTTTACTACAGAATCCTACAGTGTACTACAGAGACCTACAGTTAACTACAGCAACCTACAGTTTACTACAGTAACCTACAGTTAACGACAGCAACATACAGTTTACTCCAGCAACCTACAGTTTACTACAGCAACCTACAGGTAACTTCAGCAACCTACAGGTAACTTCAGCAACCTACAGTTAACTACAACAACCGACGGTAAAGTATAGCAACATAAAGTTAACTACAGCAACCTACCGTTTACTACAGCTACCTACAGTTTACTAAAGAAACCTACAGTTACCTACAACAATCTACAGTGAACTACAGCAATCTACAGTGAACTACAGCAACCTACAGTTAACTACAGCAAACTACAGTGTACTACAGAAAACTACAGAAAACTACAGCAAACTATAGTTTACTACACCAACCTACAGTTTACTACAGCAACCTAAAGTTTACTAAAGCAAGCTATAGTTAACAACAGCAACCTACAGTAAACTACAGAAACCTACAGTTTACTATAGCTGCCTCCAGTTTACTTAAGAAACATAAAGTTCACTACAGCAACCTACAATTTAATACAGCAACCTACAGTTTACTACAGCAACCTACAGTTAACTACAGCAACCTACAGGTAACTACAGCAACCTACAGGTAACTACAGCAACCTACAGGTAACTACAGCAACATACAGTTAACTACAGACACCTACAGTTTACTACAGACACCTACAGTTAACTACCGCAACCTACAGTAAACAACCGCAACATACAGTAAACTACAGCAACGTACAGTAAATTAAAGCAACCTACAGTTAACTACAGCAACCTGCAGGTAACTAAAGCAATTTACAGTTTACTACAGCAGCCTTAAGTTAACTACAGCAACCTACAGTTTAATAAAGCCATCTACAGTTAACTACAGAACCCTACAGTTAACTACAGCTACGTTCAGTTAACTACAGCACCCTACAGTTAACTACAGTAACCTACAGCTTACTATAGAAACCTACACTTTACTACAGTAACCGACAGTTTACTACAGCAACCTACAGTTAACGACAGCAATCTACAGTTAACGACAGCAACCTACAGTTTACTACAGCAACCTGCAGTTTACTGAAGAACCCTAAAGTTAACTACAACAACCTACAGTTAACTACAGCAACCTACAGTTAACTACAGCAACCTACAGTTTACTACAGTAACATACAGTTTACTATAGTAACCTACAGTTTACTACAGTAACCTACAGTTTACTACAGCAACCTACAGTTAAAGAAAGCAACCTACAGTTAACGACAGCAACCTACAGTTTACTACAGCAACCTGCAGTTTACTACAGCAACCTCCCGTTTACTAAAGATACCTACAGTAAACTACAGCAACCTACAATCTACTAAAGCAACCTACAATTAGCTACAGCAACCTACAGTAAACTACAGAAACCTGCAGTTTACTAAAGCAACCTGCAGTTAAGTACAGCGACTTAAAGTTAACTACAGCAACCTAAAGTTAACTACGGCAAGCTACAGTTTACTAAAGCCACCTACAGTTTACTTAAGCTACCTATAGTGTACTAAAGCAACCTACAGTAAACTACAGCAACCTACAGTTAATTACAAAAACCTACAGTTAACTACAAAAACATACAATGAACTACAACAACCTACACCAAACTACAGCAACTGAAAGTACACTACAGCAACCTAAAGTAAACTACAGCAACGTACAGTTAACTACAGCAACCTACCATTTACTAAAGCAACCTACAGTTAACTACACCAACCTACAGTAAACTACAGAAACCTACAGTTTACTAAAGACACCTACAGTTAACTACACCACATACAGTTAACTACAGCAACCTACAGTTAACTACAGCAACCTACAGTTTACTAAAGCCCCGTACAGTTTACTACAGCAACCTACAGATTACTACAGCAACCTACAGTTTACTAATGTAACCTACAATTAACTACAGCAACCTACAGTTAACTACAGCAAGTTACACTAAACAACACCAACCTACAGTTAACTACAGCAGCATACAGTAAACTACTGCAACGTACAGTCAACTATAGCAACCTACAGATAACTACAGCAACCTACAGTTAACTACAGCAACCTCCAGTTAACTACAGCAACCTCCAGTTAACTACAGCACCCTCCAGTTTACTAAAGTAACCCACAGTTAACTACAGCAACCTACAGTAACCTACACTAAACTACAGCAGCCTCCAGTTTACTAGATACCTACAGTTAACTACAGCAACCTACAGTTAACTACAGCAACCTACGGTTAAGTACAGCAACCTACAGTTAACTAAAGGAACTTACAGGTTACTGCAGCAACCTACAGTTAACTACAGTAACCTACAGTTAACTACGGCAACCTACAGTTAACTACAGCAAACTACAGTTTACTATAGCAACCTACGGTTTACTACAGAAACCTACAGTTTACTAAAACAACTTAAGTTAACTACAGCAATTTACAGTTAACTACAGCAATTTACAGTTAACTACAGAAACCTACAGTCAACTACAGCAACCTACAGTCAACCATAGCAACCTACAGTTTACTACAGCAACCTGCAGTTTACTACAGCAACCTGTAGTTTACTACAGCAACCTACAGTTTACGCCAGCAACCTACGGTTCACCACAGAAACCTACAGTAAACTACAGCAACCTACAGTTAACTACAGAAAACTAACGTTTACTAAAGCAACCTACAGTTAACTAAAGCAACCTACAATTAACTACAGCAACCTACAGTACACTACAGCAACCTACAGTGAACTACAGCAACCTACAGTTAACTATAGCAACCTACAGTACACTACAGCAACCTACAGTTTACTACAGCAACCTACAGGTAACTACAGCAACCTACAGTTAACTACAGCAACCCACAGTTAACTACAGACACCTACAGTTAACTACAGCAACCTACAGTTAACTACCGCAAGATATAGTAAACTACAGCAACGTACAGTAAACTACAGCAACCTACAGTTAACTACAGCAACCTGCAGGTAACTAAAGCAACCAAAAGTTTACTACAGCAGCCTAAAGTTAACTACGGAAACCTAAAGTTAACTACAGCAACCTACAGTTTAATAAAGCAACCTACAGTTAACTACAGCTACCTACAGTTAACTACAGCTACGTACAGTTAACTACAGCAACCTACAGTAAACTACAGCAACCTACAGTTTACTGAAGAACCCTATAGTTAACTACAGCAACTTACAGTTAACCACAGCAACCTACAGTTAACTACAGCAACCTACAGTTAACTACAGCAACCTACACTTTACTACAGCAACCTACAGTTTAATAAAGCAACCTACAGTTAACTACAGAAACCTACAATTAACTACAGCTACGTACAGTAACTACAGCAACCTACAGTAAACTACAGCAACCTACAGTTTACTGAAGAACCCTATAGTAAACTACAGATACCTACAGTTAACTACAGCAACCTACAATTAACTACAGCAACCTACAGTTTACTACAGCAACCTGCAGTTTACTACAGCAACCGACAGTTTACTACAGCAACCAACAGTCAACTACAGCAACCTACAGTTCACTAAAGCCACCTCTAGTTTACTAAAGATACCTACAGTAAACTACAGCAACCTACAATTTACTAAAGTAACCTACAGTTAACTACAGCAATCTACAGTTAACTAGAGCAACCTGCAGTTTACTAAAGAAACCTGCAGTTAAGTACAGCAACTTAAAGTTAACTGCAGCAACCTACATTTAACTAGGGCAACCTTCAGTTTACTTAAGCCACCTACAGTTTACTTAAGCAACCTATAGTGTACTAAAGCTACCTACAGTAAACTACAGCAACCTTCAGTTAATTACAAAAACCTACAGTAAACTACAAAACCATACAGTGAACTACAACAACCTACAGCTAACTACAACAACTTACAGTACACTACAGCAACCTAAAGTAAACTACAGCAACCTACAGTAAACTACAGCAAACTACCATTTACTAAAGCAACCTACAGTTAACTACAGCAACCTAGAGTAAACTAAAGAAACCTACAGTTTACTAAAGACACCTACAGTTAACTACACCACATACAGTTAACTACAGCAACCTACAGTTTAGTACAGCAACCTACAGTTTACTAAAGCCACCTACAGTTTACTACAGCAACCTACAGTTTACTACAGCAACCTACAGTTTACTACAGCAACCTACAGATTACTACAGCAACCTACAGTTTACTAACGTAACCTAAAATTAACTACAGCAACCTACAGTTAACTACAGCAAGCTACACTTAACAACAACAACCTACAGTTAACTACAGCAGCATACAGTAAACTACAGCAACCTACAGTTAACTACAGCAATCTACAGTGTACTACAGCAACCTACAGTTAACTACAGAAACCTAAAGTTTGCTACAGCAACGTACAGTTAACTACAGCAACGTACAGTCAACTACAGCAACCTACAGTTTACTACAGCAACCTCCAGTTAACTACAGCAACCCCCAGTTAACTACAGTACCCTCCAGTTTACTAAAGTAACCCACAGTTAACTACAGCAACCTACAGTAAACTACAGCAACCTACACTTAACTATAGCAGCCTCCAGTTTACTAAAGATACGTACAGTGTACTACAGCAACCTACAGTTAACTACAGCAACCTACGGTTAAGTACAGCAACCTACAGTTAACTACAGGAACCTACAGGTTACTAAATCAACCTACAATTAACTACAATAACCTACAGTTAACTACGGCAATCTACAGTTTACTACAGTAAACTACAGTTTACTATAGCGACCTACAGTTTACTACAGCAACCTACAGTTTACTAAAACAACCTACAGTTAACTACAGCAACTTACAGTCAACTACAGAAACCTACAATCAACTACAGCAACCTACAGTTTATTACAGCAACCTACAGTCAACCACAGCAACCTACAGTTTACTACAGCAACCTGCAGTTTACTACATCAACCTGCAGTTAACTACAGCAACCTGCAGTTAACTACAGCAACCTGCAGTTAACTACAGCAACCTACAGTTTACGCCAGCAACCTACAGTTTACGCCAGCAACCTACAGTTAACTACAGCAACCTACAGTTTACTAAAGCAAACTACAGTTTACTAAAGCAACCTACAGTTAACTACAGCAACCTACAGTAAACTACAGCAACCTACAGTAAACTACAGCAACCTACTGTTAACTATAGCAACCTACAGTACACTACAGCAACCTACAGTTAACTACAGCAACCTACGGTAAACTACAGCAACCTACAGTAAACTACAGCAACCTACAGTTAACTACAGCAACCCAAAGTTAACTACAGAAACCTACAGTAAACTACACCAACCTACAGTTTACTACAGAAACCTACAGTTTACTAAAGCAACCTACAGTTAACTACAGCAACCTACAGTTTACTACAGAAAACTACAGTTTACTACAGCAACTTACAGTAAACTACAGCAACCTACAGTTTACTACAGCAACCTACAGTTAACTACAGCAACCTACAGTTAACTACAGCAACCTACAGGTAACTAAAGTAACCTACCTGTTAACTACAGCAACCTACAGTACACTTCAGCAACCTACAGTTAATTACAAAAACCTACAGTTAACTACAGCAACCTACACTTTACTATAACAACCAACAGTACACTATAGCAACCTAAAGTTAACTACAGCAACCTACAGTTAACTACAGCAATCTACAGTTAACTACAGCAACCTACAGTTAACTACAGCAACCTACAGTTAACTACAGCAACCTACAGTTAACTACAGCAACCTACAGTTTACTACAGCAACCTGCAGTTAACTACAGCAACCTACAGTTTACTACAGCAACCTACAGTTTACTACAGCAACCTACAGTTTACTACAGCAACCTACAGTTTACTACAGCAACCTACAGTTTACTACAGCAACCTACAGTTAACTACAGCAACCTACAGTTAACTACAGTTAACTACAGCAACCTACAGTTTACTACAGCAACCTACAGTTAACTACAGCAACCTTGTCTTTTGTCTGGCTTCGAGCCGGTTGTCGGTCTTTCTATGTTCCTCTATGTTTTGCTGATCAAATGAATTCCTTTGAGGAATGGTTAGGATCCGTGTTCTTAGTTTTCTATTCATTAACAGCTCTGCAGGACTCTTGTCATGTTGCAGAGGAGTGCTGAGATAATTTACTAGTGCTGTGTATGGGTCGCTTGCTTTCTTTAATAAGTTTTTTTATCATCTGGACTGCACGTTCGGCCTTTCCGTTTCCTTGTGGATGATGGGAGCTACTTGTGAGAATTGTGAGAAGTCAAAAACGTTTGAAAACGTTCAAGTGAATTCATGAACTGAATTGTGGACCATTGTCTGATATGATTGTCAATGCAAATATTGATTTGCTCTATTATGCTGGCTGAAGTGGTTGTCCGTAAATGGACTATTTCAATCCACCTGGAAAAATAATCAACAATCAATATATATCGATGTACCATGAATTTGAACAGATCCAGTCCTATCTTCTGGCATGGATATACAGGTAATTTGGTGGGTTGTAGTGGTTCTGGTGGATATTTTCTTTCTTTTTCACAGATACCACAATTCTTGACTTTTTCTGCAATTTTTTAAGAAAGGCCAGGCCACCACGCACTTTTGCAAGCTAGTGCTCGGCCTTTCACCTTGGTGTCCCTCATGTAGATACTTTAGTATGTCTTTTTGAAGTTTGTCTCTAGTACTTCCTAGTGTTTCTCTAGTATGTCTTTCTGAAGTTTGTCTCTAGTACTTTCTAGTGTTTCTCTAGTATGCATTTTTGAAGTTTGTCTCTAGTACTTTCTAGGGTTTCTCTAGTATGTATTTTTGAAGTTTGTCTCTAGTACTTTCTAGTGTTTCTCTAGTATGTCTTTTTGAAGTTTGTCTCTAGTACTTTCTAGTGTTTCTCTAGTATCTCTTTTTAAAGTTTGTCTCCAGTACTTTCTAGTGTTTCTCTAGTATGTCTTTTTAAAGTTTGTCTCTAGTACTTTCTAGTGTTTACTAAAGCAACCTACAGTTTACTAAAGCAACCTACAGTTTACTACAGAAACCTACAGTTAACTACAGCAACCTACAGTTAACTACATGATGCGTTGATAGTACACTACAGCAACCTACAGTTAACTGCAGCAACCTACAGTAAACTACAGCAACCTACAGTAAACACAGCAACCTACAGTTAACTACAGAAACCTACAGTTAACTACAGAAACCTACAGTTTACTACAGAAACCTACAGTTTACTAAAGCAACCTACAGTTAACTACAGCAACCCACACTTAACTACAGAAAACTACAGTTTACTACAACGACCTACAGTTTACTGAAGTAACCTACAGTTAACCACAGAAACCTACAGTTAACTACAGCAACCTACAGTTTACTACAGCAACTTACAGTTAACTACAGCAACCTACAGTTAACTACAGCAACCTACAATTAACTACAGCAACCTACAGTTTACTAAAGATACCTACAGTTAACTACAGCAACCTACATTTTACTACAGCAACATACAGTAAACTACAGCAACCTACATTAAACTACAGCAACCTACACTACATATGAAAGCAATAACAGCATTTTAACATAAGAAAATAAATCCATTTTGCGCTGCTCTTTGAGATTTTCTTCACTTGTTCAGTGATTGTGTTTATTGTATTTTGATGAGGGAGAATGGAGAAGGGAACAAACATTATTTTTTATTTTAACACATTAGAAAAATTGATAAAATATGAAAGTGTATAATCAAACAGAATTCTGTAATATATAACAAAGTTTGCTAATTCTACACTGCCCGTTACCCGTTGGGTCAGTATATGTTATAGCTAGCTATAGAATAGTGCATATACAGAATTAATGTATAAACTTGATACTCTTGATGAAAAGAAAATATTCTTAACAATCACGTAAATGGATCAAGAATATATGTTTTTTGTTACATAACAGAAACATCCGTGTGAAAGTATATTAAAATGAAAAAATATAGATTTCTCTGAATTGTTACAACATTAAACCTAATTTTATCCACTAGTATATGTGTGTGTGATTGTCTTCACTCGATTTTATATACATAATGAAAAATTATTCATTGACGAACGTTTTGTTGTTTTTTTTTTTTGCTATGAGAAGGTGCTGTGAACTAAGTATCATAGTATCCGTTTGATGTACAGTTCGGAATCACAACGGATTAGTACACTACTCTATAAGTATGACATAAAACATTTATTTTAAGTCAACGATTATAAATTTTGCCCGTTTTTAACAGGCTAAAAAATCTATTGTTTGCATAATCTTCAAAGTATTTGAAGTAATTTGAAAGTAATTTGAACATTTGAAAGTTATTTGAACGTCTTTAAACTATCAATTACGTAATCTAATGCAATAAAAAAAAAACTTAAAAATTGTGGTTAAATACAATGACCCCACAACTCAATCTTCACTCTTCAATCCTGCAGTCCAATGCACTTCAGCAATTGCTTCTGCCAAACAAAAAAGACACCCTCTCTCCCAAATACAGGCTTTTTATAGGACAAAACCGTCCAAAGTTATTTGCATACTCTTCCCATGATCTCTAGTCTATAAATAGACGCAGTGGCCATTCTCTTCTTCTTCTTTCTTCTTTCACTCTCTGAAGCGGGCGTTGCCAGTGGTAAAAGGTTTGCACGATTTTTTTTTTTTTTTTTTTACTACACGCCCCCATGATCATTAAAGATCATTCACATCTCATAATCCCGTGTCCAGATCGGCGCATTGCGTTCTCTTTGCGGTCTCTGCATCGGCACCGGTTCATCTTCATCACTCCCTGCCTCAGTACCACCATCCTCATCACCTAAATGGACCACACGCCTTAAATCTAAAACATGTCGTGGTATTCCATTGACACTTAAGTTGTTTGGGGATTGCACTCCTGTTATCACTCCTCTTCCCCACTGCGTTGTGCATCGGGCATTAGGCGGTTTCACCCAAACTTCTTCTCCTATTTGGATTCTGGCTGGTCCTTGATCATTAATTTCCGGTGACATGTCTCTAGGATGTCTCCATTCGTAATTAAAGATTGCTCTATGTGGTACTGTGTCATATCTTTGCCCGACCTTAGGGGACATGTTGTACCAAAATGTGGCCTCTTCAGGCGATAGCATCACCTTTTCTAATTCAGTTGCAACTGCAGATGCGGCTTCCACTCGCAGTTCCTTCCATATCGCCAGTCTACTTGGCCCACAATCAATTATTGATAAGTACGCTCCCCCTCGGTAGTGTGCTATGTCAATAGCTAGTCTTGTCCAGTTCGTTAAAACTCCAATTTCCCCAGGATTATGTATATTTGGGGCAGGATCGATCGATTGACACCGAACACAGTTCTTTACTATCATCTGAATTTCTTCCCGTTTTACATTCGGATCCACTTGCCTCACCAAATATAATGTTCTCTCCACTCCCATGTGATGCATGTCATGCAACTCTTTAATTTCTCCAATTCCAAGACAGCATATCGGCGCCTCCTCTTTCTCAATTAACCACTGTTTTTTTATCCGTGTTAGCGCATCTGCCTTGTTTCTTTCAGAAGGCACAAACACTGCTTTTATTTGCAGTTTCAATTCAGACATCAACTCTCTAAGCATCCCTAATCTCCACTTTATTATCACTTCTCCGGCACCCTTTGTTCGTATTCTGCCACTCTCCTCCACAGTAGAGTTCACCCAACTGAGTACAGTGGCTGAATCAGTTCTTATTTCAATATTTGTCAGTCTCCATTTGATAGCTAAATTGACACCCTTTAGAACAGCATCTAATTCAGCTATGTTAATGTGATTAAAGTCATCACTTTTCCTCAGCCAAGTTGCATTTTCCGCCACCACACCGCCAATCTCGACAACCACGCCAGTTGCAACATTGCTTGCATCACACCACACGACTCCTGTGCTCACTTCAGGTATGTGCCAAGTGCCATTAACAGGGTCTTCTTTTTTCACCTCAGCTAGAACCTCCTGCATCACCTTCATGGTTCTGCAATCAACTTTTTCTTCCCAATCCATTCCATTTGCTCTTCTTTTCACATAACTGCATGCTAATCGCAGCCATCCAGCAATTGGATAGTGCCCGAACAATTTACCACAGATCGAAAATAGCTCCCGCCTACTAATTTCTCCTCCCATCTCTGGGATCTCGTTGCCTCTCCTGAACATTAGTGCACCCATCTTATTTTTCATAAGCTTAAGGCCCAGTGCCGCTCCTCCGTCCAGGGATTCCGGAGATTTTGCTGCTAACCCAAACCCCTTCAAATGTTCCACAACTTCCTGTGTCGATATTTTCGTTACGTCAATGTATGAATCAGTGGCCTCTTTCGTCCTACTTCCTTTCTTTAATACTGTTTTTAAAATGGCTGCCATAATCTTTGGTGCGACATTAAGTCCGAATCCTAATCGTGTTAGGCAATAGGTTTTTCCTTTATAACAGACCAGCTGGTACTGCCATAGTTCCTTTGCCACATGTAGTTGCAGGTAGGCAGACTTAAGGTCCACTATTGCGGTCCCTCCTACCAACTGTCTCCACTTTCTTATCTTTTCATCACATACATCTATTATGTCGCTCCCTGTATGACACGCCACAAAACGGTTCAACTCACAAAAGTCGAACACTGGCCTAACTTTCCCTTTTGTGGCCTGAAATACTGCCATAAATGGCAACACGCCTTTTCTTTCTCCTTTCCATGGTAACAGAATACCATCCGATATCCATCTTTCCACCTCTTTCTCGAATTCTAATTTCTTATCGCCGTCCAGAGAGTTTTTATAATATTGGACTTTGTTCTGCAATACTGGAGGCTCTCCCTTCCATGTCCATCTTACTGTCCATTTATCTCCATCGAAGTTTGCTTCAAAGTCTTTATCCTCGATTTTGCAAACATTCAGCTGATGGGCAGCCACGGCACATTGTATATCTCCAAACTTCACTTTGGCTTTCTTTATAGTTACACCTCCCAGCTCATTAATCACGTCCATTCCAATTATGACGTCGATCCCATCAACGATGTGATTCATCAAGATTGCCCTCACCTTTACGTGCATTCCACAGACTTTTATCTCCACTTGTCTGGCTCCTTTACATTCTATATTCCTCCCATCAACTGCTTTCACTGTACCGCTCCTTCCATATCCCTTCAAAAATTTGGAATTGATTAAAGTAGTGGTGCACCCAGTATCGACAAGTGCAGTCATTACAGAATCATTCACCTCTACTTCTATTATAGGAAGAGGCCAGTATCGCGCCTTCATTTCATTGCTAGGGTAGCTTGCGGCGCAGAAGCTCCCCCTTGCCCGTTTCCCTGAATCTGAGGACAATATCTCGCAATGTGGCCAAATTTTCCACAATTGTAGCATGTTGCCCTGGCCCTAGGGATCTCTGTGCAATCTTTTTTTAGGTGCGGTCCTTGACATCTAAAGCACTGAAGGCTTGATTCTTTCTTTCCCTTATTAGTCTCATTAGTTTGCGCACTTGCGGCCAATGTCCGAGTTTCTACGACCCTTTTGCTGACTAAAAGCCGTGCAGTCGGTATCAGTTTGCTGACATCCAATCTCTCTATGTTCGGTAGCTGCTTTAATGCCACAGATACATCGTCTGGGAATCAATTTATGAATGCCAGTTTGGCTGTATGTTCCAACCCTCTTCCCAGATATTCCGCCAGTCCAGCCAATCTTTTGATTTTATTAGCATGTTTATCCACCGATTCTCCTGTCCACTTGAATCATTGCAGTTTGTCGTATGCCTCAAAAGGCCCCTCAGTGAAGGCGGTCACGAGTCTCATCTCTATCAGTTCTGCATCTTCTTGTTCTGCATTATTCATCTCAAGATAGAGAGCGAGTGCATCTCCCTGCAAAAAAAGTGGAATAAAACTGGCAAGGTCTGGCACATGTTGAAGCTTAGCCACCAGTTTTACTTTCTTTATCCATCCGACTACATCACCTTCTCCACTAAAAGGTGGTATCACATCTTTTCCCAATCTCAACATCCAAGATTCCATGATCTGTTCTTGGCCGGAATAGCTTGTGGTTAAATACAATGACCCCACAACTCAATCTTCACTCTTCAATCCTGCAGTCCAATGCACTTCTGACAGCAATTGCTTCTGCCAAACAAAAAAGACACCCTCTCTCCCAAATACAGGCTTTTTATAGGACAAAACCGTCCAAAGTTATTTGCATACTCTTCCCATGATCTCTAGTCTATAAATAGACGCAGTGGCCATTCTCTTCTTCTTTCTTCTTTCACTCTCTGAAGCGGGCGTTGCCAGTGGTAAAAGGTTTGCACGATTTTTTTTTTTTTTTTTTTACTACATACAGTTTAAATCGTAAAAAATAAAGCAAATATGTAGAAAAGTAACTGCTTATTGTGTTTGGTTACAGTTACAGTGAGAAATTCACTTTTAAAATTAAAGGGAATTGAAATAGGATTTACCGGTTAAATGGTTTTAATTTCTTGTTTTTTTTCTGAACCAATCGGTGTCAAGTAATTGTTACCAAATGCAATAAAAGCGACATCTCCTATAACTATATAAGATATCACTTTTATTGCACGTGGTAACATTTTCTTATTGTACGATTTTTATTGTTCCATTTATATAACAAATGTTAGATGTGTTGATAGTTAAATAGTTTTTTTTGTTAACATGGTTTCAACGACTGGACAAGCTGATCTGAGTTTATATATGTAAAGTTATCGGCTGCGTTTTAGTAGTGATAAGAACATAAGTTTTATTAGCGGCAAAAAACATATTTTCCTGAGTCATCGCCAGGGGCCAAAATTCACCCCCAACCGGTGAATGAATCGCCAGAGCAGTAATCCTACATCCCCCTTTTAGTCATAAAGGGCTTTACAAGAACAGTCTTTTAGGTGTTCGAACTTGTCAACCGCTTCTAGTATATTTCCCCTTGGTCAGGACCTCTAGAGCTCTCTAGTGGGATGTTTGTTTGGTTACTGGGAAGTTTTGTTGAGTTATCATTACAGCTATACATAAATCCTTATCGAGGGGAACGTGGTAAGGTGTTTGCTTCCTGTGAAATAGCCAACTGAGAGAAGCTGGTTTCTTCGTTCCTTAGGCACAGATTACCTTTGTTGCGTTGGTGTAGTCATGAATCTTGTAATATATTGGACAGGATTATCTCCCTTGCACTTCAATGAACTACGGATTATCTCCCTTGCACTTCAATGAACTACCACTAGAGGGCGCGACAGTCTTGAAATCTTTTTCTTGAGTAAATAAAAGGACCGGGAGACGATCTTTCCCTACGAGACGTACCGTCTGCCGATCTATCTATAATGTTATTTTGTCTTGTGCATTTTTATTCATTATGCATTGTTAATGTTGATATACTTCAATTGGCGACGAAGATGAGATCCGAACTCACGCAGGGAAACCCCAATGGATGGTGAGTCCATTAGTGAATATGTGGCCACACTGAGAAAAATGTCGGAACATTGCAACTTTGAAGAAAAAGTAAATGAACACATACGTGATCGTTTGGTTGTGGGAGTGAAAGATGAGAAGATACAGGAGCGCTTGCTGGGCGAAAGAATGCTAACTTTGCACAAGGCCATTGAAATAGCAGTGTCTATGGAATCGGCAAGGAAATATTCCAAGTTGATGTTGGGAGCACAGACGAGTGGAAGTGAAACGTCCGTACACAGGTTACCATTAAAACGAGAGTGTTATCGTTGTGAAAGCACTGGCCACCAAGCGGACAAGTGCCAGTTTAAAAACAAGGAATGTTTTAAATGCAGGCGAATAGGGCATACTCGTCGGAAGTGTAGGCAAGAAGAGAGCAGGCCTCCTAACTCCGAAAAACGAGGTAAGGAAAGCAGGATGGTGAACAATGTGGAGGAAAATTGTTGTGAAGAAATGGAAATAAATATGGAAAGGCTAGACTTGCACACAGTTGCTAACCTGCAGACACCACCAGTATTGGTGGAACTGCTAATTAATCAAGAGAAAGTGGTCATGGAAGTGGACACTGGAGCTGCATGCACAGTAATGAGCCTAGAAAAATTCAATAAAATTGGCCAAGTTCGTGATCTAAAGGAAAGCCATGTCAAGTTGAGAACGTACACTGGTGAATTAGTGAAACCACATGGGACCACAGACATGGAAGTAATCCAGGAAGGGTTAAAGCATCGACTACCTTTGCTGGTGGTGAAAGGTAATGTACCGACACTTCTTGGCCGCAACTGGTTGAATAAGGTAAAGCTGGATTGGAGAAGCATGTTTCCTTTATACCAGGAAGATTCCCCTTCGAGGTTGGAAAGGCTTTTAAAAGAATTTGATTCGCTGTTCAGTGAAGAAATGGGGTGTTTAAAGGATTTTAAGGTCAAAATACCCATTGATAAAACGGTGAGTCCCAAATTTTATCGGGCAAGACCAGTACCTTATGGAAAAGGAGCTAGATCGCCTGGAAAACCAGGGAATTTACAAAAGAGTGGAATACTCTAGGTGGGCTGCCCCCATTGTACCGGTTGCCAAAAATAATAATGAAGGCATCCGGATCTGTGGAGATTACAAACAAACAGTAAACCGGGCATCACCATGTGACTATTACCCTCTTCCTCGGACAGAAGATATATTTGCTACTTTGAAAGGGGGTAAAAAATTTAGCAAGCTCGACTTGAGCCATGCCTATCAGCAGCTGGAATTGGATGCAGAAACCCAGGAACTGCTAACAGTAAACACTCACCAAGGATTATACCAGCCCACCAGACTACAATTTTGGGTACACAGTGCTACAGGGATTTTTCAAAGGGAGATGGACAAAAGATTGAAGAACATTCCTTTTTGCAAGGTGCGTGTGGATGACATCCTGGTTTCAGGTAGTGATGACAGTAGTCATCTGAAGAATTTATACAGTGTATTTGCTGCTCTAGATAAGGCCGGATTAAAATTAAAGAGAAGTAAGTGCAAGTTTCTCCTTCCTGAAGTGACATATCTGGCTTTCAGAATTAGTAAGGAAGGCATAGCGCCTCTTCCAGACAAAGTAGCCGCCATGACAGAGGCACCTCGACCGCAAAACATCACAGAATTAAGAGCCTACCTAGGGGCACTTAACTATTATCATAGTCATTTGCCAAACTTATCAACTATACTTGAACCGCTTCACAACTTAATGAGGAAGGGTGCTCCCTGGGTATGGGGTGCTGAACAAACCAGGGCTTTTGAAGAAACAAAAAAAATGCTGTGTTCTGCACCTCTTTTAACTCATTTTGATCCATCTAGACCGATTCTGGTGCAAGTAAATGCTTCTCCCTATGGACTGGGAGCTGTAATGGCTCACAAAATGGAAGATGGAAGGGAGAAACCAGTATGCTATGTATCACGAACGCTGTCTGAGGCAGAACGGAATTATGCGCACATTGAGAAGGAGGGGCTGGCACTAGTCTTTGCGGTAAAAAAGTTGCACCAATATCTGTATGGGAATAATTTTACGTTGTTCACTGACCACAAACCGTTATTGGGGTTGTTTGCTGAAAACAAGCCGATCCCTTCTCTTGCTGCTGCCAGAGTTCAACGCTGGGCCATATTTCTGGCTGCCTATAATTACAGGTTGGAGTATCGTATTGCCTCAGTCGTCTTCCAATCAGTGTGCAGGAGCAAGATGTCACACCTAATTCTAACAGGATACACATGATGAACTTGGTTGATGCTCCAGTGACTGTGGCGGCAGTAAGATTGGAGAGAAGAAGAGACCCTACTTTGAGTCGGGTGTACGAATACATCCTGAATGGCTGGAGTAGGTGTATTCCAGACACGGCAATGAAGCCCTACTTCAACAAACAGACAGAGTTGACATGTGAAGATGGTACCGTATTATGGGGGAGTAGAGTAGTAATTCCGGCTATACTCAGAACAAAAGTGTTGCAGCAATTACATCAGACACACATAGGGATCGTGCGAATGAAGGCCCTTGCTCGCAGCTATGTGTGGTGGCCAAATCTTGATGCAGATATTGAGAGAGCCGGTAAAGCTTGTGGAACCTGCATACATTATCAAAGCAATCCCGGCAAGGCTCCCATTCATTGCTGGGAATATCCAAGTCCACCATGGGAGAGAGTCCACTTAGATTATGTGGGTCCATTTTTGGGGCACATGTTTTTGATAGTAGTGGATGCTCATTCAAAGTGGACTGAAGTTTGCATTACAAAATCATCTTCTGCTATGACCACAATTGAAAAATTGAGAGGGATCTTCGCAACTCATGGACTACCGGTATTAATTGTGAGTGACAACGGTCCCTGTTTTACAAGTGAAGAATTCAAAGCATTCATGAATGCTAATGGAATTCGGCACATTTTCACAGCTCCTTACCATCCTTCCTCGAATGGACTAGCAGAACGCAGTGTACGCACCTTCAAGGAAGCGCTTAAAAGGATGAATACAGACGGCAAGGCAACACTTGAAACCAAGGTGAACCGATTTTTATTCACTTATAGGATAACTCCAAACTCATCAACTGGGGTTTCTCCTGCCGAGCTGATGTTCAAACGGCAGTTACGAACAGCGTTTCATTTGGCAAAGCCAGACACGTACAAGGCTATGGATGTAAAAAATAAAATGGAAAGGGGGAGCAAGGTAATGGTGCCGCTCCGTGAATTTAAAGTAGCCGATCCTGTGCTTGTGCGTAACTATGGATCTACTCAGCGATGGATTGAAGGTACCATTACCAGACAGTTGGGAGCAGTGAATTTTGAAGTGGAAACCGGTAGAGGGCTAGTAGGGAGGCATGTGGACCAGCTTGTGAAACTCTCATCACCAGTAGCAGTGGAACTTACGCCTGAGATACAAGCAGATAATGCTGCAAAGAATCTTGAGAGTTTCGGCATACCTGAAGTTTCCAGCACACCCGACAGTCCTGAGGAAAGTTTAATACCTGAGAGCAGGCATATGGAAGAGGTTGCAGAGACTCCAGCAGTGGTAGAAAAATCGGCATCACCACCCTCTCACAAGTCAGGGCGTATTCGGAGACCACCAAAAAAAATTTGAAGACTATGTTCGTGATCCAGAGTAAGATTGAAGGGATGTAATATATTGGACAGGATTATCTCCCTTGCACTTCGATGAACTACGGATTATCTCCCTTGCACTTCAATGAACTACCACTAGAGGGCGCGACAGTCTTGAAATCTTTTTCTTGAGTAAATAAAAGGACCGGGAGACGATCTTTCCCTACGAGACGTACCGTCTGCCGATCTATCTATAATGTTATTTTGTCTTGTGCATTTTTATTCATTATGCATTGTTAATGTTGATATACTTCAAATCTGTCTTAACTAGGGCAGACCTTAGTGACATATTTTTAGTTACTATAGCTGTACAGGTCTTAGGTATCTTAACCCGTACTGATTGTCCTTTTTCACAGGCAGGACGGTCCTTAGCCCGATAATGCTTGTCATAATTTTGCTTCAAGCCGGATGTCGGCCTTTCTATGTTCCTCTATGTTTTGCTGATCAAATGAATTCCTTTGAGGAATGGTAAGGATCCGTGTTCTTAGTTTTCTATTCATTAACAGCTCTGCAGGACTCTTGCCATGTTGCAGAGGAGTGCTGAGATAATTTACTAGTGCTGTGTATGGGTCGCTTGCTTTCTTTAATAAGTTTTTTTATCATCTGGACTACACGTTACGCCTTTCCGTTTCCTTGTGGATGATGGTGGGAGCTACTTGTGAGAATTGTGAGTAGTCAAAAACGTTTGAAAACGTTCAAGTGAATTCATAAACTGAATTGTGGACCATTGTCTGATATGATTGTAAAAGCAAATATTGATTTGCAATGCTCTATTACGCTGGCTGAAGTGGTTGTCCGTAAATGGACTATTTCAATCCACCTGGAGAAATAATCAACAATCAAAATATATCGATGTACCATAAATTCGAACAGATCCAGTCCTATCTTCTGGCATGGATATACAGGTAATTTGGTGGGTTGTAGTGGTTCTGGTGGATATTTTCTTTCTTTTTCACAGATACCAAAATTCTTGACTTTTTCTGCAATTTTTTAAGAAAGGCCGAGCCACCACACACTTTTGCAAGCTAGTGCTCGGCCATTCACCTTGGTGTCCCTCATGTAGATACTTTAGTATGTCTTTTTGAAGTTTGTCTCTAGTACTTTCTCGTGTTTCTCTAGTATGTCTTTCTGAAGTTTGTCTCTAGTATTTCTAGTGTTTGTCTAGTATGCATTTTTGAAGTTTGTCTCTAGTACTTTCTAGTGTTTCTCTAGTATGCATTTTTGCAGTTTGTCTCTGGTACTTTCTAGTGTTTCTCTAGTATGTATTTTTGAAGTTTGTCTCTAGTACTTTCTAGGGTTTCTCTAGTATTCTTTTTGAAGTTCGTCTCTAGTACTTTCTAGTGTTTCTCTAGTATGTCTTTTACAAGTTTGTCTCTGGTACTTTCTAGTGTTTCTCTAGTATCTCTTTTTGAAGTTTGTCTCTAGTACTTTCTAGGGTTTCTCTAGTATCTCTTTTTGAAGTTTGTCTCTGGTACTTTCTAGTGTTTCTCTAGTATGTATTTTTGAAGTTTGTCTCTAGTACTTTCTAGGGTTTCTCTAGTATGCATTTTTGAAGTTTGTCTCTAGTACTTTCTAGTGTTTCTCTAGTATGCATTTTTGAAGTTTGTCTCTAGTACTTTCTAGTGTTTATCTAGTATGCATTTTTAAAGTTTGTCTCTAGTACTTTCTAGTGTTTCTCTAGTATGCATTTTTGAAGTTTGTCTCTAGTACTTTCTAGTGTTTCTCTAGTATGTCCTTTTGAAGTTTGTCTCTAGTACATTTTAGGGTTTCTCTGGTATGCATTTTTGCAGTTTGTCTCTAGTACTTTCTAGTGTTTCTCTAGTATCTCTTTTTAAAGATTGTCTCTGGTACGTTCTAGTGTTTCTCTAGTATGTATTTTTGCAGTTTGTCTCTAGTACTTTCTAGTAATTCTTTAGTATGTCTTTTGAAGTTTGTCTCTAGTACTTTCTAGTGTTTCTCTGGTATGTCTTTTTTATAGTTTGTCTCTAATACTTTCTAGTGTTTCTCTAGTATCTCTGTTTGAAGTTTGTCTGTAGTACTTTCTAGTGTTTCTCTAGTATGAATTTTTGAAGTTTGTCTCTACTATTTCTAGTGTTTCTCTAGTATGTCTTTTTGAAGTTTGTCTCTAGTACTTTCTAGTGTTTCTCTCGTATGTATTTTTGAAGTTTGTCTCTAGTACTTTCTAGTGTTTCTCTAGTATGCATTTTTGAAGTTTGTCTCTGGTACTTTCTAGTGTTTCTCTAGTATGTCTTTTTGAAGTTTGCATCTAGTACTTTCTAGTGTTTCTCTAGTATGTCTTTTTGAAGTTTGTCTCTAGTACTTTCTAGTGTTTCTCTAGTATGTCTTTTTGAAGTTGTCTCTAGTACTTTCTAGTGTTTCTCTAGTATGTCTTTTTGAAGTTTGTCTCTGGTACTTTCTAGTGTTTCTCTAGTATGTCTTTTTGAAGTTTGCATCTAGTACTTTTTTGGGTTTCTCTAGTATGCAGTTTTGAAGTTTGTCTCTAGTACTTTCTAGTGTTTCTTTAGTATGTATTTTTGAATATGTCTCTAGTACTTTCTAGGGTTTCTCTAGTATCTCTTTTTGAAGATTGTCGCTGGTACGTTCTAGTGTTTCTCTAGTATGTGTTTTTGCAGTTTGTCTCTAGTACTTTCTAGTGTTTCTTTAGTATGTCTTTTGAATTTTGTCTCTAGTACTTTCAAGTGTTTCTCTAGTATGTCTTTTTATAGTTTGTCTCTAATACTTTCTAGTGTTTCTCTAGTATCACTTTTTGAAGTTTGTCTCTACTACCTTCTAGTGTTTCTCTAGTATGTCTTTTTGAAGTTTGTCTCTAGTACTTTCTAGTGCTTCTCTAGTATCTCTTTTTGAAGTTTGTCTCTAGTACTTTCTAGTGTTTCTCTGGTATGTCTTTTTATAGTTTGTCTCTAATACTTTCTAGTGTTTCTCTAGTATCTCTTTTTGAAGTTTGTCTCTAGTACTTTCTAGTGTTTCTCTAGTATTTTTTTTTGAAGTTTGTCTCTAGGACTTTCTAGTGTTTCTCTAGTATGTCCTTTTGAAGTTTGTCTCTAGTACTTTCTAGTGTTTCACTTGTATGTCCTGTTGAAGTTTGTCTGTAGTACTTTCTAGTGGTCTCTAGTATGCCTTTCTGAAGTTTGTCTCTAGTAATTTCTAGTGTTTCACTAGTATGCATTTTTGAAGTTTGTCTCTAGTACTTTCTAGTGTTTGTCAAGTATGTCTTTTTGAAGTTTGTCTCTAGTACTTTCTGGTGTTTCTCTTGTATGTCTTGTTGAAGTTTGTCTCTAGTACTTTCTAGTGTTTCTCTCGTATGTCTTTTTGAAGTTTGTCTCTAGTACTTTCTAGTGTTTCTCTAGTATGTCTTTTTGAAGTTTGTCTCTATTACTTTCAAGTGTTTCTCTAGTATCTCTTTTTGAAGTTTGTCTCTAGTACTTTCTAGTGTTTCGCTAGTATGTCTTTTTGAAGTTTGTCTCTAGTACTTTCTAGTGTTTGTCTAGTTTGTCTTTTTGAAGTCTGTCTCTAGTACTTTCTAGTGTATCTCTAGTATGTATTTTTAAAGTTTGTTTCTGGTACTTTCTAGTGTTTCTCTAGTATGTATTTATGAAGTTTGTTTACGGTACTTTCTAGTGTTTCTCTAATAACTCTTTCTGAAGTTTGTCTCTAGTACTTTCTAGTGTTTCTCTAGTATGTCTTTTTGGAGTTTGTTCCTAGTACTTTCTAGTGTTTCTCTAGTATGACTTTTTGAAGTTTGTCTCTAGTACTTTCTAGTGTTTCTGTAGGATCTCTTTTTCAAGTTTGTCTCTAGTACTTTCGAGTGTTTCTCTCGTATGTCTTTTTGAAGTTTGTCTCTAGTACTTTCTAGTGTTGCTCTAGTATGCATTTTTGAAGTTTGTCTCTTGTACTTTCTAGTGTTTCTCTAGTATGCATTTTTGAAGTTTGTCTCTAGTACTCTCTAGTGTTTTTCTAGTATGTCTTTTTGAAGTTTGTCTCTAGTACTTTCCGTGTTTCTCGTGTATGTCTTTTTGAAGTTTGTCTCTAGTACTTTCTAGTGTTTATCTGGTATCTCTTTTTAAAGTTTATCTCTAGTACTTTCTAGTGTTTCTCTAGGATGTCTCTTTGAAGCTGGTCTCTAGTACTTATTAGTGTTTCTCTAGTATCTCTTTTTGAAGTTTGTCTCTAGTACTTTCTAGTGTTTCTCTAGTATGCCTTTTTGTAGTTTGTCTCTAGTACTTTCTAGTGTTTCTCTAGTATCTTTTTTTGAAGTTTGTCTCTAGTACTGTCTAGTGTTTCTCTAGGATGTCTTTTTGAAGCTGGTCTCTAGAACTTATTAGTGTTTCACTAGTATCTCTTTTTGAAGCTTGTCTCTAGTACTTTTCTAGTGTTTCTCTAGTATGTCTTTTTGAAGTTTGTCTCTAGTACTTTCCAGTGTTTCTCTAGTCTCTCTTTTTGAAGTTTATCTTAAGTACTTTCTAGTGTTTCTCTAAGATTTTTCTTTGAAGCTGGTCTCTAGTACTTATTAGTGTTTCTCTAGTATCTCTTTTTGAAGTTTGCCTCTAGTACTTTCTAGTGTTTCTCTCGTATCTCTTTTTGAAGATTGTCTCTAATACTTTCTAGTGTTTCTCTAGTATGTCTTTTTGAAGTTTGTCTCTAGTACTTTCTAGTGTTTCTCTAATATGTATTTTTGAAGTTTGTTTACGGTACTTTCTAGTGTTTCTCTACTATCTCTTTCTGAAGATTGTCTCTATTACATTCTAGTGTATCTCTAGTATTTCTTTTTGAAGTTTGTTTCTAGAGCTTTCTAGTGTTTCTCTAGTATGTCTTTTTGAAGTTTGTCTGTAGTACTTTCTAGTGTTTCTCTAGTATGTCTTTCTGAATTTTGTCTGTAGTACTTTTTAGTGTTTCTCTATTATGTCTTTCTGAAGCTGGTCTGTAGAACTTTCTAGTGTTTCTCTAGTATGTCTTTTTGAAGTTTGTCTCTAGTACTGTCTAGTGTTTCTCTAGTATTTTTTTTTTAAGTTTGTTTCTAGGACTTTCTAGTGTTTCTTTAGTATGTATTTTTGACATTTGTCTCTAGTACTTTCTAGTGTTTTTTAGTATGTGTTTTGGAAGTTTGTCTCCGGTACATTCTCGTGTTTCTCCAGTATATCCTTTTGAAGTTTGTCTCTAGTAATTTCTAGTGGTTCTATAGTATGTATTTTTTAAGTTTCTATCTAGTACTTTCTAGTGTTTTTAGTATGTATTTTTGGAGTTTGTCTCTAGTACTTTCTAGTGTTTCTCTAGTATGTCTTTTTTAAGTTTGTCTCTAGTACTCTCTAGTGTTTCTCTAGTATGTCTTTTTGAAGTTTGTCTCTAGTACTTTCTAGTGTTTCTCTAGTATGTCTGTTTGAAGTTTGTCTCTATTACTTTCTAGTGTTTCTCTAGTATGTCTTTTTGAAGTTTGTCTGTAGTACTTTCTAGTTTTTCTCTAGTATGTCTTTCTGAAGATTGTCTCTAGTACTTTCTGGTGTTTCTCTAGTATGTATTTCTGAAGTTTGTCTCTAGTACTTTCTAGTGGTTCTCTTGTATGTCTTTCTGCAGTTTGTCTCTAGTACTTTCTAGTGTTTCTCTAGTATGTATTTTTGAAGTTTGTCTAGATTACATTCTAGTGTTTCTCTGGTATGTCTTTTTGAAGTTTTCTCCAGTACTTTCTAGTGTTTCTCTAGTATGTCTTTTTGAATTTTTTCTCTAGTACTTTCTAGTGTTTTTCAAGTATTTATTTTTAAATTTTGTCGCTAGTACTTTATAGTGTTTCTCCAGTATATCTTTTTGAAGTTTGTCTCTAGTACTTTCTAGTGTTTCCCTAGTATGTATTTTTGAAGTCTCTCTAGTACTTTCTAGTGTTTTTAGTATGTATTTTAAAAGTTTGTCTCTAGTACTTTCTAGTGTTTTTTAGTATGTCTTTTAAAAGTTTGTCTCTAGTACTTTCTAGTGTTTCTGTATTATGTATTTTTGAAGTTTGTCTCTAGTACTTTCTAGTTTTTCTTTGTATGTCTTTTTGAAGTTTGTCTCTAGTACTTTCTAATGTTTCTCTAGTAATTCTTTCTGAATTTAGTCTAGTACTTTCTTGTGTTTCTCTAGTACGTCTTTGTGGAGTTTGTCGCTAGTACTTTCAAGTGTTTCTCTAGTATGTCTTTGTGGGAGTTTGTTGCTAGTACTTTCTAGTGTTTCTCCATTATACCTTTTTACAATTTTCTCTAGTACATTCTAGTGTTTCTTTAGTATGTATTTTCTAAGTTTGTCTCTAGTACTTTCTAGTGTTCCTTTAGTATGTATTTTTGAAGTTTGTCTCTTGTACATTCTAGTGTTTCTTTAGTATGTCATTTTGAAGTTTGTCTCTAGTATTTCTATTGTTTATTTAGTATGTATCTTTGAAGTTTGTCTCTAGTACTTACTAGTGTTTCTCTAGTATGTCTTTTTGAAGTTTGTCTCTATTACTTTCTAGTGTTTCTCTAGTATGTCTTTTTGAAGTTTGTCTCTATTACTTTCTAGTGTTTCTCTTGTATGTCTTTTTGAAGTTTGTCTCTAGTACTTTCTAGTGTTTCTCTTGTACGTCTTTCTGAAGTTTGTCTCTAGTACTTTCTAGTGTTTCTCCAGTATGTCTTTTTGAAGTTTGTCTGTAGTACGTTCTAGTGTTTCTCTTGTATGTTTTTCTGAAGTTTGTCTCTAGTACTTTATAGTGTTTCTCTAGTATGTCTTTCTGAAGTTTGTCTCTAGAACTTTTTAGTGTTTTTCTAGTATGTCGTTTTGAAATTTGTCTCTAGTACTTTCTAGTGTTTCTCTAGTATGTCTTTTTGAAGTTTTACTCTGGTACTTTCTCGTGTTTCTCTCGTCCGTCTTTCTGAAGTTTATCTGTAGTACTTTCTAGTGTTTCTCTAGTATGTCCTTTTAATTTGTCTAGTACTTTCGAGGGTTTTCTCTATATGTCTTTTGACGTTGGTCCCTAGTACTTTCTAGAGTTTCTTTAGTATGTCTTTTTGAAGTTTGTCTCTAGTACGTTCTAGTGTTTCTCTTGTATGTCTTTCTGAATTTTGTCTCTGGTACTTTCTGGTGTTTCTCTAGTATGTCTTTTTGAAGTTTGTCTTTAGTACTTTCTAGTGTTTCTATAGTATGTATTTTTAAAGTTTGTGTCTAGTACTTTCTAGTGTTTCTTTTGTATGTATTTTTGAAGATTGTCGCTAGTACTTTATAGTGTTTCTCCAGTATATCTTTTTGAAGTTTGTCTCTAGTACTTTCTAGTGTTTCCCTAGTATGTATTTTTGAAGCCTCTCCAGCACTGTCTAGTGTTTTTTAGTATGTATTTTAAAAGTTTGTCTCAAGTACTTTCTAGTGTTTTTTAGTATGTCTTTTTAAAGTTTGTCTCTTGTAATATCTAGTGTTTCGTTAGTATGTATTTTTGAAGTTTGTGTCTAGTACTTTCTAGTGTTTCTTTGTATGTCTTTTTTAAGTTTGTTTCAAGTACTTTCTAATGTTTCTCTAGTAATTCTTTCTGAATTAAGTCTAGTACTTTCTAGTGTTTCTCTAGTACGTCTTTTTGGAGTTTGTCTCTAGTACTTTCAAGTGTTTTTCTAGTATGTCTTTGTGGGAGTTTGTCGCAAGTACTTTCTAGTGTTTCTCCATTATATCATTTTGAAAATTTTCTCTAGTACATTCTAGTGTTTCTTTAGTATGTATGTTTTAAGTCTGTCTCTATTACTTTTTAGTGTTTCTTTAGTATGTCTTTTTGAAGTTTGTCTCTTGTACCTTCGAGTGTTTCTCCAGTATATCTTTTGGAAGTTTGTCTCTAGTACTTTCTAGTGGTTTTTAGTATGTATTTTTGAAGTTTGTCTCAAATACTTTCTAGAGTTTCTCTAGTATGTTGTTTTGAAGTTTGTCTCTAGTACTTTCTAGTGTTTCTCTAGTATGTCTTTTTGAAGTTTGTCTCTAGTACTTTCTAGTGTTTCTCTAGTATGTCTTTTTGAAGTTTGTCTGTAGTACTTTCTAGTGTTTCTCTGGTATGTTTTTCTGAAGTTTGTCTCTAGTAATTTATAGTGTTTCTCTAGTATGTCTTTCTGAAGTTTGCCTCTAGTACTTTCTAGTGTTTCTCTAGTATGTCTTTTTGAAGTTTGTCTCTAGTACTTTCATGTGTTTCTCTAGTATGTCTTTTTGAAGTTTTACTCTTGTACATTCTCATGTTTCTCTCGTCCGTCTTTCTGAAGTTAATCTGTAGTTCTTTCTAGCGTTTCTTTAGTATGTCCTTTTAATTTGTCTCTAGTACTTTCTAGGGTTTTCTATATATGTCTTTTGAAGTTTGTCCCTAGTACATTCTAGTGTTTCTCTAGTATGTCTTTTTGAAGTTTGTCTCTAGTACGTTCTAGTGTTTCTCTTGTATTTCTTTCTGAATTTTGTCTCTAGTACTTTCGAATGTTTCTCTAGTATGTCTTTTTAAAGTTTGTCTCTAGTACATTCTAGTGTTTCCCTAGTATGTATTTTTGAAGTTTGTCTCTAGTACTTTCTCGTGTTTCTCTTGTATGTCTTTTTGAAGTTTATCTCTAGTACTTTCTAGTGTTTCTCTAGTATGTCTTTTTGAAGTTTGTCTCTCGTACTGTCTAGTGTTTTCCTAGTATGTCTTTTTGAAGTTTGTCTCTATTACTTTCTAGTGTTTCTCTAGTATGTCTTTTTGAAGTTTGTCTCTAGTACTTTCTAGTGTTTCTCTAGTATGTCTTTCTGAAGTTTGTCTCTAGTACTTTCTAGTGTTTCTCTAGTATGTAGTTCTGAAGTTTGTCTCTAGTACTTTCTAGTGTTTCTCTAGTATGTCTTTCTGAAGTTTGTCTCTATTACTTTCTAGTGTTTCTCTAGTATGTCTTTTTGCACTTAGTCTCGTTTACTTTCTAGTGTTTCTCTAGTATGTCTTTTTAAAGTTTGTCTCTAGTACTGTCTAGTGTTTCTCTAACATGTCTTTTTGAAGTTTGTCTTTAGTACTTTCTAGTGTTTCTCAATGTGTATTTTTAAAGTTTGTCTCTAGTACTTTCTAGTGTTGCTTTTCTATGTATTTTTGAAGTTTGTGTCTAGTACTTTCTAGTGTTTCTCCAGTATATCTTTTTGAATTGTGTCTCTAGTATTTTCTAGTGTTTCTCTAGTATGTCTTTTTGAAGTTTGTCTCTTGTACATTCTAGTGTTTCTTTAGTATGTCATTTTGAAGTTTGTCTCTAGTATTTCTATTGTTTATTTAGTATGTATCTTTGAAGTTTGTCTCTAGTACTTACTAGTGTTTCTCTAGTATGTCTTTTTGAAGTTTGTCTCTATTACTTTCTAGTGTTTCTCTAGTATGTCTTTTTGAAGTTTGTCTCTATTACTTTCTAGTGTTTCTCTTGTATGTCTTTTTGAAGTTTGTCTCTAGTACTTTCTAGTGTTTCTCTTGTACGTCTTTCTGAAGTTTGTCTCTAGTACTTTCTAGTGTTTCTCCAGTATGTCTTTTTGAAGTTTGTCTGTAGTACGTTCTAGTGTTTCTCTTGTATGTTTTTCTGAAGTTTGTCTCTAGTACTTTATAGTGTTTCTCTAGTATGTCTTTCTGAAGTTTGTCTCTAGAACTTTTTAGTGTTTTTCTAGTATGTCGTTTTGAAATTTGTCTCTAGTACTTTCTAGTGTTTCTCTAGTATGTCTTTTTGAAGTTTTACTCTGGTACTTTCTCGTGTTTCTCTCGTCCGTCTTTCTGAAGTTTATCTGTAGTACTTTCTAGTGTTTCTCTAGTATGTCCTTTTAATTTGTCTAGTACTTTCGAGGGTTTTCTCTATATGTCTTTTGACGTTGGTCCCTAGTACTTTCTAGAGTTTCTTTAGTATGTCTTTTTGAAGTTTGTCTCTAGTACGTTCTAGTGTTTCTCTTGTATGTCTTTCTGAATTTTGTCTCTGGTACTTTCTGGTGTTTCTCTAGTATGTCTTTTTGAAGTTTGTCTTTAGTACTTTCTAGTGTTTCTCAAGTATGTATTTTTAAAGTTTGTCTCTAGTACTTTCTAGTGTTTCTTTTGTATGTATTTTTGAAGATTGTCGCTAGTACTTTATAGTGTTTCTCCAGTATATCTTTTTGAAGTTTGTCTCTAGTACTTTCTAGTGTTTCCCTAGTATGTATTTTTGAAGCCTCTCCAGCACTGTCTAGTGTTTTTTAGTATGTATTTTAAAAGTTTGTCTCAAGTACTTTCTAGTGTTTTTTAGTATGCCTTTTTAAAGTTTGTCTCTTGTAATATCTAGTGTTTCGTTAGTATGTATTTTTGAAGTTTGTGTCTAGTACTTTCTAGTGTTTCTTTGTATGTCTTTTTTAAGTTTGTTTCAAGTACTTTCTAATGTTTCTCTAGTAATTCTTTCTGAATTAAGTCTAGTACTTTCTAGTGTTTCTCTAGTACGTCTTTTTGGAGTTTGTCTCTAGTACTTTCAAGTGTTTTTCTAGTATGTCTTTGTGGGAGTTTGTCGCAAGTACTTTCTAGTGTTTCTCCATTATATCATTTTGAAAATTTTCTCTAGTACATTCTAGTGTTTCTTTAGTATGTATGTTTTAAGTCTGTCTCTATTACTTTTTAGTGTTTCTTTAGTATGTCTTTTTGAAGTTTGTCTCTTGTACCTTCGAGTGTTTCTCCAGTATATCTTTTGGAAGTTTGTCTCTAGTACTTTCTAGTGGTTTTTAGTATGTATTTTTGAAGTTTGTCTCAAATACTTTCTAGAGTTTCTCTAGTATGTTGTTTTGAAGTTTGTCTCTAGTACTTTCTAGTGTTTCTCTAGTATGTCTTTTTGAAGTTTGTCTCTAGTACTTTCTAGTGTTTCTCTAGTATGTCTTTTTGAAGTTTGTCTGTAGTACTTTCTAGTGTTTCTCTGGTATGTTTTTCTGAAGTTTGTCTCTAGTAATTTATAGTGTTTCTCTAGTATGTCTTTCTGAAGTTTGCCTCTAGTACTTTCTAGTGTTTCTCTAGTATGTCTTTTTGAAGTTTGTCTCTAGTACTTTCAAGTGTTTCTCTAGTATGTCTTTTTGAAGTTTTACTCTTGTACATTCTCATGTTTCTCTCGTCCGTCTTTCTGAAGTTAATCTGTAGTTCTTTCTAGCGTTTCTTTAGTATGTCCTTTTAATTTGTCTCTAGTACTTTCTAGGGTTTTCTATATATGTCTTTTGAAGTTTGTCCCTAGTACATTCTAGTGTTTCTCTAGTATGTCTTTTTGAAGTTTGTCTCTAGTACGTTCTAGTGTTTCTCTTGTATTTCTTTCTGAATTTTGTCTCTAGTACTTTCGAATGTTTCTCTAGTATGTCTTTTTAAAGTTTGTCTCTAGTACATTCTAGTGTTTCCCTAGTATGTATTTTTGAAGTTTGTCTCTAGTACTTTCTCGTGTTTCTCTTGTATGTCTTTTTGAAGTTTATCTCTAGTACTTTCTAGTGTTTCTCTAGTATGTCTTTTTGAAGTTTGTCTCTCGTACTGTCTAGTGTTTTCCTAGTATGTCTTTTTGAAGTTTGTCTCTATTACTTTCTAGTGTTTCTCTAGTATGTCTTTTTGAAGTTTGTCTCTAGTACTTTCTAGTGTTTCTCTAGTATGTCTTTCTGAAGTTTGTCTCTAGTACTTTCTAGTGTTTCTCTAGTATGTAGTTCTGAAGTTTGTCTCTAGTACTTTCTAGTGTTTCTCTAGTATGTCTTTCTGAAGTTTGTCTCTATTACTTTCTAGTGTTTCTCTAGTATGTCTTTTTGCACTTAGTCTCGTTTACTTTCTAGTGTTTCTCTAGTATGTCTTTTTAAAGTTTGTCTCTAGTACTGTCTAGTGTTTCTCTAACATGTCTTTTTGAAGTTTGTCTTTAGTACTTTCTAGTGTTTCTCAATGTGTATTTTTAAAGTTTGTCTCTAGTACTTTCTAGTGTTGCTTTTCTATGTATTTTTGAAGTTTGTGTCTAGTACTTTCTAGTGTTTCTCCAGTATATCTTTTTGAATTGTGTCTCTAGTATTTTCTAGTGTTTCTCTAGTATGTCTTTTTGAAGTTTGTCTCGTACTTTCTAGTGTTTCTCTAGTATCTCTTCTTAAAGTTTGTCTCTATTACTTTCTAGTGTTTCTCTAGTATGTCTTTCTGAAGATTGTCTCTAGTACTTTCTAGTGTTTCTCTAGGATGTCTGTGTGAAGTTTGTCTCTAGTACTTTCTAGTTTTTCTCTAGTATGTCTTTTTGAAGTTTGTCTCTAGTACTTTCTATTGTTTCTCTAGTATGTCTTCCTGACGTTTGTCCCTAGTACTTTGTAGTGTTTCTCTAGTATGTCTTTTTAAAGTTTGTCTCTAGTACTTTCTAGTGTTTCTCTAGTATGTATTTTTAAATTGTTTATCTAGTACTTTCTAGTTTTTCTTTAGTATGTATTTTTGAAGTTTGTGTCTAGTACTTTCTTGTGTTTCTCTAGTATGTCTTTTTGAAGTTTATCTCTATTACTTTCTAGTGTTTTTCTCGTATGTCTTTTTGAAGTTTGTCTCTATTACTTTCTAGTGTTTTTCTAGTATGTCTTTTTGAAGTTTGTCTCTAGTACTTTCTAGTGTTTTTAAAGTATGTCTTTTTTAAGTTTGTCTCTATTACTTTCTAGTGGTTTTCTAGTATGTCTTTTTGAAGTTTGTCTCTATTACTTTTAAGTGTTTCTCTTGAATGTCTTTTTGAAGTTTGTCTCTATTACTTTCTAGTGTTTCTCCATTATATCTTTTCGGAAATTGTCTCTAATACTTTCTAGTGTTTCTTTAGTATGTATTTTTAAAGTTTGTCTCTTGTACTTTCTAGTGTTTCTCTAGTATGTCTTTTTAAAGTTTTTCTCTAATTCTTTCTAGTGTTTCTCCATTATATCTTTTAGATAAGTGTCTCTAATACTTTCTAGTGTTTCTTTAGTATGTATTATGGAAGTTTGTCTCTAGTACTTTCTAGTGTTTCTGACGTATGTATTTTTTAAGTTTGTCTCTTGTACTTTCTAGTGTTTCTTTAGTATGTATTTTTCAAGTTTGTCTCTAGTACTTTCTAGTGTTTCTTTAGTATGTATTTTTAAAGTTTGTCTCTAGTACTTTCTTGTGTTTCTCCAGTATTACTTTTTGAAGTTTGTCTCTAATACTTGCTAGTGTTTCTCTAGTATTTATTTTTGAAGTTTGTTTCTAGTACTTTCTAGTGTTTGACTAGTTTGTCTTTCTGAAGTTTGTCTCTATTACTTTCTAGTGTTTCTCTAGTATGTCTTTTGGAAGTTTGTCTTTAGTACTTTCTAATGTTTCTCTAGTATGTCTTTCTGAAGTTTGTCTCTAGTACTGTCTTGTGTTTCTCTAGTATGTCTTTCTGAAGTTTGTCTCTAGTACTTTCTAGTGTTTCTCTAGCATGTCTTTTTGAAGGTTGTCTCTCGTACTTTCTAGTGTTTCTCTGGTATGTCTTTTTGAAGTTTGTCTCGAGTACTTTCTGGTGTTTCTCTAGTATGTCTTTCTGAAGTTTGTCCGTAGTACTTTCTAGTTGTTCTCCAGTATGTCTGTTTAAAGTTTGTCTCTAGTACTTTCTAGTTTTTCTTTAGTATGTATTTTTAAAGTTTGTCTCTAGTACTTTCTAGTGTTTCTCTAGTATACCATTCTGAGGTCCGTCTGTAGTACTTTCTAGTGTTTCTTTAGTATGTATTTTTGAAGTTTGTCTTTATTACTTTCTAGTGTTTCTTTAGTATGTATTTTTAAAGTTTGTCTCTTGTACTTTCTAGTGTTTCTCTAGTATGTCTTTTTGAAGTTTGTCTCTAATACTTTCTAGTGTTTCTCCATTATATCTTTTTGATAAGTGTCTCTAATGCTTTCTAGTGTTTCTTAAGTATGTATTATGGAAGTTTGTCTCTAGTACTTTCTAGTGTTTCTGACGTATGTATTTTTTAAGTTTGTCTCTTGTACTTTCTAGTGTTTCTTTAGTATGTATTTTTCAAGTTTGTCCCTAGTACTTTCTAGTGTTTCTTTAGTATGTATTTTTGACGTTTGTCTCTAGTACTTTCTAGTGTTTCTCCAGTATTACTTTTTGAAGTTTGTCTCTAATACTTGCTAGTGTTTCTCTAGTATTTATTTTTGAAGTTTGTTTCTAGTACTTTCTAGTGTTTGACTAGTTTGTCTTTCTGAAGTTTGTCTCTATTACTTTCTAGTGTTTCTCTAGTATGTCTTTCTGAAGTTTGTCTTTAGTACTTTCTAGTGTTTCTCTAGTATGTCTTTCTGAAGTTTGTCTCTAGTACTGTCTTGTGTTTCTCTAGTATGTCTTTCTGAAGTTTGTCTCTTGTACTTTCTAGTGTTTCTCTAGCATGTCTTGTTGAAGGTTGTCTCTCGTACTTTCTAGTGTTTCTCTACTATGTCTTTTTGAAGTTTGTCTCGAGTACTTTCTGGTGTTTCTCTAGTATGTCTTTCTGAAGTTTGTCCGTAGTACTTTCTAGTTGTTCTCCAGTATGTCTGTTTAAAGTTTGTCTCTAGTACTTTCTAGTGTTTCTCTAGTATGTCTGTCTGAAGTTTGTCTCTAGTACTTTCTAGTGTTTCTTTAGTATGTATTTTTAAACTTTGTCTCTAGTACTTTCAAGTGTGTCTCCAGTATATCTGTTTGAATTTTATCTCTAGTACTTTCTAGTGTTTCTCCAGTATGTCTTTTTGAAGTTTGTCTCTAGTACTGCCTAGTGTTTCTCTAGTATGTCTTTTTGAAGTTTGTTTCTAGTACTTTCTAGTGTTTCTTTAGGATGTATGTGTGAAGTTTGTCTCTAGTACTTATTAGTGTTTCTCTAGTATGCCTTATTGAAGTTTGTCTGTAGTACTGTCTAGTGTTTCTCTAGTATGTATTTTTGAAGTTTGTCTCTAGTACTTTCTAGTGTTTCTTTAGTATTTATTTTTTAAGTTTGTCACTAGTACTTTCTAGTGTTTCTCAAGTATATCTTTTTGAAGTTTGTCTCTAGTACTTTCTAGTGTTTCTTTAGTATGTCTTTCTGAAGTTTGTCTCTAGTACTTTCTAGTGTTTATTTAGTATGTATATTTTGAAGTTTGTCTCTAGTACTTACTAGTGTTTCTCTAGTATGTCTTTTTGAAGTTTTTCTCTAGTACTGTCTAGTGTTTCTCTAGTATGTAGGTTTGAAGTTTGTCTCTAGTACTTTCTAGTGTTTCTCTAGTATGTCTTTCTGAAGTTTGTCTCTATTGCTTTCTAGTGTTTCTCCAGTATGTCTTTTTGAAGTTTTTCTCTAATACTTTCTAGTGTTTCTCCAGTATGTCTTTTTGAAGTTTGTCTCTAGTACTTTCTAGTGTTTCTCTTGTATGTCTTTCTGAATTTTGTCTCTAGTACTTTCTAGTGTTTCTCTAGTATGTCTTTTTTACGTTTGTCTCTAGTACTTCCTAGTATTTCTCTAGTAGGTCGTTTTGTAAGTTTGTCTCTATTACTTTCTAGTGTTTCTCTAGTATGTCTTTCTGAAGTTTGTCTCTAGTACTTTCTAGTGTTTCTCTCTTATGTCTGGCTGAAGTTTGTCTCTAGTACTTTCTAGTGTTTTTCTAGTATGTCTTTTTGAAGTTTGTCTCTAGTACTTTCTAGTGTTTCTCTAGTATGTCTTTTTGAAGTTTGACTCTTGTACTTTCTAGTGTTTCTCTAGTATGTCTGTCTGAAGTTTTTCCGTAGTACTTTCTAGTGTTTCTCTAGTATGTATTTTTAAATTTGTCTGTAGTACTTTCTAGGGTTTTCTCTATATGTCTTTTTGAAGTTTGTTCCTAGTAATTTCTAGTGTTTCTATTGTATGTCTTTTTGAAGTTTGTCTCATGTACGTTCTAGTGTTTCTCTTGTATGTCTTTCTGAATTTTGTCTCGTACTTTCTAGCGTTTCTCTAGTGTGGATTTTTAAAGTTTTTCTCTAGTACATTCTAGAGTTTCTCAGGTATGTATTTTTGAAGTTTGTCTCTTGTACTTTCTCGTGTTTCTCTTGTATGGCTTTTTTAAGATTATCTTTAGTACTTTCTAGTGTTTCTCTAGTATCTATTTCTGAAGTTTGTCTCGAACACTCTCCAGTATTTCTCTAGTATGTCTTTTTAAAGTTCTCTCTAGTACTTTCTAGTGTTTCTCTAGCATGTCTTTTTGAAGATTGTCTCTAGTACTTTCTAGTGTTTCTATAATATGTCTTTTTGAAGTTTGTCTCTAGTACTTTCCAGTGTTTCTCTAGTATGTCTTTCTGAAGTTTGTCTCTAGTACTTTCTAGTGTTTCTCTTGTATGTATTTCTGAAGTTTTTCTCTAGTACTTTCTAGTGTTTCTCTAGTATGTCTTTTTATAGTTTTTCTCTAGTACTTTATAGTGTTTCTCTAGTATGTCTTTTTGAAATTTGTCTCTGGTACTTTCTAGTGTTTCTTTTGTCTGTATTTTTAAATTTTGTCGCTAGTACTTTCTCGTGTTTCTATAGTATGTATTTGTGAAGTCTCTCTAGTAATTTCTAGTGTTTTTTAGTATGTATTTTTAAAATTTGTCTCTACTACTTTCTAGTTTTTCTTTAGAATGTCTTTTTAAAGTTTGTCTCTAATATTTCTAGTGTTTCTTTAGTATGTATTTTTGAAGTTTGTCTTTAGTACTTTCTAGTGTTTCCCTAGTATGTCTTTTTGAAGTTTGTCTCTAGTACTTTCTAATGTTTCTCTAGTACGTCTTTCTGAATTTAGTCTAGTACTGTCTAGTGTTTCTCTAGTATGTCTTTTTGAAGTTTGTCTCTAGTACATTCAAGTGTTTCTCTAGTATGTCTTTGTGGGAGTTTGTCTCTAGTACGTTCTTGTGTTTCTCTAGTATGTCTTTTTGAAGTTTGTCTCTTGTACTTTCTAGTGTTTCTCTAGTATATCTTTGCAGGAGTTTGTCTCAAGTACGTTCTTGTGTTTCTCTACTATGTCTTTTTGAAGTGTGTCTCTAGTACTTTCTAGTGTTTCTCTAGTATGTCTTTGTGAAGTTTGTCTCTTATACTTCCTAGTGTGTTTCTAGTATATATTTTTGAAGTTTGTTTCTAGTACTTTCTAGTTTTTCTCTAGTATGTCTTACTGAAGTTTGTCTCTATTACTTTCTAGTGTTTCTCTAGCATGCCTTTTTGAAGTCTGTCTCTAGTTATTTCTAGTGTTTCTCTAGAATGTCTTTTTTAAGTTTGTCCCTAGTACATTCTAGTGTTTCTCTAGTATGTCTTTTTAAAGTTTGTCTCTAGTACTTTCTAGTGTTTGTTTAGTATGTATTTTTTAACTTTGTCTGAAGTACTGTCTAGTTTTTCTCTATTATGTCTTTCTGAAGTTTGTCTCTAGTACTTTCTAGGGTTTCTCTAGTATGTATTTTTGAAGTTTGTCTCTAGTACTGTCTAGTGTCTCTCTAGTATGTATTTTTGAAGTTTGTCTCCAGTACTTTCTAGTGTTTCTCCATTATATCTTTTTGAAAATTGTCTACATTACTTTCTAGTGTTTCTTTAGTATGTATTATTGAAGTTTGTCTCTAGTACTTTCTAGTGTTACTTTAGTATGTATTTTTGAAGTTTGTCTCTAGTACTTTCTAGTGTTTCTCAAGTATATCTTTTTGAAGTTTGTCTCTCGTACTTTCTAGTGTTTCTTTAGTATGTATTTTTGAAGTTTGTCTCTAGTACTTTCTAGTGTTTCTTTAGTATTTATTTTTTAAGTTTGTCACTAGTACTTTCTAGTGTTTCTCAAGTATATCTTTTTGAAGTTTGTCTCTAGTACTTTCTAGTGTTTCTTTAGTGTGTATTTTGGAATTTTTTCTCTAGTATTTTCTAGTGTTTCTTTAGTATGTATTTTTGAAGTTTGTCTCTAGTTCTTACTAGTGTTTCTCTAGTATGTCCTTTTGAAGTTTGTCTCTAGTACTTTCTAGTGTTTCTCTAGCATGCCTTTTTGAAGTCTGTCTCTACTACTTTCTAGTGTTTCTCTAGAATGTCTTTTTTAAGTTTGTCCCTAGTACATTCTAGTGTTTCTCTAGTATGTCTTTTTAAAGTCTGTCTCTAGTACTTTCTAGTGTTTGTTTAGTATGTATTTTTTAAGTTTGTCTAAAGTACTGTCTAGTTTTTCTCTATTATGTATTTCTGAAGTTTGTCTCTAGTACTTTCTAGTGTTTTTTAGTATGTATGTTTGAAGTTTTTCTGTAGTACTGTCTAGTGTTTCTCTAGTATGTATTTTTAAAGTTTGTCTCTAGTACTTTCTAGGGTTTCTCTAGTATGTATTTTTGAAGTTTGTCTCTAGTACTGTCTAGTGTCTCTCTAGTATGTATTTTTGAAGTTTGTCTCCAGTACTTTCTAGTGTTTCTCCATTATATCTTTTTGAAAATTGTCCACATAACTTTCTAGTGTTTCTTTAGTATGTATTATTGAAGTTTGTCTCTAGTACTTTCTAGTGTTTCTTTAGTATGTATTTTTGAAGTTAATCTGTAGTACTTTCAAGTGTTTCTTTAGTATGTATTTTTGAAGTTTGTCTCTAGTATTTTCTAGTGTTTCTTTAGTATGTATTTTTGAAGTTTGTCTCTAGTTCTTTCTAGTGTTTCTCTAGTATGTCCTTTTAAAGTTTGTCAATAGTACTTTCTAGTGTTTCTCTAGTATGTATTTTTGAAGTTTGTCTCTTGTACTTTCTAGTGTTTCTCCAGTATGTTTTTTTGTAGTTTTTCTCTAGTAATTTCTAGCTTTTCTCTAGTACGACTTTCTGAATTTAGTCTAGTACTGTCTAGTGTTTCACTAGTATGTCTTTTTGAAGTTTGTCTCTAGTACATTCAAGTGTTTCTCTAGTATATCTTTGCAGGAGTTTGTCTCAAGTACGTTCTTGTGTTTCTCTACTATGTCTTTTTGAAGTGTGTCTCTAGTACTTTCTAGTGTTTCTCTAGTATGTCTTTGTGAAGTTTGTCTCTTATACTTCCTAGTGTGTTTCTAGTATATATTTTTGAAGTTTGTTTCTAGTACTTTCTAGTTTTTCTCTAGTATGTCTTACTGAAGTTTGTCTCTATTACTTTCTAGTGTTTCTCTAGCATGCCTTTTTGAAGTCTGTCTCTAGTTATTTCTAGTGTTTCTCTAGAATGTCTTTTTTAAGTTTGTCCCTAGTACATTCTAGTGTTTCTCTAGTATGTCTTTTTAAAGTTTGTCTCTAGTACTTTCTAGTGTTTGTTTAGTATGTATTTTTTAACTTTGTCTGAAGTACTGTCTAGTTTTTCTCTATTATGTCTTTCTGAAGTTTGTCTCTAGTACTTTCTAGTGTTTTTTAGTATGTATTTTTGAAGTTTTTCTCTAGTACTGTCTAGTGTTTCTCTAGTATGTATTTTTAAATTTGTCTCTAGTACTTTCTAGGGTTTCTCTAGTATGTATTTTTGAAGTTTGTCTCTAGTACTGTCTAGTGTCTCTCTAGTATGTATTTTTGAAGTTTGTCTCCAGTACTTTCTAGTGTTTCTCCATTATATCTTTTTGAAAATTGTCTACATTACTTTCTAGTGTTTCTTTAGTATGTATTATTGAAGTTTGTCTCTAGTACTTTCTAGTGTTACTTTAGTCTGTATTTTTGAAGTTTGTCTCTAGTACTTTCTAGTGTTTCTCAAGTATATCTTTTTGAAGTTTGTCTCTCGTACTTTCTAGTGTTTCTTTAGTATGTATTTTTGAAGTTTGTCTCTAGTACTTTCTAGTGTTTCTTTAGTATTTATTTTTTAAGTTTGTCACTAGTACTTTCTAGTGTTTCTCAAGTATATCTTTTTGAAGTTTGTCTCTAGTACTTTCTAGTGTTTCTTTAGTGTGTATTTTGGAATTTTTTCTCTAGTATTTTCTAGTGTTTCTTAAGTATGTATTTTTGAAGTTTGTCTCTAGTTCTTACTAGTGTTTCTCTAGTATGTCCTTTTGAAGTTTGTCAATAGTACTTTCTAGTGTTTCTCTAGTATGTATTTTTGAAGTTTGTCTCTTGTACTTTCTAGTGTTTCTCTAGTATTACTTTGTGTAGTTTGTCTCTAGTACTTTCTAGTGTTTCTCTAATATGTCTTTTTATATTGTTTCTCCAGTACTTTCAAGTGTTTCTCCATTATATCTTTTTGAAAATTGTCTCTAATACTTTCTAGTGTTTCTTTGGTATGTATGATTGAAGTTTGTCTCTAGTACTTTCTAGTGTTTATTTAGTATGTATTTTTGAAGTTTGTCTCTAGTACTTTCTAGTGTTTCTCTAGTATACCTTGTGAGGTTTGTCTCTAGTACTTTCTAGTGTTTCTTTGGTATGTTTTTTGACGTTTGTCTCTAGTACTTTCTAGTGTTTCTCTAGTATGTTTTATTGAAGTTTTTCTCTAGTAATTTCTAGTTTTTCTCTAGTATGTCTTTTTGAAGTTTGCCTATTGTACATTTTATTGTTTGTCTAGTATGTCTTTCTGAATGGTGTCTCTAGTACTTTCTAGTGTTTCTCTAGTATGTCTTTTCAACTTTGTATCTAGTACTTTCTAGTGTTTCTCTAGTATGTCTTTTTGAAGTTTGGCTGTAGTACTTTCCAGTATTTCTCTAGTATGTCTGTCTGAAGTTTGTCTAGTACTTTCTAGTGTTTCTCTAGTATGTCTTTTTGAAGTTTGTCTGTAAGACTTTCTAGTGTTTCTCTAGTATGTCTTTTTTAAGTTTGTCTAGTACTTTCTAGGGTTTCTCTAGTATGTCTTTTTGAAGTTTGTCTCTAGTACTTTCTAGTGTTTCTCTAGTAGGTCTTTTTGAAGTTTGTCTCTGGTACTTTCTAGTGTAGCTCTAAAATGTATTTTTGAAGTTTGTCTCTAGTACTTTCTAGTGTATCTCTAGTATGTATTTTTTAAGTTTGTTTCTGGTACTTTCTAGTGTTTCTCCAGTATCTCTTTCTGAAGTATGTCTCTAGTACTTTCTAGTGTTTCTCTAGTATGTCTTTTTGACGTTTGTGTCTAGTACTTTCTAGTGTTACTCCTGTATGTATTTTTGAAGTTTGTCTCTCGTACTTCCTAGTGTTTCTCTAGTATGACTTTTTTAAGTTTGTCTCTAGTACTGTCTAGTGTTTCTCTTGTATGTCTTTTTGAAGTTTCTCTCGAGCACTTTCTAGTGTTTTTCTATTATGCCTTTTAGCAGTTTGTCTCTAGTACTGTCTAGTTTTTATCTTGTATGTATTTTTGAAGTTTGTCTCTATTGTTCTTATTATTAAGAGAAACACTAGAAAGTACTGGAGACAAACTTCAAAATTACATACTAGAGAAACACCAGAAAGTATTAGAGAAAAACTTCAAATAGACATACCAGAGAAACACTAGAATATACTAGATAAAAACTTTAGATATTAATTATAGAGAAACACTAGAAAGTACTAGAGACCAACTTCAAAAAGACATAATAGAGAAACCCTAGACAGTACTAGAGACAAACTTCAAAAACACATACTAGAGAAACACTTAAAAGTAATGGAGACCAATTCAAAAAGACATACTAGAGTAACACTAGAAAGTACTAGAGACAAACTTCAAAAACATACAAGAGAAACATTAGAAAGTACTAGAGACACACTTTAAAAAGACATACTAGAGAAACACTAGAAAGTACTAGAGACCAATTTCAAAAAGACATACAAGACAAACACTAGAAAGTACTAGAGACAAACTTCAAAAACACACACTAGAGAAACACTAAAAAGTAATAGAGACAAACTTAAAACACACATACTAGAGAAACACTAGAAAGTACTAGAGACAAACTTCAAAAACACATAATAGAGAAACACTTGGAAGTAATAGAGACCAACTTCAAAAAGACATACAAGAGAAAAACTAAAAAGTACTAGAGACCAACATCAAAAAGACATACTAGAGAAACACTAGAAAGTACTTGAGACAAACTTCAAAAAGACATACTAGAGAAACACCAGAAAGAACTAGAGACAAACTCCGAAAAGACATACTAGAGAAACATAAGAAAAGACTGGAGACTAAATTAAAAAAGACATCACGAGACAGTACTAGAGACCAACTTCAAAAAGAGATACTAGAGATACACTAGAAAGTACTAGAGACAAACTTCAAAAAGACATACTAGAGAAACACTGGAAAGTCCTTGAGAAAATCTTCAAAAAGACATACTAGCGAAACACAAGAAAGTACTCGAGACAAACTCCAAAAAGACATACAAGAGAGACACTAAAAAGTACTTGAGACAACTTTTAAAAGACATACAAGAGGGACACTAGAAAGTACTAGAGACAACTTCAAAAGACATACTAGATCGACACTAGAAAGTACTAGAGACGAAATTCAAAAAGGCATACTAGAAAAACACTAGAAAGTACTAGAGACAAACTTCAAAAAGACATACAAGAGAAACAATAGAAAGTAATAGAGACAAACTATAAAAAGACATACAAGAGAAACACTAGACAGTACTAGAGACAAACTTCAAAAAGACATACAAGAGAAACACTAGAAAGTACTAGAGACAAACTTCAAAAAGACATACAAGAGAAACACTAGAAAGTACTAGAGACAAATTTCAAAAAGACATACACGAGAAACACTAGAAAGTAATAGTGACAAACTTCAAAAAGGCATGCTTGAGAAACACTAGAAAGTACTAGAGACAAACTTCAAAAAGACATACAAGGGAAACACTAGAATGTACTAGAGACAAACTTCAAAAAGACATACAAGAGACACACTAGAAAGTACTAGAGACAAACATCAAAAAGACATACAAGAGAAACACTAGAAAGTAATAGAGACAAACTTCAAAAAGGCATACTAGAGAAACACTAGAAAGTACTAGAGACAAACTTTAAAAAGACATACAAGAAACACTAGAAAGTACTAGAGACAAACTATAAAAAGACATACAAGAAACACTAGAAAGTACTAGAGACAAACTTCAAAAAGACATACTAGAGAAACACTAGAAAGTACTAGACACAAACTTTAGATAGACATAATAGAGAAACACTAGAAAGTACTAGAGACAAACTTAAAAAAAGACATACTAGAGAAACACTAGAAAGTAATAGAGACAAACTTCAAAAAGACATACTAGAGAAAAACAAGAAAGTACACGAGAAACAATTCAAAAAGACATACGAGGGAAACACTAGAAAGTATTACAGACAAACTTCAAAAAGACATACTACAGAAACAATAGAAAGTACTAGAGACAAACTTCAAAAAGACATACTAGAGAAACACAAGACAGTACAAGAGACAAACTTCAAAAAGACATACTAGAGAAACACTAGAAAGTACAAGAGACAAATTTCAAAAAGACACACTAGGGAAACACTAGAAAGTATTAGAGACAAACTTCAAAAAGACATACTAGAGAAACACTAGAAAGTATTAGAGACAAACTTCAAAAAGACATACATAGAAAAACTACAAAGTACTTGAGACAAACTTCCAAAAGACATACTAGAGAAACACTAGAAAGTACAAGAGACAAACTTCAAAAATACATTCTAGAGAAACACTAGAAAGTACTAGAGAAATACTTCAGAAAGACAAACTAGAACCACACTAGACAGTACCAGAGACAAACTGCAAAAAGACATACAAGAGAAACACTAGAACGTACTATAGACAACTTCAAAAAGACATACAACAGAAACACTAGAAAGTACTAGAGACAAACATTAAAAAGACATACTAGAGTAACACTAGAAAGTACTAGTGACAAACTTCAAAAAGACACAAGAGAAACCCTAGAAAGTACAAGAGAACAACGTCAAAAAGACATACTACAGAAAAACTAGAAAGTACTAGATACAAACTTTAGATATTCATAAAAAAGAAACACTAGAAAGTACTAGAGACAAAGTTCAAAATGACATACTAGAGAAACACCAGAAATTATTAGAGAAAAACTTCAAAAAGACATACTAGAGAAACACCAGAATGAACTAGATAAAAACTTTAGATTTTCATAATAGAGAAACACTAGAATGTACTAAAGAAACTTCAAAAAGACATACTAGAGAAACACTAGACAGTACTACAGACCAACTTCAAAAAGACATAATAGAGAAACACTACACAGTACTACAAACACACTTCAAAAACACATACTAGAGAAACACTAGAAAGTACTGGAGACAAACTTCAAAAAGAGATACTAGAGAAACACTAGAAAGTACTAGAGACAAACTTCAAAAACACATACAAGAGAAACAATAGAAAGTACTAGAGACACACTTTAAAAAGACATACTAGAGAAACACTAGAAAGTACTAGAGACAAACTTCATAAAGACATACAAGAGAACAACTAGAAAGTACTAAAGACCAACTTCAAAAAGATATACTATAGAAACAATAGACAGTACTTGAGACAAACTTCAAAAATCATACTAGAGAAGCAGTAGAAAGTACTAGAGACACACTTCTAAATAACATACACGAGAGTCACTAGAAAGTACTAGAGACAAACTTTACAAAAACATACAAGTGAAACACTGGAAAGTACTAGAGACAAACTTCAAAAAGACATACTAGCAAAACACTAGAAAGTACTTTTGACAAACTTCGAAAAGACACAAGAGAAACACTAGTAAGTACTAGAGAAAAACTTCAAAAAGACATAAAAGAGAAATACTAGAAAGTACTAGAGAAAAACTTTAGATAGACATAAAAGAGAAACACTAGAAAGTAATAGAGACACACTTCAAAAGGCATACTAGAGAAACACCAGAAAGTACTAGGGACAAACTTCAAAAAGACATACTAGAGAAACACAAGAAAAGACTGGAGTCTAACTTAAAAAAATACATACTAGAGAAACACTAGACAGTACTAGAGACAAACTTCAAAAAGACATACTAGAGAAACACAAGAAAGTACTAGAGACAAACTTCAAAAAGACATCTAGGAGAAACACTAGACAGTACTAGGGACAAACTTCAAAAAGACATACTACAGAAACAAGACATACTAGAGAAACACAAGAAAGTACTAGAGACAAACTTCAAAAAGCCATCCAAGAGAGACACTAAAATGTACTAGAGACAACTAAAAAAAGACACACAAGATAGACACTAGAAAGTACTAAAGACAACTTCAAAAGACATACTAGACAAACACTAGAAAGTACAAGAGACGAAATTCAAAAATCATACTAGAAAAACACAAGAAAGTAATAGAGACAAACTTCAAAAAGACATAAAAGAAAAACATTGAAAGTAATAGAGACAAACTTGAAGAAGGCATAATAGAGAAACACTAGAAAGTACTAGAGACAAACTTAAAAAACACATACAAGAAACACTAGAAAGTACTAGAGACAAGCTATAAAAAGACATACAAGAGAAACGCTAGAGACTACTAGATCAAAACCTCAAAAAGACATACAAGAGAATCACTAGAAAGTACTAGAGACAAACTTCAAAACGGCATACTAGAGAAACACTAGAAAGTACTAGAGACAAACTTTAAAAAGACATACAAAAAACACTAGAAAGTACTAGGGACAAACTATAAAAAGACATACAAGAGAAATACTAGAAAGTATTACAGACAAAGTTTAAAAAGACAGACTAGGGAAACACTAGAAAGTACTAGTGACAAATTCAAAAAGACACAAGAGAGGCACTAGAGAGTACTAGAGAAAAACTTCAAAATGATATACTAGAGAAACACTAGAAAGTAATAGAGACAAACCTCAAAAAGACATACTAGAGAAACACTTGAAAGTAATAGAGACAAACTTCAAAAAGACATACTAGAGAAAACCTAGAAAGTACTAGAGACAAACTTTAAAAAGACATACTAGAGAAACACTTGAATGTAATAGAGACAAACTTCAAAAAGACATACTAGAAAAACCCTAGAAAGTACTAGAGAAAAACTTCAAAAAGACATACTAGAGAAACACTTGAAAGTAATAGAGACAAACTTCAAAAAGACATACTAGAGAAACAGTAGAAAGTAATAGAGACAAACTTCAAAAAGACATACTAGAAAAACACTAGAAAGTAATAGAGACAAACTTCAAAAAGACATACTAAAGAACCACTAGAATGTAATAGAGACAAACTTCGACAAGACATACTAGAAAAACACTAGAAAGTAATAGAGACAAACTTCAAACAGACATACTAGAAAAACACTAGAAAGTAATAGAGACAAACTTCAAAAAGACATACTAGACAAACACTAGAAAGTAATAGAGACAAACTTAAAAAAGACATACACGAGAAATACTAGAAAGTAATAGAGACAAACTTCAAAAAGACATACTAGAGAAACACTAGAATGTAATAGAGACAAACTTCAAAAAGACATACTAGAGAAACACTAGAAGTAATAGAGACAAACTTCAAAAAGACATACTAGAAAAACACGAGAAAGTAATAGAGACAAACTTCAAATAGACATACTAGAGAAACACTAGAAAGTACTAGAGACAAACTTCAAAAAGACATACTAGAGAAACACTAGAAAGTAATAGAGACAAACTTCAAAAAGACATACTAGAGAAACACTAGAAAGTAATAGAGACAAACTTCAAAAAGACATACTATAGAAACACTAGAAAGTAATAGAGACAAACTTCAAAAAGACATACTAGAGAAACACTAGAAAGTAATAGAGACAAACTTCAAAAAGACATACTAGAGAAACACTAGAAAGTAATAGAGACAAACTTCAAAAAGACATACTAGAGAAACACTTGAAAGTAATAGAGACAAACTTCACAAGGACATACTAGAGAAACACTAGAAAGTACTAGAGACAAACTTCAAAAAGACATACTAGAGAAACCCTTGAAAGTACTAGAGACAAACTTCAAAAAGACATACTAGAGAAGCAGTAGAAAGTAATAGAGACAAACTTCAAAAAGACATACTAGAGAAACACTAGAAAGTAATAGAGACAAACTTCAAAAAGACATACTAGAGAAACATTAGAAAGTAATAGAGACAAACTTCAAAAAGACATACACGAGAAACACTAGAAAGTAATAGAGACAAACTTCAAAAAGACATACTAGAGAAACACTAGAAAGTACTAGAGAGAAACTTCAAAAAGACATACTAGAGAAACACTTGAAAGTAATAGAGACAAACTTCAAAAAGACATACTAGAGAAACACTAGAAAGTAATAGAGACAAACTTCAAAAAGACATACTAGAGAAACACTAGAATGTAATAGAGACAAACTTCAAAAAGACATACTAGAGAAACACTAGAAGTAATAGAGACAAACTTCAAAAAGACATACTAGAGAAACACTTGAAAGTACTAGAGACAAACTTCAAAAAGACATACTAGAGAAACACTAGAAAGTAATAGAGACAAACTTCAAAAAGACATACTAGAGAAACACTAGAAAGTAATAGAGACAAACTTCAGAAAGACATACTAGAGAAACACTTGAAAGTAATAGAGACAAACTTCAAAAAGACATACTAGAGAAACACTAGACAGTAATAGAGACAAACTTCAAAAAGTCATACTAGAGAAAAACTAGAAAGTAATAGAGACAAACTTCAAAAAGACATACTAGAGAAACACTAGAAAGTAATAGAGACAAACTTCAAAAAGACATACTAGAGAAACACTAGAAAGTAATAGAGACAAACTTCAAAAAGACATACTAGAGAAACACTTGAAAGTAATAGAGACAAACTTCAAAAAGACATACTAGAGAAACACTAGAAAGTAATAGAGACAAACTTCAAAAAGTCATACTAGAGAAAAACTAGAAAGTAATAGAGACAAACTTCAAAAAGACATACTAGAGAAACACTAGAAAGTAATAGAGACAAACTTCAAAAAGAGATACTAGAGAAACACTAGAAAGTAATAGAGACTAACTTCAAAAAGACATACTAGAGAAACACTTAAAAGTAATAGAGACAAACTTCAAAAAGACATACTAGAAAACACTAGAAAGTAATAGAGACAAACTTAAAAAAGACATACTAGAAAAACACTAGAAAGTAATAGAGACAAACTTCAAAAAGACATACTAGAAAAACACTAGAAAGTAATAGAGACAAACTTCAAAAAGACATACTAGAAAAACACTAGAAAGTAATAGAGACAAACTTCAAAAAGGCATACTAGAGAAACACTAGAAAGTAATAGAGACAAACTTCAAAAATACATACTAGAGAAACACTAGAAAGTAATAGAGACAAACTTCAAAAAGACATACTAGAAAAACACTAGAAAGTAATAGAGACAAACTTCAAACAGACATACTAGAAAAACACTAGAAAGTAATAGAGACAAACTTCAAAAAGACATACTAGAGAAACACTAGAAAGTAATAGAGACAAACTTCAAAAAGAAATACTAGAGAAACACTAGAAAGTAATAGAGACAAACTTCAAAAAGACATACTAGAGAAACACTAGAAAGTAATAGAGACAAACTTCAAAAAGACATACTAGAAAAACACTAGAAAGTAATAGAGACAAACTTCAAAAAGGCATACTAGAGAAACACTAGAAAGTAATAGAGACAAACTTCAAAAAGACATACTAGAGAAACACTAGAAAGTAATAGAGACAAACTTCAAAAAGACATACTAGAGGAACACTTGAAAGTAATATAGACAATCTTCAAAAAGACATACTAGAGAAACACTAGAAAGTAATAGAGAAAAACTTCAACAACACATACTAGAGAAACACTAGAAAGTAATAGAGACAAACTTCAAAAAGACATACTAGAGAAACACTAGAAAGTAATAGAGACAAACTTCAAAAAGAAATACTAGAGAAACACTAGAAAGTAATAGAGACAAACTTCAAAAAGACATATTAGAAAACACTAGAAAGAAATAGAGACACACTTCAAAAAGACATACTAGAGAAACACTAGAAAGTAATAGAGACAAACTTCAAAAAGACATACTAGAAAAACACTAGAAAGTAATAGAGACAAACTTCAAAAAGACATACTAGAAAAACACGAGAAAGTAATAGAGACAAACTTCAAAAAGACATACTAGAAAAACACTAGAAAGTACTAGAGACAAACTTCAAAAAGACATACTAGAAAAACACTAGAAAGTAATCGAGACAAACTTAAAAAAGACATACTAGAAATACACTAGAAAGTAATAGAGACAAACTTCAAAAAGACATACTAAAGAAACACTAGAATGTAATAGAGACAAACTTCAAAAAGACATACTAGAGAAACACTAGAAAGTAATAGAGACAAACTTCAAAAAGACATACTAGAGAAACACTAGAAAGTAATAGAGACAAACTTCAAAAAGGCATACTAGAAAAACACTAGAAAGTAATAGAGACAAACTTCAAAAAGACATACTAGAGAAACACTAGAAAGTAATAGAGACAAACTTCAAAAAGACATACTAGAAAAACACGAGAAAGTAATAGAGACAAACTTCAAAAAGGCATACTAGAAAAACACTAGAAAGTACTAGAGACAAACTTCAAAAAGACATACTAGAAAAACACTAGAAAGTTATAGAGACAAACTTCAAAAAGACATACTAGAAAAACACTAGAAAGTAATAGAGACAAACTTCAAAAAGACATACTAGAGAAACACTAGAAAGTAATAGAGACAAACTTCAAAAAGACATACTAGAAAACACTAGAAAGTAATAGATACACACTTCAAAAAGACAAACTAGAGAAACACTAGAAAGTAGTAGAGACAAACTTCAAAAAGGCATACTAGAGAAACACTAGAAAGTAATAGAGACAAACTTCAAAAACACATACTAGAGAAACACTAGAAAGTAATAGAGACAAACTTCAAAAAGACATACTAGAGAAACATTAGAAAGTAATAGAGACAAACTTCAAAAAGGCATACTAGAAAAACACTAGAAAGTAATAGAGACAAACTTCAAAAGACATACTAGAGAAACACTTGAAAGTAATAGAGACAAACTTCAAAAAGACATACTAGAGAAACACTAGAAAGTACTAGAGACAAACTTCAAAAAGACATACTAGAGAAACACTTGAAAGTAATAGAGACAAACTTCAAAAAGACATACTAGAGAAACACTAGAAAGTAATAGAGACAAACTTCAAAAAGACATACTAGAGAAACACTAGAAAGTAATAGATACAAACTTCAAAAAGACATACTAGAGAAACACTAGAAAGTAATAGAGACAAACTTCAAAAAGACATACTAGAGAAACACTAGAAAGTAATAGAGACAAACTTCAAAAAGACATACTAGAGAAACACTAGACAGTAATAGAGACAAACTTCACAAGGACATACTAGAGAAACACTAGAAAGTACTAGAGACAAACTTCAAAAAGACATACTAGAGAAACCCTTGAAAGTACTAGAGACAAACTTCAAAAAGACATACTAGAGAAGCAGTAGAAAGTAATAGAGACAAACTTCAAAAAGACATACTAGAGAAACACTAGAAAGTAATAGAGACAAACTTCAAAAAGACATACTAGAGAAACATTAGAAAGTAATAGAGACAAACTTAAAAAAGACATACACGAGAAACACTAGAAAGTAATAGAGACAAACTTAAAAAAGACATACTAGAAAAACACTAGAAAGTACTAGAGACAAACTTCAAAAAGACATACTAGAAAAACACTAGATAGTACTAGAGACAAACTTCAAAAAGACATACTAGAAAAACACTAGAAAGTAATAGAGACAAACTTCAAAAAGACATACTAGAGAAGCACTAGAATGTAATAGAGACAAACTTCAAAAAGACATACTAGAGAAACACTAGAAGTAATAGAGACAAACTTCAAAAAGACATACTAGAGAAACACTTGAATGTAATAGGGACAAACTTCAAAAAGACATACTAGAGAAACACTAGAAAGTAATAGAGACGAACTTCAAAAAGACATACTAGAGAAACACTAGAAAGTAATAGAGACAAACTTCAAAAAGACATACTAGAGAAACACTAGAAAGTAATAGAGACAAACTTAAAAAAGACATACTAGAGAAACACTAGAAAGTAATAGAGACAAACTTCAAAAAGACATACAAGAGAAACACTTGAAAGTAATAGAGACAAACTTCAAAAGGACATACTAGAGAAACACTAGAAAGTACTAGAGACAAACTTCAAAAAGACATACTAGAGAAACCCTTGAAAATACTAGAGACAAACTTCAAAAAGACATACTAGAGAAACACTAGAAAGTAATAGAGACAAACTTCAAAAAGACATACTAGAGAAACACTAGAAAGTAATAGAGACAAACTTCAGAAAGACATACTAGAGAAACACTTGAAAGTAATAGAGACAAACTTCAAAAAGACATACTAGAGAAACACTAGAAAGTAATAGAGACAAACTTCAAAAAGGCATACTAGAGAAAAACTAGAAAGTAATAGAGACAAACTTCAAAAAGATATACTAGAGAAACACTAGAAAGTAATAGAGACAAACTTCAAAAAGAGATACTAGAGAAACACTAGAAAGTAATAGAGACTAACTTCAAAAAGACATACTAGAGAAACACTTAAAAGTAATAGAGACAAACTTCAAAAAGACATACTAGAAAACACTAGAAAGTAATAGAGACAAACTTAAAAAAGACATACTAGAAAAACACTAGAAAGTACTAGAGACAAACTTCAAAAAGACATACTAGAAAAACACTAGAAAGTAATAGAGACAAACTTCAAAAAGACATACTAGAAAAACACTAGAAAGTAATAGAGACAAACTTCAAAAAGACATACTAGAGAAACACTAGAAAGTAATAGAGACAAACTTCAAAAATACATACTAGAGAAACACTAGAAAGTAATAGAGACAAACTTCAAAAAGACATACTAGAAAAACACTAGAAAGTAATAGAGACAAACTTCAAACAGACATACTAGAAAAACACTAGAAAGTAATAGAGACAAACTTCAAAAAGACATACTAGAGAAACACTAGAAAGTAATAGAGACAAACTTCAAAAAGAAATACTAGAGAAACACTAGAAAGTAATAGAGACAAACTTCAAAAAGACATACTAGAGAAACACTAGAAAGTAATAGAGACAAACTTCAAAAAGACATACTAGAGAAACACTAGAAAGTAATAGAGACAAACTTCAAAAAGGCATACTAGAGAAACACTAGAAAGTAATAGAGACAAACTTCAAAAATACATACTAGAGAAACACTAGAAAGTAATAAAGACAAACTTCAAAAAGACATACTAGAGGAACACTTGAAAGTAATAGAGACAAACTTCAAAAAGACATACTAGAGAAACACTAGAAAGTAATAGAGACAAACTTCAAAAACACATACTAGAGAAACACTAGAAAGTAATAGAGACAAACTTCAAAAAGACATACTAGAGAAACACTAGAAAGTAATAGAGACAAACTTCAAAAAGAAATACTAGAGAAACACAAGAAAGTAATAGAGACAAACTTCAAAAAGACATATTAGAAAACACTAGAAAGTAATAGAGACACACTTCAAAAAGACATACTAGAGAAACACTAGAAAGTAATAGAGACAAACTTCAAAAAGACATACTAGAAAAACACTAGAAAGTAATAGAGACAAACTTCAAAAAGACATACTAGAAAAACACGAGAAAGTAATAGAGACAAACTTCAAAAAGACATACTAGAAACTCACTAGAAAGTACTAGAGACAAACTTCAAAAAGACATACTAGAAAAACACTAGAAAGTAATAGAGACAAACTTAAAAAAGACATACTAGAAAAACACTAGAAAGTAATAGAGACAAACTTCAAAACGACATACTAGAGAAACACTTGAAAGTAATAGAGACAAACTTCAAAAAGACATACTAGAGAAACACTAGAAAGTAATAGAGACAAACTTCAAAAAGACATACTAGAGAAACACTAGAAAGTAATAGAGACAAACTTCAAAAAGGCATACTAGAAAAACACTAGAAAGTAATAGAGACAAACTTCAAAAAGACATACTAGAGAAACTCTTGGAAATACTAGAGACAAACTTCAAAAAGACATACTAGAGAAACACTAGAAAGTAATAGAGACAAACTTCAAAAAGACATACTAGAGAAACACTAGAAAGTAATAGAGACAAACTTCAGAAAGACATACTAGAGAAACACTTGAAAGTAATAGAGACAAACTTCAAAAAGACATACTAGAAAAACACTAGAAAGTAATAGAGACAAACTTCAAAAAGGCATACTAGAAAAACACTAGAAAGTAATAGAGACAAACTTCAAAAAGAAATACTAGAGAAACACTAGAAAGTAATAGAGACAAACTTCAAAAAGACATACTAGAGAAACACTAGAAAGTAATAGAGACAAACTTCAAAAAGACATACTAGAGAAACACTAGAAAGTAATAGAGACAAACTTCAAAAAGGCATACTAGAGAAACACTAGAAAGTAATAGAGACAAACTTCAAAAAGACATACTAGAGAAACACTAGAAAGTAATAGAGACAAACTTCAGAAAGACATACTAGAGAAACACTTGAAAGTAATAGAGACAAACTTCAAAAAGACATACTAGAAAAACACTAGAAAGTAATAGAGACAAACTTCAAAAAGACATACTAGAAAAACACTAGAAAGTAATAGAGACAAACTTCAAAAAGACATACTAGAGAAACACTAGAAAGTAATAGAGACAAACTTCAAAAAGACATACTAGAAAAACACTAGAAAGTAATAGATACACACTTCAAAAAGACATACTAGAGAAACACTAGAAAGTAATATGAGACAAACTTCAAAAAGGCATACTAGAGAAACACTAGAAAGTAATAGAGACAAACTTCAAAAACACATACTAGAGAAACACTAGAAAGTAATAGAGACAAACTTCAAAAAGACATACTAGAGAAACATTAGAAAGTAATAGAGACAAACTTCAAAAAGGCATACTAGAAAAACACTAGAAAGTAATAGAGACAAACTTCAAAAAGACATACTAGAGAAACACTTGAAAGTAATAGAGACAAACTTCAAAAGGACATACTAGAGAACCACTAGAAAGTACTAGAGACAAACTTCAAAAAGACATACTAGAGAAACACTAGAAAGTAATAGAGACAAACTTCAAAAAGACATACTAGAGAAACACTAGAAAGTAATAGAGACAAACTTCAGAAAGACATACTAGAGAAACACTTGAAAGTAATAGAGACAAACTTCAAAAAGACATACTAGAGAAACACTAGAAAGTAATAGAGACAAACTTCAAAAAGTCATACTAGAGAAAAACTAGAAAGTAATAGAGACAAACTTCAAAAAGACATACTAGAGAAACACTAGAAAGTAATAGAGACAAACTTCAAAAAGAGATACTAGAGAAACACTAGAAAGTAATAGAGACTAACTTCAAAAAGACATACTAGAGAAACACTTAAAAGTAATAGAGACAAACTTCAAAAAGACATACTAGAAAACACTAGAAAGTAATAGAGACAAACTTCAAAAAGACATACTAGAAAAACACTAGAAAGTACTAGAGACAAACTTCAAAAAGACATACTAGAAAAACACTAGAAAGTAATAGAGACAAACTTCAAAAAGACATACTAGAAAAACACTAGAAAGTAATAGAGACAAACTTCAAAAAGACATACTAGAGAAACACTAGAAAGTAATAGAGACAAACTTCAAAAATACATACTAGAGAAACACTAGAAAGTAATAGAGACAAACTTCAAAAAGACATACTAGAAAAAGACTAGAAAGTAATAGAGACAAACTTCAAACAGACATACTAGAAAAACACTAGAAAGTAATAGAGACAAACTTCAAAAAGACATACTAGAGAAACACTAGAAAGTAATAGAGACAAACTTCAAAAAGAAATACTAGAGAAACACTAGAAAGTAATAGAGACAAACTTCAAAAAGACATACTAGAGAAACACTAGAAAGTAATAGAGACAAACTTCAAAAAGACATACTAGAGAAACACTAGAAGTAATAGAGACAAACTTCAAAAAGGCATACTAGATAAACACTAGAAAGTAATAGAGACAAACTTCAAAAAGACATACTAGAGAAACACTAGAAAGTAATAGAGACAAACTTCAAAAAGACATACTAGAGGAACACTTGAAAGTAATAGAGACAATCTTCAAAAAGACATACTAGAGAAACACTAGAAAGTAATAGAGACAAACTTCAAAAACACATACTAGAGAAACACTAGAAAGTAATAGAGACAAACTTCAAAAAGACATACTAGAGAAACACTAGAAAGTAATAGAGACAAACTTCAAAAAGAAATACTAAAGAAACACTAGAAAGTAATAGAGACAAACTTCAAAAAGACATATTAGAAAACACTAGAAAGTAATAGAGACACACTTCAAAAAGACATACTAGAGAAACACTAGAAAGTAATAGAGACAAACTTCAAAAAGACATACTAGAAAAACACTAGAAAGTAATAGAGACAAACTTAAAAAAGACATACTAGAAAAACATTAGAAAGTAATAGAGATAAACTTCAAAACGACATACTAGAGAAACACTAGAATGTAATAGAGACAAACTTCAAAAAGACATACTAGAGAAACACTAGAAAGTAATAGAGACAAACTTCAAAAAGACATACTAGAGAAACACTTGAAAGTAATAGAGACAAACTTCAAAAGGACATACTAGAGAAACACTAGAAAGTACTAGAGACAAACTTCAAAAAGACATACTAGAGAAACTCTTGAAAATACTAGAGACAAACTTCAAAAAGACATACTAGAGAAACACTAGAAAGTAATAGAGACAAACTTCAAAAAGACATACTAGAGAAACACTAGAAAGTAATAGAGACAAACTTCAGAAAGACATACTAGAGAAACACTTGAAAGTAATAGAGACAAACTTCAAAAAGACATACTAGAGAAACACTAGAAAGTAATAGAGACAAACTTCAAAAAGTCATACTAGAGAAAACCTAGAAAGTAATAGAGACAAACTTCAAAAAGACATACTAGAGAAACACTAGAAAGTAATAGAGACAAACTTCAAAAAGAGATACTAGAGAAAGACTAGAAAGTAATAGAGACTAACTTCAAAAAGACATACTAGAGAAACACTTAAAAGTAATAGAGACAAACTTCAAAAAGACATACTAGAAAACACTAGACAGTAATAGAGACAAACTTAAAAAAGACATACTAGAAAAACACTAGAAAGTACTAGAGACAAACTTCAAAAAGACATACTAGAAAAACACTAGAAAGTAATAGAGACAAACTTCAAAAAGACATACTAGAAAAACACTAGAAAGTAATAGAGACAAACTTCAAAAAGACATACTAGAGAAACACTAGAAAGTAATAGAGACAAACTTCAAAAATACATACTAGAGAAACACTAGAAAGTAATAGAGACAAACTTCAAAAAGACATACTAGAAAAAGACTAGAAAGTAATAGAGACAAACTTCAAACAGACATACTAGAAAAACACTAGAAAGTAATAGAGACAAACTTCAAAAAGACATACTAGAGAAACACTAGAAAGTAATAGAGACAAACTTCAAAAAGAAATACTAGAGAAACACTAGAAAGTAATAGAGACAAACTTCAAAAAGACATACTAGAGAAACACTAGAAAGTAATAGAGACAAACTTCAAAAAGACATACTAGAGAAACACTAGAAAGTAATAGAGACAAACTTCAACAAGGCATACTAGAGAAACACTAGAAAGTAATAGAGACAAACTTCAAAAAGACATACTAGAGAAACACTAGAAAGTAATAGAGACAAACTTCAAAAAGACATACTAGAGGAACACTTGAAAGTAATAGAGACAATCTTCAAAAAGACATACTAGAGAAACACTAGAAAGTAATAGAGACAAACTTCAAAAACACATACTAGAGAAACACTAGAAAGTAATAGAGACAAACTTCAAAAAGACATACTAGAGAAACACTAGAAAGTAATAGAGACAAACTTCAAAAAGAAATACTAGAGAAACACTAGAAAGTAATAGAGACAAACTTCAAAAAGACATATTAGAAAACACTAGAAAGTAATAGAGACACACTTCAAAAAGACATACTAGAGAAACACTAGAAAGTAATAGAGACAAACTTCAAAAAGACATACTAGAAAAACACTAGAAAGTAATAGAGACAAACTTCAAAAAGACATACTAGAAAAACACGAGAAAGTAATAGAGACAAACTTTAAAAAGACATACTAGAAAAACACTAGAAAGTACTAGAGACAAACTTCAAAAAGACATACTAGAAAAACACTAGAAAGTAATAGAGACAAACTTAAAAAAGACATACTAGAAAAACATTAGAAAGTAATAGAGACAAACTTCAAAACGACATACTAGAGAAACACTAGAATGTAATAGAGACTAACTTCAAAAAGACATACTAGAGAAACACTAGAAAGTAATAGAGACAAACTTCAAAAAGACATACTAGAGAAACACTTGAAAGTAATAGAGACAAACTTCAAAAGGACATACTAGAGAAACACTAGAAAGTACTAGAGACAAACTTCAAAAAGACATACTAGAGAAACTCTTGAAAATACTAGAGACAAACTTCAAAAAGACATACTAGAGAAACACTAGAAAGTAATAGAGACAAACTTCAAAAAGACATACTAGAGAAACACTAGAAAGTAATAGAGACAAACTTCAGAAAGACATACTAGAGAAACACTTGAAAGTAATAGACACAAACTTCAAAAAGACATACTAGAGAAACACTAGAAAGTAATAGAGACAAACTTCAAAAAGTCATACTAGAGAAAAACTAGAAAGTAATAGAGACAAACTTCAAAAAGACATACTAGAGAAACACTAGAAAGTAATAGAGACAAACTTCAAAAAGAGATACTAGAGAAACACTAGAAAGTAATAGAGACTAACTTCAAAAAGACATACTAGAGAAACACTTAAAAGTAATAGAGACAAACTTCAAAAAGACATACTAGAAAACACTAGAAAGTAATAGAGACAAACTTAAAAAAGACATACTAGAAAAACACTAGAAAGTACTAGAGACAAACTTCAAAAAGACATACTAAAAAAACACTAGAAAGTAATAGAGACAAACTTCAAAAAGACATACTAGAAAAACACTAGAAAGTAATAGAGACAAACTTCAAAAAGACATACTAGAGAAACACTAGAAAGTAATAGAGACAAACTTCAAAAATACATACTAGAGAAACACTAGAAAGTAATAGAGACAAACTTCAAAAAGACATACTAGAAAAAGACTAGAAAGTAATAGAGACAAACTTCAAACAGACATACTAGAAAAACACTAGAAAGTAATAGAGACAAACTTCAAAAAGACATACTAGAGAAACACTAGAAAGTAATAGAGACAAACTTCAAAAAGAAATACTAGAGAAACACTAGAAAGTAATAGAGACAAACTTCAAAAAGACATACTAGAGAAACACTAGAAAGTAATAGAGACAAACTTCAAAAAGACATACTAGAGAAACACTAGAAAGTAATAGAGACAAACTTCAAAAAGGCATACTAGATAAACACTAGAAAGTAATAGAGACAAACTTCAAAAAGACATACTAGAGAAACACTAGAAAGTAATAGAGACAAACTTCAAAAAGACATACTAGAGGAACACTTGAAAGTAATAGAGACAATCTTCAAAAAGACATACTAGAGAAACACTAGAAAGTAATAGAGACAAACTTCAAAAACACATACTAGAGAAACACTAGAAAGTAATAGAGACAAACTTCAAAAAGACATACTAGAGAAACACTAGAAAGTAATAGAGACAAACTTCAAAAAGAAATACTAGAGAAACACTAGAAAGTAATAGAGACAAACTTCAAAAAGACATATTAGAAAACACTAGAAAGTAATAGAGACACACTTCAAAAAGGCATACTAGATAAACACTAGAAAGTAATAGAGACAAACTTCAAAAATACATACTAGAGAAACACTAGAAAGTAATAGAGACAAACTTCAAAAAGACATACTAGAAAAAGACTAGAAAGTAATAGAGACAAACTTCAAAAAGACATACTAGAAAAACACGAGAAAGTAATAGAGACAAACTTCAAAAAGACATACTAGAAAAAGACTAGAAAGTAATAGAGACAAACTTCAAACAGACATACTAGAAAAACACTAGAAAGTAATAGAGACAAACTTCAAAAAGACATACTAGAGAAACACTAGAAAGTAATAGAGACAAACTTCAAAAAGAAATACTAGAGAAACACTAGAAAGTAATAGAGACAAACTTCAAAAAGACATACTAGAGAAACACTAGAAAGTAATAGAGACAAACTTCAAAAAGACATACTAGAGAAACACTAGAAAGTAATAGAGACAAACTTCAAAAAGGCATACTAGATAAACACTAGAAAGTAATAGAGACAAACTTCAAAAAGACATACTAGAGAAACACTAGAAAGTAATAGAGACAAACTTCAAAAAGACATACTAGAGGAACACTTGAAAGTAATAGAGACAATCTTCAAAAAGACATACTAGAGAAACACTAGAAAGTAATAGAGACAAACTTCAAAAACACATACTAGAGAAACACTAGAAAGTAATAGAGACAAACTTCAAAAAGACATACTAGAGAAACACTAGAAAGTAATAGAGACAAACTTCAAAAAGAAATACTAGAGAAACACTAGAAAGTAATAGAGACAAACTTCAAAAAGACATACTAGAGAAACACTAGAAAGTAATAGAGACAAACTTCAGAAAGACATACTAGAGAAACACTTGAAAGTAATAGAGACAAACTTCAAAAAGACATACTAGAGAAACACTAGAAAGTAATAGAGACAAACTTCAAAAAGTCATACTAGAGAAAAACTAGAAAGTAATAGAGACAAACTTCAAAAAGACATACTAGAGAAACACTAGAAAGTAATAGAGACAAACTTCAAAAAGACATACTAGAAAAACACGAGAAAGTAATAGAGACAAACTTCAAAAAGACATACTTGAAAAAGACTAGAAAGTAATAGAGACAAACTTCAAACAGACATACTAGAAAAACACTAGAAAGTAATAGAGACAAACTTCAAAAAGACATACTAGAGAAACACTAGAAAGTAATAGAGACAAACTTCAAAAAGAAATACTAGAGAAACACTAGAAAGTAATAGAGACAAACTTCAAAAAGACATACTAGAGAAACACTAGAAAGTAATAGAGACAAACTTCAAAAAGACATACTAGAGAAACACTAGAAAGTAATAGAGACAAACTTCAAAAAGACATACTAGAGAAACACTAGAAAGTAATAGAGACAAACTTCAAAAAGGCATACTAGATAAACACTAGAAAGTAATAGAGACAAACTTCAAAAAGACATACTAGAGAAACACTAGAAAGTAATAGAGACAAACTTCAAAAAGACATACTAGAGGAACACTTGAAAGTAATAGAGACAATCTTCAAAAAGACATACTAGAGAAACACTAGAAAGTAATAGAGACAAACTTCAAAAACACATACTAGAGAAACACTAGAAAGTAATAGAGACAAACTTCAAAAAGACATACTAGAGAAACACTAGAAAGTAATAGAGACAAACTTCAAAAAGTAATACTAGAGAAACACTAGAAAGTAATAGAGACAAACTTCAAAAAGACATATTAGAAAACACTAGAAAGTAATAGAGACACACTTCAAAAAGACATACTAGAGAAACACTAGAAAGTAATAGAGACAAACTTCAAAAAGACATACTAGAAAAAGACTAGAAAGTAATAGAGACAAACTTCAAAAAGACATACTAGAAAAACACGAGAAAGTAATAGAGACAAACTTCAAAAAGACATACTAGAAAAAGACTAGAAAGTAATAGAGACAAACTTCAAACAGACATACTAGAAAAACACTAGAAAGTAATAGAGACAAACTTCAAAAAGACATACTAGAGAAACACTAGAAAGTAATAGAGACAAACTTCAAAAAGAAATACTAGAGAAACACTAGAAAGTAATAGAGACAAACTTCAAAAAGACATACTAGAGAAACACTAGAAAGTAATAGAGACAAACTTCAAAAAGACATACTAGAGAAACACTAGAAAGTAATAGAGACAAACTTCAAAAAGGCATACTAGATAAACACTAGAAAGTAATAGAGACAAACTTCAAAAAGACATACTAGAGAAACACTAGAAAGTAATAGAGACAAACTTCAAAAAGACATACTAGAGGAACACTTGAAAGTAATAGAGACAATCTTCAAAAAGACATACTAGAGAAACACTAGAAAGTAATAGAGACAAACTTCAAAAACACATACTAGAGAAACACTAGAAAGTAATAGAGACAAACTTCAAAAAGACATACTAGAGAAACACTAGAAAGTAATAGAGACAAACTTCAAAAAGAAATACTAGAGAAACACTAGAAAGTAATAGAGACAAACTTCAAAAAGACATACTAGAGAAACACTAGAAAGTAATAGAGACAAACTTCAGAAAGACATACTAGAGAAACACTTGAAAGTAATAGAGACAAACTTCAAAAAGACATACTAGAGAAACACTAGAAAGTAATAGAGACAAACTTCAAAAAGTCATACTAGAGAAAAACTAGAAAGTAATAGAGACAAACTTCAAAAAGACATACTAGAGAAACACTAGAAAGTAATAGAGACAAACTTCAAAAAGACATACTAGAAAAACACGAGAAAGTAATAGAGACAAACTTCAAAAAGACATACTAGAAAAAGACTAGAAAGTAATAGAGACAAACTTCAAACAGACATACTAGAAAAACACTAGAAAGTAATAGAGACAAACTTCAAAAAGACATACTAGAGAAACACTAGAAAGTAATAGAGACAAACTTCAAAAAGAAATACTAGAGAAACACTAGAAAGTAATAGAGACAAACTTCAAAAAGACATACTAGAGAAACACTAGAAAGTAATAGAGACAAACTTCAAAAAGACATACTAGAGAAACACTAGAAAGTAATAGAGACAAACTTCAAAAAGGCATACTAGATAAACACTAGAAAGTAATAGAGACAAACTTCAAAAAGACATACTAGAGAAACACTAGAAAGTAATAGAGACACACTTCAAAAAGACATACTAGAGGAACACTTGAAAGTAATAGAGACAATCTTCAAAAAGACATACTAGAGAAACACTAGAAAGTAATAGAGACAAACTTCAAAAACACATACTAGAGAAACACTAGAAAGTAATAGAGACAAACTTCAAAAACACATACTAGAGAAACACTAGAAAGTAATAGAGACAAACTTCAAAAAGAAATACTAGAGAAACACTAGAAAGTAATAGAGACAAACTTCAAAAAGACATACTAGAGAAACACTAGAAAGTAATAGAGACAAACTTCAGAAAGACATACTAGAGAAACACTTGAAAGTAATAGAGACAAACTTCAAAAAGACATACTAGAGAAACACTAGAAAGTAATAGAGACAAACTTCAAAAAGTCATACTAGAGAAAAACTAGAAAGTAATAGAGACAAACTTCAAAAATACATACTAGAGAAACACTAGAAAGTAATAGAGACAAACTTCAAAAAGACATACTAGAAAAAGACTAGAAAGTAATAGAGACAAACTTCAAACAGACATACTAGAAAAACACTAGAAAGTAATAGAGACAAACTTCAAAAAGACATACTAGAGAAACACTAGAAAGTAATAGAGACAAACTTCAAAAAGAAATACTAGAGAAACACTAGAAAGTAATAGAGACAAACTTCAAAAAGACATACTAGAGAAACACTAGAAAGTAATAGAGACAAACTTCAAAAAGACATACTAGAGAAACACTAGAAAGTAATAGAGACAAACTTCAAAAAGGCATACTAGATAAACACTAGAAAGTAATAGAGACAAACTTCAAAAAGACATACTAGAGAAACACTAGAAAGTAATAGAGACAAACTTCAAAAAGACATACTAGAGGAACACTTGAAAGTAATAGAGACAATCTTCAAAAAGACATACTAGAGAAACACTAGAAAGTAATAGAGACAAACTTCAAAAAGAAATACTAGAGAAACACTAGAAAGTAATAGAGACAAACTTCAAAAAGACATATTAGAAAACACTAGAAAGTAATAGAGACACACTTCAAAAAGACATACTAGAGAAACACTAGAAAGTAATAGAGACAAACTTCAAAAAGACATACTAGAAAAGCACTAGAAAGTAATAGAGACAAACTTCAAAAAGACATACTAGAAAAACACGAGAAAGTAATAGAGACAAACTTTAAAAAGACATACTAGAAAAACACTAGAAAGTACTAGAGACAAACTTCAAAAAGACATACTAGAAAAACACTAGAAAGTAATAGAGACAAACTTAAAAAAGACATACTAGAAAAACATTAGAAAGTAATAGAGACAAACTCCAAAACGACATACTAGAGACACACTAGAATGTAATAGAGACAAACTTCAAAAAGACATACTAGAGAAACACTAGAAAGTAATAGAGACAAACTTCAAAAAGACATACTAGAGAAACACTAGAAAGTAATAGAGACAAACTTCAAAAAGGCATACTAGAAAAACACTAGAAAGTACTAGAGACAAACTTCAAAAAAACATACTAGAAAAACACTAGAAAGTAATAGAGACAAACTTCAAAAAGACATACTAGAAAAACACTAGAAAGTAATAGAGACAAACTTCAAAAAGACATACTAGAGAAACACTAGAAAGTAATAGAGACAAACTTCAAAAAGACATACTAGAAAACACTAGAAAGTAATAGATACACACTTCAAAAAGACATACTAGAGAAACACTAGAAAGTAATAGAGACAAACTTCAAAAAGGCATACTAGAGAAACACTAGAAAGTAATAGAGACAAACTTCAAAAACACATACTAGAGAAACACTAGAAAGTAATAGAGACAAACTTCAAAAAGACATACTAGAGAAACATTAGAAAGTAATAGAGACAAACTTCAAAAAGACATACTAGAGAAACACTAGAAAGTAATAGAGACAAACTTCAAAAAGACATACTAGAGAAACACTAGAAAGTAATAGAGACAAACTTCAAAAAGACATACAAGAGAAACACTAGAAAGTAATATAGACAAATTCAAAAAGACATACTAGAGAAACACTAGAAAGTAATAGAGACAAACTTCAAAAAGACATACTAGAGAAACACTTGAAAGTAATAGAGACAAACTTCACAAGGACATACTAGAGAAACACTAGAAAGTACTAGAGACAAACTTCAAAAAGACATACTAGAGAAACCCTTGAAAGTACTAGAGACAAACTTCAAAAAGACATACTAGAGAAACAGTAGAAAGTAATAGAGACAAACTTCAAAAAGACATACTAGAGAAACACTAGAAAGTAATAGAGACAAACTTCAAAAAGACATACTAGAGAAACACTAGAAAGTAATAGAGACAAACTTCAAAAAGACATACTAGAGAAACACTAGAAAGTAATAGACAAACTTCAAAAAGACATACTAGAGAAACACTAGAAAGTAATAGAGACAAACTTCAAAAAGACATACTAGAGAAACACTTGAAAGTAATAGAGACAAACTTCACAAGGACATACTAGAGAAACACTAGAAAGTACTAGAGACAAACTTCAAAAAGACATACTAGAGAAACCCTTGAAAGTACTAGAGACAAACTTCAAAAAGACATACTAGAGAAGCAGTAGAAAGTAATAGAGACAAACTTCAAAAAGACATACTAGAGAAACACTAGAAAGTAATAGAGACAAACTTCAAAAAGACATACTAGAGAAACATTAGAAAGTAATAGAGACAAACTTAAAAAAGACATACACGAGAAAACCCTAGAAAGTAATAGAGACAAACTTCAAAAAGACATACTAGAGAAACACTAGAAAGTACTAGAGACAAACTTCAAAAAGACATACTAGAGAAACACTTGGAAGTAATAGAGACAAACTTCAAAAAGACATACTAGAGAAACACTAGAAAGTAATAGAGACAAACTTCAAAAAGACATACTAGAAAACACTAGAAAGTAATAGATACACACTTCAAAAAGACATACTAGACAAACACAAGAAAGTAATAGAGACAAACTTCAAAAAGACATACTAGAGAAACACTAGAAAGTAATAGAGACAAACTTCAGAAAGACATACTAGAGAAACACTTGAAAGTAATAGAGACAAACTTCAAAAAGACATACTAGAGAAACACTAGAAATTAATAGAGACAAACTTCAAAAAGTCATACTAGAGAAAAACTAGAAAGTAATAGAGACAAACTTCAAAAAGACATACTAGAGAAACACTAGAAAGTAATAGAGACAAACTTCAAAAAGAGATACTAGAGAAACACTAGAAAGTAATAGAGACTAACTTCAAAAAGACATACTAGAGAAACACTTAAAAGTAATAGAGACAAACTTCAAAAAGACATACTAGAAAACACTAGAAAGTAATAGAGACAAACTTAAAAAAGACATACTAGAAAAACACTAGAAAGTACTAGAGACAAACTTCAAAAAGACATACTAGAAAATCACTAGAAAGTAATAGAGACAAACTTCAAAAAGACATACTAGAAAAACACTAGAAAGTAATAGAGACAAACTTCAAAAAGACATACTAGAGAAACACTAGAAAGTAATAGAGACAAACTTCAAAAATACATACTAGAGAAACACTAGAAAGTAATAGAGACAAACTTCAAAAAGACATACTAGAAAAAGAGTAGAAAGTAATAGAGACAAACTTCAAACAGACATACTAGAAAAACACTAGAAAGTAATAGAGACAAACTTCAAAAAGACATACTAGAGAAACACTAGAAAGTAATAGAGACAAACTTCAAAAAGAAATACTAGAGAAACACTAGAAAGTAATAGAGACAAACTTCAAAAAGACATACTAGAGAAACACTAGAAAGTAATAGAGACAAACTTCAAAAAGACATACTAGAGAAACACTAGAAAGTAATAGAGACAAACTTCAAAAAGGCATACTAGATAAACACTAGAAAGTAATAGAGACAAACTTCAAAAAGACATACTAGAGAAACACTAGAAAGTAATAGAGACAAACTTCAAAAAGACATACTAGAGGAACACTTGAAAGTAATAGAGACAATCTTCAAAAAGACATACTAGAGAAACACTAGAAAGTAATAGAGACAAACTTCAAAAACACATACTAGAGAAACACTAGAAAGTAATAGAGACAAACTTCAAAAACACATACTAGAGAAACACTAGAAAGTAATAGAGACAAACTTCAAAAAGACATACTAGAAAAACACTAGAAAGTAATAGAGACAAACTTCAAAAAGACATACTAGAAAACACTAGAAAGTAATAGATACACACTTCAAAAAGACATACTAGAGAAACACTAGAAAGTAATAGAGACAAACTTCAAAAAGACATACTAGAGAAACACTAGAAAGTAATAGAGACAAACTTCAAAAAGACATACTAGAGAAACACTAGAAAGTAATAGAGACAAACTTCAGAAAGACATACTAGAGAAACACTTGAAAGTAATAGAGACAAACTTCAAAAAGACATACTAGAGAAACACTAGAAAGTAATAGAGACAAACTTCAAAAAGTCATACTAGAGAAAAACTAGAAAGTAATAGAGACAAACTTCAAAAAGACATACTAGAGAAACACTAGAAAGTAATAGAGACAAACTTCAAAAAGAGATACTAGAGAAACACTAGAAAGTAATAGAGACTAACTTCAAAAAGACATACTAGAGAAACACTTAAAAGTAATAGAGACAAACTTCAAAAAGACATACTAGAAAAACACTAGAAAGTAATAGAGACAAACTTCAAAAAGACATACTAGAAAAACACGAGAAAGTAATAGAGACAAACTTTAAAAAGACATAATAGAAAAACACTAGAAAGTACTAGAGACAAACTTCAAAAAGACATACTAGAAAAACACTAGAAAGTAATAGAGACAAACTTAAAAAAGACATACTAGAAAAACATTAGAAAGTAATAGAGACAAACTTCAAAACGACATACTAGAGAAACACTAGAATGTAATAGAGACAAACTTCAAAAAGACATACTAGAGAAACACTAGAAAGTAATAGAGACAAACTTCAAAAAGACATACTAGAGAAACACTAGAAAGTAATAGAGACAAACTTCAAAAAGGCATACTAGAAAAACACTAGAAAGTACTAGAGACAAACTTCAAAAAAACATACTAGAAAAACACTAGAAAGTAATAGAGACAAACTTCAAAAAGACATAATAGAAAAACACTAGAAAGTAATAGAGACAAACTTCAAAAAGACATACTAGAGAAACACTAGAAAGTAATAGAGACAAACTTCAAAAAGACATACTAGAAAACACTAGAAAGTAATAGATACACACTTCAAAAAGCCATACTAGAGAAACACTAGAAAGTAATAGAGACAAACTTCAAAAAGGCATACTAGAGAAACACTAGAAAGTAATAGAGACAAACTTCAAAAACACATACTAGAGAAACACTAGAAAGTAATAGAGACAAACTTCAAAAAGACATACTAGAGAAACATTAGAAAGTAATAGAGACAAACTTCAAAAAGGCATACTAGAAAAACACTAGAAAGTAATAGAGACAACCTTCAAAAAGACATACTAGAGAAACACTTGAAAGTAATAGAGACAAACATCAAAAAGACATACTAGAGAAACACTAGAAAGTACTAGAGACAAACTTCAAAAAGACATACTAGAGAAACACTTGAAAGTAATAGAGACAAACTTCAAAAAGACATACTAGAGAAACACTAGAAAGTAATAGAGACAAACTTCAAAAAGACATACTAGAGAAACACTAGAAAGTAATAGAGACAAACTTCAAAAAGACATACAAGAGAAACACTAGAAAGTAATATAGACAAATTCAAAAAGACATACTAGAGAAACACTAGAAAGTAATAGAGACAAACTTCAAAAAGACATACTAGAGAAACACTTGAAAGTAATAGAGACAAACTTCACAAGGACATACTAGAGAAACACTAGAAAGTACTAGAGACAAACTTCAAAAAGACATACTAGAGAAACCCTTGAAAGTACTAGAGACAAACTTCAAAAAGACATACTAGAGAAACAGTAGAAAGTAATAGAGACAAACTTCAAAAAGACATACTAGACAAACACTAGAAAGTAATAGAGACAAACTTCAAAAAGACATACTAGAGAAACACTAGAAAGTAATAGAGACAAACTTCAAAAAGACATACTAGAGAAACACTAGAAAGTAATAGAGACAAACTTCAAAAAGACATACTAGAGAAACACTAGAAAGTAATAGAGACAAACTTCAAAAAGACATACTAGAGAAACACTTGAAAGTAATAGAGACAAACTTCAAAAACACATACTAGAGAAACCCTTGAAAGTACTAGAGACAAACTTCAAAAAGACATACTAGAGAAGCAGTAGAAAGTAATAGAGACAAACTTCAAAAAGACATACTAGAGAAACACTAGAAAGTAATAGAGACAAACTTCAAAAAGACATACTAGAGAAACATTAGAAAGTAATAGAGACAAACTTAAAAAAGACATACACGAGAAAACCCTAGAAAGTAATAGAGACAAACTTCAAAAAGACATACTAGAGAAACACTAGAAAGTACTAGAGACAAACTTCAAAAAGACATACTAGAGAAACACTTGGAAGTAATAGAGACAAACTTCAAAAAGACATACTAGAGAAACACTAGAAAGTAATAGAGACAAACTTCAAAAAGACATACTAGAGAAACACTAAAATGTAATAGAGACAAACTTCAAAAAGACATACTAGAGAAACACTAGAAGTAATAGAGACAAACTTCAAAAAGACATACTAGAGAAACACTTGAAAGTAATAGAGACAAACTTCAAAAAGACATACTAGAGAAACACTAGAAAGTAATAGAGACAGACTTCAAAAAGACATACTAGAGAAACACTTGAAAGTAATAGAGACAAACTTCAAAAAGACATACTAGAGAAACACTAGAAAGTAATAGAGACGAACTTCAAAAAGACATACTAGAGAAAAACTAGAAAGTAATAGAGACAAACTTAAAAAAGACATACTAGAGAAACACTAGAAAGTAATAGAGACAAACTTCAAAAAGACATACTAGAGAAACACTAGAAAGTAATAGAGACAAACTTCAAAAAGACATACAAGAGAAACACTTGAAAGTAATAGAGACAAACTTCAAAAGGACATACTAGAGAAACACTAGAAAGTACTAGAGACAAACTTCAAAAAGACATACTAGAGAAACCCTTGAAAATACTAGAGACAAACTTCAAAAAGACATACTAGAGAAACACTAGAAAGTAATAGAGACAAACTTCAAAAAGACATACTAGAGAAACACTAGAAAGTAATAGAGACAAACTTCAGAAAGACATACTAGAGAAACACTTGAAAGTAATAGAGACAAACTTCAAAAAGTCATACTAGAGAAACACTAGAAAGTAATAGAGACAAACTTCAAAAAGTCATACTAGAGAAAAACTAGAAAGTAATAGAGACAAACTTCAAAAAGACATACTAGAGAAACACTAGAAAGTAATAGAGACAAACTTCAAAAGGACATACTAGAGAAACACTAGAAAGTAATAGAGACTAACTTCAAAAAGTCATACTAGAGAAACACTTAAAAGTAATAGAGACAAACTTCAAAAAGACATACTAGAAAACACTAGAAAGTAATAGAGACAAACTTAAAAAAGACATACTAGAAAAACACTAGAAAGTACTAGAAACAAACTTCAAAAAGACATACTAGAAAAACACTAGAAAGTAATAGAGACAAACTTCAAAAAGACATACTAGAAAAACACTAGAAAGTAATAGAGACAAACTTCAAAAAGACATACTAGAAAAACACTAGAAAGTAATAGAGACAAACTTCAAAAAGACACACTAGAGAAACACTAGAAAGTACTAGAGACAAACTTCAAAAAGACATACTAGAAAAACACTAGAAAGTAATAGAGACAAACTTCAAAAAGACATACTAGAAAAACACTAGAAAGTAATAGAGACAAACTTCAAACAGACATACTAGAAAAACACTAGAAAGTAATAGAGACAAACTTCAAAAAGACATACTAGAGAAACACTAGAAAGTAATAGAGACAAACTTCAAAAAGACATACTTGAGAAACACTAGAAAGTAATAGAGACAAACTTCAAAAAGGCATACTAGAGAAACACTAGAAAGTAATAGAGACAAACTTCAAAAAGACATACTAGAGAAACACTAGAAAGTAATAGAGACAAACTTCAAAAAGACATACTAGAGGAACACTTGAAAGTAATAGAGACAATCTTCAAAAAGACATACTAGAGAAACACTAGAAAGTAATAGAGACAAACTTCAAAAAGACATACTAGAGAAACACTAGAAAGTAATAGAGACAAACTTCAAAAACACATACTAGAGAAACACTAGAAAGTAATAGAGACAAACTTCAAAAAGAAATACTAGAGAAACACTAGAAAGTAATAGAGACAAACTTCAAAAAGACATATTAGAACACACTAGAAAGTAATAGAGACACACTTCAAAAAGACATACTAGAGAAACACTAGAAAATAATAGAGACAAACTTCAAAAAGACATACTAGAAAAACACTAGAAAGTAATAGAGACAAACTTCAAAAAGACATACTAGAAAAACACGAGTAAGTAATAGAGACAAACTTCAAAAAGACATACTAGAAAAACACTAGAAAGTACTAGAGACAAACTTCAAAAAGACATACTAGAAAAACACTAGAAAGTAATAGAGACAAACTTCAAAAAGACATACTAGAAAAACACTAGAAAGTAATAGAGACAAACTTCAAAAAGACATACTAGAGAAACACTAGAATGTAATAGAGACAAACTTCAAAAAGACATACTAGAGAAACACTAGAAAGTAATAGAGACAAACTTCAAAAAGACATACTAGAGAAACACTAGAAAGTAATAGAGACAAACTTCAAAATAGCATACTAGAAAAACACTAGAAAGTAATAGAGACAAACTTCAAAAAGACATACTAGAGAAACACTAGAAAGTAATAGAGACAAACTTCAAAAAGACATACTAGAAAAACACGAGAAAGTAATAGAGACAAACTTCAAAAAGGCATACTAGAAAAACACTAGAAAGTACTAGAGACAAACTTCAAAAAGACATACTAGAAAAACACTAGAAAGTAATAGAGACAAACTTCAAAAAGACATACTAGAAAAACACTAGAAAGTAATAGAGACAAACTTCAAAAAGACATACTAGAGAAACACTAGAAAGTAATAGAGACAAACTTCAAAAAGACATACTAGAGAAACACTAGAATGTAATAGAGACAAACTTCAAATAGACATACTAGAGAAACACTAGAAGTAATAGAGACAAACTTCAAAAAGACATACTAGAGAAACACTTGAAAGTAATAGAGACAAACTTCAAAAAGACATACTAGAGAAACACTAGAAAGTAATAGACACAAACTTCAAAAAGACATACTAGAGAAACACTTGAAAGTAATAGAGACAAACTTCAAAAAGACATACTAGAGAAACACTAGAAAGTACTAGAGACAAACTTCAAAAAGACATACTAGAGAAACACTTGAACGTAATAGAGACAAACTTCAAAAAGACATACTAGAGAAACACTAGAAAGTAATAGAGACAAACTTCAAAAAGACATACTAGAGAAACACTAGAAAGTAATAGAGACAAACTTCAAAATGACATACTAGAGAAACACTAGAAAGTAATAGAGACAAACTTCAAAAAGACATACTAGAGAAACACTAGAAAGTAATAGAGACAAACTTCAAAAAGACATACTAGAGAAACACTTGAAAGTAATAGAGACAAACTTCACAAGGACATACTAGAGAAACACTAGAAAGTACTAGAGACAAACTTCAAAAAGACATACTAGAGAAACCCTTGAAAGTACTAGAGACAAACTTCAAAAAGACATACTAGAGAAACAGTAGAAAGTAATAGAGACAAACTTCAAAAAGACATACTAGAGAAACACTAGAAAGTAATAGAGACAAACTTCAAAAAGACATACTAGAGAAACACTTGAAATAATAGAGACAAACTTCACAAGGACATACTAGAGAAACACTAGAAAGTACTAGAGACAAACTTCAAAAAGACATACTAGAGAAACCCTTGAAAGTACTAGAGACAAACTTCAAAAAGACATACTAGAGAAACAGTAGAAAGTAATAGAGACAAACTTCAAAAAGACATACTAGAGAAAAACTAGAAAGTAATAGAGACAAACTTCAAAAAGACATACTAGAGAAACACTAGAAAGTAATAGAGACAAACTTAAAAAAGACATACACGAGAAACACTAGAAAGTAATAGAGACAAACTTCAAAAAGACATACTAGAGAAACACTAGAAAGTACTAGAGACAAACTTCAAAAAGACATACTAGAGAAACACTTGAAAGTAATAGAGACAAACTTCAAAAAGACACACTAGAGAAACACTAGAAAGTAATAGAGACAAATTTCAAAAAGACATACTAGAGAAACACTAGAAAGTAATAGAGACAAACTTCAAAAAGACATACTAGAGAAACACTAGAAAGTAATAGAGACAAACTTCAAAAAGACATACTAGAGAAACCCTTGAAAGTACTAGAGACAAACTTCAAAAAGACATACTAGAGAAGCAGTAGAAAGTAATAGAGACAAACTTCAGAAAGACATACTAGAGAAACACTTGAAAGTAATAGAGACAAACTTCAAAAAGTCATACTAGAGAAACACTAGAAAGTAATAGAGACAAACTTCAAAAAGTCATACTAGAGAAAAACTAGAAAGTAATAGAGACAAACTTCAAAAAGACATACTAGAGAAACACTAGAAAGTAATAGAGACAAACTTCAAAAGGACATACTAGAGAAACACTAGAAAGTAATAGAGACAAACTTCAAAAAGACATACTAGAGAAACACTAGAAAGTACTAGAGACAAACTTCAAAAAGACATACTAGAGAAACACTTGAACGTAATAGAGACAAACTTCAAAAAGACATACTAGAGAAACACTAGAAAGTAATAGAGACAAACTTCAAAAAGACATACTAGAGAAACACTAGAAAGTAATAGAGACAAACTTCAAAATGACATACTAGAGAAACACTAGAAAGTAATAGAGACAAACTTCAAAAAGACATACTAGAGAAACACTAGAAAGTAATAGAGACAAACTTCAAAAAGACATACTAGAGAAACACTTGAAAGTAATAGAGACAAACTTCACAAGGACATACTAGAGAAACACTAGAAAGTACTAGAGACAAACTTCAAAAAGACATACTAGAGAAACCCTTGAAAGTACTAGAGACAAACTTCAAAAAGACATACTAGAGAAACAGTAGAAAGTAATAGAGACAAACTTCAAAAAGACATACTAGAGAAACACTAGAAAGTAATAGAGACAAACTTCAAAAAGACATACTAGAGAAACACTTGAAATAATAGAGACAAACTTCACAAGGACATACTAGAGAAACACTAGAAAGTACTAGAGACAAACTTCAAAAAGACATACTAGAGAAACCCTTGAAAGTACTAGAGACAAACTTCAAAAAGACATACTAGAGAAACAGTAGAAAGTAATAGAGACAAACTTCAAAAAGACATACTAGAGAAAAACTAGAAAGTAATAGAGACAAACTTCAAAAAGACATACTAGAGAAACACTAGAAAGTAATAGAGACAAACTTAAAAAAGACATACACGAGAAACACTAGAAAGTAATAGAGACAAACTTCAAAAAGACATACTAGAGAAACACTAGAAAGTACTAGAGACAAACTTCAAAAAGACATACTAGAGAAACACTTGAAAGTAATAGAGACAAACTTCAAAAAGACACACTAGAGAAACACTAGAAAGTAATAGAGACAAATTTCAAAAAGACATACTAGAGAAACACTAGAAAGTAATAGAGACAAACTTCAAAAAGACATACTAGAGAAACACTAGAAAGTAATAGAGACAAACTTCAAAAAGACATACTAGAGAAACCCTTGAAAGTACTAGAGACAAACTTCAAAAAGACATACTAGAGAAGCAGTAGAAAGTAATAGAGACAAACTTCAGAAAGACATACTAGAGAAACACTTGAAAGTAATAGAGACAAACTTCAAAAAGTCATACTAGAGAAACACTAGAAAGTAATAGAGACAAACTTCAAAAAGTCATACTAGAGAAAAACTAGAAAGTAATAGAGACAAACTTCAAAAAGACATACTAGAGAAACACTAGAAAGTAATAGAGACAAACTTCAAAAGGACATACTAGAGAAACACTAGAAAGTAATAGAGACTAACTTCAAAAAGACATACTAGAGAAACACTTAAAAGTAATAGAGACAAACTTCAAAAAGACATATTAGAAAACACTAGAAAGTAATAGAGACAAACTTAAAAAAGACATACTAGAAAAACACTAGAAAGTACTAGAGACAAACTTCAAAAAGACATACTAGAAAAACACTAGAAAGTAATAGAGACAAACTTCAAAAAGACATACTAGAAAAACACTAGAAAGTAATAGAGACAAACTTCAAAAAGACATACTAGAGAAACACTAGAAAGTACTAGAGACAAACTTCAAAAAGACATACTAGAAAAACACTAGAAAGTAATAGAGACAAACTTCAAAAAGACATACTAGAAAAACACTAGAAAGTAATAGAGACAAACTTCAAACAGACATACTAGAAAAACACTAGAAAGTAATAGAGACAAACTTCAAAAAGACATACTAGAGAAACACTAGAAAGTAATAGAGACAAACTTCAAAAAGACATACTAGAGAAACACTAGAAAGTAATAGAGACAAACTTCAAAAAGGCATACTAGAGAAACACTAGAAAGTAATAGAGACAAACTTCAAAAAGACATACTAGAGAAACACTAGAAAGTAATAGAGACAAACTTCAAAAAGACATACTAGAGGAACACTTGAAAGTAATAGAGACAATCTTCAAAAAGACATACTAGAGAAACACTAGAAAGTAATAGAGACAAACTTCAAAAACACATACTAGAGAAACACTAGAAAGTAATAGAGACAAACTTCAAAAACACATACTAGAGAAACACTAGAAAGTAATAGAGACAAACTTCAAAAAGAAATACTAGAGAAACACTAGAAAGTAATAGAGACAAACTTAAAAAAGACATATTAGAACACACTAGAAAGTAATAGAGACACACTTCAAAAAGACATACTAGAGAAACACTAGAAAAAAATAGAGACAAACTTCAAAAAGACATACTAGAAAAACACTAGAAAGTAATAGAGACAAACTTCAAAAAGACATACTAGAAAAACACGAGTAAGTAATAGAGACAAACTTCAAAAAGACATACTAGAAAAACACTAGAAAGTACTAGAGACAAACTTCAAAAAGACATACTAGAAAAACACTAGAAAGTAATAGAGACAACTTAAAAAAGACATACTAGAAAAACACTAGAAAGTAATAGAGACAAACTTCAAAAAGACATACTAGAGAAACACTAGAATGTAATAGAGACAAACTTCAAAGAGACATACTAGAGAAACACTAGAAAGTAATAGAGACAAACTTCAAAAAGACATACTAGAGAAACACTAGAAAGTAATAGAGACAAACTTCAAAAAGGCATACTAGAAAAACACTAGAAAGTAATAGAGACAAACTTCAAAAAGACATACTAGAGAAACACTAGAAAGTAATAGAGACAAACTTCAAAAAGACATACTAGAAAAACACGAGAAAGTAATAGAGACAAACTTCAAAAAGGCATACTAGAAAAACACTAGAAAGTACTAGAGACAAACTTCAAAAAGACATACTAGAAAAACACTAGAAAATAATAGAGACAAACTTCAAAAAGACATACTAGAAAAACACTAGAAAGTAATAGAGACAAACTTCAAAAAGACATACTAGAGAAACACTAGAAAGTAATAGAGACAAACTTCAAAAAGACATACTAGAGAAACACTAGAATGTAATAGAGACAAACTTCAAAAAGACATACTAGAGAAACACTAGAAGTAATAGAGACAAACTTCAAAAAGACATACTAGAGAAACACTTGAAAGTAATAGAGACAAACTTCAAAAAGACATACTAGAGAAACACTAGAAAGTAATAGACACAAACTTCAAAAAGACATACTAGAGAAACACTTGAATGTAATAGAGACAAACTTCAAAAAGACATACTAGAGAAACACTAGAAAATAATAGAGACAAACTTCAAAAAGACACACTAGAGAAACATTAGAAAGTAATAGAGACAAACTTAAAAAAGACATACACGAGAAAACCCTAGAAAGTAATAGAGACAAACTTCAAAAAGAAATACTAGAGAAACACTAGAAAGTACTAGAGACAAACTTCAAAAAGACATACTAGAGAAACACTGGGAAGTAATAGAGACAAACTTCAAAAAGACATACTAGAGAAACACTAGAAAGTACAAGAGACAAACTTCAAAAAGACATACTAGAGAAAAACTAGACTGTAATACAGACAAACTTCAAAAAGACATACTAGAGAAACACTAGAAGTAATAGAGACAAACTTCAAAAAGACATACTAGAGAAACACTTGAAAGTAATAGAGACAAACTTCAAAAAGACATACTAGAGAAACACTAGAAAGTAATAGAGACAAACTTCAAAAAGACATACTAGAAAAACACTTGAAAGTAATAGAGACAAACTTCAAAAAGACATACTAGAGAAACACTAGAAAGTAATAGAGACGAACTTCAAAAAGACATACTAGAGAAACACTAGAAAGTAATAGAGACAAACTTCAAAAAGACATACTAGAGAAACACTAGAAAGTAATAGAGACAAACTTCAAAAAGACATACTAGAGAAACACTAGAAAGTAATAGAGACAAACTTCAAAAAGACATACAAGAGAAACACTTGAAAGTAATAGAGACAAACTTCAAAAGGACATACTAGAGAAACACTAGAAAGTACTAGAGACAAACTTCAAAAAGACATACTAGAGAAACCCTTGAAAATACTAGAGACAAACTTCAAAAAGACATACTAGAGAAACACTAGAAAGTAATAGAGACAAACTTCAAAAAGGCATACTAGAAAAACACTAGAAAGTAATAGAGACAAACTTCAAAAAGACATACTAGAGAAACACTAGAAAGTAATAGAGACAAACTTCAAAAAGACATACTAGAAAAACACGAGAAAGTAATAGAGACAAACTTCAAAAAGGCATACTAGAAAAACACTAGAAAGTACTAGAGACAAACTTCAAAAAGACATACTAGAAAAACACTAGAAAGTCATAGAGACAAACTTCAAAAAGACATACTAGAAAAACACTAGAAAGTCATAGAGACAAACTTCAAAAAGACATACTAGAGAAACACTAGAAAGTAATAGAGACAAACTTCAAAAAGACATACTAGAGAAACACTAGAATGTAATAGAGACAAACTTCAAAAAGACATACTAGAGAAACACTAGAAGTAATAGAGACAAACTTCAAAAAGACATACTAGAGAAACACTTGAAAGTAATAGAGACAAACTTCAAAAAGACATACTAGAGAAACACTAGAAAGTAATAGACACAAACTTCAAAAAGACATACTAGAGAAACACTTGAAAGTAATAGAGACAAACTTCAAACAGACATACTAGAGAAACACTAGAAAGTAATAGAGACAAACTTCAAAATAAATACTAGAGAAACACTAGAAAGTAATAGAGACAAACTTCAAAAAGACATACTAGAGAAACACTAGAAAGTAATAGAGACAAACTTCAAAAAGACATACTAGAGAAACACTAGAAAGTAATAGAGACAAACTTCAAAAAGGCATACTAGAGAAACACTAGAAAGTAATAGAGACAAACTTCAAAAAGACATACTAGAGAAACACTAGAAAGTAATAGAGACAAACTTCAAAAAGACATTCTAGAGGAACACTTGAAAGTAATAGAGACAATCTTCAAAAAGACATACTAGAGAAACACTAGAAAGTAATAGAGACAAACTTCAACAACACATACTAGAGAAACACTAGAATGTAATAGAGACAAACTTCAAAAAGACATATAAGAAAAACACTAGAAAGTAATGGAGACAAACTTCAAAAAGGCATACTAGAAAAACACTAGAAAGTACTAGAGACAAACTTCAAAAAGACATACTAGAAAAACACTAGAAAGTAATAGAGACAAACTTCAAAAGACATACTAGAAAAACACTAGAAAGTAATAGAGACAAACTTCAAAAAGACATACTAGAGAAACACTAGAAAGTAATAGAGACAAACTTCAAAAAGACATACTAGAAAACACTAGAAAGTAATAGATACACACTTCAAAAAGACATACTAGAGAAACACTAGAAAGTAATAGAGACAAACTTCAAAAAGGCATACTAGAAAAACACTAGAAAGTAATAGAGACAAACTTCAAAAAGGCATACTAGAAAAACACTAGAAAGTAATAGAGACAAACTTCAATAAGACATATTAGAAAAACACTAGAAAGTAATAGAGAAAAACTTCAAAAAGACATACTAGAGAAACACTAGAAAGTAATAGAGACAAACCTCAAAAAGACATACAAGAGAAACACTTGAAAGTAATAGAGACAAACTTCAAAAGGACATACTAGAGAAACACTAGAAAGTACAAGAGACAAACTTCAAAAAGACATACTAGAGAAACCCTTGAAAATACTAGAGACAAACTTCAAAAAGACATACTAGAGAAACACTAGAAAGTAATAGAGACAAACTTCAAAAAGACATACTAGAGAAACACTAGAAAGTAATAGAGACAAACTTCAGAAAGACATACTAGAGAAACACTTGAAAGTAATAGAGACAAACTTCAAAAAGACATACTAGAGAAACACTAGAAAGTAATAGAGACAAACTTAAAAAAGACATACACGAGAAACACTAGAAAGTAATAGAGACAAACTTCAAAAAGACATACTAGAGAAACACTAGAAAGTAATAGAGACAAACTTCAAAAAGACATACTAGAGAAACACTTGAAAGTAATAGAGACAAACTTCAAAAAGACACACTAGAGAAACACTAGAAAGTAATAGAGACAAACTTCAAAAAGACATACTAGAGAAACACTAGAATGTAATAGAGACAAACTTCAAAAAGACATACTAGAGAAACACTAGAAGTAATAGAGACAAACTTCAAAAAGACATACTAGAGAAACACTTGAAAGTAATAGAGACAAACTTCAAAAAGACATACTAGAGAAACACTAGAAAGTACTAGAGACAAACTTCAAAAAGACATACTAGAGAAACACTTGAAAGTAATAGAGACAAACTTCAAAAAGACATACTAGAGAAACACTAGAAAGTAATAGAGACGAACTTCAAAAAGACATACTAGAGAAACACTAGAAAGTAATAGAGACAAATTTCAAAAAGACATACTAGAGCAACACTAGAAAGTAATAGAGACAAACTTCAAAAAGACATACTAGAGAAACACTAGAAAGTAATAGAGACAAACTTCAAAAAGACATACAAGAGAAACACTTGAAAGTAATAGAGACAAACTTCAAAAGGACATACTAGAGAAACACTAGAAAGTACTAGAGACAAACTTCAAAAAGACATACTAGAGAAACCCTTGAAAATACTAGAGACAAACTTCAAAAAGACATACTAGAGAAACACTAGAAAGTAATAGAGACAAACTTCAAAAAGACATACTAGAGAAACACTAGAAAGTAATAGAGACAAACTTCAGAAAGACATACTAGAGAAACACTTGAAAGTAATAGAGACAAACTTTAAAAAGACATACTAGAGAAACACTAGAAAGTAATAGAGACAAACTTCAAAAAGTCATACTAGAGAAAAACTAGAAAGTAATAGAGACAAACTTCAAAAAGACATACTAGAGAAACACTAGAAAGTAATAGAGACACACTTCAAAAAGAGATACTAGAGAAACACTAGAAAGTAATAGAGACAAACTTCAAAAAGACATACTAGAGAAACACTTAAAAGTAATAGAGACAAACTTCAAAAAGACATACTAGAAAACACTAGAAAGTAATAGAGACAAACTTCAAAAAGACATACTAGAGAAACACTAGAAAGTAATAGAGACAAACTTCAAAAAGATATACTAGAGAAACACTAGAAAGTAATAGAGACAAACTTCAAAAAGACATACTAGAAAAACACTAGAAAGTAATAGAGACAAACTTCAAACAGACATACTAGAAAAACACTAGAAAGTAATAGAGACAAACTTCAAAAAGACATACTAGAGAAACACTAGAAAGTAATAGAGACAAACTTCAAAATAAATACTAGAGAAACACTAGAAAGTAATAGAGACAAACTTCAAAAAGACATACTAGAGAAACACTAGAAAGTAATAGAGACAAACTTCAAAAAGACATACTAGAGAAACACTAGAAAGTAATAGAGACAAACTTCAAAAAGGCATACTAGAGAAACACTAGAAAGTAATAGAGACAAACTTCAAAAAGACATACTAGAGAAACACTAGAAAGTAATAGAGACAAACTTCAAAAAGACATACTAGAGGAACACTTGAAAGTAATAGAGACAATCTTCAAAAAGACATACTAGAGAAAAACTAGAAAGTAATAGAGACAAACTTCAACAACACATACTAGAGAAACACTAGAATGTAATAGAGGCAAACTTCAAAAAGACATATAAGAAAAACACGAGAAAGTAATAGAGACAAACTTCAAAAAGGCATACTAGAAAAACACTAGAAAGTACTAGAGACAAACTTCAAAAAGACATACTAGAAAAACACTAGAAAGTAATAGAGACAAACTTCAAAAGACATACTAGAAAAACACTAGAAAGTAAAAGAGACAAACTTCAAAAAGACATACTAGAGAAACACTAGAAGTAATAGAGACAAACTTCAAAAAGACATACTAGAGAAACACTTGAAAGTAATAGAGACAAACTTCAAAAAGACATACTAGAGAAACACTAGAAAGTACTAGAGACAAACTTCAAAAAGACATACTAGAGAAACACTTGAAAGTAATAGAGACAAACTTCAAAAAGACATACTAGAGAAACACTAGAAAGTAATAGAGACGAACTTCAGAAAGACATACTAGAGAAACACTAGAAAGTAATAGAGACAAATTTCAAAAAGACATACTAGAGGAACACTAGAAAGTAATAGAGACATACTTCAAAAAGACATACTAGAGAAACACTAGAAAGTAATAGAGACAAACTTCAAAAAGACATACAAGAGAAACACTTGAAAGTAATAGAGACAAACTTCAAAAGGACATACTAGAGAAACACTAGAAAGTACTAGAGACAAACTTCAAAAAGACATACTAGAGAAACCCTTGAAAATACTAGAGACAAACTTCAAAAAGACATACTAGAGAAACACTAGAAAGTAATAGAGACAAACTTCAAAAAGACATACTAGAAAAACACTAGAAAGTAATAGAGACAAACTTCAAAAAGTCACACTAGAGAAAAACTAGAAAGTAATAGAGACAAACTTCAAAAAGACATACTAGAGAAACACTAGAAAGTAATAGAGACAAACTTCAAAAAGACATACTAGAGAAACACTTGAAAGTAATAGAGACAAACTTCAAAAAGTCATACTAGAGAAAAACTAGAAAGTAATAGAGACAAACTTCAAAAAGACATACTAGAGAAACACTAGAAAGTAATAGAGACAAACTTCAAAAAGACATACTAGAGAAACACTAGAAAGTAATAGAGACAAACTTCAAAAAGACATACTAGAGAAACACTTTAAAGTAATAGAGACAAACTTCAAAAAGACATACTAGAAAACACTAGAAAGTAATAGAGACAAACTTCAAAAAGACATACTAGAGAAACACTAGAAAGTAATAGAGACAAACTTCAAAAAGATATACTAGAGAAACACTAGAAAGTAATAGAGACAAACTTCAAAAAGACATACTAGAAAAACACTAGAAAGTAATAGAGACAAACTTCAAACAGACATACTAGAAAAACACTAGAAAGTAATAGAGACAAACTTCAAAAAGAAATACTAGAGAAACACTAGAAAGTAATAGAGACAAACTTCAAAAAGACATACTAGAGAAAAACTAGAAAGTAATAGAGACAAACTTTAAAAAGACATACTAGAGAAACACTAGAAAGTAATAGAGACAAACTTCAAAAAGTCATACTAGAGAAAAACTAGAAAGTAATAGAGACAAACTTCAAAAAGACATACTAGAGAAACACTAGAAAGTAATAGAGACAAACTTCAAAAAGACATACTAGAAAAACACTAGAAAGTAATAGAGACAAACTTCAAAAAGTCATACTAGAGAAAAACTAGAAAGTAATAGAGACAAACTTCAACAACACATACTAGATAAACATTAGAATGTAATAGAGACAAACTTCAAAAAGACATATGAGAAAAACACGAGAAAGTAATAGAGACAAACTTCAAAAAGGCATACTAGAAAAACACTAGAAAGTACTAGAGACAAACTTCAAAAAGACATACTAGAAAAACACTAGAAAGTAATAGAGACAAACTTCAAAAGACATACTAGAAAAACACTAGAAAGTAATAGAGACAAACTTCAAAAAGACATACTAGAGAAACACTAGAAAGTAATAGAGACAAACTTCAAAAAGACATACTAGAAAACACTAGAAAGTAATAGATACACACTTCAAAAAGACATACTAGAGAAACACTAGAAAGTAATAGAGACAAACTTCAAAAAGACATACAAGAGAAACACTTGAAAGTAATAGAGACAAACTTCACAAGGACATACTAGAGAAACACTAGAAAGTACTAGAGACAAACTTCAAAAAGACATACTAGAGAAACCCTTGAAAATACTAGAGACAAACTTCAAAAAGACATACTAGAGAAACACTAGAAAGTAATAGAGACAAACTTCAAAAAGACATACTAGAGAAACACTAGAAAGTAATAGAGACAAACTTCAGAAAGACATACTAGAGAAACACTTGAAAGTAATAGAGACAAACTTTAAAAAGACATACTAGAGAAACACTAGAAAGTAATAGAGACAACCTTCAAAAAGTCATACTAGAGAAAAACTAGAAAGTAATAGAGACAAACTTCAAAAAGACATACTAGAGAAACACTAGAAAGTAATAGAGACAAACTTCAAAAAGACATACTAGAGAAACACTTGAAAGTAATAGAGACAAACTTCAAAAAGTCATACTAGAGAAAAACTAGAAAGTAATAGAGACAAACTTCAAAAAGACATACTAGAGAAACACTAGAAAGTAATAGAGACAAACTTCAAAAAGAGATACTAGAGAAACACTAGAAAGTAATAGAGACAAACTTCAAAAAGACATACTAGAGAAACACTTAAAAGTAATAGAGACAAACTTCAAAAAGACATACTAGAAAACACTAGAAAGTAATAGAGACAAACTTCAAAAAGACATACTAGAGAAACACTAGAAAGTAATAGAGACAAACTTCAAAAAGATATACTAGAGAAACACTAGAAAGTAATAGAGACAAACTTCAAAAAGACATACTAGAAAAACACTAGAAAGTAATAGAGACAAACTTCAAACAGACATACTAGAAAAACACTAGAAAGTAATAGAGACAAACTTCAAAAAGACATACTAGAGAAACACTAGAAAGTAATAGAGACAAACTTCAAAATAAATACTAGAGAAACACTAGAAAGTAATAGAGACAAACTTCAAAAAGACATACTAGAGAAACACTAGAAAGTAATAGAGACAAACTTCAAAAAGACATACTAGAGAAACACTAGAAAGTAATAGAGACAAACTTCAAAAAGGCATACTAGAGAAACACTAGAAAGTAATAGAGACAAACTTCAAAAAGACATACTAGAGAAACACTAGAAAGTAATAGAGACAAACTTCAAAAAGACATACTAGAGGAACACTTGAAAGTAATAGAGACAATCTTCAAAAAGACATACTAGAGAAACACTAGAAAGTAATAGAGACAAACTTCAACAACACATACTAGAGAAACACTAGAATGTAATAGAGACAAACTTCAAAAAGACATATAAGAAAAACACGAGAAAGTAATAGAGACAAACTTCAAAAAGGCATACTAGAAAAACACTAGAAAGTACTAGAGACAAACTTCAAAAAGATATACTAGAAAAACACTAGAAAGTAATAGAGACAAACTTCAAAAGACATACTAGAAAAACACTAGAAAGTAATAGAGACAAACTTCAAAAAGACATACTAGAGAAACACTAGAAAGTAATAGAGACAAACTTCAAAAAGACATACTAGAAAACACTAGAAAGTAATAGATACACACTTCAAAAAGACATACTAGAGAAACACTAGAAAGTAATAGAGACAAACTTCATAAAGGCATACTAGAAAAACACTAGAAAGTAATAGAGACAAACTTCAAAAAGGCATACTAGAAAAAAACTAGAAAGTAATAGAGACCAACTTCAATAAGACATATTAGAAAAACACTAGAAAGTAATAGAGAAAAACTTCAAAAAGACATACTAGAGAAACACTAGAAAGTAATAGAGACAAACTTCAAAAAGACATACAAGAGAAACACTTGAAAGTAATAGAGACAAACTTCAAAAGGACATACTAGAGAAACACTAGAAAGTACTAGAGACAAACTTCAAAAAGACATACTAGAGAAACACTAGAAAGTAATAGAGACAAACTTCAAAAAGACATACTAGAGAAACACTTAAAAGTAATAGAGACAAACTTCAAAAAGACATACTAGAAAACACTAGAAAGTAATAGAGACAAACTTCAAAAAGACATACTAGAGAAACACTAGAAAGTAATAGAGACAAACTTCAAAAAGATATACTAGAGAAACACTAGAAAGTAATAGAGACAAACTTCAAAAAGACATACTAGAAAAACACTAGAAAGTAATAGAGACAAACTTCAAACAGACATACTAGAAAAACACTAGAAAGTAATAGAGACAAACTTCAAAAAGAAATACTAGAGAAACACTAGAAAGTAATAGAGACAAACTTCAAAAAGACATACTAGAGAAAAACTAGAAAGTAATAGAGACAAACTTTAAAAAGACATACTAGAGAAACACTAGAAAGTAATAGAGACAAACTTCAAAAAGTCATACTAGAGAAAAACTAGAAAGTAATAGAGACAAACTTCAAAAAGACATACTAGAGAAACACTAGAAAGTAATAGAGACAAACTTCAAAAAGACATACTAGAAAAACACTAGAAAGTAATAGAGACAAACTTCAAAAAGTCATACTAGAGAAAAACTAGAAAGTAATAGAGACAAACTTCAACAACACATACTAGATAAACATTAGAATGTAATAGAGACAAACTTCAAAAAGACATATAAGAAAAACACGAGAAAGTAATAGAGACAAACTTCAAAAAGGCATACTAGAAAAACACTAGAAAGTACTAGAGACAAACTTCAAAAAGACATACTAGAAAAACACTAGAAAGTAATAGAGACAAACTTCAAAAGACATACTAGAAAAACACTAGAAAGTAATAGAGACAAACTTCAAAAAGACATACTAGAGAAACACTAGAAAGTAATAGAGACAAACTTCAAAAAGACATACTAGAAAACACTAGAAAGTAATAGATACACACTTCAAAAAGACATACTAGAGAAACACTAGAAAGTAATAGAGACAAACTTCAAAAAGACATACAAGAGAAACACTTGAAAGTAATAGAGACAAACTTCACAAGGACATACTAGAGAAACACTAGAAAGTACTAGAGACAAACTTCAAAAAGACATACTAGAGAAACCCTTGAAAATACTAGAGACAAACTTCAAAAAGACATACTAGAGAAACACTAGAAAGTAATAGAGACAAACTTCAAAAAGACATACTAGAGAAACACTAGAAAGTAATAGAGACAAACTTCAGAAAGACATACTAGAGAAACACTTGAAAGTAATAGAGACAAACTTTAAAAAGACATACTAGAGAAACACTAGAAAGTAATAGAGACAACCTTCAAAAAGTCATACTAGAGAAAAACTAGAAAGTAATAGAGACAAACTTCAAAAAGACATACTAGAGAAACACTAGAAAGTAATAGAGACAAACTTCAAAAAGACATACTAGAGAAACACTTGAAAGTAATAGAGACAAACTTCAAAAAGTCATACTAGAGAAAAACTAGAAAGTAATAGAGACAAACTTCAAAAAGACATACTAGAGAAACACTAGAAAGTAATAGAGACAAACTTCAAAAAGAGATACTAGAGAAACACTAGAAAGTAATAGAGACAAACTTCAAAAAGACATACTAGAGAAACACTTAAAAGTAATAGAGACAAACTTCAAAAAGACATACTAGAAAACACTAGAAAGTAATAGAGACAAACTTCAAAAAGACATACTAGAGAAACACTAGAAAGTAATAGAGACAAACTTCAAAAAGATATACTAGAGAAACACTAGAAAGTAATAGAGACAAACTTCAAAAAGACATACTAGAAAAACACTAGAAAGTAATAGAGACAAACTTCAAACAGACATACTAGAAAAACACTAGAAAGTAATAGAGACAAACTTCAAAAAGACATACTAGAGAAACACTAGAAAGTAATAGAGACAAACTTCAAAATAAATACTAGAGAAACACTAGAAAGTAATAGAGACAAACTTCAAAAAGACATACTAGAGAAACACTAGAAAGTAATAGAGACAAACTTCAAAAAGACATACTAGAGAAACACTAGAAAGTAATAGAGACAAACTTCAAAAAGGCATACTAGAGAAACACTAGAAAGTAATAGAGACAAACTTCAAAAAGACATACTAGAGAAACACTAGAAAGTAATAGAGACAAACTTCAAAAAGACATACTAGAGGAACACTTGAAAGTAATAGAGACAATCTTCAAAAAGACATACTAGAGAAACACTAGAAAGTAATAGAGACAAACTTCAACAACACATACTAGAGAAACACTAGAATGTAATAGAGACAAACTTCAAAAAGACATATAAGAAAAACACGAGAAAGTAATAGAGACAAACTTCAAAAAGGCATACTAGAAAAACACTAGAAAGTACTAGAGACAAACTTCAAAAAGATATACTAGAAAAACACTAGAAAGTAATAGAGACAAACTTCAAAAGACATACTAGAAAAACACTAGAAAGTAATAGAGACAAACTTCAAAAAGACATACTAGAGAAACACTAGAAAGTAATAGAGACAAACTTCAAAAAGACATACTAGAAAACACTAGAAAGTAATAGATACACACTTCAAAAAGACATACTAGAGAAACACTAGAAAGTAATAGAGACAAACTTCATAAAGGCATACTAGAAAAACACTAGAAAGTAATAGAGACAAACTTCAAAAAGGCATACTAGAAAAACACTAGAAAGTAATAGAGACCAACTTCAATAAGACATATTAGAAAAACACTAGAAAGTAATAGAGAAAAACTTCAAAAAGACATACTAGAGAAACACTAGAAAGTAATAGAGACAAACTTCAAAAAGACATACAAGAGAAACACTTGAAAGTAATAGAGACAAACTTCAAAAGGACATACTAGAGAAACACTAGAAAGTACTAGAGACAAACTTCAAAAAGACATACTAGAGAAACCCTTGAAAATACTAGAGACAAACTTCAAAAAGACATACTAGAGAAACACTAGAAAGTAATAGAGACAAACTTCAAAAAGACATACTAGAGAAACACTAGAAAGTAATAGAGACAAACTTCAGAAAGACATACTAGAGAAACACTTGAAAGTAATAGAGACAAACTTCAAAAAGACATACTAGAGAAACACTAGAAAGTAATAGAGACAAACTTCAAAAAGTCATACTAGAGAAAAACTAGAAAGTAATAGAGACAAACTTCAAAAAGACATACTAGAGAAACACTAGAAAGTAATAGAGACAAACTTCAAAAAGAGATACTAGAGAAACACTAGAAAGTAATAGAGACAAACTTCAAAAAGACATACTAGAGAAACACTTAAAAGTAATAGAGACAAACTTCAAAAAGATATACTAGAAAACACTAGAAAGTTATAGAGACAAACTTAAAAAAGACATACTAGAAAAACACTAGAAAGTACTAGAGAAAAATTTCAAAAAGACATACTAGAAAAACACTAGAAAGTAATAGAGACAAACTTCAAAAAGACATACTAGAAAAACACTAGAAAGTAATAGAGACAAACTTAAAAAAGACATACTAGAGAAACACTAGAAAGTAATAGAGACAAACTTCAAAAATACATACTAGAGAAACACTAGAAAGTAATAGAGACAAACTTCAAAAAGACATACTAGAAAAATACTAGAAAGTAATAGAGACAAACTTCAAACAGACATACTAGAAAAACACTAGAAAGTAATAGAGACTAACTTCAAAAAGACATACTAGAGAAACACTAGAAAGTAATAGAGACAAACTTCAAAAAGAAATACTAGAGAAACACTAGAAAGTAATAGAGACAAACTTCAAAAAGACATACTAGAGAAACACTAGAAAGTAATAGAGACAAACTTCAAAAAGACATACTAGAGAAACACTAGAAAGTAATAGAGACAAACTTCAAAAAGGCATACTAGAGAAACACTAGAAAGTAATAGAGACAATCTTCAAAAAGACATACTAGAGAAACACTAGAAAGTAATAGAGACAAACTTCAAAAACACATACTAGAGAAACACTAGAAAGTAATAGAGACAAACTTCACACAGACATACTAGAGAAACACTAGAAAGTAATAGAGACAAACTTCAAAAAGAAATACTAGAGAAACACTAGAAAGTAATAGAGACAAACTTCAAAAAGACATATTAGAAAACATTCGAAAGTAATAGAGACAAACTTCAAAAAGACATACTAGAGAAACACTAGAAAGTAATAGAGACAAACTTCAAAATAAATACTAGAGAAACACTAGAAAGTAATAGAGAATAACTTCAAAAAGACATACTAGAGAAACACTAGAAAGTAATAGAGACAAACTTCAAAAAGACATACTAGAGAAACACTAGAAAGTAATAGAGACAAACTTCAAAAAGGCATACTAGAGAAACACTAGAAAGTAATAGAGACAAACTTCAAAAAGACATACTAGAGAAACACTAGAAAGTAATAGAGACAAACTTCAAAAAGACATACTAGAGGAACACTTGAAAGTAATAGAGACAATCTTCAAAAAGACATACACGAGAAACACTAGAAAGTAATAGAGACAAACTTCAAAAACACATACTAGAGAAACACTAGAATGTAATAGAGACAAACTTACAAAAAGACATACTAGGAAACACTAGAAAGTAATAGAGACAAACTTCAAAAAGAAATACTAGAGAAACACTAGAAAGTAATAGAGACAAACTTCAAAAAGACATATTAGAAAACACTAGAAAGTAATAGAGACACACTTCAAAAAGACATACTAGAGAAACACTAGAAAGTAATAGAGACAAACTTCAAAAAGACATACTAGAAAAACACTAGAAAGTAATAGAGACAAACTTCAAAAAGACATACAAGAAAAACACGAGAAAGTAATAGAGACAAACATCAAAAAGACATACTAGAAAAACACTAGAAAGTACTAGAGACAAACTTCAAAAAGACATACTAGAAAAACACTAGAAAGTAATAGAGACAAACTTCAAAAAGACATACTAGAAAAACACTAGAAAGTAATAGAGACGAACTTCAAAAAGAAATACTAGAGAAACACTAGAAAGTAATAGAGACAAACTTCAAAAAGACATACTAGAGAAACACTAGAAAGTAATAGAGACAAACTTCAAAAAGACATACTAGAGAAACACTTGAAAGTAATAGAGACAAACTTCACAAGGACATACTAGAGAAACACTAGAAAGTACTAGAGACAAACTTCAAAAAGACATACTAGAGAAACCCTTGAAATTACTAGAGACAAACTTCAAAAAGACATACTAGAGAAACAGTAGAAAGTAATAGAGACAAACTTCAAAAAGACATACTAGAAAAACACTAGAAAGTAATAGAGACAAACTTCAAAAAGACATACTAGAGAAACACTAGAAAGTAATAGAGACAAACTTAAAAAAGACATACACGAGAAACACTAGAAAAAAATAGAGACAAACTTCAAAAAGACATACTAGAGAAACACTGGAAAGTACTAGAGACAAACTTCAAAAAGAAATACTAGAGAAACACTTGAAAGTAATAGAGACAAACTTCAAAAAGACACACTAGAGAAACACTAGAAAGTAATAGAGACAAACTTCAAAAAGACATACTAGAGGAACACTTGAAAGTAATAGAGACAATCTTCAAAAAGACATACTAGAGAAACACTAGAAAGTAATAGAGACAAACTTCAACAACACATACTAGAGAAACACTAGAATGTAATAGAGACAAACTTCAAAAAGACATATAAGAAAAACACGAGAAAGTAATAGAGACAAACTTCAAAAAGGCATACTAGAAAAACACTAGAAAGTACTAGAGACAAACTTCAAAAAGATATACTAGAAAAACACTAGAAAGTAATAGAGACAAACTTCAAAAGACATACTAGAAAAACACTAGAAAGTAATAGAGACAAACTTCAAAAAGACATACTAGAGAAACACTAGAAAGTAATAGAGACAAACTTCAAAAAGACATACTAGAAAACACTAGAAAGTAATAGATACACACTTCAAAAAGACATACTAGAGAAACACTAGAAAGTAATAGAGACAAACTTCATAAAGGCATACTAGAAAAACACTAGAAAGTAATAGAGACAAACTTCAAAAAGGCATACTAGAAAAAAACTAGAAAGTAATAGAGACCAACTTCAATAAGACATATTAGAAAAACACTAGAAAGTAATAGAGAAAAACTTCAAAAAGACATACTAGAGAAACACTAGAAAGTAATAGAGACAAACTTCAAAAAGACATACAAGAGAAACACTTGAAAGTAATAGAGACAAACTTCAAAAGGACATACTAGAGAAACACTAGAAAGTACTAGAGACAAACTTCAAAAAGACATACTAGAGAAACACTAGAAAGTAATAGAGACAAACTTCAAAAAGACATACTAGAGAAACACTTAAAAGTAATAGAGACAAACTTCAAAAAGACATACTAGAAAACACTAGAAAGTAATAGAGACAAACTTCAAAAAGACATACTAGAGAAACACTAGAAAGTAATAGAGACAAACTTCAAAAAGATATACTAGAGAAACACTAGAAAGTAATAGAGACAAACTTCAAAAAGACATACTAGAAAAACACTAGAAAGTAATAGAGACAAACTTCAAACAGACATACTAGAAAAACACTAGAAAGTAATAGAGACAAACTTCAAAAAGAAATACTAGAGAAACACTAGAAAGTAATAGAGACAAACTTCAAAAAGACATACTAGAGAAAAACTAGAAAGTAATAGAGACAAACTTTAAAAAGACATACTAGAGAAACACTAGAAAGTAATAGAGACAAACTTCAAAAAGTCATACTAGAGAAAAACTAGAAAGTAATAGAGACAAACTTCAAAAAGACATACTAGAGAAACACTAGAAAGTAATAGAGACAAACTTCAAAAAGACATACTAGAAAAACACTAGAAAGTAATAGAGACAAACTTCAAAAAGTCATACTAGAGAAAAACTAGAAAGTAATAGAGACAAACTTCAACAACACATACTAGATAAACATTAGAATGTAATAGAGACAAACTTCAAAAAGACATATAAGAAAAACACGAGAAAGTAATAGAGACAAACTTCAAAAAGGCATACTAGAAAAACACTAGAAAGTACTAGAGACAAACTTCAAAAAGACATACTAGAAAAACACTAGAAAGTAATAGAGACAAACTTCAAAAGACATACTAGAAAAACACTAGAAAGTAATAGAGACAAACTTCAAAAAGACATACTAGAGAAACACTAGAAAGTAATAGAGACAAACTTCAAAAAGACATACTAGAAAACACTAGAAAGTAATAGATACACACTTCAAAAAGACATACTAGAGAAACACTAGAAAGTAATAGAGACAAACTTCAAAAAGACATACAAGAGAAACACTTGAAAGTAATAGAGACAAACTTCACAAGGACATACTAGAGAAACACTAGAAAGTACTAGAGACAAACTTCAAAAAGACATACTAGAGAAACCCTTGAAAATACTAGAGACAAACTTCAAAAAGACATACTAGAGAAACACTAGAAAGTAATAGAGACAAACTTCAAAAAGACATACTAGAGAAACACTAGAAAGTAATAGAGACAAACTTCAGAAAGACATACTAGAGAAACACTTGAAAGTAATAGAGACAAACTTTAAAAAGACATACTAGAGAAACACTAGAAAGTAATAGAGACAACCTTCAAAAAGTCATACTAGAGAAAAACTAGAAAGTAATAGAGACAAACTTCAAAAAGACATACTAGAGAAACACTAGAAAGTAATAGAGACAAACTTCAAAAAGACATACTAGAGAAACACTTGAAAGTAATAGAGACAAACTTCAAAAAGTCATACTAGAGAAAAACTAGAAAGTAATAGAGACAAACTTCAAAAAGACATACTAGAGAAACACTAGAAAGTAATAGAGACAAACTTCAAAAAGAGATACTAGAGAAACACTAGAAAGTAATAGAGACAAACTTCAAAAAGACATACTAGAGAAACACTTAAAAGTAATAGAGACAAACTTCAAAAAGACATACTAGAAAACACTAGAAAGTAATAGAGACAAACTTCAAAAAGACATACTAGAGAAACACTAGAAAGTAATAGAGACAAACTTCAAAAAGATATACTAGAGAAACACTAGAAAGTAATAGAGACAAACTTCAAAAAGACATACTAGAAAAACACTAGAAAGTAATAGAGACAAACTTCAAACAGACATACTAGAAAAACACTAGAAAGTAATAGAGACAAACTTCAAAAAGACATACTAGAGAAACACTAGAAAGTAATAGAGACAAACTTCAAAATAAATACTAGAGAAACACTAGAAAGTAATAGAGACAAACTTCAAAAAGACATACTAGAGAAACACTAGAAAGTAATAGAGACAAACTTCAAAAAGACATACTAGAGAAACACTAGAAAGTAATAGAGACAAACTTCAAAAAGGCATACTAGAGAAACACTAGAAAGTAATAGAGACAAACTTCAAAAAGACATACTAGAGAAACACTAGAAAGTAATAGAGACAAACTTCAAAAAGACATACTAGAGGAACACTTGAAAGTAATAGAGACAATCTTCAAAAAGACATACTAGAGAAACACTAGAAAGTAATAGAGACAAACTTCAACAACACATACTAGAGAAACACTAGAATGTAATAGAGACAAACTTCAAAAAGACATATAAGAAAAACACGAGAAAGTAATAGAGACAAACTTCAAAAAGGCATACTAGAAAAACACTAGAAAGTACTAGAGACAAACTTCAAAAAGATATACTAGAAAAACACTAGAAAGTAATAGAGACAAACTTCAAAAGACATACTAGAAAAACACTAGAAAGTAATAGAGACAAACTTCAAAAAGACATACTAGAGAAACACTAGAAAGTAATAGAGACAAACTTCAAAAAGACATACTAGAAAACACTAGAAAGTAATAGATACACACTTCAAAAAGACATACTAGAGAAACACTAGAAAGTAATAGAGACAAACTTCATAAAGGCATACTAGAAAAACACTAGAAAGTAATAGAGACAAACTTCAAAAAGGCATACTAGAAAAACACTAGAAAGTAATAGAGACCAACTTCAATAAGACATATTAGAAAAACACTAGAAAGTAATAGAGAAAAACTTCAAAAAGACATACTAGAGAAACACTAGAAAGTAATAGAGACAAACTTCAAAAAGACATACAAGAGAAACACTTGAAAGTAATAGAGACAAACTTCAAAAGGACATACTAGAGAAACACTAGAAAGTACTAGAGACAAACTTCAAAAAGACATACTAGAGAAACCCTTGAAAATACTAGAGACAAACTTCAAAAAGACATACTAGAGAAACACTAGAAAGTAATAGAGACAAACTTCAAAAAGACATACTAGAGAAACACTAGAAAGTAATAGAGACAAACTTCAGAAAGACATACTAGAGAAACACTTGAAAGTAATAGAGACAAACTTCAAAAAGACATACTAGAGAAACACTAGAAAGTAATAGAGACAAACTTCAAAAAGTCATACTAGAGAAAAACTAGAAAGTAATAGAGACAAACTTCAAAAAGACATACTAGAGAAACACTAGAAAGTAATAGAGACAAACTTCAAAAAGAGATACTAGAGAAACACTAGAAAGTAATAGAGACAAACTTCAAAAAGACATACTAGAGAAACACTTAAAAGTAATAGAGACAAACTTCAAAAAGATATACTAGAAAACACTAGAAAGTTATAGAGACAAACTTAAAAAAGACATACTAGAAAAACACTAGAAAGTACTAGAGAAAAATTTCAAAAAGACATACTAGAAAAACACTAGAAAGTAATAGAGACAAACTTCAAAAAGACATACTAGAAAAACACTAGAAAGTAATAGAGACAAACTTAAAAAAGACATACTAGAGAAACACTAGAAAGTAATAGAGACAAACTTCAAAAATACATACTAGAGAAACACTAGAAAGTAATAGAGACAAACTTCAAAAAGACATACTAGAAAAATACTAGAAAGTAATAGAGACAAACTTCAAACAGACATACTAGAAAAACACTAGAAAGTAATAGAGACTAACTTCAAAAAGACATACTAGAGAAACACTAGAAAGTAATAGAGACAAACTTCAAAAAGAAATACTAGAGAAACACTAGAAAGTAATAGAGACAAACTTCAAAAAGACATACTAGAGAAACACTAGAAAGTAATAGAGACAAACTTCAAAAAGACATACTAGAGAAACACTAGAAAGTAATAGAGACAAACTTCAAAAAGGCATACTAGAGAAACACTAGAAAGTAATAGAGACAATCTTCAAAAAGACATACTAGAGAAACACTAGAAAGTAATAGAGACAAACTTCAAAAACACATACTAGAGAAACACTAGAAAGTAATAGAGACAAACTTCACACAGACATACTAGAGAAACACTAGAAAGTAATAGAGACAAACTTCAAAAAGAAATACTAGAGAAACACTAGAAAGTAATAGAGACAAACTTCAAAAAGACATATTAGAAAACATTCGAAAGTAATAGAGACAAACTTCAAAAAGACATACTAGAGAAACACTAGAAAGTAATAGAGACAAACTTCAAAATAAATACTAGAGAAACACTAGAAAGTAATAGAGAATAACTTTAAAAAGACATACTAGAGAAACACTAGAAAGTAATAGAGACAAACTTCAAAAAGACATACTAGAGAAACACTAGAAAGTAATAGAGACAAACTTCAAAAAGGCATACTAGAGAAACACTAGAAAGTAATAGAGACAAACTTCAAAAAGACATACTAGAGAAACACTAGAAAGTAATAGAGACAAACTTCAAAAAGACATACTAGAGGAACACTTGAAAGTAATAGAGACAATCTTCAAAAAGACATACACGAGAAACACTAGAAAGTAATAGAGACAAACTTCAAAAACACATACTAGAGAAACACTAGAATGTAATAGAGACAAACTTACAAAAAGACATACTAGGAAACACTAGAAAGTAATAGAGACAAACTTCAAAAAGAAATACTAGAGAAACACTAGAAAGTAATAGAGACAAACTTCAAAAAGACATATTAGAAAACACTAGAAAGTAATAGAGACACACTTCAAAAAGACATACTAGAGAAACACTAGAAAGTAATAGAGACAAACTTCAAAAAGACATACTAGAAAAACACTAGAAAGTAATAGAGACAAACTTCAAAAAGACATACAAGAAAAACACGAGAAAGTAATAGAGACAAACATCAAAAAGACATACTAGAAAAACACTAGAAAGTACTAGAGACAAACTTCAAAAAGACATACTAGAAAAACACTAGAAAGTAATAGAGACAAACTTCAAAAAGACATACTAGAAAAACACTAGAAAGTAATAGAGACGAACTTCAAAAAGAAATACTAGAGAAACACTAGAAAGTAATAGAGACAAACTTCAAAAAGACATACTAGAGAAACACTAGAAAGTAATAGAGACAAACTTCAAAAAGACATACTAGAGAAACACTTGAAAGTAATAGAGACAAACTTCACAAGGACATACTAGAGAAACACTAGAAAGTACTAGAGACAAACTTCAAAAAGACATACTAGAGAAACCCTTGAAATTACTAGAGACAAACTTCAAAAAGACATACTAGAGAAACAGTAGAAAGTAATAGAGACAAACTTCAAAAAGACATACTAGAAAAACACTAGAAAGTAATAGAGACAAACTTCAAAAAGACATACTAGAGAAACACTAGAAAGTAATAGAGACAAACTTAAAAAAGACATACACGAGAAACACTAGAAAAAAATAGAGACAAACTTCAAAAAGACATACTAGAGAAACACTGGAAAGTACTAGAGACAAACTTCAAAAAGAAATACTAGAGAAACACTTGAAAGTAATAGAGACAAACTTCAAAAAGACACACTAGAGAAACACTAGAAAGTAATAGAGACAAACTTCAAAAAGACATACTAGAGAAACACTAGAATGTAATAGAGACAAACTTCAAAAAGACATACTAGAGAAACACTAGAAGTAATAGAGACAAACTTCAAAAAGACATACTAGAGAAACACTTGAAAGTAATAGAGACAAACTTCAAAAAGACATACTAGAGAAACACTAGAAAGTAATAGAGACAAACTTCAAAAAGGCATACTAGAGAAACACTAGAAAGTAATAGAGACAAACTTCAAAAAGACATACTAGAGAAACACTAGAAAGTAATAGAGACAAACTTCAAAAAGACATACTAGAGGAACACTTGAAAGTAATAGAGACAATCTTCAAAAAGACATACACGAGAAACACTAGAAAGTAATAGAGACAAACTTCAAAAACACATACTAGAGAAACACTAGAATGTAATAGAGACAAACTTCAAAAAGACATACTAGGAAACACTAGAAAGTAATAGAGACAAACTTCAAAAAGAAATACTAGAGAAACACTAGAAAGTAATAGAGACAAACTTCAAAAAGACATATTAGAAAACACTAGAAAGTAATAGAGACACACTTCAAAAAGACATACTAGAGAAACACTAGAAAGTAATAGAGACAAACTTCAAAAAGACATACTAGAAAAACACTAGAAAGTAATAGAGACAAACTTCAAAAAGACATACAAGAAAAACACGAGAAAGTAATAGAGACAAACTTCAAAAAGACATACTAGAAAAACACTAGAAAGTACTAGAGACAAACTTCAAAAAGACATACTAGAGAAACACTAGAAAGTAATAGAGACAAACTTCAAAAAGTCATACTAGAGAAAAACTAGAAAGTAATAGAGACAAACATCAAAAAGACATACTAGAGAAACACTAGAAAGTAATAGAGACAAACTTCAAAAAGAGATACTAGAGAAACACTAGAAAGTAATAGAGACAAACTTCAAAAAGACATACTAGAGAAACACTTAAAAGTAATAGAGACAAACTTCAAAAAGATATACTAGAAAACACTAGAAAGTAATAGAGACAAACTTAAAAAAGACATACTAGAAAAACACAGGAAAGTACTAGAGACAAACTTCAAAAAGACATACTAGAAAAACACTAGAAAGTAATAGAGACAAACTTCAAAAAGACATACTAGAAAAACACTAGCAAGTAATAGAGACAAACTTCAAAAAGACATACTAGAGAAACACTAGAAAGTAATAGAGACAAACTTCAAAAAGACATACTAGAAAAACACTAGAAAGTAATAGAGACGAACTTCAAAAAGAAATACTAGAGAAACACTAGAAAGTAATAGAGACAAACTTCAAAAAGACATACTAGAGAAACACTAGAAAGTAATAGAGACAAACTTCAAAAAGACATACTAGAGAAACACTTGAAAGTAATAGAGACAAACTTCACAAGGACATACTAGAGAAACACTAGAAAGTACTAGAGACAAACTTCAAAAAGACATACTAGAGAAACCCTTGAAATTACTAGAGACAAACTTCAAAAAGACATACTAGAGAAACAGTAGAAAGTAATAGAGACAAACTTCAAAAAGACATACTAGAAAAACACTAGAAAGTAATAGAGACAAACTTCAAAAAGACATACTAGAGAAACACTAGAAAGTAATAGAGACAAACTTAAAAAAGACATACACGAGAAACACTAGAAAAAAATAGAGACAAACTTCAAAAAGACATACTAGAGAAACACTGGAAAGTACTAGAGACAAACTTCAAAAAGAAATACTAGAGAAACACTTGAAAGTAATAGAGACAAACTTCAAAAAGACACACTAGAGAAACACTAGAAAGTAATAGAGACAAACTTCAAAAAGACATACTAGAGAAACACTAGAATGTAATAGAGACAAACTTCAAAAAGACATACTAGAGAAACACTAGAAGTAATAGAGACAAACTTCAAAAAGACATACTAGAGAAACACTTGAAAGTAATAGAGACAAACTTCAAAAAGACATACTAGAGAAACACTAGAAAGTACTAGAGACAAACTTCAAAAAGACATACTAGAGAAACACTTGAAAGTAATAGAGACAAACTTCAAAAAGACATACTAGAGAAACACTAGAAAGTAATAGGGACGAACTTCAAAAAGACATACTAGAGAAACACTAGAAAGTAATAGAGACAAATTTCAAAAAGACATACTAGAGAAACACTAGAAAGTAATAGAGACAAACTTCAAAAAGACATACTAGAGAAACACTAGAAAGTAATAGAGACAAACTTCAAAAAGACATACAAGAGAAACACTTGAAAGTAATAGAGACAAACTTCAAAAGGACATACTAGAGAAACACTAGAAAGTACTAGAGACAAACTTCAAAAAGACATACTAGAGAAACCCTTGAAAATACTAGAGACAAACTTCAAAAAGACATACTAGAGAAACACTAGAAAGTAATAGAGACAAACTTCAAAAAGACATACTAGAGAAACACTAGAAAGTAATAGAGACAAACTTCAGAAAGACATACTAGAGAAACACTAGAAAGAAATAGAGACAAACTTTAAAAAGACATACTAGAGAAACACTAGAAAGTAATAGAGACAAACTTCAAAAAGTCATACTAGAGAAAAACTAGAAAGTAATAGAGACAAACTTCAAAAAGACATACTAGAGAAACACTAGAAAGTAATAGAGACAAACTTCAAAAAGAGATACTAGAGAAACACTAGAAAGTAATAGAGACAAACTTCAAAAAGACATACTAGAGAAACTCTTAAAAGTAATAGAGACAAACTTCAAAAAGACATACTAGAAAACACTAGAAAGTAATAGAGACAAACTTCAAAAAGACATACTAGAGAAACACTAGAAAGTAATACAGACAAACTTCAAAAAGATATACTAGAGAAACACTAGAAAGTAATAGAGACAAACTTCAAAAAGACATACTAGAAAAACACTAGAAAGTAATAGAGACAAACTTCAAACAGACATACTAGAAAAACACTAGAAAGTAATAGAGACAAACTTCAAAAAGACATACTAGAGAAACACTAGAAAGTAATAGAGACAAACTTCAAAATAAATACTAGAGAAACACTAGAAAGTAATAGAGACAAACTTCAAAAAGACATACTAGAAAAACACTAGAAAGTAATAGAGACAAACTTCAAAAAGACATACCAGAGAAACACTAGAAAGTAATAGAGACAAACTTCAAAAAGGCATACTAGAGAAACACTAGAAAGTAATAGAGACAAACTTCAAAAAGACATACTAGAGAAACACTAGAAAGTAATAGAGACAAACTTCAAAAAGACATACTAGAGGCACACTTGAAAGTAATAGAGACAATCTTCAAAAAGACATACTAGAGAAACACTAGAAAGTAATAGAGACAAACTTCAACAACACATACTAGAGAAACACTAGAATGTAATAGAGACAAACTTCAAAAAGACATATAAGAAAAACACGAGAAAGTAATAGAGACAAACTTCAAAAAGGCATACTAGGAAAACACTAGAAAGTAATAGAGACAAACTTCAAAAGACATACTAGAAAAACACTAGAAAGTAATAGAGACAAACTTCAAAAAGACATACTAGAGAAACACTAGAAAGTAATAGAGACAAACTTCAAAAAGACATACTAGAAAACACAAGAAAGTAATAGATACACACTTCAAAAAGACATACTAGAGAAACACTAGAAAGTAATAGAGACAAACTTCAAAAAGGCATACTAGAAAAACACTAGAAAGTAATAGAGACAAACTTAAAAAGGCATACTAGAAAAACACTAGAAAGTAATAGAGACAAACTTCAATAAGACATATTAGAAAAACACTAGAAAGTAATAGAGAAAAACTTCAAAAAGACATACTAGAGAAACACTAGAAAGTAATAGAGACAAACTTCAAAAAGACATACAAGAGAAACACTTGAAAGTAATAGAGACAAACTTCAAAAGGACATACTAGAGAAACACTAGAAAGTACTAGAGACAAACTTCAGAAAGACATACTAGAGAAACACTTGAAAGTAATAGAGACAAACTTCAAAAAGACATACTAGAGAAACACTAGAAAGTAATAGAGACAAACTTCAAAAAGTCATACTAGAGAAAAACTAGAAAGTAATAGAGACAAACATCAAAAAGACATACTAGAGAAACACTAGAAAGTAATAGAGACAAACTTCAAAAAGAGATACTAGAGAAACACTAGAAAGTAATAGAGACAAACTTCAAAAAGACATACTAGAAAAACACTAGAAAGTAATAGAGACAAACTTCAAAAAGACATACAAGAAAAACACGAGAAAGTAATAGAGACAAACTTCAAAAAGACATACTAGAAAAACACTAGAAAGTACTAGAGACAAACTTCAAAAAGACATACTAGAGAAACACTAGAAAGTAATAGAGACAAACTTCAAAAAGTCATACTAGAGAAAAACTAGAAAGTAATAGAGACAAACATCAAAAAGACATACTAGAGAAACACTAGAAAGTAATAGAGACAAACTTCAAAAAGAGATACTAGAGAAACACTAGAAAGTAATAGAGACAAACTTCAAAAAGACATACTAGAGAAACACTTAAAAGTAATAGAGACAAACTTCAAAAAGATATACTAGAAAACACTAGAAAGTAATAGAGACAAACTTAAAAAAGACATACTAGAAAAACACAGGAAAGTACTAGAGACAAACTTCAAAAAGACATACTAGAAAAACACTAGAAAGTAATAGAGACAAACTTCAAAAAGACATACTAGAAAAACACTAGCAAGTAATAGAGACAAACTTCAAAAAGACATACTAGAGAAACACTAGAAAGTAATAGAGACAAACTTCAAAAAGACATACTAGAAAAACACTAGAAAGTAATAGAGACGAACTTCAAAAAGAAATACTAGAGAAACACTAGAAAGTAATAGAGACAAACTTCAAAAAGACATACTAGAGAAACACTAGAAAGTAATAGAGACAAACTTCAAAAAGACATACTAGAGAAACACTTGAAAGTAATAGAGACAAACTTCACAAGGACATACTAGAGAAACACTAGAAAGTACTAGAGACAAACTTCAAAAAGACATACTAGAGAAACCCTTGAAATTACTAGAGACAAACTTCAAAAAGACATACTAGAGAAACAGTAGAAAGTAATAGAGACAAACTTCAAAAAGACATACTAGAAAAACACTAGAAAGTAATAGAGACAAACTTCAAAAAGACATACTAGAGAAACACTAGAAAGTAATAGAGACAAACTTAAAAAAGACATACACGAGAAACACTAGAAAAAAATAGAGACAAACTTCAAAAAGACATACTAGAGAAACACTGGAAAGTACTAGAGACAAACTTCAAAAAGAAATACTAGAGAAACACTTGAAAGTAATAGAGACAAACTTCAAAAAGACACACTAGAGAAACACTAGAAAGTAATAGAGACAAACTTCAAAAAGACATACTAGAGAAACACTAGAATGTAATAGAGACAAACTTCAAAAAGACATACTAGAGAAACACTAGAAGTAATAGAGACAAACTTCAAAAAGACATACTAGAGAAACACTTGAAAGTAATAGAGACAAACTTCAAAAAGACATACTAGAGAAACACTAGAAAGTACTAGAGACAAACTTCAAAAAGACATACTAGAGAAACACTTGAAAGTAATAGAGACAAACTTCAAAAAGACATACTAGAGAAACACTAGAAAGTAATAGGGACGAACTTCAAAAAGACATACTAGAGAAACACTAGAAAGTAATAGAGACAAATTTCAAAAAGACATACTAGAGAAACACTAGAAAGTAATAGAGACAAACTTCAAAAAGACATACTAGAGAAACACTAGAAAGTAATAGAGACAAACTTCAAAAAGACATACAAGAGAAACACTTGAAAGTAATAGAGACAAACTTCAAAAGGACATACTAGAGAAACACTAGAAAGTACTAGAGACAAACTTCAAAAAGACATACTAGAGAAACCCTTGAAAATACTAGAGACAAACTTCAAAAAGACATACTAGAGAAACACTAGAAAGTAATAGAGACAAACTTCAAAAAGACATACTAGAGAAACACTAGAAAGTAATAGAGACAAACTTCAGAAAGACATACTAGAGAAACACTAGAAAGAAATAGAGACAAACTTTAAAAAGACATACTAGAGAAACACTAGAAAGTAATAGAGACAAACTTCAAAAAGTCATACTAGAGAAAAACTAGAAAGTAATAGAGACAAACTTCAAAAAGACATACTAGAGAAACACTAGAAAGTAATAGAGACAAACTTCAAAAAGAGATACTAGAGAAACACTAGAAAGTAATAGAGACAAACTTCAAAAAGACATACTAGAGAAACTCTTAAAAGTAATAGAGACAAACTTCAAAAAGACATACTAGAAAACACTAGAAAGTAATAGAGACAAACTTCAAAAAGACATACTAGAGAAACACTAGAAAGTAATACAGACAAACTTCAAAAAGATATACTAGAGAAACACTAGAAAGTAATAGAGACAAACTTCAAAAAGACATACTAGAAAAACACTAGAAAGTAATAGAGACAAACTTCAAACAGACATACTAGAAAAACACTAGAAAGTAATAGAGACAAACTTCAAAAAGACATACTAGAGAAACACTAGAAAGTAATAGAGACAAACTTCAAAATAAATACTAGAGAAACACTAGAAAGTAATAGAGACAAACTTCAAAAAGACATACTAGAAAAACACTAGAAAGTAATAGAGACAAACTTCAAAAAGACATACTAGAGAAACACTAGAAAGTAATAGAGACAAACTTCAAAAAGGCATACTAGAGAAACACTAGAAAGTAATAGAGACAAACTTCAAAAAGACATACTAGAGAAACACTAGAAAGTAATAGAGACAAACTTCAAAAAGACATACTAGAGGCACACTTGAAAGTAATAGAGACAATCTTCAAAAAGACATACTAGAGAAACACTAGAAAGTAATAGAGACAAACTTCAACAACACATACTAGAGAAACACTAGAATGTAATAGAGACAAACTTCAAAAAGACATATAAGAAAAACACGAGAAAGTAATAGAGACAAACTTCAAAAAGGCATACTAGGAAAACACTAGAAAGTAATAGAGACAAACTTCAAAAGACATACTAGAAAAACACTAGAAAGTAATAGAGACAAACTTCAAAAAGACATACTAGAGAAACACTAGAAAGTAATAGAGACAAACTTCAAAAAGACATACTAGAAAACACAAGAAAGTAATAGATACACACTTCAAAAAGACATACTAGAGAAACACTAGAAAGTAATAGAGACAAACTTCAAAAAGGCATACTAGAAAAACACTAGAAAGTAATAGAGACAAACTTAAAAAGGCATACTAGAAAAACACTAGAAAGTAATAGAGACAAACTTCAATAAGACATATTAGAAAAACACTAGAAAGTAATAGAGAAAAACTTCAAAAAGACATACTAGAGAAACACTAGAAAGTAATAGAGACAAACTTCAAAAAGACATACAAGAGAAACACTTGAAAGTAATAGAGACAAACTTCAAAAGGACATACTAGAGAAACACTAGAAAGTACTAGAGACAAACTTCAGAAAGACATACTAGAGAAACACTTGAAAGTAATAGAGACAAACTTCAAAAAGACATACTAGAGAAACACTAGAAAGTAATAGAGACAAACTTCAAAAAGTCATACTAGAGAAAAACTAGAAAGTAATAGAGACAAACATCAAAAAGACATACTAGAGAAACACTAGAAAGTAATAGAGACAAACTTCAAAAAGAGATACTAGAGAAACACTAGAAAGTAATAGAGACAAACTTCAAAAAGACATACTAGAGAAACACTTAAAAGTAATAGAGACAAACTTCAAAAAGATATACTAGAAAACACTAGAAAGTAATAGAGACAAACTTAAAAAAGACATACTAGAAAAACACAGGAAAGTACTAGAGACAAACTTCAAAAAGACATACTAGAAAAACACTAGAAAGTAATAGAGACAAACTTCAAAAAGACATACTAGAAAAACACTAGAAAGTAATAGAGACAAACTTCAAAAAGACATACTAGAGAAACACTAGAAAGTAATAGAGACAAACTTCAAAAATACATACTAGAGAAACACTAGAAAGTAATAGAGACAAACTTCAAAAAGACATACTAGAAAAATACTAGAAAGTAATAGAGACAAACTTCAAACAGACATACTAGAAAAACACTAGAAAGTAATAGAGACAAACTTCAAAAAGACATACTAGAGAAACACTAGAAAGTAATAGAGACAAACTTCAAAAAGAAATACTAGAGAACCCCTAGAAAGTAATAGAGACAAACTTCAAAAAGACATACTAGAGAAACACTAGAAAGTAATAGAGACAAACTTCAAAAAGACATACTAGAGAAACACTAGAAAGTAATAGAGACAAACTTCAAAAAGGCATACTAGAGAAACACTAGAAAGTAATAGAGACAAACTTCAAAAAGACATACTAGAGAAACACTAGAAAGTAATAGAGACAAACTTCAAAAAGACATACTAGAGGAACACTTGAAAGTAATAGAGACAATCTTCAAAAAGACATACTAGAGAAACACTAGAAAGTAATAGAGACAAACTTCAAAAACACATACTAGAGAAACACTAGAAAGTAATAGAGACAAACTTCACACAGACATACTAGAGAAACACTAGAAAGTAATAGAGACAAACTTCAAAAAGAAATACTAGAGAAACACTAGAAAGTAATAGAGACAAACTTCAAAAAGACATATTAGAAAACACTAGAAAGTAATAGAGACACACTTCAAAAAGACATACTAGAGAAACACTAGAAAGTAATAGAGACAAACTTCAAAAAGACATACTAGAAAAACACTAGAAAGTAATAGAGACAAACTTCAAAAAGACATACTAGAGAAACACTAGAAAGTAATAGAGACAAACTTCAAAAAGACATACTAGAAAACACTAGAAAGTAATAGATACACACTTCAAAAAGACATACTAGAGAAACACTAGAAAGTAATAGAGACAAACTTCAAAAAGGCATACTAGAAAAACACTAGAAAGTAATAGAGACAAACTTAAAAAGGCATACTAGAAAAACACTAGAAAGTAATAGAGACAAACTTCAATAAGACATATTAGAAAAACACTAGAAAGTAATAGAGAAAAACTTCAAAAAGACATACTAGAGAAACACTAGAAAGTAATAGAGACAAACTTCAAAAAGACATACAAGAGAAACACTTGAAAGTAATAGAGACAAACTTCAAAAGGACATACTAGAGAAACACTAGAAAGTACTAGAGACAAACTTCAGAAAGACATACTAGAGAAACACTTGAAAGTAATAGAGACAAACTTCAAAAAGACATACTAGAGAAACACTAGAAAGTAATAGAGACAAACTTCAAAAAGTCATACTAGAGAAAAACTAGAAAGTAATAGAGACAAACATCAAAAAGACATACTAGAGAAACACTAGAAAGTAATAGAGACAAACTTCAAAAAGAGATACTAGAGAAACACTAGAAAGTAATAGAGACAAACTTCAAAAAGACATACTAGAGAAACACTTAAAAGTAATAGAGACAAACTTCAAAAAGATATACTAGAAAACACTAGAAAGTAATAGAGACAAACTTAAAAAAGACATACTAGAAAAACACAGGAAAGTACTAGAGACAAACTTCAAAAAGACATACTAGAAAAACACTAGAAAGTAATAGAGACAAACTTCAAAAAGACATACTAGAAAAACACTAGAAAGTAATAGAGACAAACTTCAAAAAGACATACTAGAGAAACACTAGAAAGTAATAGAGACAAACTTCAAAAATACATACTAGAGAAACACTAGAAAGTAATAGAGACAAACTTCAAAAAGACATACTAGAAAAATACTAGAAAGTAATAGAGACAAACTTCAAACAGACATACTAGAAAAACACTAGAAAGTAATAGAGACAAACTTCAAAAAGACATACTAGAGAAACACTAGAAAGTAATAGAGACAAACTTCAAAAAGAAATACTAGAGAACCCCTAGAAAGTAATAGAGACAAACTTCAAAAAGACATACTAGAGAAACACTAGAAAGTAATAGAGACAAACTTCAAAAAGACATACTAGAGAAACACTAGAAAGTAATAGAGACAAACTTCAAAAAGGCATACTAGAGAAACACTAGAAAGTAATAGAGACAAACTTCAAAAAGACATACTAGAGAAACACTAGAAAGTAATAGAGACAAACTTCAAAAAGACATACTAGAGGAACACTTGAAAGTAATAGAGACAATCTTCAAAAAGACATACTAGAGAAACACTAGAAAGTAATAGAGACAAACTTCAAAAACACATACTAGAGAAACACTAGAAAGTAATAGAGACAAACTTCACACAGACATACTAGAGAAACACTAGAAAGTAATAGAGACAAACTTCAAAAAGAAATACTAGAGAAACACTAGAAAGTAATAGAGACAAACTTCAAAAAGACATATTAGAAAACACTAGAAAGTAATAGAGACACACTTCAAAAAGACATACTAGAGAAACACTAGAAAGTAATAGAGACAAACTTCAAAAAGACATACTAGAAAAACACTAGAAAGTAATAGAGACAAACTTCAAAAAGACATACTAGAGAAACACTAGAAAGTAATAGAGACAAACTTCAAAAAGACATACTAGAGAAACACTAGAAAGTAATAGAGACAAACTTCAAAAAGGCATACTAGAGAAACACTAGAAAGTAATAGAGACAAACTTCAATAAGACATATTGGAAAAACACTAGAAAGTAATAGAGACAAACTTCAAAAAGACATACTAGAGAAACACTAGAAAGTAATAGAGACAAACTTCAAAAAGATATACTAGAGAAACACTAGAAAGTACTAGAGACAAACTTCAAAAAGACATACTAGAGAAACACTTGAAAATACTAGAGACAAACTTCAAAAAGACATACTAGAGAAACACTAGAAAGTAATAGAGACAAACTTCAAAAAGACATACTAGAGAAACACTAGAAAGTAATAGAGACAAACTTCAGAAAGACATACTAGAGAAACACTTGAAAGTAATAGAGACAAACTTCAAAAAGACATACTAGAGAAACACTAGAAAGTAATAGAGACAAACTTAAAAAAGTCATACTAGAGAAAAACTAGAAAGTAATAGAGACAAACTTCAAAAAGACATACTAGAGAAACACTAGAATGTAATAGAGACAAACTTCAAAAAGAGATACTAGAGAAACACTAGAAAGTAATAGAGACTAACTTCAAAAAGACATACTAGAGAAACACTAGAAAGTAATAGAGACAAACTTCAAAAAGATATACTAGAAAACACTAGAAAGTAATAGAGACAAACTTCAAAAAGACATACTAGAGAAACACTAGAAAGTAATAGAGACAAACTTCAAAAAGAAATACTAGAGAAACACTAGAAAGTAATAGAGACAAACTTCAAAAAGACATACTAGAGAAACACTAGAAAGTAATAGAGACAAACTACAAAAAGACATACTAGAGAAACACTAGCAAGTAATAGAGACAAACTTCCAAAAGACATACTAGAGAAACACTAGAAAGTAATAGAGACAAACTTCAAAAAGACATACTAGAGAAACACTAGAAAGTAATAGAGACAAACTTCAAAAAGACATACTAGAGGAACACTTGAAAGTAATAGAGACAATCTTCAAAAAGACATACTAGAGAAACACTAGAAAGTAATAGAGACAAACTTCAAAAACACATACTAGAGAAACACTAGAAAGTAATAGAGACAAACTTCAAAAATACATACTAGAGAAACACTAGAAAGTAATAGAGACAAACTTCAAAAAGAAATACTAGAGAAACACTAGAAAGTAATAGAGACAAACTTCAAAAAGACATATTAGAAAACACTAGAAAGTAATAGAGACACACTTCAAAAAGACATACAAGAGAAACACTAGAAAGTAATAGAGACAAACTTCAAAAAGACATACTAGAGAAACACTAGAATGTAATAGAGACAAACTTCAAAAAGACATACTAGAGAAACACTAGAAAGTAATAGAGACAAACTTCAAAAAGACATACTAGAGAAACACTAGAAAGTAATAGAGACAAACTTCAAAAAGGCATACTAGAAAAACACTAGAAAGTAATAGAGACAAACTTCAAAAAGACATACTAGAGAAACACTAGAAAGTAATAGAGACAAACTTCAAAAAGACATACTAGAAAAACACTAGAAAGTAATAGACAAACTTCAAAAAGACATACAAGAAAAACACTAGAAAGTAATAGAGACAAACTTCAAAAAGACATACTAGAAAAACACTTGAAAGTAATAGAGACAAACTTCAAAAAGACATACTGGAGAAACACTAGACAGTAAGAGAGACAAACTTCAAAAAGACATACTAGAGAAACACTAGAAAGTAATAGAGACAAACTTCAAAAAGACATACTAGAGGCACACTTGAAAGTAATAGAGACAATCTTCAAAAAGACATACTAGAGAAACACTAGAAAGTAATAGAGACAAACTTCAACAACACATACTAGAGAAACACTAGAATGTAATAGAGACAAACTTCAAAAAGACATATAAGAAAAACACGAGAAAGTAATAGAGACAAACTTCAAAAAGGCATACTAGGAAAACACTAGAAAGTAATAGAGACAAACTTCAAAAGACATACTAGAAAAACACTAGAAAGTAATAGAGACAAACTTCAAAAAGACATACTAGAGAAACACTAGAAAGTAATAGAGACAAACTTCAAAAAGACATACTAGAAAACACTAGAAAGTAATAGATACACACTTCAAAAAGACATACTAGAGAAACACTAGAAAGTAATAGAGACAAACTTCAAAAAGGCATACTAGAAAAACACTAGAAAGTAATAGAGACAAACTTAAAAAGGCATACTAGAAAAACACTAGAAAGTAATAGAGACAAACTTCAATAAGACATATTAGAAAAACACTAGAAAGTAATAGAGAAAAACTTCAAAAAGACATACTAGAGAAACACTAGAAAGTAATAGAGACAAACTTCAAAAAGACATACAAGAGAAACACTTGAAAGTAATAGAGACAAACTTCAAAAGGACATACTAGAGAAACACTAGAAAGTACTAGAGACAAACTTCAGAAAGACATACTAGAGAAACACTTGAAAGTAATAGAGACAAACTTCAAAAAGACATACTAGAGAAACACTAGAAAGTAATAGAGACAAACTTCAAAAAGTCATACTAGAGAAAAACTAGAAAGTAATAGAGACAAACATCAAAAAGACATACTAGAGAAACACTAGAAAGTAATAGAGACAAACTTCAAAAAGAGATACTAGAGAAACACTAGAAAGTAATAGAGACAAACTTCAAAAAGACATACTAGAGAAACACTTAAAAGTAATAGAGACAAACTTCAAAAAGATATACTAGAAAACACTAGAAAGTAATAGAGACAAACTTAAAAAAGACATACTAGAAAAACACAGGAAAGTACTAGAGACAAACTTCAAAAAGACATACTAGAAAAACACTAGAAAGTAATAGAGACAAACTTCAAAAAGACATACTAGAAAAACACTAGAAAGTAATAGAGACAAACTTCAAAAAGACATACTAGAGAAACACTAGAAAGTAATAGAGACAAACTTCAAAAATACATACTAGAGAAACACTAGAAAGTAATAGAGACAAACTTCAAAAAGACATACTAGAAAAATACTAGAAAGTAATAGAGACAAACTTCAAACAGACATACTAGAAAAACACTAGAAAGTAATAGAGACAAACTTCAAAAAGACATACTAGAGAAACACTAGAAAGTAATAGAGACAAACTTCAAAAAGAAATACTAGAGAACCCCTAGAAAGTAATAGAGACAAACTTCAAAAAGACATACTAGAGAAACACTAGAAAGTAATAGAGACAAACTTCAAAAAGACATACTAGAGAAACACTAGAAAGTAATAGAGACAAACTTCAAAAAGGCATACTAGAGAAACACTAGAAAGTAATAGAGACAAACTTCAAAAAGACATACTAGAGAAACACTAGAAAGTAATAGAGACAAACTTCAAAAAGACATACTAGAGGAACACTTGAAAGTAATAGAGACAATCTTCAAAAAGACATACTAGAGAAACACTAGAAAGTAATAGAGACAAACTTCAAAAAGACATACTAGAGAAACACTAGAAAGTAATAGAGACAAACTTCACACAGACATACTAGAGAAACACTAGAAAGTAATAGAGACAAACTTCAAAAAGAAATACTAGAGAAACACTAGAAAGTAATAGAGACAAACTTCAAAAAGACATATTAGAAAACACTAGAAAGTAATAGAGACACACTTCAAAAAGACATACTAGAGAAACACTAGAAAGTAATAGAGACAAACTTCAAAAAGACATACTAGAAAAACACTAGAAAGTAATAGAGACAAACTTCAAAAAGACATACTAGAGAAACACTAGAAAGTAATAGAGACAAACTTCAAAAAGACATACTAGAGAAACACTAGAAAGTAATAGAGACAAACTTCAAAAAGGCATACTAGAGAAACACTAGAAAGTAATAGAGACAAACTTCAATAAGACATATTGGAAAAACACTAGAAAGTAATAGAGACAAACTTCAAAAAGACATACTAGAGAAACACTAGAAAGTAATAGAGACAAACTTCAAAAAGATATACTAGAGAAACACTAGAAAGTACTAGAGACAAACTTCAAAAAGACATACTAGAGAAACACTTGAAAATACTAGAGACAAACTTCAAAAAGACATACTAGAGAAACACTAGAAAGTAATAGAGACAAACTTCAAAAAGACATACTAGAGAAACACTAGAAAGTAATAGAGACAAACTTCAGAAAGACATACTAGAGAAACACTTGAAAGTAATAGAGACAAACTTCAAAAAGACATACTAGAGAAACACTAGAAAGTAATAGAGACAAACTTAAAAAAGTCATACTAGAGAAAAACTAGAAAGTAATAGAGACAAACTTCAAAAAGACATACTAGAGAAACACTAGAATGTAATAGAGACAAACTTTAAAAAGAGATACTAGAGAAACACTAGAAAGTAATAGAGACTAACTTCAAAAAGACATACTAGAGAAACACTAGAAAGTAATAGAGACAAACTTCAAAAAGATATACTAGAAAACACTAGAAAGTAATAGAGACAAACTTAAAAAAGACATACTAGAGAAACACTAGAAAGTAATAGAGACAAACTTCAAAAAGAAATACTAGAGAAACACTAGAAAGTAATAGAGACAAACTTCAAAAAGACATACTAGAGAAACACTAGAAAGTAATAGAGACAAACTACAAAAAGACATACTAGAGAAACACTAGCAAGTAATAGAGACAAACTTCCAAAAGACATACTAGAGAAACACTAGAAAGTAATAGAGACAAACTTCAAAAAGACATACTAGAGAAACACTAGAAAGTAATAGAGACAAACTTCAAAAAGACATACTAGAGGAACACTTGAAAGTAATAGAGACAATCTTCAAAAAGACATACTAGAGAAACACTAGAAAGTAATAGAGACAAACTTCAAAAACACATACTAGAGAAACACTAGAAAGTAATAGAGACAAACTTCAAAAATACATACTAGAGAAACACTAGAAAGTAATAGAGACAAACTTCAAAAAGAAATACTAGAGAAACACTAGAAAGTAATAGAGACAAACTTCAAAAAGACATATTAGAAAACACTAGAAAGTAATAGAGACACACTTCAAAAAGACATACTAGAGAAACACTAGAAAGTAATAGAGACAAACTTCAAAAAGACATACTAGAGAAACACTAGAATGTAATAGAGACAAACTTCAAAAAGACATACTAGAGAAACACTAGAAAGTAATAGAGACAAACTTCAAAAAGACATACTAGAGAAACACTAGAAAGTAATAGAGACAAACTTCAAAAAGGCATACTAGAAAAACACTAGAAAGTAATAGAGACAAACTTCAAAAAGACATACTAGAGAAACACTAGAAAGTAATAGAGACAAACTTCAAAAAGACATACTAGAAAAACACTAGAAAGTAATAGACAAACTTCAAAAAGACATACAAGAAAAACACTAGAAAGTAATAGAGACAAACTTCAAAAAGACATACTAGAAAAACACTTGAAAGTAATAGAGACAAACTTCAAAAAGACATACTGGAGAAACACTAGACAGTAAGAGAGACAAACTTCAAAAAGACATACTAGAAAAACACTAGAAAGTAATAAAGACAAACTTCAAAAAGACATACTAGAGAAACACTGGAAAGTAATAGAGACAAACTTCAAAAAGACATACTAGAGACACACTAGAAAGTAATAGAGACAAACTTCAAAAAGACATACTAGAGAAACACTAGAAAGTAATAGAGACAAACTTCAAAAAGACATACTAGAGAAACACTAGAAAGTAATAGAGACAAACTTCAAAAAGACATACTAGAGAAACACTAGAAAGTAATAGAGACAAACTTCAAAAAGACATACTAGAGAAACACTAGAAAGTAATAGAGACAAACTACAAAAAGACATACTAGAAAAACACTAGAAAGTAATAGAGACAAACTTCAAACAGACATACTAGAAAAACACTAGAAAGTAATAGAGACAAACTACAATAAGACATACTAGAAAAACACTAGAAAGTAATAGAGACAAACTTCAAAAAGACATACTAGAGACACACTAGAAAGTAATAGAGACAAACTTCAAAAAGACATACTAGAGAAACACTAGAAAGTAATAGAGACAAACTTCAAAAAGACATACTAGAGGAACACTTGAAAGTAATAGAGACAATCTTCAAAAAGACATACTAGAGAAACACTAGAAAGTAATAGAGACAAACTTCAAAAACACATACTAGAGAAACACTAGAAAGTAATAGAGACAAACTTCAAAAATACATACTAGAGAAACACTAGAAAGTAATAGAGACAAACTTCAAAAAGAAATACTAGAGAAACACTAGAAAGTAATAGAGACAAACTTCAAAAAGACATATTAGAAAACACTAGAAAGTAATAGAGACACACTTCAAAAAGACATACTGGAGAAACACTAGAAAGTAATAGAGACAAACTTCAAAAAGACATACTAGAGAAACACTAGAATGTAATAGAGACAAACTTCAAAAAGACATACTAGAGAAACACTAGAAAGTAATAGAGACAAACTTCAAAAAGACATACTAGAGAAACACTAGAAAGTAATAGAGACAAACTTCAAAAAGGCATACTAGAAAAACACTAGAAAGTAATAGAGACAAACTTCAAAAAGACATACTAGAGAAACACTAGAAAGTAATAGAGACAAACTTCAAAAAGACATACTAGAGAAACACTAGAAAGTAATAGAGACAAACTTCAAAAAGACATACTAGAGAAACACTAGAAAGTAATAGAGACAAACTTCAAAAAGACATACTAGAGAAACACTAGAAAGTAATAGAGACAAACTACAAAAAGACATACTAGAAAAACACTAGAAAGTAATAGAGACAAACTTCAAACAGACATACTAGAAAAACACTAGAAAGTAATAGAGACAAACTACAATAAGACATACTAGAAAAACACTAGAAAGTAATAGAGACAAACTTCAAAAAGACATACTAGAGACACACTAGAAAGTAATAGAGACAAACTTCAAAAAGACATACTAGAGAAACACTAGAAAGTAATAGAGACAAACTTCAAAAAGACATACTAGAGAAACACTAGAAAGTAATAGAGACAAACTTCAAACAGACATACTAGAGAAACACTAGAAAGTAATAGAGACAAACTTCAAAAAGACATACTGGAGAAACACTAGACAGTAAGAGAGACAAACTTCAAAAAGACATACTAGAAAAACACTAGAAAGTAATAAAGACAAACTTCAAAAAGACATACTAGAGAAACACTAGAAAGTAATAGAGACAAACTACAAAAAGACATACTAGAAAAACACTAGAAAGTAATAGAGACAAACTTCAAACAGACATACTAGAAAAACACTAGAAAGTAATAGAGACAAACTACAATAAGACATACTAGAGAAACACTAGAAAGTAATAGAGACAAACTTCAAAAAGTCATACTAGAAAAACACTAGAAGGTAATAGAGACAAACTACAAAAAGACATACTAGAAAAACACTAGAAAGTAATAGAGACAAACTTCAAAAAGACATACTAGAAAAACACTAGAAAGTAATAGAGACAAACTTCAAAAAGACATACTAGAAAAACACTAGAAAGTAATAGAGACAAACTACAAAAAGACATACTAGAAAAACACTAGAAAGTACTAGGAACAAACTTCAAAAAGACATACTAGAAAAACACTAGAAAGTAATAAAGACAAACTTCAAAAAGACATACTAGAGAAACACTAGAAAGTAATAGAGACAAACTTCAAAAAGACATACTAGAGAAACACTAGAAAGTAATAGAGACAAACTTCAAACAGACATACTAGAGAAACACTAGAAAATAATAGAGACAAACTTCAAAAAGTCATACTAGAGAAACACTAGAAAGTAATAGAGACAAACTTCAAAAAGACATACTAGAAAAACACTAGAAAGTAATAGAGACAAACTACAAAAAGACATACTAGAAAAACACTAGAAAGTAATAGAGACAAACTTCAAAAAGACATACTAGAAAAACACTAGACAGTAATAGAGACAAACTTCAAAAAGACATACTAGAGAAACACTAGAAAGTAATAGAGACAAACTTCAAAAAGACATACTAGAGAAACACTAGAAAGTAATAGAGACAAACTTCAAAAAGACATACTAGAGACACACTTGAAGTAATAGAGACAAACTTCAAAAAGACATACTAGAGAAACACTAGAAAGTACTAGAGACAAACTTCAAAAAGTTATACTAGAGAAACCCTTGAAAGTACTTGAGCCAAACTTCAAAAAGACATACTAGAGACACACTAGAAAGTAATAGAGACAAACTTCAAAAAGACTAACTAGAGAAACACTAGAAAGTAATAGAGACAAACTTCAAAAAGACATACTAGAAAAACACTAGAAAGTAATAGAGACAAACTTCAAAAAGACATACTAGAGAAACACTAGAAAGTAATAGAGACAAACTTCAAAAAGACATACTAGAGAAACACTAGAAAGTACTAGAGACAAACATCAAAAAGACATACTAGAAAAACACTAGAAAGTAATAGAGACAAACTTCAAAAATACATACTAGAGAAACACTTGAAAGTAATAGAGACAAACTTCAAAAAGACATACTAGATAAACACTTGAAAGTAATAGAGACAAACTTCAAAAAGACATACTAGAGAAACACTAGAACGTAATAGAGACAAACTTCAAAAAGACATACTAGAGAAACACTAGAAAGTAATAGAGACAAACTTAAAAAAGACAGTATAGAAAAACACTAGAAAGTAATAGAGACAAACTTCAAAAAGACATACTAGAGAAACACTAGAAAGTAATAGAGACAAACTTCAAAAAGACATACTAGAGAAACACTAGAAAGTACTAGAGACAAACTACAAACAGACATACTAGAAAAACACTAGAAAGTAATAGAGACAAACTACAAAAATACATACTAGAAAAACACTAGAAAGTAATAGAGACAAACTTCAAAAAGACATACTAGAGAAACACTAGAAAGTAATAGAGACAAACTTCAAAAAGACATACTAGAGAAACACTTGAAAGTAATAGAGACAAACTTCAACAAGACATACTAGAGAAACACTAGAAAGTAATAGAGACAAACTTCTAAAAGACATACTAGAGAAACACTAGAAAGTAATAGAGACACACTTCAAAAAGACATACTAGAGAAACACTAGAAAGTAATAGAGACAAACTTCAAAAAGACATACCAGAAAAACACTAGAAAGTAATAGAGACAAACTTCAAAAAGACATACTAGAGAAACACTAGAAAGTAATAGAGACAAACTTCAAACAGACATATTAGAGAAACACTAGAAAGTAATAGAGACAAACTTCAAAAAGACATACTAGAAAAACACTAGAAAGTAATAGAGACAAACTTCAAAAAGACATACTAGAAAAAAACTTGAAAGTAATAGAGACAAACGTCACAAAGACATACTAGAAAAACACTGGAAAGTAATAGACAAACTTCAAAAAGACATACTAGAAAAACACTAGAAAGTAATAGAGACAAACTTCAAAAAGACATACTAGAAAAACACTTGAAAGTAATAGAGACAAACTTCAAAAAGACATACTAGAGAAACACTAGACAGTAAGAGAGACAAACTTCAAAAAGACATACTAGAAAAACACTAGAAAGTAATAAAGACAAACTTCAAAAAGACATACTAGAGAAACACTGGAAAGTAATAGAGACAAACTTCAAAAAGACATACTAGAGAAACACTAGAAAGTAATAGAGACAAACTTCAAAAAGACATACTAGAGAAACACTTGAAAGTAATAGAGACAAACTTCAACAAGACATACTAGAGAAACACTAGAAAGTAATAGAGACAAACTTCTAAAAGACATACTAGAGAAACACTAGAAGGTAATAGAGACACACTTCAAAAAGACATACTAGAGAAACACTAGAAAGTAATAGAGACAAACTTCAAAAAGACATACCAGAAAAACACTAGAAAGTAATAGAGACAAACTTCAAAAAGACATACTAGAGAAACACTAGAAAGTAATAGAGACAAACTTCAAACAGACATATTAGAGAAACACTAGAAAGTAATAGAGACAAACTTCAAAAAGACATACTAGAAAAACACTAGAAAGTAATAGAGACAAACTTCAAAAAGACATACTAGAAAAAAACTTGAAAGTAATAGAGACAAACGTCACAAAGACATACTAGAAAAACACTGGAAAGTAATAGACAAACTTCAAAAAGACATACTAGAAAAACACTAGAAAGTAATAGAGACAAACTTCAAAAAGACATACTAGAAAAACACTTGAAAGTAATAGAGACAAACTTCAAAAAGACATACTAGAGAAACACTAGACAGTAAGAGAGACAAACTTCAAAAAGACATACTAGAAAAACACTAGAAAGTAATAAAGACAAACTTCAAAAAGACATACTAGAGAAACACTGGAAAGTAATAGAGACAAACTTCAAAAAGACATACTAGAGACACACTAGAAAGTAATAGAGACAAACTTCAAAAAGACATACTAGAGAAACACTAGAAAGTAATAGAGACAAACTTCAAAAAGACATACTAGAGAAACACTAGAAAGTAATAGAGACAAACTTCAAAAAGACATACTAGAGAAACACTAGAAAGTAATAGAGACAAACTTCAAAAAGACATACTAGAGAAACACTAGAAAGTAATAGAGACAAACATCAAAAAGACATACTACAGAAACACTAGAAAGTAATAGAGACAAACTTCAAAAAGAAATACTAGAGAAACACTAGAAAGTAATAGTGACAAACTTCACAAAGAGATACTAGAGATACGCTTGAAAGTAATAGAGACAAACTTCAAAAAGACATGCTAGAGAAACACGAGAAAGTAATAGAGACAAACTTAAAAGAGACATACTAGAGAAACACTAGAAAGTAATAGAGACAAACTTCAAAAAGATATACTAGAGAAACACTAGAAAGTAATAGAGACAGCTTCAAAAAGACATACTAGAGAAACACTAGAAAGTTTTAGAGACAAACTTCAAAAAGACATACAAGAGAAACACTAGAAAGTACTAGAGACAAACTTTACAAAGACATACAAGAGAAACACTAGAAAGTACCAGAGACAAACTTCAAAAAGACACTAGAAAGTACTAGAGAGAAACTTTAAAAAGACATACTAGAGAAACACTAGAAAGTAATAGAGACACACTTCAAAAAGACATACTAGAGAAACACTAGAAAGTAATAGAGACAAACTTCAAAAAGACATACTAGAGAAACACTAGAAAGTACTAGAGACAAACTTCAAAAAGACATACTTGAGAAACACTAGAAAGTACTAGAGACAAACTTCAAAAAGAAATACTTGAGAAACACTAAAAAGTACTAGGGACCAACTTCAAAAAGACATACTTGAGAAACACTAGAAAGTAATAGAGACAAACTTCAAAAAGACAAACTAGAGGAACACTAGAAAGTAATAGAGACAAACTTCAAAAAGACATACTTGGGAAACACAAGAAAGTAATAGAGACAAATTTCAAAAAGACATATTAGAAAACACTAGAAAGTAATAGAGACACACTTCAAAAAGACATAATAGAGACACACTAGAAAGTAATAGAGACAAACTTCAAAAAGAAATACTAGAGAACAACTAGAAAGTAATAGAGACAAACTTCAAAAAGACATACTAGAGAAACACTAGAAAGTAATAGAGACAAACTTCAAAAAGACATACTAGAGAAACACTAGGAAGTAATAGAGACAAACTTCAAAAAGACATACTAGGGAAACACTAGAAAGTAATAGAGACAAACTTCAAAAAGACATACTAAAAAAACACTAGAAAGTAATAGAGACAAACTTCAAAAAGACATACCAGACAAACACTAGAAAGTAATAAAGACAACCTTCAAAAAGACATACTAGAGAAACACTAGAAAGTAATAGAGACAAATTTTAACAGACATATTAGAGAAACACAAGAAAGTAATAGAGACAAACTTCAAAAAGACATACTAGAAAAACACTAGAAAGTAATAGACACAAACTTCAAAAAGACATACTAGAAAAACACTTGAAAGTAAAAGAGACAAACTTCAAAAAGACATACTAGAGAAACACTTGAAAGTAATAGAGACAAACTTCAAAAAGACATACTAGAGACACACTGGAAAGTACTAGAGACAAACTTCAAAAAGACATACTAGAGAAACACTAGAAAGTAATAGAGACAAACTTCAACAAGACATACTAGAGAAACACTAGAAAGTAATAGAGACAAACTTCAAAAAGACATACTAGAGAAACACTAGACAGTAATAGAGACAAACTTCAAAAAGACATACTAGAGAACCACTAGGAAGTAATAGAGACAAACATCAAAAAGACATACTACAGAAACACTAGAAAGTAACAGAGACAAACTTCAAAAAGACATACTAGAGAAACACTAGAAAGTAATAGAGACAAACTTCAAAAAGACATACTAGAGAAACACTAGAAAGTAATAGAGACAAACTTCAAAAAGACATACTAGAGAAACACTTGAAGGTAATAGAGACAAACTTCAAAAGGACATACTAGAGAAACACTAGAAAGTAATAGAGACAAACTTCAAAAAGACATACTAGAGAAACACTAGAAATTAATAGAGACAAACTTCAAAAAGACCTACTAAAGGAACACTAGAAAGTACAAGTGACCAACTTCAAAAAGACATACTAGGGAAACACTAGAAAGTAATAGAGACAAACTTCAAAAAGAGATACTAGAGAAACGCTTGAAAGTAATAGAGACAAACTTCAAAAAGACATACTAGAGAAACACGAGAAAGTAATAGAGACAAACTTAAAAGTGACATACTAGAGAAATACTAGAAAGTAATAGAGACAAACTTCAAAAAGATACACTAGAGAAACACTAGAAAGTAATAGAGACAGCTTCAAAAAGACATACTAGAGAAACACTAGAAAGTAATAGAGACAAACTTCAAAAAGACATACTTGAGAAACACTAGACTGTACTAGTGACAAACTATAAAAAGACATACTAGAGAAACATTAGAAAGTACTAGAGACAAACGTTACAAAGACATACAAGTTAAAAACTAGAAAGTACCAGAGACGAACTTCAAAAAGACACTAGAAAGTACTAGAGAGAAACTATAAATAGAGATACTAGAGAACCACTAGAAAGTACGAGAGACAAACTTTAAAAAGACATACTAGAGAAACACTAGAATAATAATAGAGACAAACTTTAAAAAGATATACTAGAGAAACACTAGAAAGTACTAGGGACAACTTCAAAAAGACATACTAGAGAAACACTAGAAAGTACTAGGGACCAACTTTAAAAAGACAAACTAGAGGAACACTAGAAAGTACTAGAGACAAACTTCAAAAAGACATACTTGGAAAACACAAGAAAGTAATAGAGACAAATTTCTAAAAGACATACTAGAGGAACACTAGAAAGTACAAGAGACAAACTTCAAAAAGACATACTAGAGAAACACTGGAAAGTAATAGAGACAAACTTCAAAAAGACATACTAAAGGAACACTAGAAAGTACAAGAGACAAACTTCAAAAAGACATAATAGAGAAACACTAGAAAGTAATAGAGACAAACTTCAAAAAGACATACTAGAGAACAACTAGAAAGTAATAGAGACAAACTTCAAAAAGACATACTAAAGGAACACTACATAGTACAAGAGACAAACTTCAAAAAGACATACTAGAGAAACACTAGAAAGTACTAGAGACAAACTTCAAAAAGACATACTAGAGAAACACTAGAAAGTACAAGAGACAAACTTCAAAAAGACAAACTAGAGGAACACTAGAAAGTACTAGAGACAAACTTCAAAAATACATACTTGGGAAACACAAGAAAGTAATAGAGACAAATTTCTAAAAGACATACTAGCGGAACACTAAGTAGTACAAGAGACAAACTTCAAAAAGACATAATTGAGAAACACTAGAAAGTAATAGAGACAAACTTCAAAAAGACATACTAAAGGAACACTAGAAAGTACAAGAGACAAACTTCAAAAAGACATAATAGAGAAACACTAGAAAGTAATAGAGACAAACTTCAAAAAGACATACTAGAGAAACACTAGAAAGTAATAGAGACAAACTTCAAAAAGACATACTAAAGGAACACTACATAGTACAAGAGACAAACTTCAAAAAGACATACTAGAGAAACACTAGAAAGTACTAGAGACAAACTTCAAAAAGACATACTAGAGAAACACTAGAAAGTACAAGAGACAAACTTCAAAAAGACATACTAGAGAAACACTAGAAAGTAATAGAGACAAACTTCAAAAAGACATACTAAAGGAACACTAGAAAGTACAAGAGACAAACTTCAAAAAGACATACTAGAGAAACACTAGAAAGTAATAGAGACAAACTTCAAAACGACATAATAGAGAAACACTAGAAAGTAATAGAGACAAACTTCAAAAAGACATACCAGAGACCAACTAGAAAGTAATAGAGACAAACTTCAAAAAAACTTACTACAGGAACACTAGAAAGTACAAGTGACAAACTTCAAAAAGACATACTAGAGACACACTAGAAGGTAATAGAGACAAACTTCAAAAAGACATAATAGAGGAACAGTAGAAAGTAATAGAGAAAAACTTCAAAAAGACATACTAGAGAAACACTAGAAAGTAATAGAGACAAACTTCAAAAAGACATACTAGAGAAACACTAGAAAGTAATAGAGACAAACTTCAAAAAGACATACTAGAGAAACACTAGAAAGTAATATTGACAAACTTCAAAAAGACATACTAGAGGAACACTAGAAAGTACAAGAGACAAACTTCAAAAAGACATACTTGAGAAACGCAAGAAAGTAATAGAGACAAACTTCAAAAAGACATACTAGAAAACCACTAGAAAGTACTAGAGACAAACTTCAAGCATACATACTAGAGAAACACTAGAAAGTAATAGAGACAAACTTCAAAAAGACATACTAGAGAAACACTAGAAAGTACTAGAGACAAACTTCAAAAAGTCATACTAGAGGAACACTAGAAAGTACAAGAGAGAAACTTCAAAAAGACATACTAGAGAAAGACTAGAAAGTATAGAGACAAACTTCACAAAGACATAATAGAGAAACACTTATAAGTAATAGAGACAAACTTCAAAAAGACATACTAGAGAAACACTAGAAAGTAATAGAGACAAACTTCAAAAAGACATACTAGCGAAACACTAGAAAGTACAAGAGACAAACTTTAAAAAGACATACTAGAGAAACACAAGGAAGTAATAGAGACAATCTTCAAAAAGACATACTAGAGAAACACTAGAAAGTACTAGAGACAAACTTCAAAAAGACATACTAGAGAAACACTAGAAAGTAATAGAGACCAACTTCAAAAAGACATACTAGAGAAACACTAGAAAGTTATAGAGACAAACGTCAAAAAGACATACTTGAGAAACACTAAAAAGTACTAGGGACCAACTTCAAAACGACATACTAGAGAAACACTAGAAAGTACTAGAGACAAACTTTAAAAAGACAAACTAGAGGAACACTAGAAAGTACTAGAGACAAACTTCAAAAAGACATACTTGGGAAACACAAGAAAGTAATAGAGACAAATTTCTAAAAGACATACTAGAGGAACACTAGAAAGTACAAGAGACAAGCTTCAAAAAGACATACTAGAGAAACACTGGAAAGTAATAGAGACAAACTTCAAAAAGACATACTAAAGGAACACTAGAAAGTACAAGAGACAAACTTCAAAAAGACATAATAGAGAAACACTAGAAAGTAATAGAGACAAACTTCAAAAAGACATAATAGAGAAACACTAGAAAGTAATAGAGACAAACTTCAAAAAGACATACTAGAGAACAACTAGAAAGTAATAGAGACAAACTTCAAAAAGACATAATTGAGAAACACTAGAAAGTAATAGAGACAAACTTCAAAAAGACATACTTAAGACACACTAGATAGTACAAGAGACAAACTTCAAAAAGACATAATAGAGAAACACTAGAAAGTAATAGAGACAAACTTCAAAAAGACATACTAGAGAAACACTAGAAAGTAATAGAGACAAACTTCAAAAAGACATACTAAAGGAACACTACATAGTACAAGAGACAAACTTCAAAAAGACATACTAGAGAAACACTAGAAAGTACTAGAGACAAACTTCAAAAAGACATACTAGAGAAACACTAGAAAGTACAAGAGACAAACTTCAAAAAGACATACTAGAGAAACACTAGAAAGTAATAGAGACAAACTTCAAAAAGACATACTAAAGGAACACTAGAAAGTACAAGAGACAAACTTCAAAAAGACATACTAGAGAAACACTAGAAAGTAATAGAGACAAACTTCAAAAAGACATAATAGAGAAACACTAGAAAGTAATAGAGACAAACTTCAAAAAGACATACCAGAGACCAACTAGAAAGTAATAGAGACAAACTTCAAAAAAACCTACTACAGGAACACTAGAAAGTACAAGTGACAAACTTCAAAAAGACATACTAGAGACACACTAGAAAGTAATAGAGACAAACTTCAAAAAGACATAATAGCGGAACACTAGAAAGTAATAGAGACAAACTTCAAAAAGACATACTAGAGAAACACTAGAAAGTACTAGAGACAAACTTCAAAAAGACATACTAGAGGAACACTAGAAAGTACAAGAGACAAACTTCAAAAAGACATACTTGAGAAACACAAGAAAGTAATAGAGACAAACTTCAAAAAGACATACTAGAAAACCACTAGAAAGTACTAGAGACAAACTTAAAACATTCATACTAGAGAAACACTAGAAAGTAATATAGACAAACTTCAAAATGACATACTAGAGAAACACTAGAAAGTAATAGAGACAAACTTCAAAAAGTCATACTAGAGGAACACTAGAAAGTACAAGAGAGAAACTTCAAAAAGACATACTAGAGAAACACTAGAAAGTAATAGAGACAAACTTCAAAAAGTCATACTAGAGGAACACTAGAAAGTACAAGAGAGAAACTTCAAAAAGACATACTAGAGAAAGACTAGAAAGTATAGAGACAAACATCACAAAGACATAATAGAGAAACACTAAAAAGTGATAGAGACAAACTTCAAAAAGACATACTAGAGAAACACTAGAAAGTAGTAGAGACAAACTTCAAAAAGACATACTAGTAAAACACTAGAAAGTACTAGAGACAATCTTCAAAAAGACATACTAGAGAAACACTAGAAAGTAATAGAGACAAACTTCAAAAAGACATACTAGGGAAACACTAGAAACTAATAGAGACCAACTTCAAAAAGACATACTAGAGAAATACTAGAAAGTTATAGAGACAAACTTCAAAAAGACATACTAGAGAAACACTAGAAAGTACAAGAGACAAACTTCAAAAAGACATACTACAGAAACACTAGAAAGTACAAGAGACAAACTTCAAAAAGACATACTAGAAAAACACTAGAAAGTAATAGAGACAAACTTCAAAAAGACATACTAGAGAAACACTAGAAAGTACTAGAGACAAACTTCAAATAGTCATACTAGAGGAACACTAGAAAGTACAAGAGAGAAACTTCAAAAAGACATACTAGAGAAAGACTAGAAAGTATAGAGACAAACTTCACAAAGACATAATAGAGAAACACTAGAAAGTGATAGAGACAAACTTCAAAAAGACATACTAGAGAAACACTAGAAAGTAATAGAGACAAACTTCAAAAAGACATACTAGTAAAACACTAGAAAGTACTAGAGACAATCTTCAAAAAGACATACTAGAGAATCACTAGAAAGTAATAGAGACAAACTTCAAAAAGACATACTAGGGAAACACTAGAAACTAATAGAGACCAACTTCAAAAAGACATACTAGAGAAACACTAGAAAGTTATAGAGACAAACTTCAAACAGACATACTAGAGAAACACTAGAAAGTACAAGAGACAAACTTCAAAAAGACATACTACAGAAACACTAGAAAGTACAAGAGACAAACTTCAAAAAGACATACTAGAAAAACACTAGAAAGTAATAGAGACAAACTTCAAAAAGACATACTAGAGAAACACTAGAAAGTACTAGAGACAAACTTCAAAAAGTCATACTAGAGGAACACTAGAAAGTACAAGAGAGAAACTTCAAAAAGACATACTAGAGAAAGACTAGAAAGTATAGAGACAAACTTCAGAAAGACATAATAGAGAAACACTAGAAAGTGATAGAGACAAACTTCAAAAAGACATACTAGAGAAACACTAGAAAGTAATAGAGACAAACTTCAAAAAGACATACTAGCGAAACACTAGAAAGTACTAGAGACAAACTTTAAAAAGACATACTAGAGAAACACAAGGAAGTAATAGAGACAATCTTCAAAAAGACATACTAGAGAAACACTAGAAAGTAATAGAGACAAACTTCAAAAAGACATACTAGGGAAACACTAGAAACTAATAGAGACAGACTTCAAAAAGACATACTAGAGAAACACTAGAAAGTTATAGAGACAAACTTCAAAAAGACATACTAGAGAAACACTAGAAAGTACAAGAGACAAACTTCAAAAAGACATACTACAGAAACACTAGAAAGTACAAGAGACAAACTTCAAAAAGACATACTAGAGAAACACTAGAAAGTAATAGAGACAAACATCAAAAAGACATACTACAGAAACACTAGAAAGTACTAGAGACAAACTTCAAAAAGACATACTAGAGAAACACTAGAAAGTAATGGAGACAAACTTACAAAAGAACATACTAGAGAAACACTTGAAAGTAATAGAGACAAACTTCAAACAGACATACTAGAGAAACACTAGAAAGTAATAGAGACAAACTTCAAAAAGACATACTAGAGAAACACTGGAAAGTAATAGAGACAAACTTCAAAAAGACATAGTAGAGAAACACGAGAAACTAATAGAGACAAACTTCAAAAAGACATACTAGAGAAACACTAGAAAGTACTAGAGACAAACTTCAAAAGACATACTAGAGAAACACTAGAAAGTACAAGAGACAAACTTCAAAAAGACATACTAGAGAAACACTAGAAAGTAATAGAGACAAACTTCAAAAAGATATACTAAAGGAACACTAGAAAGTTCAAGAGACAAACTTCAAAAAGACATACTAGAGAAACACTAGAAAGTAATAGAGACAAACTTCAAAAAGACATAATAGAGAAACACTAGAAAGTAATAGACAAACTTCAAAAAGACATACCAGAGACCAACTAGAAAGTAATAGAGACAAACTTCAAAAAAACCTACTACAGGAACACTAGAAAGTACAAGTGACAAACTTCAAAAAGACATACTAGAGACACACTAGAAAGTAATAGAGACAAACTTCAAAAAGACATAATAGCGGAACAGTAGAAAGTAATAGAGACAAACTTCAAAAAGACATACTAGAGAAACACTAGAAAGTAATAGAGACAAACTTCAAAAAGACATAATAGAGAAACACTAGAAAGTAATAGAGACAAACTTCAAAAAAAAAGACATACTAGAGAAACACTAGAAAGTACTAGAGACAAACTTCAAAAAGACATACTAGAGGAACACTAGAAAGTACAAGAGACAAACTTCAAAAAGACATACTTGAGAAACACAAGAAAGTAATAGAGACAAACTTCAAAAAGACATACTAGAAAACCACTAGAAAGTACTAGAGACAAACTTCAAACATAAATATTAGAGAAACACTTGAAAGTAATATAGACAAACTTCAAAAAGTCATACTAGAGGAACACTAGAAAGTACAAGAGACAAACTTCAAAAAGACATACTAGAGAAAGACTAGAAAGTATAGAGACAAACTTCAAAAAGACATACTAGAGAAACACTAGAAAGTAATAGAGACAAACTTCAAAAAGACATACTAGCGAAACACTAGAAAGTACTAGAGACAAACTTTAAAAAGACATACTAGAGAAACACAAGGAAGTAATAGAGACAATCTTCAAAAAGACATACTAGAGAAACACTAGAAAGTACTAGAGACAAACTTCAAAAAGACATACTAGAGAAACACTAGAAAGTAATAGAGACCAACTTCAAAAAGACATACTAGAGAAAAACTAGAATGTTATAGAGACAAACGTCAAAAAGACATACTAGAGAAACACTAGAAAGTACAAGAGACAAACTTCAAAAAGACATACTACAGAAACACTAGAAAGTACAGGAGACAAACTTCAAAAAGACATACTAGTAAAACACCAGAAAGTAATAGAGACAAACATCAAAAAGACATACTACAGAAAAACTAGAAAGTAATAGAGACAAACCTCAAAAAGACATACTAGAGAAACACTAGAAAGTAATGGAGACAAACTTACAAAAGAACATACTAGAGAAACACTTGAAAGTAATAGAGACACACTTCAAAAAGACATACTAGAGAAACACTAGAAAGTAATAGAGACAAACTTCACAAAGACATACTAGAGAAACACTGGAAAGTAATAGAGACAAACTTCAAAAAGACATACTAGAGAAACACTAGAAAGTAATAGAGACAAACTTCAAAAAGACATACTAGAGAAACACTAGAAAAGAATAGAGACAAACTTCAAAAAGAGATACTAGAGAAACGCTTGGAATTAATAGAGACAAACTTCAAAAAGACATAGTAGAGAAACACGAGAAACTAATAGAGACAAACTTCAAAAAGACATACTAGAGAAACACTAGACAGTAATAGAGACAAACTTTAGAAAGACATACTAGAGAAACACTAGAAAGTAATAGAGACAAACTTCAAAAAGACATACTAGAGAAACACTAGAAAGTAATAGAGACAAACTTCAAAAAGACATACTAGAGAAACACTAGAAAGTAATAGAGACAAACTTTAAAAAGACATACTAGAGAAACACTAGAAGGTAATAGAGACAAACTTCAAAAAGACATACTAGAGAAACACTAGAAAGTAATAGTGAAAAACTTCAAAAGGACATACTAGAGAAACACTAGAAAGTACTAGAGACAAACTTCAAACATACATACTAGAGAAACAGTAGAAAGTAATGGAGACAAACTTCAAAAAGACATACTAGAGAAACACTAAAAAGTACTAGTGACAAACTTCAAAAAGACATACTAGAGAAACACTGGAAAGTACTAGACACAAACTTTAAAAAGAAATACAAGAGAAACACTAGAAAGTACTAGTGACAAACTCCAAAAAGAAATACAAGAGAAACACTAGAAAGTACTAGTGACAAACTCCAAAAAGACATACTAGAGAAACACTAGAAAAGAATAGAGACAAACTTCAAAAAGAGATACTAGAGAAACGCTTGGAATTAATAGAGACAAACTTCAAAAAGACATAGTAGAGAAACACGAGAAACTAATAGAGACAAACTTCAAAAAGACATACTAGAGAAACACTAGACAGTAATAGAGACAAACTTTAGAAAGACATACTAGAGAAACACTAGAAAGTAATAGAGACAAACTTCAAAAAGACATACTAGAGAAACACTAGAAAGTAATAGAGACAAACTTCAAAAAGACATACTAGAGAAACACTAGAAAGTAATAGAGACAAACTTTAAAAAGACATACTAGAGAAACACTAGAAGGTAATAGAGACAAACTTCAAAAAGACATACTAGAGAAACACTAGAAAGTAATAGTGAAAAACTTCAAAAGGACATACTAGAGAAACACTAGAAAGTAATAGAGACAAACTTCAAACATACATACTAGAGAAACAGTAGAAAGTAATGGAGACAAACTTCAAAAAGACATACTAGAGAAACACTAAAAAGTACTAGTGGCAAACTTCAAAAAGACATACTAGAGAAACACTGGAAAGTACTAGACACAAACTTTAAAAAGAAATACAAGAGAAACACTAGAAAGTACTAGTGACAAACTCCAAAAAGAAATACAAGAGAAACACTAGAAAGTACTAGAGACAAACTTCAAAAAGACATACAAGAGAAACACTAGACTGTACTAGTGACAAACTATAAAAAGACATACATGAGAAACATTAGAAAGTACTAGAGACAAACTTTACAAAGACATACATGTGAAACACTAGAAAGTACCAGAGACACACTTCAACAAGACATACTAGAGAAACACTAGAAAGTAATAGAGACAAACTTTAAATAGAGATACTAGAGAACCACTAGAAAATAATATAGACAAACTTTAAAAAGACATACTAGAGAAACACTAGAAAGTACTAGAGACAAACTTTAAAAAGATATACTAGAGAAACACTAGAAAGTAATAGAGACAAACTTCAAAAAGACATACTAGAGGAACACTAGAAAGTACAAGAGACAAACTTCAAAAAGACATACTAGAGAAACACTAGAAAGTAATAGAGACAAACTTCAAAAAGACATACTAAAGGAACACTAGAAAGTACAAGAGACAAACTTCAACAAAACATTCTAGAAACACTTGAAGTTTGTCTCTATTACTTTCTAGTGTTTCTCTAGTATGTCTTTTTTAAGTTTGTCTCTATTACTTTCTAGTGTTTCTCTAGTATGTCTTTTTGAAGTTTGTCTCTAGTACTGTCTAGTGTTTCTCTAGTATGTCTTTTTGAAGTTTGTCTCTATTACTTTCTAGTGTTTCTCAAGTATGTCTTTTTGAAGTTTGTCTCTATTACTTTCTAGTGTTTCTCTAGTATTTCTTTTAGAAGTTTGTCTCTTGTACTTTCTAGTGTTTCTCTAGTATGTCTTTTAGAAGTTTGTCTCTATTACTTTCTAATGTTTCTCTAGTATTTCTTTTTGAAGTTTGTCTCGATTACATTCTAGTGTTTCTCTAGTATGTCTTTTTTAAGTTGGTCCCTTGTACTTTCTAGTGTTTCTCTAGTATGTCTTTTAGAAGTTTGTCTCTATTACTTTAAAGTGTTTCTCTAGTATGTCGTTTTGAAGTTTGTCTCTATTACTTTCTAGTGTTTCTCTAGTATGTCTTTTAGAAGTTTGTCTCTATTACTTTCTAGTGTTTCTCTAGTATGTCTTTTTGAAGTTTGTCTCTATTACTTGCAAGTGTTTCTCTAGTATGTCTTTTAGAAGTTTGTCTCTATTACTTTCAAGTGTTTCTCTAGTATGTCTTTTTGAAGTTTGTCTCAATTACTTTCTAGTGTTTCTCAAGTATGTCTTTTTGATTTTTGTCTCTTGTACTTTCCAGTATTTCTCTAGTATGTCTTTTAGAAGTTTGTCTCTATTACTTTCTAGTGGTTCTCTAGTATGTCTTTTTGAAGTTTGTCTCTTGTACTTTCTAGTGTTCCTCTAGTATGTCTTTTTGAAGTTTGTCTCTATTACTTTCTAGTGTTTCTCAAGTATGTCTTTTTGAAGTTTGTCTCTAGTACTTTCTAGTGTTTCTCTAGCATGTCTTTTTGAAGTTTGTCTCTTACTTTCTAGTGTTTCTCTAGTATGTCTTTTTGAAGTTTGTCTCTATTACTTTCTAGTGTTCCTCTAGTATGTCTTTTTGAAGTTTGTCTCTATTACTTTCTAGTGTTTCTCTAGTATGTCTTTTTGAAGTTTGTCTCTTGTACTTTCTAGTGTTCCTCTAATACGTCTTTTTGAAGTTTGTCTCTATTACTTTCTAGTGTTTCTCTAGTATGTCTCTTTGAAGTTTGTCTCTATTACTTTCTAGTGTTTCTCAAGTATGTCTTTTTGAAGTTTGTCTCTTGTACTTCCTAGTGTTCCTCTAGTATGGCTTTTTGAGGTTTGTCTCTAGTACTTTCTAGTGTTCCTCTAGTATGTCTTTTTGAAGTTTGTCTCTATTACTTTCTAGTGTTCCTCTAGTATGTCTTTTTGAAGTTTGTCTATTCATTTCTAGTGTTTCTCTAGTATATCTTTTTGAAGTTTGTCTCTATTACTTTCTAGTGTTTCTCAAGTATGTCTTTTTGAAGTTTGTCTCTTGTACTTCCTAGTGTTCCTCTAGTATGTCTTTTTGAAGTTTGTCTCTATTACTTTCTAGTGTTTCTCTAGTATGTCTTTTTGAAGTTTGTCTCTATTACCATCTAGTGTTCCTCTAGTATGTCTTTTTGAAGTTTGTCTCTATTACTTTCTAGTGTTCCTCTAGTATGTCTTTTTGAAGTTTGTCTCTATTAATTTCTAGTGTTTCTCTAGTATGTCTTTTTGAAGTTTGTCTCTTGTACTTCCTAGTGTTCCTCTAGTGTGTCTTTTCGAAGTTTGTCTCTATTACTTTCTAGTGTTCCTCTAGTATGTCTTTTTGAAGTTTGTCTCTATTACTTTCTAGTGTTCCTCTAGTATGTCTTTTTGAAGTTTGTCTCTATTACTTTCTAGTGTTTCTCTAGTATGTCTTTTTGAAGTTGGTCTCTATTACTTTCTAGTGTTTCTCTAGTATGTCTTTTTAAAGTTTGTCTCTAGTACTTTCTAGTGTTTCTCTAGTATGTCTTTTAAAAGTTTGTCTCTAGTACTTTCTAGTGTTTCTCTAGTATGTCTTTTTAAAGTTTTTCTCTAGTACTTTCTAGTGTTTCTCAAGTATGTCTTTTTATAGTTTGTCCCTAGTACCTTCTAGTGTTTCTCTAGTATGTCTTTTTGAAGTTTGTCTCTATTATTTTCTAGTGTTTCACTTGTATGTCTTTTTGAAGTTTGTCTCTAGTACTGTCAAGTGTTTCCCTTGTATGTCTTTTTGAAGTTGGTCTCTAATACTTTCTAGTGTTTCTCTAGTATGTCTTTTTGAAGTTTGTCTCTATTACTTATAAGTGTTCCTCTAGTATGTCTTTTTGAAGTTTGTCTCTAGTACTTTCTAGTGTTTCTCTAGTATGTCTTTTTGAAGTTTGTCTCTATTACTTTCTAGTGTTTCTCTAGTATGTCTTTTTGAAGTTTGTCTCTAGTACTTTCTAGTATTTCTCTAGTATGTCTTTTTGAAGTTTGTCTCTATTACTTTCTAGTATTTCTCTAGTATGTCTTTTAGAAGTTTGTCTCTAGTACTTTCTAGTGTTCCTCTAGTATGACTTTTTGAAGTTTGTCTCTAGTACTTTCTAGTGTTTCTCTAGTATGTCTTTTAGAAGTTTGTCTCTATTACTTTCTAGTGTTTCTCTAGTATGTCTTTTTGAAGTTTGTCTCTAGTACTTTCTAGTATTTCTCTAGTATGTCTTTTTGAAGTTTGTCTCTAGTACTTTCTAGTGTTTCTCTAGTATGTCTTTTGAAGTTTGTCTCTAGTACTTTCACGTGTTTCACTTGTATGTATTTTGAAGTTTGTCTCTAGTACTTTCTAGTGTTCCTCTACTATGACTTTTTGAAGGTTGTCTCTAGTAATTTCTAGTGTTTCTCTAGTATGTCTTTATGAAGTTTGTCTCTATTACTTTCTAGTGTTTTACTTGTATGTCTTTTTGAAGTTTGTCTCTAGTACTTTCTAGTGTTTCTCTAGTATGTCTTTTTGAAGTTTGTCTCTATTACTTTCTAGTGTTTTTCTAGTATGTCGTTTGAAGTTTGTCTCTAGTACTTTCTAGTGTTTCTCTAGTATGTCTTTTGAAGTTTGTCTCTATTACTTTCTAGTGTTTCTCTAGTATGTCTTTTTTAAGTTTGTCTCTATTACTTTCTAGTGTTTCTCTAGTATGTCTTTTTGAAGTTTGTCTCTAGTACTGTCTAGTGTTTCTCTAGTATGTCTTTTTGAAGTTTGTCTCCAGTACTTTCTAGTGTTTCTCTTGTCTGTCTTTTTGAAGTTTGTCTCTATTACTTTCTAGTGTTTCTCTAGTATGTCTTTTAGAAGTTTGTCTCTATTACTTTCTAGTGTTTCTCTAGTATGTCTTTTAGAAGTTTGTCTCTATTACTTTTAAGTGTTTCTCTAGTATGTCTTTTTGAAGTTTGTCTCTATTACTTTCTAGTGTTTCTCAAGTATGTCTTTTTGAAGTTTGTCTCTATTACTTTCTAGTGTTTCTCTAGTATTTCTTTTAGAAGTTTGTCTCTTGTACTTTCTAGTGTTTCTCTGGTATGTCTTTTAGAAGTTTGTCTCTATTACTTTCTAGTGTTTCTCTAGTATTTCTTTTTGAAGTTTGTCTCGATTACATTCTAGTGTTTCTCTAGTATGTCTTTTTGAAGTTGGTCCCTTGTACTTTCTAGTGTTTCTCTAGTATGTCTTTTAGAAGTTTGTCTCTATTACTTTAAAGTGTTTCTCTAGTATGTCGTTTTGAAGTTTGTCTCTATTACTTTCTAGTGTTTCTCTAGTATGTCTTTTAGAAGTTTGTCTCTATTACTTTCTAGTGTTTCTCTAGTATGTCTTTTTGAAGTTTGTCTCTATTACTTGCAAGTGTTTCTCTAGTATGTCTTTTAGAAGTTTGTCTCTATTACTTTCAAGTGTTTCTCTAGTATGTCTTTTTGAAGTTTGTCTCTATTACTTTCTAGTGTTTCTCAAGGATGTCTTTTTGATGTTTGTCTCTTGTACTTTCCAGTATTTCTCTAGTATGTCTTTTAGAAGTTTGTCTCTATTACTTTCTAGTGGTTCTCTAGTATGTCTTTTTGAAGTTTGTCTCTTGTACTTTCTAGTGTTCCTCTAGTATGTCTTTTTGAAGTTTGTCTCTATTACTTTCTAGTGTTTCTCAAGTATGTCTTTTTGAAGTTTGTCTCTAGTACTTTCTAGTGTTTCTCTAGTATGTCTTTTTGAAGTTTGTCTCTTACTTTCTAGTGTTTCTCTAGTATGTCTTTTTGAAGTTTGTCTCTAGTACTTTCTAGTGTTCCTCTAGTATGTCTTTTTGAAGTTTGTCTCTATTACTTTCTAGTGTTTCTCTAGTATGTCTTTTTGAAGTTTGTCTCTTGTACTTTCTAGTGTTCCTCTAATATGTCTTTTTGAAGTTTGTCTCTATTACTTTCTAGTGTTTCTCTAGTATGTCTTTTTGAAGTTTGTCTCTATTACTTTCTAGTGTTTCTCAAGTATGTCTTTTTGAAGTTTGTCTCTTGTACTTCCTAGTGTTCCTCTAGTATGTCTTTTTGAGGTTTGTCTCTAGTACTTTCTAGTGTTCCTCTAGTATGTCTTTTTGAAGTTTGTCTCTATTACTTTCTAGTGTTCCTCTAGTATGTCTTTTTGAAGTTTGTCTATTCATTTCTAGTGTTTCTCTAGTATATCTTTTTTAAGTTTGTCTCTATTACTTTCTAGTGTTTCTCAAGTATGTCTTTTTGAAGTTTGTCTCTTGTACTTCCTAGTGTTTCTCTAGTATGTCTTTTTGAAGTTTGTCTCTATTACTTTCTAGTGTTTCTCTAGTATGTCTTTTTGAAGTTTGTCTCTATTACCATCTAGTGTTCCTCTAGTATGTCTTTTTGAAGTTTGTCTCTATTAATTTCTAGTGTTTCTCTAGTATGTCTTTTTGAAGTTTGTCTCTATTACTTTCTAGTGTTTCTCAAGTATGTCTTTTTGAAGTTTGTCTCTTGTACTTCCTAGTGTTCCTCTAGTGTGTCTTTTTGAAGTTTGTCTCTATTACTTTCTTGTGTTCCTCTAGTATGTCTTTTTGAAGTTTGTCTCTATTACTTTCTAGTGTTCCTCTAGTATGTCTTTTTGAAGTTTGTCTCTATTACTTTCTAGTGTTTCTCTAGTATGTCTTTTTGAAGTTGGTCTCTATTACTTTCTAGTGTTTCTCTAGTATGTCTTTTTAAAGTTTGTCTCTAGTACTTTCTAGTGTTTCTCTAGTATGTCTTTTAAAAGTTTGTCTCTAGTACTTTCTAGTGTTTCTCTAGTATGTCTTTTTAAAGTTTTTCTCTAGTACTTTCTAGTGTTTCTCTAGTATGTCTTTTTATAGTTTGTCCCTAGTACCTTCTAGTGTTTCTCTAGTATGTCTTTTTGAAGTTTGTCTCTAGTACTTTCTAGTGTTTCTCTAGTATGTCTTTTTGAAGTTTGTCTCTATTATTTTCTAGTGTTTCACTTGTATGTCTTTTTGAAGTTTGTCTCTAGTACTGTCAAGTGTTTCTCTTGTATGTCTTTTTGAAGTTGGTCTCTAGTACTTTCTAGTGTTTCTCTAGTATGTCTTTTTGAAGTTTGTCTCTATTACTTATAAGTGTTCCTCTAGTATGTCTTTTTGAAGTTTGTCTCTAGTACTTACTAGTGTTTCTCTAGTATGTCTTTTTGAAGTTTGTCTCTATTACTTTCTAGTGTTTCTCTAGTATGTCTTTTTGAAGTTTGTCTCTATTACTTTCTAGTGTTCCTCTAGTATGTCTTTTTGAAGTTTGTCTATTCATTTCTAGTGTTTCTCTAGTATATCTTTTTGAAGTTTGTCTCTATTACTTTCTAGTGTTTCTCAAGTATGTCTTTTTGAAGTTTGTCTCTTGTACTTCCTAGTGTTCCTCTAGTATGTCTTTTTGAAGTTTGTCTCTATTACTTTCTAGTGTTTCTCTAGTATGTCTTTTTGAAGTTTGTCTCTATTACCATCTAGTGTTCCTCTAGTATGTCTTTTTGAAGTTTGTCTCTATTAATTTCTAGTGTTTCTCTAGTATGTCTTTTTGAAGTTTGTCTCTATTACTTTCTAGTGTTTCTAAAGTATGTCTTTTTGAAGTTTGTCTCTTGTACTTCCTAGTGTTCCTCTAGTGTGTCTTTTTGAAGTTTGTCTCTATTACTTTCTAGTGTTCCTCTAGTATGTCTTTTTGAAGTTTGTCTCTATTACTTTCTAGTGTTCCTCTAGTATGTCTTTTTGAAGTTTGTCTCTATTACTTTCTAGTGTTTCTCTAGTATGTCTTTTTGAAGTGTGTCTCTATTACTTTCTAGTGTTTCTCTAGTATGTCTTTTTAAAGTTTGTCTCTAGTACTTTCTAGTGTTTCTCTAGTATGTCTTTTAAAAGTTTGTCTCTAGTACTTTCTAGTGTTTCTCTAGTATGTCTTTTTAAAGTTTTTCTCTAGTACTTTCTAGTGTTTCTCTAGTATGTCTTTTTATAGTTTGTCCCTAGTACCTTCTAGTGTTTCTCTAGTATGTCTTTTTGAAGTTTGTCTCTAGTACTTTCTAGTGTTTCTCTAGTATGTCTTTTTGAAGTTTGTCTCTATTATTTTCTAGTGTTTCACTTGTATGTCTTTTTGAAGTTTGTCTCTAGTACTGTCAAGTGTTTCTCTTGTATGTCTTTTTGAAGTTGGTCTCTAGTACTTTCTAGTGTTTCTCTAGTATGTCTTTTTGAAGTTTGTCTCTATTACTTATAAGTGTTCCTCTAGTATGTCTTTTTGAAGTTTGTCTCTAGTACTTTCTAGTGTTACTCTAGTATGTCTTTTTGAAGTTTGTCTCTATTACTTTCTAGTGTTTCTCTAGTATGTCTTTTTGAAGTTTGTCTCTAGTACTTTCTAGTATTTCTCTAGTATGTCTTTTTGAAGTTTGTCTCTATTACTTTCTAGTATTTCTCTAGTATGTCTTTTAGAAGTTTGTCTCTATTACTTTCTAGTGTTCCTCTAGTATGACTTTTTGAAGTTTGTCTCTTGTACTTTCTAGTGTTTCTCTAGTATGTCTTTTAGAAGTTTGTCTCTATTACTTTCTAGTGTTTCTCTAGTATGTCTTTTTGAAGTTTGTCTCTAGTACTTTCTAGTATTTCTCTAGTATGTCTTTTTGAAGTTTGTCTCTAGTACTTTCTAGTGTTTCTCTAGTATGTCTTTTGAAGTTTGTCTCTATTACTTTCACGTGTTTCACTTGTATGTATTTTGAAGTTTGTCTCTAGTACTTTCTAGTGTTCCTCTACTATGACATTTTGAAGGTTGTCTCTAGTAATTTCTAGTGTTTCTCTAGTATGTCTTTATGAAGTTTGTCTCTATTACTTTCTAGTGTTTTACTTGTATGTCTTTTTGAAGTTTGTCTCTAGTACTTTCTAGTGTTTCTCTAGTATGTCTTTTTGAAGTTTGTCTCTAGTACTTTCTAGTGTTTCTCTAGTATGTCTTTTTGAAGTTTGTCTCTATTACTTATAAGTGTTCCTCTAGTATGTCTTTTTGAAGTTTGTCTCTAGTACTTTCTAGTGTTTCTCTAGTATGTCTTTTTGAAGTTTGTCTCTATTACTTTCTAGTGTTTCTCTAGTATGTCTTTTTAAAGTTTGTCTCTAGTACTTTCTAGTGTTTCTCTAGTATGTCATTTTGAAGTTTGTCTCTATTAATTTCTAGTGTTTTTCTAGTATGTCTTTTTGAAGTTTGTCTCTTGTACTTTCCAGTGTTTCTCTAGTATGACTTTTTGAAGTTTGTCTCTATTACTTTCTAGTGTTTCTCTAGTATGTCTTTTTGAAGTTTGTCTCTATTATTTTCTAGTGTTTCTCTAGTATGTCTTTTTGAAGTTTGTCTCTATTACTTTCTAGTGTTTTTCTAGTATGTCGTTTGAAGTTTGTCTCTAGTACTTTCTAGTGTTTCTCTAGTATGTCTTTTGAAGTTTGTCTCTATTACTTTCTAGTGTTTCTCTAGTATGTCTTTTTTAAGTTTGTCTCTATTACTTTCTAGTGTTTCTCTAGTATGTCTTTTTGAAGTGTGTCTCTAGTACTGTCTAGTGTTTCTCTAGTATGTCTTTTTGAAGTTTGTCTCTAGTACTTTCTAGTGTTTCTCTTGTCTGTCTTTTTGAAGTTTGTCTCTATTACTTTCTAGTGTTTCTCTAGTATGTCTTTTAGAAGTTTGTCTCTATTACTTTCTAGTGTTTCTCTAGTATGTCTTTTAGAAGTTTGTCTCTATTACTTTTAAGTGTTTCTCTAGTATGTCTTTTTGAAGTTTGTCTCTATTACTTTCTAGTGTTTCTCAAGTATGTCTGTTTGAAGTTTGTCTCTATTACTTTCTAGTGTTTCTCTAGTATTTCTTTTAGAATTTTGTCTCTTGTACTTTCTAGTGTTTCTCTAGTATGTCTTTTAGAAGTTTGTCTCTATTACTTTCTAGTGTTTCTCTAGTATTTCTTTTTGAAGTTTGTCTCGATTTCATTCTAGTGTTTCTCTAGTATGTCTTTTTGAAGTTGGTCCCTTGTACTTTCTAGTGTTTCTCTAGTATGTCTTTTAGAAGTTTGTCTCTATTACTTTAAAGTGTTTCTCTAGTATGTCGTTTTGAAGTTTGTCTCTATTACTTTTAAGTGTTTCTCTAGTATGTCTTTTTGAAGTTTGTCTCTATTACTTTCTAGTGTTTCTCAAGTATGTCTTTTTGAAGTTTGTCTCTATTACTTTCTAGTGTTTCTCTAGTATTTCTTTTAGAAGTTTGTCTCTTGTACTTTCTAGTGTTTCTCTAGTATGTCTTTTAGAAGTTTGTCTCTATTACTTTCTAGTGTTTCTCTAGTATTTCTTTTTGAAGTTTGTCTCGATTACATTCTAGTGTTTCTCTAGTATGTCTTTTTGAAGTTGGTCCCTTGTACTTTCTAGTGTTTCTCTAGTATGTCTTTTAGAAGTTTGTCTCTATTACTTTAAAGTGTTTCTCTAGTATGTCGTTTTGAAGTTTGTCTCTATTACTTTCTAGTGTTTCTCTAGTATGTCTTTTAGAAGTTTGTCTCTATTACTTTCTAGTGTTTCTCTAGTATGTCTTTTTGAAGTTTGTCTCTATTACTTTCTAGTGTTTCTCTAGTATTTCTTTTAGAAGTTTGTCTCTTGTACTTTCTAGTGTTTCTCTAGTATGTCTTTTTGAAGTTTGTCTCTATTAATTTCTAGTGTTTCTCTAGTATGTCTTTTTGAAGTTTGTCTCTATTACTTTCTAGTGTTTCTAAAGTATGTCTTTTTGAAGTTTGTCTCTTTACTTCCTAGTGTTCCTCTAGTGTGTCTTTTTGAAGTTTGTCTCTATTACTTTCTAGTGTTCCTCTAGTATGTCTTTTTGAAGTTTGTCTCTATTACTTTCTAGTGTTCCTCTAGTATGTCTTTTTGAAGTTTGTCTCTATTACTTTCTAGTGTTTCTCTAGTATGTCTTTTTGAAGTGTGTCTCTATTACTTTCTAGTGTTTCTCTAGTATGTCTTTTTAAAGTTTGTCTCTAGTACTTTCTAGTGTTTCTCTAGTATGTCTTTTAAAAGTTTGTCTCTAGTACTTTCTAGTGTTTCTCTAGTATGTCTTTTTAAAGTTTTTCTCTAGTACTTTCTAGTGTTTCTCTAGTATGTCTTTTTATAGTTTGTCCCTAGTACCTTCTAGTGTTTCTCTAGTATGTCTTTTTGAAGTTTGTCTCTAGTACTTTCTAGTGTTTCTCTAGTATGTCTTTTTGAAGTTTGTCTCTATTATTTTCTAGTGTTTCACTTGTATGTCTTTTTAAAGTTTGTCTCTAGTACTGTCAAGTGTTTCTCTTGTATGTCTTTTTGAAGTTGGTCTCTAGTACTTTCTAGTGTTTCTCTAGTATGTCTTTTTGAAGTTTGTCTCTATTACTTATAAGTGTTCCTCTAGTATGTCTTTTTGAAGTTTGTCTCTAGTACTTTCTAGTGTTACTCTAGTATGTCTTTTTGAAGTTTGTCTCTATTACTTTCTAGTGTTTCTCTAGTATGTCTTTTTGAAGTTTGTCTCTAGTACTTTCTAGTATTTCTCTAGTATGTCTTTTTGAAGTTTGTCTCTATTACTTTCTAGTATTTCTCTAGTATGTCTTTTAGAAGTTTGTCTCTATTACTTTCTAGTGTTCCTCTAGTATGACTTTTTGAAGTTTGTCTCTAGTACTTTCTAGTGTTTCTCTAGTATGTCTTTTAGAAGTTTGTCTCTATTACTTTCTAGTGTTTCTCTAGTATGTCTTTTTGAAGTTTGTCTCTAGTACTTTCTAGTATTTCTCTAGTATGTCTTTTTGAAGTTTGTCTCTAGTACTTTCTAGTGTTTCTCTAGTATGTCTTTTGAAGTTTGTCTCTATTACTTTCACGTGTTTCACTTGTATGTATTTTGAAGTTTGTCTCTAGTACTTTCTAGTGTTCCTCTACTATGACATTTTGAAGGTTGTCTCTAGTAATTTCTAGTGTTTCTCTAGTATGTCTTTATGAAGTTTGTCTCTATTACTTTCTAGTGTTTTACTTGTATGTCTTTTTGAAGTTTGTCTCTAGTACTTTCTAGTGTTTCTCTAGTATGTCTTTTTGAAGTTTGTCTCTAGTACTTTCTAGTGTTTCTCTAGTATGTCTTTTTGAAGTTTGTCTCTATTACTTATAAGTGTTCCTCTAGTATGTCTTTTTGAAGTTTGTCTCTAGTACTTTCTAGTGTTTCTCTAGTATGTCTTTTTGAAGTTTGTCTCTATTACTTTCTAGTGTTTCTCTAGTATGTCTTTTTAAAGTTTGTCTCTAGTACTTTCTAGTGTTTCTCTAGTATGTCATTTTGAAGTTTGTCTCTATTAATTTCTAGTGTTTTTCTAGTATGTCTTTTTGAAGTTTGTCTCTTGTAATTTCCAGTGTTTCTCTAGTATGACTTTTTGAAGTTTGTCTCTATTACTTTCTAGTGTTTCTCTAGTATGTCTTTTTGAAGTTTGTCTCTATTATTTTCTAGTGTTTCTCTAGTATGTCTTTTTGAAGTTTGTCTATTACTTTCTAGTGTTTTTCTAGTATGTCGTTTGAAGTTTGTCTCTAGTACTTTCTAGTGTTTCTCTAGTATGTCTTTTGAAGTTTGTCTCTATTACTTTCTAGTGTTTCTCTAGTATGTCTTTTTTAAGTTTGTCTCTATTACTTTCTAGTGTTTCTCTAGTATGTCTTTTTGAAGTGTGTCTCTAGTACTGTCTAGTGTTTCTCTAGTATGTCTTTTTGAAGTTTGTCTCTAGTACTTTCTAGTGTTTCTCTTGTCTGTCTTTTTGAAGTTTGTCTCTATTACTTTCTAGTGTTTCTCTAGTATGTCTTTTAGAAGTTTGTCTCTATTACTTTCTAGTGTTTCTCTAGTATGTCTTTTAGAAGTTTGTCTCTATTACTTTTAAGTGTTTCTCTAGTATGTCTTTTTGAAGTTTGTCTCTATTACTTTCTAGTGTTTCTCAAGTATGTCTGTTTGAAGTTTGTCTCTATTACTTTCTAGTGTTTCTCTAGTATTTCTTTTAGAAGTTTGTCTCTTGTACTTTCTAGTGTTTCTCTAGTATGTCTTTTAGAAGTTTGTCTCTATTACTTTCTAGTGTTTCTCTAGTATTTCTTTTTGAAGTTTGTCTCGATTTCATTCTAGTGTTTCTCTAGTATGTCTTTTTGAAGTTGGTCCCTTGTACTTTCTAGTGTTTCTCTAGTATGTCTTTTAGAAGTTTGTCTCTATTACTTTAAAGTGTTTCTCTAGTATGTCGTTTTGAAGTTTGTCTCTATTACTTTTAAGTGTTTCTCTAGTATGTCTTTTTGAAGTTTGTCTCTATTACTTTCTAGTGTTTCTCAAGTATGTCTTTTTGAAGTTTGTCTCTATTACTTTCTAGTGTTTCTCTAGTATTTCTTTTAGAAGTTTGTCTCTTGTACTTTCTAGTGTTTCTCTAGTATGTCTTTTAGAAGTTTGTCTCTATTACTTTCTAGTGTTTCTCTAGTATTTCTTTTTGAAGTTTGTCTCGATTACATTCTAGTGTTTCTCTAGTATGTCTTTTTGAAGTTGGTCCCTTGTACTTTCTAGTGTTTCTCTAGTATGTCTTTTAGAAGTTTGTCTCTATTACTTTAAAGTGTTTCTCTAGTATGTCGTTTTGAAGTTTGTCTCTATTACTTTCTAGTGTTTCTCTAGTATGTCTTTTAGAAGTTTGTCTCTATTACTTTCTAGTGTTTCTCTAGTATGTCTTTTTGAAGTTTGTCTCTATTACTTTCTAGTGTTTCTCTAGTATTTCTTTTAGAAGTTTGTCTCTTGTACTTTCTAGTGTTTCTCTAGTATGTCTTTTTGAAGTTTGTCTCTATTACTTTCTAGTGTTTCTCTAGTATGTCTTTTTGAAGTGTGTCTCTATTACTTTCTAGTGTTTCTCTAGTATGTCTTTTTAAAGTTTGTCTCTAGTACTTTCTAGTGTTTCTCTAGTATGTCTTTTAAAAGTTTGTCTCTAGTACTTTCTAGTGTTTCTCTTGTATGTCTTTTTAAAGTTTTTCTCTAGTACTTTCTAGTGTTTCTCTAGTATGTCTTTTTATAGTTTGTCCCTAGTACCTTCTAGTGTTTCTCTAGTATGTCTTTTTGAAGTTTGTCTCTAGTACTTTCTAGTGTTTCTCTAGTATGTCTTTTTGAAGTTTGTCTCTATTATTTTCTAGTGTTTCACTTGTATGTCTTTTTGAAGTTTGTCTCTAGTACTGTCAAGTGTTTCTCTTGTATGTCTTTTTGAAGTTGGTCTCTAGTACTTTCTAGTGTTTCTCTAGTATGTCTTTTTGAAGTTTGTCTCTATTACTTATAAGTGTTCCTCTAGTATGTCTTTTTGAAGTTTGTCTCTAGTACTTTCTAGTGTTACTCTAGTATGTCTTTTTGAAGTTTGTCTCTATTACTTTCTAGTGTTTCTCTAGTATGTCTTTTTGAAGTTTGTCTCTAGTACTTTCTAGTATTTCTCTAGTATGTCTTTTTGAAGTTTGTCTCTATTACTTTCTAGTATTTCTCTGGTATGTCTTTTTGAAGTTTGTCTCTATTACTTTCTAGTGTTTCTCTAGTATGTCTTTTTAAAGTTTGTCTCTAGTACTTTCTAGTGTTTCTCTAGTATGTCTTTTAGAAGTTTGTCTCTATTACTTTCTAGTGTTTCTCTAGTATGTCTTTTTGAAGTTTGTCTCTAGTACTTTCTAGTATTTCTCTAGTATGTCTTTTTGAAGTTTGTCTCTAGTACTTTCTAGTGTTTCTCTAGTATGTCTTTTGAAGTTTGTCTCTATTACTTTCACGTGTTTCACTTGTATGTATTTTGAAGTTTGTCTCTAGTACTTTCTAGTGTTCCTCTACTATGACTTTTTGAAGGTTGTCTCTAGTAATTTCTAGTGTTTCTCTAGTATGTCTTTATGAAGTTTGTCTCTATTACTTTCTAGTGTTTTACTTGTATGTCTTTTTGAAGTTTGTCTCTAGTACTTTCTAGTGTTTCTCTAGTATGTCTTTTTGAAGTTTGTCTCTAGTACTTATAAGTGTTCCTCTAGTATGTCTTTTTGAAGTTTGTCTCTAGTACTTTCTAGTGTTTCTCTAGTATGTCTTTTTGAAGTTTGTCTCTATTACTTTCTAGTGTTTCTCTAGTATGTCTTTTTAAAGTTTGTCTCTAGTACTTTCTAGTGTTTCTCTAGTATGTCATTTTGAAGTTTGTCTCTATTACTTTCTAGTGTTTTTCTAGTATGTCTTTTTGAAGTTTGTCTCTTGTACTTTCCAGTGTTTCTCTAGTATGACTTTTTGAAGTTTGTCTCTATTACTTTCTAGTGTTTCTCTAGTATGTCTTTTTGAAGTTTGTCTCTATTATTTTCTAGTGTTTCTCTAGTATGTCTTTTTGAAGTTTGTCTCTATTACTTTCTAGTGTTTTTCTAGTATGTCGTTTGAAGTTTGTCTCTAGTACTTTCTAGTGTTTCTCTAGTATGTCTTTTGAAGTTTGTCTCTATTACTTTCTAGTGTTTCTCTAGTATGTCTTTTTGAAGTTTGTCTCTTGTACTTTCTAGTGTTTCTCTAGTATGTCTTTTTGAAGTGTGTCTCTAGTACTGTCTAGTGTTTCTCTAGTATGTCTTTTTGAAGTTTGTCTCTAGTACTTTCTAGTGTTTCTCTTGTCTGTCTTTTTGAAGTTTGTCTCTATTACTTTCTAGTGTTTCTCTAGTATGTCTTTTAGAAGTTTGTCTCTATTACTTTCTAGTGTTTCTCTAGTATGTCTTTTAGAAGTTTGTCTCTATTACTTTTAAGTGTTTCTCTAGTATGTCTTTTTGCAGTTTGTCTCTATTACTTTCTAGTGTTTCTCAAGTATGTCTGTTTGAAGTTTGTCTCTATTACTTTCTAGTGTTTCTCTAGTATTTCTTTTAGAAGTTTGTCTCTTGTACTTTCTAGTGTTTCTCTAGTATGTCTTTTAGAAGTTTGTCTCTATTACTTTCTAGTGTTTCTCTAGTATTTCTTTTTGAAGTTGGTCTCGATTACATTCTAGTGTTTCTCTAGTATGTCTTTTTGAAGTTGGTCCCTTGTACTTTCTAGTGTTTCTCTAGTATGTCTTTTAGAAGTTTGTCTCTATTACTTTAAAGTGTTTCTCTAGTATGTCGTTTTGAAGTTTGTCTCTATTACTTTTAAGTGTTTCTCTAGTATGTCTTTTTGAAGTTTGTCTCTATTACTTTCTAGTGTTTCTCAAGTATGTCTTTTTGAAGTTTGTCTCTATTACTTTCTAGTGTTTCTCTAGTATGTCTTTTTAAAGTTTGTCTCTAGTACTTTCTAGTGTTTCTCTAGTATGTCATTTTGAAGTTTGTCTCTATTAATTTCTAGTGTTTTTCTAGTATGTCTTTTTGAAGTTTGTCTCTTGTAATTTCCAGTGTTTCTCTAGTATGACTTTTTGAAGTTTGTCTCTATTACTTTCTAGTGTTTCTCTAGTATGTCTTTTTGAAGTTTGTCTCTATTATTTTCTAGTGTTTCTCTAGTATGTCTTTTTGAAGTTTGTCTCTATTACTTTCTAGTGTTTTTCTAGTATGTCGTTTGAAGTTTGTCTCTAGTACTTTCTAGTGTTTCTCTAGTATGTCTTTTGAAGTTTGTCTCTATTACTTTCTAGTGTTTCTCTAGTATGTCTTTTTTAAGTTTGTCTCTATTACTTTCTAGTGTTTCTCTAGTATGTCTTTTTGAAGTGTGTCTCTAGTACTGTCTAGTGTTTCTCTAGTATGTCTTTTTGAAGTTTGTCTCTAGTACTTTCTAGTGTTTCTCTTGTCTGTCTTTTTGAAGTTTGTCTCTATTACTTTCTAGTGTTTCTCTAGTATGTCTTTTAGAAGTTTGTCTCTATTACTTTCTAGTGTTTCTCTAGTATGTCTTTTAGAAGTTTGTCTCTATTACTTTTAAGTGTTTCTCTAGTATGTCTTTTTGAAGTTTGTCTCTATTACTTTCTAGTGTTTCTCAAGTATGTCTGTTTGAAGTTTGTCTCTATTACTTTCTAGTGTTTCTCTAGTATTTCTTTTAGAAGTTTGTCTCTTGTACTTTCTAGTGTTTCTCTAGTATGTCTTTTAGAAGTTTGTCTCTATTACTTTCTAGTGTTTCTCTAGTATTTCTTTTTGAAGTTTGTCTCGATTTCATTCTAGTGTTTCTCTAGTATGTCTTTTTGAAGTTGGTCCCTTGTACTTTCTAGTGTTTCTCTAGTATGTCTTTTAGAAGTTTGTCTCTATTACTTTAAAGTGTTTCTCTAGTATGTCGTTTTGAAGTTTGTCTCTATTACTTTTAAGTGTTTCTCTAGTATGTCTTTTTGAAGTTTGTCTCTATTACTTTCTAGTGTTTCTCAAGTATGTCTTTTTGAAGTTTGTCTCTATTACTTTCTAGTGTTTCTCTAGTATTTCTTTTAGAAGTTTGTCTCTTGTACTTTCTAGTGTTTCTCTAGTATGTCTTTTAGAAGTTTGTCTCTATTACTTTCTAGTGTTTCTCTAGTATTTCTTTTTGAAGTTTGTCTCGATTACATTCTAGTGTTTCTCTAGTATGTCTTTTTGAAGTTGGTCCCTTGTACTTTCTAGTGTTTCTCTAGTATGTCTTTTAGAAGTTTGTCTCTATTACTTTAAAGTGTTTCTCTAGTATGTCGTTTTGAAGTTTGTCTCTATTACTTTCTAGTGTTTCTCTAGTATGTCTTTTAGAAGTTTGTCTCTATTACTTTCTAGTGTTTCTCTAGTATGTCTTTTTGAAGTTTGTCTCTATTACTTTCTAGTGTTTCTCTAGTATTTCTTTTAGAAGTTTGTCTCTTGTACTTTCTAGTGTTTCTCTAGTATGTCTTTTTGAAGTTTGTCTCTATTACTTTCTAGTGTTTCTCTAGTATGTCTTTTTGAAGTGTGTCTCTATTACTTTCTAGTGTTTCTCTAGTATGTCTTTTTAAAGTTTGTCTCTAGTACTTTCTAGTGTTTCTCTAGTATGTCTTTTAAAAGTTTGTCTCTAGTACTTTCTAGTGTTTCTCTTGTATGTCTTTTTAAAGTTTTTCTCTAGTACTTTCTAGTGTTTCTCTAGTATGTCTTTTTATAGTTTGTCCCTAGTACCTTCTAGTGTTTCTCTAGTATGTCTTTTTGAAGTTTGTCTCTAGTACTTTCTAGTGTTTCTCTAGTATGTCTTTTTGAAGTTTGTCTCTATTATTTTCTAGTGTTTCACTTGTATGTCTTTTTGAAGTTTGTCTCTAGTACTGTCAAGTGTTTCTCTTGTATGTCTTTTTGAAGTTGGTCTCTAGTACTTTCTAGTGTTTCTCTAGTATGTCTTTTTGAAGTTTGTCTCTATTACTTATAAGTGTTCCTCTAGTATGTCTTTTTGAAGTTTGTCTCTAGTACTTTCTAGTGTTACTCTAGTATGTCTTTTTGAAGTTTGTCTCTATTACTTTCTAGTGTTTCTCTAGTATGTCTTTTTGAAGTTTGTCTCTAGTACTTTCTAGTATTTCTCTAGTATGTCTTTTTGAAGTTTGTCTCTATTACTTTCTAGTATTTCTCTGGTATGTCTTTTTGAAGTTTGTCTCTATTACTTTCTAGTGTTTCTCTAGTATGTCTTTTTAAAGTTTGTCTCTAGTACTTTCTAGTGTTTCTCTAGTATGTCTTTTAGAAGTTTGTCTCTATTACTTTCTAGTGTTTCTCTAGTATGTCTTTTTGAAGTTTGTCTCTAGTACTTTCTAGTATTTCTCTAGTATGTCTTTTTGAAGTTTGTCTCTAGTACTTTCTAGTGTTTCTCTAGTATGTCTTTTGAAGTTTGTCTCTATTACTTTCACGTGTTTCACTTGTATGTATTTTGAAGTTTGTCTCTAGTACTTTCTAGTGTTCCTCTACTATGACTTTTTGAAGGTTGTCTCTAGTAATTTCTAGTGTTTCTCTAGTATGTCTTTATGAAGTTTGTCTCTATTACTTTCTAGTGTTTTACTTGTATGTCTTTTTGAAGTTTGTCTCTAGTACTTTCTAGTGTTTCTCTAGTATGTCTTTTTGAAGTTTGTCTCTAGTACTTTCTAGTGTTTCTCTAGTATGTCTTTTTGAAGTTTGTCTCTATTACTTATAAGTGTTCCTCTAGTATGTCTTTTTGAAGTTTGTCTCTAGTACTTTCTAGTGTTTCTCTAGTATGTCTTTTTGAAGTTTGTCTCTATTACTTTCTAGTGTTTCTCTAGTATGTCTTTTTAAAGTTTGTCTCTAGTACTTTCTAGTGTTTCTCTAGTATGTCATTTTGAAGTTTGTCTCTATTACTTTCTAGTGTTTTTCTAGTATGTCTTTTTGAAGTTTGTCTCTTGTACTTTCCAGTGTTTCTCTAGTATGACTTTTTGAAGTTTGTCTCTATTACTTTCTAGTGTTTCTCTAGTATGTCTTTTTGAAGTTTGTCTCTATTATTTTTTAGTGTTTCTCTAGTATGTCTTTTTGAAGTTTGTCTCTATTACTTTCTAGTGTTTTTCTAGTATGTCGTTTGAAGTTTGTCTCTAGTACTTTCTAGTGTTTCTCTAGTATGTCTTTTTTAAGTTTGTCTCTATTACTTTCTAGTGTTTCTCTAGTATGTCTTTTTGAAGTGTGTCTCTAGTACTGTCTAGTGTTTCTCTAGTATGTCTTTTTGAAGTTTGTCTCCAGTACTTTCTAGTGTTTCTCTTGTCTGTCTTTTTGAAGTTTGTCTCTATTACTTTCTAGTGTTTCTCTAGTATGTCTTTTAGAAGTTTGTCTCTATTACTTTCTAGTGTTTCTCTAGTATGTCTTTTAGAAGTTTGTCTCTATTACTTTTAAGTGTTTCTCTAGTATGTCTTTTTGAAGTTTGTCTCTATTACTTTCTAGTGTTTCTCAAGTATGTCTGTTTGAAGTTTGTCTCTATTACTTTCTAGTGTTTCTCTAGTATTTCTTTTAGAAGTTTGTCTCTTGTACTTTCTAGTGTTTCTCTAGTATGTCTTTTAGAAGTTTGTCTCTATTACTTTCTAGTGTTTCTCTAGTATTTCTTTTTGAAGTTTGTCTCGATTACATTCTAGTGTTTCTCTAGTATGTCTTTTTGAAGTTGGTCCCTTGTACTTTCTAGTGTTTCTCTAGTATGTCTTTTAGAAGTTTGTCTCTATTACTTTAAAGTGTTTCTCTAGTATGTCGTTTTGAAGTTTGTCTCTATTACTTTTAAGTGTTTCTCTAGTATGTCTTTTTGAAGTTTGTCTCTATTACTTTCTAGTGTTTCTCAAGTATGTCTTTTTGAAGTTTGTCTCTATTACTTTCTAGTGTTTCTCTAGTATTTCTTTTAGAAGTTTGTCTCTTGTACTTTCTAGTGTTTCTCTAGTATGTCTTTTAGAAGTTTGTCTCTATTACTTTCTAGTGTTTCTCTAGTATTTCTTTTTGAAGTTTGTCTCGATTACATTCTAGTGTTTCTCTAGTATGTCTTTTTGAAGTTGGTCCCTTGTACTTTCTAGTGTTTCTCTAGTATGTCTTTTAGAAGTTTGTCTCTATTACTTTAAAGTGTTTCTCTAGTATGTCGTTTTGAAGTTTGTCTCTATTACTTTTAAGTGTTTCTCTAGTATGTCTTTTAGAAGTTTGTCTCTATTACTTTCTAGTGTTTCTCTAGTATGTCTTTTTGAAGTTTGTCTCTATTACTTGCAAGTGTTTCTCTAGTATGTCTTTTAGAAGTTTGTCTCTATTACTTTCAAGTGTTTCTCTAGTATGTCTTTTTGAAGTTTGTCTCTATTACTAGAAAGTAATAGAGACAAACTTCAAAAAGACATACTAAAGGAACACTAGAAAGTACAAGAGACAAACTTCAAAAAGACATACTAGAGAAACACTAGAAAGTAATAGAGACAAACTTCAAAAAGACATACTAAAGGAACACTAGAAAGTACAAGAGAGAAACTTCAAAAAGACATACTAGAGAAACACTAGAAAGTAATAGAGACAAACTTCAAAAAGACATACTAAAGGAACACTAGAAAGTACAAGAGACAAACATCAAAAAGACATACTAGAGAAACACTAGAAAGTAATAGAGACAAACTTCAAAAAGACATACTACAGAAACACTAGAAAGTAATAGAGACAAACTTTAAAAAGACATACTAGAGAAACACTAGAAAGTACTAGGGACACACTTTAAAAAGACATACTAGAGAAACACTAGAAAGTACTAGAGACAAACTTCAAAAAGACATACAAGAGAAACACTAGAAAGTACTAGAGACCAACTTCAAAAAGACATACTAGAGAAACACTAAAAAGTACTAGAGACAAACTTCAAAAAGACATACTAGAGAAACACTAGAAAGTACTAGAGACAAACTTCTAAAAGACATACTAGAGAAACACTTAAAAGTAATAGAGACAAACTTCAAAAATACATACTAGAGAAACACTTGAAAGTAATAGAGACAAACTTCTAAAAGACATACTAGAGAAACACTAGAAAGTACTAGAGACAAACTTCAAAAAGACATACTAGAGAAACACTACACTGTACTAGAGACAAACTTCAAAAAGACATACAAGAGAAACACTAGAAAGTACTAGAGACAAACTTCAAAAAGACATACAAGAGAAACACTAGACAGTACTAGTGACAAACTATAAAAAGACATACTAGAGAAACATTAGGAAGTACTAGAGACAAACTTTAAAAAGACATACAAGTGAAACACTAGAAAGTACCAGAGACAAACTTCAAAAAGACATACTAGAGAAACACTAGAAATACTAGAGACAAACTTCAAAAAGACATGCTAGAGAAACCCTAAAATGTACTAGTGACAAACTTTAAAAAGACATACTGAGAAACACTAGAAAGTACTAGAGACAAACTTCAAAAAGACATACTAAAGAAACACTAGAAAGTACTAGAGACAAACTTCAAAAAGACGTACTTGAGGAACACTAGAAAGTAATAGAGATACACTTCAAAAAGACTTCATAAAATGCACACTACAGCATAGTTTTATAAAATTTATACTACGGAATATGTTTACTACAGAAAAATTTTTTAAAATGCATTATTCAGAAATGTTTTACTACAGAATAGTTTTACTACAGAATAGATGTATAAAATGCATATACCGAATAGTTTTGTAAAATGCATACTACAGAATAGTTTTACTACAGAATAGATGTGTTAAATGCATATACCGAATAGTTTTGTAAAATGCATACTACAGAATAGTTTTACTACGGAATAATTTTTTAAAATGCATACTACAGAATATTGTTTTTGTAAATAAATACTTCAGAATAGTTTTTTAAAATGCATGCTACAGAATCGTTTATAGAATTCATTCTACAGAATAGTTTTTTTTAAATGCATTCTACAGAAATGCATAATACACAATAGTTTTTAAAAATGCACATTACAGAATAGTTTTACATCAGAATCGTTTTACTACAGAATAGTTTTACTACAGAATAGGTTTTTAAAATGCATACTACAGAATAGTTTTACTACAGAATTGTTTTTTTAAAATGCATACTACGGAATAGTTTTTTAAAATGCATACTACAGAATAGTTTTACTACAGAATAGTTTTTTTCAAATGCATAGTACAGAACAGTTTTTCAAAATGCATACTACAGAATTGTTTTTTAAAATGCATGCTACAAATATTTTTTTAAAATGCATACTACAGAATAGTTTTTTAAAATGCATACTACAGAATAGTTTTTTTTAAATCCATACTCCAGAACAGTTGTTTTAAATGCATGCTACAGAATAATTTTTATAATTCATACTGCAGATAATGTTTCTTAAAATGCACACTACAGAATAGTTTTTGAAAAAGGCATTGTACAGAACAGGTTGGCAAAGGGCATACTACAGAATAGTTTTTTAAAATGCATACTACAAAAAAGTTTTTTTTTAAATGCATACTACCTAATAGTTTTTTAAAATGCATACTACTGAATAATTTTTTAAAATGCATACTACTGAATAATTTTTTAAAATGCATACTGCAGAAAAGTTTTTTTTAAATGCATACTACAGAATAGTGTTTTAAAATGCATACTACAGAATAGATTTTTACAATGCATACTACAGAATAGTGATTTAAAATGCATGCTACAAAATAGTGTTACTACAGAATAGTGTTTTAAAATGCATACTACAGAATAGTTTTTTAAATGCATACTACAGAATAGTTTTACTACAGAATAGTTTTTTAAAAGGCATACTACAGAATAGTTATGTGAAATGCATAAAACAGAATAGTTTTACTACAGAATAGTTTTTTAAAATGCACACTACAGAATAGTTTCTTAAAATGCATACTACAGAATTGTTTTACTAAACAATAGTTTTTTAAAATGCATACTACAGAATAGTTTTTTAAAATGCATACTACCGAATAGTTTTACTACCGAATAGGTTTTGAAAATGCATACTACAGAATAGTTTTTTAAAATGCATACTACAGAATAGTTTTCCTAGAGAATATTTTATAAAATGCATACTACGGAATAGTTTTGTTTAAAAACATACTACAGAATAGTGTTTTAAAATGCATACTACAGAATAGTGTTTAAAATGCATACTGCAGACAGGTTTTTAAAATGCATACTACAGAATAGTTTTTTTTAAAATGCATACTACTGAATAGTTTTTTTTAATGCATACTAAAGAATAGTTTTTTTAAATGCATACTACTGAATAGTTTTTTTTTAAATGCATACTACAGAATAGTTTTTTTATATGCATACTACAGAATAGTTTTTTTTAATGCATACTACAGAATGGTTTTTTAAAATGCATACAACAGAATAAGTTTTTAAAATGCATACTACAGAATAGTTTTTTAAATGCATACTACAGAATAGTTTACTACAGAATAGTTTTACAACAGAATAGTTTTTTTAAATGCATAGTACAGAATAGTTTTTTTAAATGCTACTACAGAATAGTTTTACTACAGAATAGTTTTTAAAATGCATACTACAGAATAGTTTTTTTAATGCATACTAGAGAATATTTTTTAAAATGCATACTAGAGAATAGTTTTTTAAAATGCATACTACAGAATAGTTTTTTTTAATGCATACCACAGAATAGTTTTTTTTAATTGCATACGACAGAATAGTTTTTAAAATGTATACTACAGATTAGTTTTTTAAAATGCATACTACAGATTAGTTTTTTAAAATGCATACTACAGATTAGTTTTTTAAAATGCATACTACAGAATAGTTTTTAAAATGCATACTACAGAATAGTTTTTTATAATGCATACTACAGAATAGTTTTTTTATAATGCATACTACAGAATAGTTTTTTTAAGTGCATACTACAGAATAGTTTTTTAAAATCCATACTACAGAATGGTTTTATAAAATGCACACTACAGAATAGTTTTTTTAAAATGCTTACTACCGAATAGTTTTTTTAAAATGCATACTACAGAATTGTTTTTTTAAAATGCATACTACATAATAGTTTTACTACAGTATAGTTTTTTTAAAATGCATACTACAGAATAGTTTTACTACAGAATTGTTTTTTAAAATGCATACTACCGAATAGTTTTTTAAAATGCATACTACAGAATAGTTTTACTACAGAATAGTTTTTTAAAATCCATACTACAGAATAGTTTTAAAGCAGAATAGGTTTTTAAAATGCATACTACAGAATAATTTATTAAAATGCATACTACAGAATAGTTTCACTACAGAATAGTTTTTTTAAAATGCATACAACGGAATAATTTTTTTAAATGCATACTACAGAATAGTTTTGTAAAATGCATACTACAGAATAGTTTGTTTAAATGCATACTATAGAATAGTTTTTTAAAATGCATTCTACAGAATTGTTTTGCTACAGAACATTTTTTTAAAATGCATATTACAAAATAGTTTTTTTTTTAAATGTACTACAAATAGTTTTACTACAGAGTAGTTTTTTTAAAATCCATATACAGAATAGATGTTTAAATGCATACTACAGATTAGTTTTTTAAATGCATACTACTGACTAGTTTTTTTAAATGCATACTACTGAATAGTTTTTTTAAATGCATTCTACAGAATAGTTTTTCTACAGAACATCTTTTTAAAATGCATACTACAAAATATTTTTAAAATGTATACTACAAAATATTTTTAAAATGTATACTACAGAATCGTTTTACTACAGTGTATTTTTTTTAAATGCATATACAGAATAGATATTTAAATGCATATTACAGAATAGTTTTTTAAATGCATAGTACAGAATAGTTTTACTATAGAATAGTTTTTTAAAATGCATACTACAGAATATTTTATTTAAAATGCATACTACAGAATGGTTTTTTAAAATGCATACTACAGAACAGTTTTTTAAAATGCATACTACAGAATAGTTTTTTAAAATGCATGCTAGAGAATAGTTTTTTAAAATGCACACTAGAGAATAGTTTTTTTAAAATACATACTACAGAATAGTTTTTTAAAATGCATACTACAGAATAGTTTCGTAAAATGCATACTACAGAATAGTTTCCTGAAATGCATACTATGGAATAGTTTTATAAAATGCACACTACAGAATAGTTTTTAAAATGCATACTACAGAATAGTTTTACTACAGTATAGTTTTTTAAAATGCATACTACAGAATAGTTTTACTACAGAATGGTTTTTTAAAATGCATCCTACAGAATAATTTTTGAAAATGCATACTACAGAATAGTTTTACTGCAGAATAGTTTTTTTTAAAATGCATACTACAGAATAGTTTTACTGCAGAATAGTTTTTTAAAATGCATACTACAGAATAGTTTTTAAAAATGCATATACAGAATAGTTTTTTAAAATGCATACTACAGAATAGTTTTTTTTATAGATATTTAAATGCATATTACAGAATAGTTTTTTAAATGCATAGTACAGAATAGTTTTACTATAGAATAGTTTTTTAAAATGCATACTACAGAATATTTTATTTAAAATGCATACTACAGAATGGTTTTTTAAAATGCATACTACAGAACAGTTTTTTAAATGCATACTACAGAATAGTTTTTAAAATGCATACTACAGAATAGTTTTACTACAGAATAATTTTACTGCAGAATAGTTTTTTAGTTGTATTCAAGCAACTCTGTAAGTCACTGTGGCGGTCGGTCTGTAACACATTTACTTTTTTATTTCTTTTAATGTTTATTTGACCACTATTTATTGATTTTCGGGGGTCCTGAAAACGAAAATAACGTTTCAAATTCCCTAATCCAAATACTTTTTGTGGTATAAAGTGGGGGATAACTTTTCTGTATTAATTTAACGTAAAATGATCACCCACTTTACAACTAGTCATTCTCCAGATCATTCAAGTCATTTTTTAAGGATTCCAGTCATTTTTAAGCATTCCAGTCATTCTTAAGGTCATTCAAGTATTCTTTTATGTCATTAATGTCATTCTAAGTCATTTACTTTTTATTTATTTAAGTCATTTCAGCCCATTTATCTTTAAGAAGTTCATGTCAATCCTACCTTCATGCATTCATTCATTATTTGCATTAACTTGCAGGAGAGCACGCGACTAAGGGCTATCGGCCTTTTTTTTATTAAAAACAGAAAATGGAATGAAATAAATAACAAACAAAAAGAAAAGGACATATGCTCATAATTGTTAACTGCATGTGTTTTTTTTCCGGAAGTAATAAATTGTAATTTTAGGTGAATTGGTTCTTTACGTATGTAATCACTATCTAGTTTTATTGGTACTCCTTGGGCGCCGTTGAGTTCCATGGCGACCAGCAGAAAAAAATAATAGTCGCTCCTTTAGTCCCCCCCCCCTCCTAGTCAAGCCTAACGCATGCGGACGTAACCTTTTTTATTTACTGATATTGGCGTAGTAACTAAACGATTATTTGTCACTTTTACAAGCATTTATTTATTTATTTTGAAAAACGTTTTACTCTTTATGAATATTAAAAGAAAAAAGTTACTAGACATTTATTAATAATTTCTCACTTTTACAAACATTTGTTTTTAAATTTATTTTTAAATGACGACTTTTATCGATTTTTTAGTAAAAAAAAAAAAAAAAAAAAAAAATCGTGCAAACCTTTTACCACTGGCAACGCCCGCTTCAGAGAGTGAAAGAAGAAAGAACAAGAAGAGAATGGCCACTGCGTCTATTTATAGACTAGAGATCATGAGAAGAGTATGCAAATAACTTTGGACGGTTTTGTCCTATAAAAAGCCTGTATTTGGGAGAGAGGGTGTCTTTTTTGTTTGGCAGAAGCAATTGCTGTCAGAAGTGCATTGTACTGCAGGATTGAAGGGTGAAGATTGAGTTGTGGGGTCATTGTATTTAACCATAAGCTATTTCGGCCAAGAACAGATCATGGAATCTGGGATGTTGAGATTGGGAAAAGATGTGATACCACCTTTTAGTGGAGAAGGTGATGTAGTCGGATGGATAAAGAAAGTAAAACTGGTGGCTAAGCTTCAACATGTGCCAGACCTTGCCAGTTTTATTCCACTTTTTTTGCAGGGAGATGCACTCGCTCTCTATCTTGAGATGAATAATGCAGAACAAGAAGATGCAGAACTGATAGAGATGAGACTCGTGACCGCCTTCACTGAGGGGCCTTTTGAGGCATACGAAAAACTGCAACGATTCAAGTGGACAGGAGAATCGGTGGATGTTTATGCTAATAAAATCAAAAGATTGGCTGGACTGGCGGGATATCTGGGAAGAGGGCTGGAACATACAGCCAAACTGGCATTCATAACTGGATTCCCAGACGATGTATCTGTGGCATTACAGCAACTACCGAACATAGAGAGAATGGATGTCAACAAACTGATACCGACTGCACGGCTTTTAGTCAGCAAAAGGGTCGTAGAAACTCGGACATTGGCCGCAAGTGCGCAAACTAATGAGACTAATAAGGGAAAGAAAGAATCAAGCCTTCAGTGCTTTAGATGTCAAGGACCGCACCTAAAAAAAGATTGCACAGAGATCCCTAGGGCCAGGGCAACATGCTACAATTGTGGAAAATTTGGCCACATTGCGAGATATTGTCCTCAGATTCAGGGAAACGGGCAAGGGGGAGCTTCTGTGCCGCAAGCTACCCTAGCAATGAAATGAAGGCGCGATACTGGCCTCTTCCTATAATAGAAGTAGAGGTGAATGATTCTGTAATGACTGCACTTGTCGATACTGGGTGCACCACTACTTTAATCAATTCCAAACTTTTGAAGGGATATGGAAGGAGCGGTACAGTGAAAGCAGTTGATGGGAGGAATATAGAATGTAAAGGAGCCAGACAAGTGGAGATAAAAGTCTGTGGAATGCACGTAAAGGTGAGGGCAATCTTGATGAATCACATCGTTGATGGGATCGACGTCATAATTGGAATGGATGTGATTAATGAGCTGGGAGGTGTAACTATAAAGAAAGCCAAAGTGAAGTTTGGAGATATACAATGTGCCGTGGCTGCCCATCAGCTGAATGTTTGCAAAATCGAGGATAAAGACTTTGAAGCAAACTTCGATGGAGATAAATGGACAGTAAGATGGACATGGAAGGGAGAGCCTCCAGTATTGCAGAACAAAGTCCAATATTATAAAAACTCTCTGGACGGCGATAAGAAATTAGAATTCGAGAAAGAGGTGGAAAGATGGATATCGGATGGTATTCTGTTACCATGGAAAGGAGAAAGAAAAGGCGTGTTGCCATTGATGGCAGTATTTCAGGCCACAAAAGGGAAAGTTAGGCCAGTGTTCGACTTTCGTGAGTTGAACCGTTTTGTGGCGTGTCATACAGGGAGCGACATAATAGATGTATGTGATGAAAAGATAAGAAAGTGGAGACAGTTGGTAGGAGGGACCGCAATAGTGGACCTTAAGTCTGCCTACCTGCAACTACATGTGGCAAAGGAACTATGGCAGTACCAGCTGGTCTGTTATAAAGGAAAAACCTATTGCCTAATACGATTAGGATTCAGACTTAATGTTGCACCAAAGATTATGGCAGCCATTTTAAAAACAGTATTAAAGAAAGGAAGTAGGACAAAAGAGGCCACTGATTCATACATTGATGATATAATCGTATACGTAACGAAAATATCGACACAGGAAGTTGTGGAACATTTGAAGGGGTTTGGGTTAGCAGCAAAATCTCCGGAATCCCTGGACGGAGGAGCGGCACTGGGCCTTAAGCTTATGAAAAATAAGATGGGTGCACTAATGTTCAGGAGAGGCAACGAGATCCCAGAGATGGGAGGAGAAATTAGTAGGCGGGAGCTATTTTCGATCTGTGGTAAATTATTGGGGCACTATCCAATTGCTGGATGGCTGCGATTAGCATGCAGTTATGTGAAAAGAAGAGCAAATGGAATGGATTGGGAAGAAAAAGTTGATTGCAGAACCATGAAAGTGATGCAGGAGGTTCTAGCTGAGGTGAAAAAAGAAGACCCTGTTAATGGCGCTTGGCACATACCTGAAGTGAGCACAGGAGTGCTGTGGTGTGATGCAAGCAATGTTGCAACTGGCGTGGTTGTCGAGATTGGCGGTGTGGTGGCGGAAGATGCAACTTGGCTGAGGAAAAGTGATGACTTTAATCACATTAACATAGCTGAATTAGATGCTGTTCTAAAGGGTGTCAATTTAGCTATCAAATGGAGACTGACAAATATTGAAATAAGAACTGATTCAGCCACTGTACTCAGTTGGGTGAACTCTACTGTGGAGGAGAGTGGCAGAATACGAACAAAGGGTGCCGGAGAAGTGATAATAAAGCGGAGATTAGGGATGCTTAGAGAGTTGATGTCTGAATTGAAACTGCAAATAAAAGCAGTGTTTGTGCCTTCTGAAAGAAACAAGGCAGATGCGCTAACACGGATAAAAAAACAGTGGTTAATTGAGAAAGAGGAGGCGCCGATATGCTGTCTTGGAATTGGAGAAATTAAAGAGTTGCATGACATGCATCACATGGGAGTGGAGAGAACATTATATTTGGTGAGGCAAGTGGATCCGAATGTAAAACGGGAAGAAATTCAGATGATAGTAAAGAACTGTGTTCGGTGTCAATCGATCGATCCTGCCCCAAATATACATAATCCTGGGGAAATTGGAGTTTTAACGAACTGGACGAGACTAGCTATTGACATAGCACACTACCAAGGGGGAGCGTACTTATCAATAATTGATTGTGGGCCAAGTAGACTGGCGATATGGAAGGAACTGCGAGTGGAAGCCGCATCTGCAGTTGCAACTGAATTAGAAAAGGTGATGCTTGAACGAGGTCTAGTAAGGGAGGTGATAATGGACAACGGCACTGTTTTTCGCTCAGAAATCTTTCAGACGATGCTAAAAAAATGGAAGATTAAAAGTTATTACAGGGCAGCCTACAGACCTGGAGGAAATGGCATTGTGGAGCGACATCATCGGACCGTGAAAGCAATAGCTGAGAGAGGAAGAATATCGCCTGAAGAGGCCACATTTTGGTACAACATGTCCCCTAAGGTCGGGCAAAGAGATGACACAGTACCACATAGAGTAATCTTTAATTACGAATGGAGACATCCTAGAGACATGTCACCGGAAATTAATGATCAAGGACCAGCCAGAATCCAAATAGGAGAAGAAGTTTGGGTGAAACCGCCTAATGCCCGATGCACAATGCAGTGGGGAAAAGGAGTGATAACAGGAGTGCAATCCCCAAACAACTTAAGTGTCAATGGAATGCCACGACATGTTTTAGATTTAAGGCGTGTGGTCCATTTAGGTGATGAGGATGGTGGTACTGAGGCAGGGAGTGATGAAGATGAACCGGTGCCGATGCAGAGACCGCAAAGAGAACGCAATGCGCCGATCTGGACACGGGATTATGAGATGTGAATGATCTTTAATGATCATGGGGGCGTGTAGTAAAAAAAAAAAAAAAAAAATCGTGCAAACCTTTTACCACTGGCAACGCCCGCTTCAGAGAGTGAAAGAAGAAAGAACAAGAAGAGAATGGCCACTGCGTCTATTTATAGACTAGAGATCATGGGAAGAGTATGCAAATAACTTTGGACGGTTTTGTCCTATAAAAAGCCTGTATTTGGGAGAGAGGGTGTCTTTTTTGTTTGGCAGAAGCAATTGCTGTCAGAAGTACATTGTACTGCAGGATTGAAGGGTGAAGATTGAGTTGTGGGGTCATTGTATTTAACCACAAAATAGTATTTGCGGATGGGTATGCTGACAACAAATATCAGTTAAATTTTGCAAACCCGCATTCAACAATATGCTGTTCATCCGCGCATGTAAATCAAACATATTTGTAAAAGTGAGAAATTATCAGTAAATGGTTTAGTTATTTTTTACATTAGGTCCACCTCCACAAATGTTAAGAACGGCTTTCAGAATAAACACCCTCAACCTCAAAAAAAAAAAAAAAAATATATATATATATATATATATATATATATACGAGCAAACAGTTAATAAAACATGTTAAAAAAACACTTTGAAATGAGTTAAAAACATATTTAATCTGAAAAGGAAACACTTATCTAGTGCTCGTATTATAAGCTCTATTTCCTATTTGGTTTTATCGAGCTTTTACTGAGATAACTTTATAAATATTAATTCTTTAATATTTATAATACACTTTAATTTTACCATCTTGGATCATTTTGGTAAATTTAATTGTAATTTTTATTTTATATATATATTATTTTATAAAAATCCAATGTTGCTTTCATTACAAAATTGTTTTATTAAAATTATATTTTCTTACACAGACTTTTAAATTGTGAGATTTTCTTTCACAAGATTTTTGCCCTCGGCAGAATGGAAGAAAACCAAACAGAAAATTACAACAAGCTCACCTTAAGACTTCAATGTAAAGTTTATTAAAGTAAAAAAGGTCCATGTTGCAAAAGATGCGTCATCTTCAGCTATCTGCCACTATGGGCTGGTAACATTCCCGACGAGAATAATAGTTCGTCTTTGATAAAGGGTGGGTAGAATTCCCTTTGACGAAAAACTGCGCAGGTTGGAGTTCAGGTGTCTTCCAAGATGGATACTGCTAGCTGGGCATCCACGAGGCGTCTTTCGAGTCAGTTCAATGGCGGACAAACCGGTCAAACTGTAGACCTTCATTTTGTCTTGACAGACATCAAATTGTTGCACAAGCGTACAAATATAATTCGCCCTACTTAAGAGCATTGGTAATTGCAATGATAATGATCTGCTGCACGTTTAGGCATTAAAACGTCACAAAGCAACAAAGTATTTTTTGCTGCTTCAATTCGAGTGAGAAATCCACGTGTGTCCAACTTTGCGTCTTTTTGGATTCTGGTCTGAAAAAGGAAATATTGGTGCCAAGAACATTCTCAGCAGTTAGTTATAACATGCAATTTGATTGGTTAAAATAATTATGTGGGCGGAGAAACCTTCCAAATGAAAAGCTTGCTTATTTCTGCAGAATTTCTTACACACTGCCAAGGAAAGGAAGAAAAAGTAATGGATAATCATTACTTTTTTAAACAAGATAATGATGTACTTTTAAAAAAACTGTCAATAAGTGACGGGTAAGAAATTTGTCCTGAGAGACTTAATATTAATACAAATAATAGCAATGAATTCAATGTGTGTGTCTGCTGCCAATTCAAAATTATAACAAGTCATTCTAGTCTAACTAGAAAAATTATCAATGATAAGAAAAAGTGACTTTAACTTGAGTTGGTGACCCTGATAATAGAATATAAGAATGATGTTTTACGCTTGTCTTTTGTCTGATTTTTGGTATTTGATGCTTTCCGTGAATCTGCTTTTTTGGAGCGCTTCATTGTAATATGGGGCTGCTTGGTTGAAGATGTCGGCGTTTGATGAGAGCGTGGAGATTCTTTTGCTGATTGGCAACCATGTTTTTGAAAACTGTAGGGGGGTGACAGGATTCTTTGTTTATGTACCGGAGTGTCTCATTGGGTTTGTGGAAGGGTCTATGTGTCTTATTATTTAGATTTAGAGTTGTGTCTAGAAAGTCCACTTCGTGTAAGTTGGTGCTAATAGTTTGTTATGTCAGGTTTCTATTAATAATAACAGGGCAAGGATATGTGACCGTTCAGACCAACATGGCCGACTGACCAAGTCTCGTTTATTCACGTTTACATCCGAGAGTTTACATTATAAATATTGAACAAAGGGGGACAACTCCCACCGATCCAAGGGACATAACATCTCCCTTTTTTATTTTATTTAATAATGCTTAATGTTCTTTTACTATATGGTCTCTCTCTCTCTCTCTCTCTCTCTCTCTCTCTCTCTCTCTCTCACACACACTTGATATATCTATTAAAAGAAAAGAGTTCATTTATTTACTTTTATATATATATATTAGTATATACATATATTATAGATCTAGTTTAATAGGTGGTCTTGACTGACGCCCAGATCTGGTTGTTGTATACTCTTGAGAGGTGAGAATGGGGCATGCTGTTTTGACTGTTTCTTCCCTAGGTAGATGACTGTCTTCATGGGTCTCCGATGTGTGAGCCTCGACCATTTCTGGTGGTTTGGGTACAATGTGTCGTCAATTGCGTCGGATTATTGTCCCTTCTTCTTTGGTCCATAGAATGTAGGAACGTGGTGTATTTGCCATTCCAACAACGATGCCTTCCTGGTTTGGGGGGATTGGAGCTTCTGACCCATACCGGTGTGCTATTTTCGAGTGGTTGTAGCTCTTTAGCTTTTTTTGATAGGCGGTGTGTGAGTTGCTGTTGAGCCTTCTGGTTCCTTTCCCTCTGTCTAAAATTCTCAAGATCGGGCCAACTGGGGTTTAGTAGATCCGGATGAGTCGGGACGTTTGTCCTCAAATGTCGGCCCATTAACAGTTCGCTGGGGCTAAACCCACAGTCCATTGGTGTCGCTCTGTGTGCAAGCAAAGAAAGATATGGGTCTTTTGCCTTCTTTAACATTCTCTTCATTGTTTTCACACAGGCTTCTGCAGCTCCGTTGCTTTGGGAATAGCGGGGACTGTTTGTAACGTGCTGGAAACCCCAGTCATTTGCGAACTTGGCAAAGTCCTTCGAAGTGTACTGGCTTTCTGGTTCTGTTCTTAGGATGACAGGTACCCCATGTCTGGCAAAAATAGCTTTAAAACTCTGTATCATTGCGCTGGAAGTCATTGATGTAAGCATGGCGATTTCGGCATATCGAGAGAAGTAGTCGACAGTATGACATAGCTGCTGCCTTTCAACTCAAACAGATCAGAGGCTACAGTGTGCCATGGTCTTGTTGAAAGCTCAGTTGTCATGAGGGGTTCAGGCGGTTGGTGTCTTAGCTCGGTGCATCTTGGACAGTTTTCTACAGTTCTTTTGATTTGTTCAAATAGTCTTGGCCACCATACGGACTGGCGAGCTCTTTGTCTGCACCTGGTAATTCCCTGATGACCAGAGTGGATTTTGGCAATAATAGTCAGTCTCAGTAGCGATGGGATTATGATCCGTGTGCCATACATCAGTAATCCATTCTCACACGTGATGCTGCCACGGTAGGCCCAATAGGGTTTAATTGATGCTGGGACATGATCCTTTGATGGCCAGCCATTTCTTACATATTGTAATATGCAGTTGCTGATTTCATCAGTTTTAGTGGCTTCCTCCAGCTCTTTCAGATGTTTTTCTGTGGCAGGTAAAGATGGACGAACGCTGTTGCTAACTCTTCGAGGTTCTTGTCTTGTTTGGTGGGTCCGTTGTCAGATACCGTTCTTGACAGAGCATCAGCTGTGTATAGTTCCTTACCAGGGACATAACGAATTGTGTATGCATACCTCATTAAACGTATTCGAAACCTCTGTATCCTTGCTGGAAGTTCACTGAGGTCCTTAGTACCTAGTAGTGGCACCAGTGGTTTGTGATCTGTCTCCACTGTGAAGTGTAGTCCAACAAGATAGTCTGAAAAGCGTTCAAAAGCCCATGTTATGGCTAGGGCCTCTTTTTCTATCTGTGCATAACGAGTTTCAGTTTCTGACATGGCTCGTGAAGTGTAGGCGATGGGATGTAATTTTGTGTCATCCTGTCGTTGTAATAATACTGCTCCCAGCCCATTAGATTAAGCATCGCTAGAAACCACAGTCTCACTTGATGGATTGTACAGGCATAGCACAGGTGCTAAACACAATGCTTTCTTGATGGAGGAGAATGCATCCTGCTGTGCATTGTCCCAAACAAACGCATATTTATGACTCAATAAATCCCTTAATGGTTTAGTCATGTCTGCTAGGTTTGGAATGAATTTTCCTAATTGATTCACCATCCCTAAAACCGGCGGGTTTCTGTCATGTTCGTTGGTGTTTGGAATTTCGAGATACCAGTGAGCCTTTCCGGATCAGGTCGCAGGCCGTCAGCACTGAGTATATGTCCAAGAAATTTTACTGACGACTTGGATATTTTGCATTTTCCCGAATTGAGTGTAATACCAGCAGCCTGAATTTTTTTCAGTGTGCTCTTCAGCCAGGCATCATGTTCTTGTTGGTTTTTTCCATATACTAAAACATCATCTTGCATGCATATGGCACCAATTTCGGTCTCTAGTACTTGTGACATGCGTCTCTGGTAGGTCTCACTCGCTGATGAAATACCAAACGGGAGGCGGTTGAATTGGTATCGTCCGAATGGAGTTATGAAGGTCGTCAGCGAACGAGATTCTGATGAAAGTGGAATCTGCCAATACCCGCTGTTGGCATCCAACTTGCTCATGATTTTTACTTCCCCTAACTGAGCCAAAAGGTGGTCGACCGTGGGGAGCATGTGGAGTTCACGTTTTACGCACTTATTGAGATTTGTGAGATCTACACATATCCTAATCGTTCCATTTTCTTTTGGTACTACAACCATGGGGGAACACCATTCGGTGGGTGTGTCAACCTTGCTTATGACCCCCAGTTTCTCCATTCTCTGGAGCTCAGCCCGTGTTTTCTCCATCAAGGGTAGTGGTACGCGTCGTGGTGTGGGTACTGAGTATGGACTCGCATCCGGATGTAAGAGTATGGTACATTCTTCTCCAAATGTGCTTGTGAATAAGTCTGGCATTTCTATTTTTGGGTCGAATGGGCGTTTCTGGCTGCTGATGGTAAGTTTGGGTGGACAGTTACGAGTTTAAGTGCTTTGATGGCTGGCCTTCCTAACAGTGGCTCCTCGAGATTGGGGATAATAAATATCCTCTGTTCTGCTGAAAGATCTTCATGCGAGGCAGTTGCAGTGACCACTCCAGTCACTTTGAGTGAAATACGTCTTGGACCATGAAGAATTTTGTGGGTATCTGAGAGGTTTGGTAGGTCTCTCCGTAACTTATATATGTGCTCTGGAATCGCGGTCACATCCGCCCCAGAGTCCAGCTTGAATTTCAGTGGCACTCCATTGATGGCGATATTGGTTCGCCAAGGCTTACTTATGCTGATCTCTGATATCGTCAGAACACCAAGGTACGCATTCTGATCGCTTTCACAGTCATCTGAGCTAGGTTTAATTTCATGCAGCCTTCGTGTGCGGCAGCACTGAGCATAGTGGCCAACCCTACCACAATTGTTGCAGGTGGCTGAGATGGCAGGACACGTGCGTCTCTGGTGTTGGGTTTTGTTACCACAGCGGTGGCACTCAGCCTCTGGTCTATACTGCTGTGTGCGCTCATTTTTTTGTCGATTTTCGTAGTGCAGTTCTCGCCCGGGTCTTGTCATGTGTTTACCCTGACCTTGTCTGCGAATTCGGTTGTGACTAACGTAGTGGACTGCAATATTATTGTCAGCTGGATCTTCACCAACGATATGTTCTGGGGACCGCAGGAGATGCTGCTGTGATTTTATTGTTTCACTCTGTCGTGCGCGTCTGATGGCCCCATCCAAGGTGAGGTCCGGAATCATTTGCAGACTTAGTGATAGCTTAGGATCCGTGCACCCAACTACAATTCTATCACGAATTAATTCCTCGTGCAGGTCTCGAAAATTGCAGTTTTTAGCTAGTGTGTGGAGGTTAGTGATGAATGAATCAATGGACTCACCTTCCTCTTGACACCTTCGGTTGAATCTAGCCCGTTCATAAATTACGTTCGTATCACCCTTGAAATGGTCATTGAACTTTGCTACCACTATATTGAAGTTCTGGGCTTCCTCGGGTGCAAGTTTGAATGAATGTGGCAAAAATGTCTTCGGCTTTATCACCCATACAATATATTAGGGGGTCCACTTGACAAGCATTTGGTTTTTCGTCAAGGCTGGACACTGTCCGGTAACGGTTGAACCGTCGTATCCATTTTTCCCATGACTCGGGTTGGTCGAATGGAAAGGTCTCTGGTGGACTCACATGGCTATTCATACTGGGGGGTTATTATAGAACTTCACGTATTTCTTTTTCTTTTTTCTTCTTTTTTTTTCTCAACGGCTCTTAGGCTCGATATTTAGTATAACTCTTTCCCCATATTTTGCTCACATTTGTTAGTAAATCCCACTTCTGACACCATGTTATGTCAGGTTTCTATTATAACTATTATATTATTTCTAATAACAGGACAAGGATATGTGACCGTTCAGACCAACATGACCGACTGACCAAGTCTAGTTTATTCACGTTTACGTCCGAGAGTTTACATTATAAACATTGAACAAAGGGGGGACAACTCCCACCGATCCAAGGGACATAACATAGTTATCTTAAAACCTAGTTCATGAAAAGTTTTGGTTAGATTCTTTCTAAGCTTATCTAGGCTAATTCCGTTGTGATCGCGTGAGAAACAAAGGCCGTCGTCTCTATACAGGTTGAATTGGTCTGGAATTTTTTGTTTAGAGTCTCTAGTAGGAATAGGCCTATTAAGTCGCAGATATCTGCACTATCGTAAGCCCCCATAGCCACATCAAATGGGTCTTCTGGGTTTGATTTTTTTACCCAGGTTTTCCCTTCACAGAATAAGAGGGTTTGCCTAGCATGCATGACGGTTTCTAATTCTATATTGCTGATTTTTTTGTATTTTGATGCGATTTCAATGCTTTTTCTAGTGTGTCTTTTGTAATAGAGGGGTAAAAGTCTGTGACTTACTTAATCCTTTCTTTCTAATTTTTTTTTTCAAAAATACAGAGTTTAGAGTTTACAATAAAAGTCGGCAAAAAAGATTCTTTGATGACTAATTAATTGCTTGGTACTTGTACAGTCAAGACATTAAAAAATGAAAATATCGAAAAAAGTTTAAATTGTATGCATCCATTTTAGAACGAAGTTGTCCGGAAAAGATTTCACTTAATTTCATCAAGTAGTTTTTTGTTTTTTTTTTACAGCGGAAAAACATGTTTTTATGAGAGCGCGTTGAAGGCGGCCATTTTGGATTTATAAAAAATTTTGTTTGAATTTTAGAAATAAGAAAGGGAGATAACTCCAGTTAAAAGCGCTGACACCCCTTCCCATCTTTAATACTAGCTAAATCAATCATTTTGCTCGGTATCATAACAAATTGTTTTTTCGCTGTTAAAAAAAGCAAAAAAAACAAAACTACTTGATGAAATTAAGTGAAATTTTTTTTTTCAGAGAACTTCGTTCCATAACGTATACATACAATTAAAATTTTTTTCGATATTTTCATTTTTTAATGTCTTGACTAAACTGTACAAGTACCCTTTTTTTGTTTTTAAAGAGTTTGTATTATTTTAGAAAAGATTTTCAAAAGTGAAAACTTTAAAATTACATAATATACGATAAATAAATTTACATAATAAAATGACATAATATACGATAAATAAATTCTATTTCTTAGTATTTTCGAACTTTAGCATGGCTGAAAAAAATTGGGGGGGGGGGGGATTTGTCACCTCCCCGCCTCTTTAGCCGTCACGTGGTGCGGATCGGCGATCGCCCCACCCCGTCTTAGCTACGCCACTGTTTAGACTAGAATATTCACCGATCATGTGAGAGAGACGGCCACAAAGTGGGTGTTCAATTAAGTAGTACGTTATAATTAAAAACTGATATTTGACGATGAAGTCATATTCCCCCCCCCCCAATATTTTTTTTAATCTGAGAGTTAAATTTGCAATCGATGATATTAACGTGAAAAAAAAAAAAAATGTAAATTATGAAATTTAGAGAGATGGGGGCAATTTTCTAAACGTCCGCCACGTGCATGCTGCAAACAGTTACCATAATTGTTTTACGCAACAAAAAACAAAATACGTATCTTTCTGCCTTAGTAAATTGAAAAATATTTTTAATTCATTTTCACTTTTGTTTTTGTTACTTTAATCAATAACATAAAAAAAAATACCGCGCGTCTCGTGACTACAAAAAAAAAAAAAAAAAAACTGTTGAAAGAAAAAGAAAAGTTTTCAAACGACTCGAATAAGAAAATCGTCGTCGTTAAATGAAAAACAGACAAATAACTTTTTATCCCAACCGGTTTCAAACTCCATTTAAAAAACTATAACAACCCACATCCTCGAAAAGCTGACAAAATTTAAAGGTTGTTTAAGGTAAGGAAAATATTTAGGTATTTTTTTAAATGAGAGTACCCAGTGAAGTATAAACACCCTCAACCTCCCCATGTTAAGAACAGCTTTCGGAATAAACACCAACCTCGAAAGCCGTTCTTAACATAGGAATATTGGGGTGTTTAGGGTTTAAGTTGTAAAAAAACAAAAAAACAAATAAAGGCAAACGACAAAAAAACAAATAAAGATAAACGTTGAAAAACCCTGGCCAAATCATCGCTAAAAAATCGTCCGCACTTATAAAACTTAAAAATCGAATCGGAAACTCGAAAACAAAATGAAACGAATTTTATTACCAGAAAAGATGTATTTTTCCCCGTTATTATTTTAGTTAGAACGAATTACTATTTCGTTATCTTTCTTGCTAAAATGTTTTGTTATCCTTTTTCCTTCTTACTAAAATGAAATTTTAATTATTTAATTTTTTTCCATGCGTACCTGCTAATTATGTGTCATTTTTCTTTTTTTTTTCATGCGTACCTATTTTCCTGCACTTTAAAAAATGTTTCTGAAAAAAAAAAAATCCAATGCTGTGGTTTTTTGCTGTGCTGCTGCTTTAATTCCGAAAAATGTTTCATTTAAATTATTAATTTGTTTTTGAGCCTTTGAAGTTGCTTTAATTCGAAAAATGTTTCATTTAAATTATTTATTCGTTAATATATATATATATATATATATATATATATATATATATATATATATATATATATATATTATTTATACAAACAATGGCGTCTTTCGAGTCAGTCCAATGGCGGACATGAATGTTTGTATAAATAAAATTAATAAAATTAATATACCTGCTCTGTTCACTCATTGAGCACTATTTTGGTAGACACATGTTGTTTCATTGGATGTACTTCTAGAAAACTAAACTCTACTGGTTATATATATATACACGAGCAAACAGTTAATAAAATATGTTAAAAAACACTTTGAAATGAGTTAAAAACATATTTAATCTGAAAAGGAAACACTTATCTAGTGCTCGTATTATAAGCTCTATTTCCTATTTGGTTTTATCGAGCTTTTACTGAGATAACTTTATAAATATTAATTCTTTAATATTTATAATACACTTTAATTTTACCATCTTGGATCATTTTGGTAAATTTAATTGTAATTTTTATTTTATATATATATTATTTTATAAAAATCCAATGTTGCTTTCATTACAAAATTGTTTTATTAAAATTATATTTTCTTACACAGACTTTTAAATTGTGAGATTTTCTTTCACAAGATTTTTGCCCTCGGCAGAATGGAAGAAAACCAAACAGAAAATTACAACAAGCTCACCTTAAGACTTCAATGTAAAGTTTATTAAAGTAAAAAAGGTCCATGTTGCAAAAGATGCGTCATCTTCAGCTATCTGCCACTATGGGCTGGTAACATTCCCGACGAGAATAATAGTTCGTCTTCGATAAAGGGTGGGTAGAATTCCCTTTGACGAAAAACTGCGCAGGTTGGAGTTCAGGTGTCTTCCAAGATGGATACTGCTAGCTGGGCATCCACGAGGCGTCTTTCGAGTCAGTTCAATGGCGGACAAACCGGTCAAACTGTAGACCTTCATTTTGTCTTGACAGACATCAAATTGTTGCACAAGCGTACAAATATAATTCGCCCTACTTAAGAGCATTGGTAATTGCAATGATAATGATCTGCTGCACGTTTAGGCATTAAAACGTCACAAAGCAACAAAGTATTTTTTGCTGCTTCAATTCGAGTGAGAAATCCACGTGTGTCCAACTTTGCGTCTTTTTGGATTCTGGTCTGAAAAAGGAAATATTGGTGCCAAGAACATTCTCAGCAGTTAGTTATAACATGCAATTTGATTGGTTAAAATAATTATGTGGGCGGAGAAACCTTCCAAATGAAAAGCTTGCTTATTTCTGCAGAATTTCTTACACACTGCCAAGGAAAGGAAGAAAAAGTAATGGATAATCATTACTTTTTTAAACAAGATAATGATGTACTTTTAAAAAAACTGTCAATAAGTGACGGGTAAGAAATTTGTCCTGAGAGACTTAATATTAATACAAATAATAGCAATGAATTCAATGTGTGTGTCTGCTGCCAATTCAAAATTATAACAAGTCATTCTAGTCTAACTAGAGAAATTATCAATGATAAGAAAAAGTGACTTTAACTTGAGTTGGTGACCCCGATAATAGAATATAAAAATTTATTTTAAATCTTACAACTTTTAATCTTACAACTCGGACCCACCCACTCACCTACAGTGTCCCGCTGATCAAACCCAACACAATTATTGTATGAGTTGCAACACACCATAGGTGTTGTTCCATCATTAGCAATCCAACGTAAATTCTGCTATTGCAGATTCAGAATTGTGTTTTACCTCCAGGGGATAAATATTTTTTAAAGAATGAACTTGAACACACCCATCCTTCAAAACTGAAGCCGAGCAAACCTTATGGTCATTACCGACCAATAATTTTATTACCTTGTCCAAACCCCAGAAATATTGGGACTTATTCAAAGATTTGATAAGAACAATTTCACTCTACGAAACCTTCAGGAGGGGGGGGGGCACTCACCTTTGGTGGATCAATATAATATTTGCTGTTCCTAAGAACAATAGCCTCCTTGAAAGCATTTATTTTTTCTTCATCAAGAGAAGACAACTTTTTTGTTTCGTCAATACCAAGCTAATGTGGGATGTGGACTGTTGATGATGGTTGCCTGGGTGGTGTGTACTTTAGTTGGGCCATTTTATGGCGTAGTTCCTGAGTGAAAGGACTCACGGATGTGAGATCGGGAATAGTGTCCTCAAAATATTGGCCAGGTAGGGAGAGTGCCGTGCCAAAGACTTTTTCCGCTGGAGTACAACCTAAGTCTTCCTTAAGTGAGTTGCAGATTGACAAAAGAATTTATTTCGTGGTCAGGGAAGCCTTTAGTGTCCGGTGGAATCTTTCCACAAGGCCATTTGTGCAAGGATGATAAGCTGTTGTCTTGATGAATGAACTCCTGGAAGAGTAGAGATTGGGAAATATGGCAATCCACTCTTGAACTTTGCTACAATTTCAGCTGAGGTATCTTTGATGGGCACCTGGAGAAACGGTCGACCATGGTAAGGAGGTATTGATAATCTTGGGAGAGGTCCGACTATATCAATATGGATGTCGCTGAAGTGTGTGTCTGGGTTGCTGAATGTGCTTGGTGGGGATTTCGTGTGTCTGTGTACCTTGCATTTCTGGCACACAAGGCATGTTGATACCCAATCACGAATGTCAGTATTCATGTTAGGCCACACAAAATGATCAGCGATTAGTTTGACTGTAGCACGTTTGCTGGGGTGTGACAATCCATGAAGGTGGTCGAAGATTTGCCTTCTGAGTGCTGGAGGTATGTATGGTCTGGGATGGTCCAGTTTTGTATCACAGTATACACTTCTGTTGCTGAAAGGGTCTGGAAACTCTTTCAGTTGCAGGTATGTGTTAGCCAACACTCCTGGGAGGGTTGAATCAGATCACTGGGCCTCTGCAATTAGGTCTTGGCTGAGTAGGCTGTCTTCTAAGGTGTTGATGTTGGATCTGGACAAGGCATCTGCAACAGGGTTTTTATTTCCTTTGACATATTGGATATCAGAGGTGAACTGTGAGATGTATTCCAGATGTCTGATTTCACAGGCTGAATACCTGTCAGAGTTGTTTGACAGAGAGGTTTGTGGTCAAGACAGTGAAGTTCCGCCCTTCCAGTAGGTGTCCAAAGTGCCTGATGGTGAGATATATTGCCAGAAGTTATTTTGAGAAGGTACTGTATCTTGACTGAGCTGGTGATAGCTTTGCAGAGAAGAATGTGATGGGTTTGCGTTGGCCGCCACACTCTTGTTCTACCACTGCTCCCATTCCATTTTCTGAAGCATCTGTTGTGAGGTATATCTGCGTCCGTGTGTCCTCATTTAGAAGCACTAACTTGGTAAAGTTAGCTAGGGCAGCTTTTGCAGCTTTAAATGCCTTCTCCTGGTTGCCCTCCAGGGTGATGGCTTTGTTTTTTCTCTGGAGGAGATTCATCAGGGAGGTGAGGAGGTCTGAGCATCTGGGGATGAATTGTCGGTAAAAATTTACCATCTCCAAGAAACGACGCCGCTGCTTTACAGATGTAGGCATTGGAAAATCCTTGATGGCTTCTGTCTTAGTGGGAAGTGGGGTGATTCCCTGGGTATCTGTGTGGTGTCTGAGAAAATCTATGTGTTGGGTCCCAAATTCACATTTGTCAGGGTTGATTTGAAGATCATAATGTTTCAGGCGGCGAAACACTTCCTCTAGGTGTCTTTCGTAGGCATCTGCATCTTTGTTGGCCACTAAGATGTCATCTATGTATGTAAAGACATATGGCAAACCACGCAGAACTTTGTCCATCAATCTCTGGAATGTTTGAGCCACATTACGCAGTCCGAAGGGCATTTTTTAAAATTCAAACAGTCCAAACGGGGTTGTGACTGCTGTCTTTGGAATGTCCTCTGGAGCGACTGGGACTTGGTAGTACGCCTTCATCAGGTCTATTTTTGAGAAGGTACGGGCCCCCCTGCAAGCCCGAGGCAAAATCGTGAATATGTGGGAAGGGATACTGGTCAGGAACAGTGGATGCGTTGAGTTTCCGGTAGGCCACGCAGACTCTGAATTCCCTGTCGGATTTTGGTACCAGGTGGAGTGGTGAGGCATATGGACTGTCTGAAGGACAGATAATGTTGTCCGCTAGCATCTCAGATGCCTTCTTCAAATCAGCTCGTGTGGAGGGAGTCATCACAGCCGTGAGTATGCAGGTTGTCCAACAGTCTTGATATGGTGTTGTGTCTGATGTTTGCCAGCATCCGTAGGCTTAGTAGGTTGGGTAATATCCTTGTACCACCTCAGAATTCCTGCATAGAGTGGCTCATGATGTGTTGCCACACTAATCCTAATTGAGTTCAGATGTGATGGAGTCCCCATAATCTTGAGAGATGTTGTGTTGTCGAACAAGGTCCTCGTCTTGATGTGAACAGCTAAAGTGTAATAAGCCAAGAAATCAGTGCCAAGCAAGGGTGTTCTGACGTTTGCTACGGTGAACAACCACTTGAGGTCATGCCTGAGGTTGATATTGAGCGTTAATTCCTATTAATTTGACAGAACCATTTGCTGCTTGAAGTTGAAATGGGGTGGGTTTCAAGGTGGATTTGTTGGCGGGTGGTATTACGCTGATGGCTGTGCCTGTGTTAACTAGGAATTTTAGGCTATTGTTTTGGTCCCACATATAAAAAAGATGGTACTTGTGCATTTAACGAACCAGACGTAACTCTGCTCGGCTTTGTCCGGCGCATGACATCAACAGCCGGATAAAACCGAGCATTGCCGATAAAATAAAAACAACGCTACAAAATAACTGTAAAATGAAATTGTAAATGTAGAAACATCCAAAAATAAATAAATAAAAAGCAAAAACCTACCTTTCATTTATGTTTTTTTTTATTAGTGTTTGAAATTGTTTTCTGTTTGCAAAATAAATACATATAAAACATTTTTTATCACAGATAATAGTTAGTACTTATTTTTTTTTTAATGAAACGTTTTTTTTTCAACTATTTCTATTTCAAAAATTGATATTTGTAGGATATTTTTTTTAAACAAATAATAGTTAGTAATTGTTCTTTTATGGAATTTTTTTTTTTTCCAACTATTTACGTCAAAATAAGGAAAAAATCGTAAGGAAAAGGAAAGGAACAAAACTTTTTTATTCAAACCAGGATTTTTTTTTTTTTTGTTTTGCCAGGAACAAGGAAGTTTTTTTTTAAACCAGAATCCCTGCGATATTTTTTTTTTTTTGCCAGGAACATATTTTCTCAGGAGGATTTATTTTCCTCAGATTTTGGAGGGCATCAGACGATAAAGTCGACGGAGATGAGATAGCGAATGTAATAGGAAGTTCCTTACCAGCCAGGTAGCTTTCAGCGATGTGGGTTAATATGGAGTCAAACGGCTGTCTACCAAACTTTTGTCTCCATATAAACTCTAAACGATGTATCCAAAAGCTCTCGGTTGGTTCCGCATTCTTGTTTATTGCGCTGCTTTGCTTTCTTCCACATCCACTCCACATGATTTGTTGTTGCCTGTGTTACGACGGGATCTACAAAATTAAGGCTGTGTGGTTCACCGTTAAATGGTGATATCCCTCCTCTCCTCCCACTTTCCTGTAAGCCTTCCAACAGTCTGATACGACCATGGTCCCAAGCAGAATGTATTTTCTTATTAGTGGAAGGAGGGTTTCAGCATTTCTATTTGGTACGTTAACCAAAAACCCTCCCCCTCTTTTTTGTCGGGGAAGGCGTATCCACCAAAGACCCAGACCGGTGTTAGACGTCTGCCAACATTGTGTTTCTGGCGGTTGAAGAAGACAAACTCATTGATTTCGACCATATGGCCTGGGCCTCATATCTGCCGGGAATTCCTTAGAAAGTAATCCCGGCATATATCTCACAGGAAATTCTTCCAGTCCATAATTGTGTGGTGTGACCGCAACCAACATTCGTGCTGGAGATTCCTAGTCAACGCCATCTTGAACGCCCATATCGAAATTCTCGTCTGCTGCTCGACGCACGCACGTCAAGTTGAAACTAAGTGTGCAGCATTTTGATTGGCTGATGACCATGTTTCGTCAGACAGCAGCAAAACCTGAGCTGTTGACGTCATACGCCGGACAAAGCCGAGCAAATGCTGAGTTACGTCTGGTTCGCTAAATGCACAAGTACCAAAAAGACGACTGTGATTTTGTACCAACAGGGGTTGTCGCCACTGCCTGCTGGTTCATTCGTTTTCCTGGGTCTTCTGGTGTCTGCAGGGGGGTTGGCACTTGTGGGCTTGGTCACCGAAGTTTTGATGGTACCAGCATTCGTCTGGGTTATTATTTTGTCCCCGACTTGAGCTGTGGGTTCCGCTGCAATTCCGGTAATGTGGTGTTGGGCTTTGATTCCAGGTATTTGGTGCAGGGCTTCGTCGCTTCTGGAGTAGGGAGAATTTCAGGTCTTAGAACTTGGCTCTTAACTGAGCTATTGCCTTGTCAAAGCCTTGAGTGGGGTTTTAAGGGAGAGTTTCAACTTGGTGGACCCTTTGGTGGGCCTGGGAGTAAATTTTGTTGGCAGAATCGGCCACAATATCCAGGATTGTGTCTACTGGCACCAGAGCCAGAACTTGAGTAATGTTCGATGGTGACCGATCCATCCATAGGCCTCGAAGGATGGGTTCGGCCATGGTGTGATTTCCGAGGCAACTTTTCATGAGACGCAGGAGTTGGGATGATGTTCTGTCGCCCAGAGACACATTAGAGAATAGATCTCTAATAAGGTCCTCATCCGAATGTCTCATACGCTTGAGAATGGCTTCTTTAAAGTGGGTGTATGGGAGCTGGTCTGATGTGTTGAGGAAGATTTCTTCCACTTCTTCCACTACTGTCGCAGGAAGGGCTTGTACACTAAGGCGAATTTGGTGTCTTGGCGTGTGACTTTCCTGGCTGCAAATATCGCCTCAAATTGGATGAACTAACTCCTAGTTTTGACCGCATTGTACGGTGGGAGCTGTACGAAAGGAACTGATGAGTTGATCTCGGGTTCATCTGTATTTTCAGCCATCTTCTCTGCCAGCAAGTATCACATTGGGATCACCACTTGTTGCGGGGCCGATCGTCTGGGGACAATTGACCCAACAACTAACAAGGTAGGCACAAGCAAAAAGTAAACAGCTAAAAGGCAAAGAAGAATCACAGACACAGGTTGTTTGGTTAAAGACGAGGGTCCACCTTTTATTTGCAAAAAACTTATTAGCCCTGATAGTGGAGCAGATTACCCAAACAATCGTTCATTTGATGATACAAGCATGAAATTTGGCATAAATATTCGCTGGATAGTAGATTTTAAGAAAAAAGTGCTGGCCACCTGAAATTCCAATATGGCGGCCATTTTTCAAGATGGCCGCCATAGGAGTCCAAATTTTGAAAAATTTCAGCATATTATTGTATAATACAGTGCGTTTATCGAGCTTAAGTTGGTTTTGTTGTCATAATATTACTCACTTTAAGCTCGTTCAGTGTTCTAGTGTTCCTGTAGAAGCTTGACAAGGGCAACTGCAAAGTTTAGTACAATGCAACCCAGTCTTTTTACATTTGCACCTTCCACCACAGTCAGTCTTTCATCCACATTTTGTCAGTTCACTGCAGCATTTTGAAATCGGTTCCAGTGAAGTCCACACAATTTTCCAAGAGTCATTTTCTTTTGACCATCCCCACTTTGAAGGACACTGAAGTTCTGGATCACGTATGACACTTTGTCCCCAAACATGACCTGCTTGATAGGCAGCTCTTTTGGCATGTTCCTTGAGTGCATTTTGAGTTGGTGGGATTAAGTCATATGACCTTTGTTTCCGTGCAAAGTGGTCAAGTCTTGCGTCATCTAATGATGAGGTTGCACTGGACCTATCATACATGAGAATTACATATTTCTCCAATACTTGTAGATCAGACTCCTCAATTTCAGATGGGCTGAGACTGAGTTTTGCAAATGTGGCTGAGACTTCATTAAATACATTCCATGTCTGCAAGGCTGTCTTTTTTCCCTTGCCATTGAAAGAAGATACAACATCACACCCTGTGAAGGCATGAAAGAACAACATTCCCTTGGATTTCTCTGGTCCTAGATTGGACACAAGGTCATGTAAAGGAATCCACCTGGTGTGTTCCCCCTTGCCGAATCTCACCCACATTTCCTGAAGACCAATTGCTGTGAGAGAAGGCATCATCGATATTACTACAATGTCTGTGTCATTTGCATCAACCAGTACAGACTTGTAGCCCTCCTTAGCTGGATGCCAAGCATGCAAGAATATCCGTGTGTCGGCCTCCTCATGCATGGACTTGCCCTTGGAGAATTTCCACAAGATCTGACTTGGTACTTGGACGTAGGTTACCATTCTTGCTGAGAGAGGGGGGAAACGACTGGTTCTCATGCTTGAAAAATTCCTGTAGATCACAACCTCTAGTTTGGCAAGAGATGAAAAGGCGGGAAAACAGGTGGCAATTCTCCTTTAGCAGTTTCTTCTCAGATTGTTTGCTTTGGCCAGTCCCCGTTTTGAAGAAATCTATGCTGTTCTTCTTGATGGACTGGTAGAAATATTGACCATCGTTAAGTTTATCCATAAACGTTTTGAACTGTTCTTTCCCCTTCTGAAGATGTGTAGCAACACGTTCAGCCGCAGATGATTCTGCTATGTCCTTTGTGTCAAGGGTCAGCAAATCTCCTGTCACCTCAGTGAATGGATTGCCCATTTCCTCTAGGACCATGGTGAGCCTTTGAACCTTCTCAAGGAATGTCTTCTGAGCTGCAGGTGACTGTTCATGGTGACGAGTGTCACTCTTCACATCCTTACTCCCTGATGCTGTTTCATAGTCGGCCACCAACTTCCTTATTTCTGGCCCAGCCACCCCACCATCCATCTTCGAAGAGCTGCTGGATCTTCTGTCAGCCCAATAGCTCCACCATCTCCTTTGATGCTAGCATTATTTTGTTCGTGGGCTTGGTCAATGGCGACTGATAAGAAATGCCTGTCAGATTTGTGAACTACAAAGTTTCCATTTTGGAATTATTGTGCAACCTCTGGGTGTTGCCTCTCTAAGCTCATCATATCTTGAAGATGAACTGGAAGCCATCGTGCGAAATTAACACTGTTGTTTGCGAAGAAATAGGGTATCAGTTCTGCCAGAGATTCACGATACAATGCGAAATTTCCCTCTCTGAAAGCACGTATCAGTGTCAGAATGGTCAGCTCCATGTTCAGAATCAAGAACCAAAACTGAAACAGAGGACTCTCTTTACTGCGGAAGCCACACCACTCTTCAAAGGTGACAGTTTTCTCATCACTGTCTTCCTGTTCAACAAGATATGCACTGTAACCTTTCTTCAAGAGCATGAATAAACTGCTTGCTGTAACCTGATGAGCTTGGCGAGTCTTTGTAACATTTGTAGCTGATAGAAATGAATCTGCAGAGCCTGAAGATGCTATTTCTGCCTCAACAAGTGCACCAGTCCATCCGCTGCCCTCTAACATTGACCCTATTGATTTAAAGGCTGTCATTTCAATATGTAGTCCACCAAACATTATTACAAACTTGTCCTCCCCATATATGTCTGGCCAATGCCACTGTATCTGTTTCGCCAGTGCATAGAGTGGCTGGTCTGCTGTTATAACGGGTGTTTGTCCTGGGTTGAGGAACGACAGAGTTTCCTTGATTTTGTCCATAGCATGCTTTATGGTGGCAACACTGTGTGCTTGATCTCGCAGAAGGGGCAGCAAAGCATTTATACTAGTCACAAATTCTGCTCTTTGGTTGCTTGCATGATGGGCAGACCATGTTACATTTGGTGAACCATCTACATCAGTGGTATTATGGACCTTTTCCAACCATTCATTTTCAAGCTTGACCTCCTCTTGGAAAAGACTGGGATCTGGAAGTGAAAAGTCATCACGGATGCTTGGTTCTGGATTCTTCTTACGGAAGAAGGCTGGTGGAATATTTGTATATGACTCTGGAAGATCCGGGACCTTCTTCGTCCGACCTTCTGCAACATTGGCCAAGATGCGTGCTTCTCCTACATTATCTGAACTTGGGTGCTGGAACATTGAAATACTTGTACCATGGAAAGATGTGCTTGATGTTGTTGCTGTTGGGTTGTGATCTATGTTATCTACAGCAGATGTTGTGAACAGCCCTTTCCTCAAATTTGGTGGACACACGACATCATCTTCCACATATTGCTTTACAACAGTCTCACCCAACTGTCCTGATATTTCCAAAACTCTGTCATAAGATATGCTTATTCCATTCTCATGCAGCTTGTCGATCAGTTGTCTCTTTCTTGTCTTTGCAAAAACTTTCATTCCAACATAAACAGCAAATGGTGTTTCACGGTCTTTGGCATATCTTTGAGATTTCGAACCTTCCCTGTACTTTGAGTAACAGTTGAACTGCAGTAGTTGAGCAGTGGCCACATCTGACTGCACAATACCATGATTCAGATGGGACCTTATGTCCACCCCATGCTCAATACTGCAAACAAACTGCAGAAGTGCCTGGGGAACAGCTTCCTCTCCAAACCCTTCTTGAAATGCCTGGCTGAATTTTGTCTTGTGAGCCAGCATCTCTTTCCGGATGATATCAGCAGCTTTAGCCAGATGAATGGCTTCACTGTACTTGCTAGCATCAGATAGAATGGTGCTTACATTTTTTCTGAATGCAAGAAGGACATCTCGCCCTTTCTTATGTGCTTCAAGCTCAGGGATCCTAGAGAGTAACTGCTCTTTTAATCTGGTAGAATTGACCTCTGGGGATTCCACACCTAGTTGTTGCAGCCGACGCTTGTAAAGTGAGGCTAGATCAGCAAGTCGAAATATCACTGGTGTTGTTTCTGTACCGGTAACTATGCTATCCATGATGTAGATCACAAACTCTGAAAATGCTAGGGGGTAAACGTCTTTCCCTTGACTGCTGTCATTCTCCTCTTGCTTCATGACATTAAGATGTGCTCGCTCTGAGTTGTATAACTGTGCCAAGCATCGAGGGTGATACTTCAGCTCTTAGGCAACAACATCACCAGCACTTAACTTTGCTAGGAGCTTTCCATTGTTTGGGGTCCGGGCACACTGATTAAGCCTTTCATTCAGTTGCATGGTCATTGCCTGTCTTAAATTTGATATTTCATCCTCTTCTTCACATAAGAAGCACTGTACCTCTGGAGGGTCTGAGGTCCTTTGTCTCTTCTCACGGTTCTCTTCTGTGCCTGATGTACTGGGGATTATTTTCCTTTTCTGTCCTCTTGACAGCTTTGTGTTATTGAACAATAGTCGGCAGCTTTGGTGATATTTTGCTTTATTTCGTATCAGTGTGGCTTCTATGCCTTCTCCTTCATCTAACCGTGCTGGATTAAAGGGTATTGGCATATCATTAAGGGCATAAAACAAAGGCACATTTTTTGCAATTTTCGCATATCCAGCATAGTCCTGTTTCCTCTGGAATGAGCTAAGAGGTGAAATTAGAGTTTCATCTCTTTTGTCAACCTGACAAAGGCAACATTTACTCCAGTCAGTTTGCTGTCTAGTTTTGGCATCCATCGTAAGAGTCGTTCAAGTGGTGTAGGCCGAGGGTTTATCCTTTTACCACCTTACCACCTTTGCTCACTTTGATGTATGGGATACAGTTAGGTTCATGGTGCTGCCCTACACCTAACCCGATCGTTCATCCAATATCATTTAAATCCTGGATAACAATAAAGCCCCTGTCATCCTTGGCTCGGCTCTCCCGCGCTGGCACATCCTGTCAATCCAGGTGCGGCTATCCAACCTTAGGGGCTAGCTAGATAGCATTTGGGATACTAAACTGGAGTTTAGCTGATATTGAACCCCATGCTGAGTTCCACAGCAGTGTCTGTCACCAGTGTGCCCTGGTAGTGAGCGACATACACTCTCGTCATAATATTCTGCAAAATTCTCTTTCTGTGGAAAAAACTGTGGTACTTAATTTGATCCTCGTGAGATGTGCCGCCTTGGTCACAATTTCTCAATGGGTTGATTCAGGGGCTTGTATGGAGTGAGCAAGGTAACGGAATTAAGAACACCTGATTTCTTCAGGATGGCTAGCATGGTTTGTAAGCCTTTTTGGGGCATTTTATAGGCAAAAACAGGTTATCCACTTTGTCATCCTTGCATTAGCAGTCCTTTTTAGGCATAAAAGTTGGAAAAAATGAACGTTTATGGAAATTTGTGGTTTGCTGGCGGCCATCTTGAAAAAAATGGTCGCCATATTGGAATTTTTGATGGCCAGCACTTTTTTCTGAAAAAGTAACTTACAGAGACTATTGATGCCAAATTTCATGCTTGTATCCCCAAATGAACGATTCTGGCAAAAAATCACATTAAGCTGCTCCACTATGATAAGGGCTGGTTGTTTAGCTGTTTGAATTGCTGCTCCTTCGGCTGGTGAATTTGGTCGATGTGACTGGTAGCATCAGTCGTCCCTTCGGGAGTCTCCCCAGCCAAGCTGCTTGACTCGGCTAAAACGAGCTGTATTCATTTGGCCAGTGTGATGTTAGTGGTGTCGTTTCCAATAAGACAAACAAATGACTAATTAATTCCAGAACAAAATTTATGCAATCAAAAGTAGCTTGGGAGTTTATTGATTCCATTTAAATTAATTTGTTTTATTGGCGTTTTGTTGATATATTTGAATTCCGATGTGCGTAGCGAAGTCGATGAAAAGAGAAAGGGAAGGTGAATGTATTCACTGAACCCGGATATTGTTCATACATTAGCTCGCGTTAGCTAATCGCGTCCTTTGTTTAAGGTAAGGGAAAGGCGAAGAGAACAGCGGGGGCGAAGAAAGAAAGAAAAATGGAGGCAGTGATTTTGAAACTGCAGCAATTTCGCCACCTTCAGTAATGTTTTCTTATAGTTAAGTAACTTATATTGTGGAGGAATCTTGAGCAGACATTTGAAATAACAAGAAAGTTAAAAAAAAATGTGGTTCTTTTTTTATTTTACATAGTTTTTAATGCTTTTTTAAAATTAATTTTTCACAAGCAGCTTACAAAAACATACTTATTTTTCGTTCTTTTTTGGGGGGAGATATTCAATTGTAGAACTTGTGTAGTTTAAAAGGTGCTTCTGCAGTTTAATCAACTGTTTTTCGGTAAGTAACACACTGACATTTATTATATTTATATCTTTCATTTTCAGTAAAAAAGAATTAATAAAAGTGCAGGGGATTGGTCGATATTAACCAATGCCTGGTATCACAGCCGATGCGTGAGCATAGGTAAATATCTCCCAACCCGAAATAACCCCCCGCCCCCCCCCCAAAAAAAATAAAAGGTGTCAGTAATATGAAAACCAATTTCAATATTTGATATAGAAATTTATTAAAGGGAGCATCACTTTTTTATGTGTGCATTTGTACTTTGTCACAGCACAATGGTAAAGTTTGTTTTTGATTTAAGAATTAAATGAGAAAGTTTTCTGGATGGAATGTAGGAAATTATTCAGTCATCATACAAGCCCTATTTTGTCTTCTAACATCGTAGGAAAGGTGACAAGGAGTTATCTAGAATAGGTTGTTCAATATCTCTAAGATGGAAGTTCTGCTTTATAGGCCTGGTCAATTTAAGGGGAGGTTGCTAGCAGAGAGATGAGGCTGAGGAAACCATCAAAGAGTTTAGAGAAATGTATTAAGTAGGTTGGACTATTTTGATCATTTCTAAGATTGATTAGATACCTCTTGTTGGGCTGATTGACATAGAAGTTAGAGAGGTATCTTAAGTATGTCTGGCTAATGTAAATGTCACTGGAGGGTATACTAACAGCATCTCATCAAGTTTTATCAACAGGAATACGTCTCCAGATGCTAGAATCGCAACTGGACAAGTCTGGTCAGGAAGACATCAACAGAAGCTAATTCAGCAGCTGGGTAACTCTAATCAAGATGTTACCAGAGGATAGGAAGGCAACTGGGCATATCTGGTTAGAAAGACATAAGCAGAGGCTGAATTAGCAGCTTGTAAGGTTTAGCCAAAAGGCAAAGGTTGGATTTGTAGGAGGATGTCAGAGAAAGCTGGAACAGAAAGAGGTTCTAGGATGTTTGGAATGCGAGTAGTTGTTACTAAAAGATTGCCCTGAATGCGATAAACCTGCCCGAAGATAAGTTTATCGCATAAGGTGGATGGCTGCTCCTACTTCTAGACTAAATAACTATAGAAAGCAACTCATAGCAAGACATAACACTCTATTGAATCGACAGGTAAAACTTTTTTGGCAAAAAATCTTTTATAGGACATAGCAATTGACAACTATGGTAAAACTAGATATCCGTATTCAAATAAATTAATTAGAAATTTCGATTCATAAAAACAACAGCTTATAAATATTTTTTTAAACAAGATCTGGTTAAAAAAATAAAACGAAAAACTGTTCATCAATATTAAATAAAAAAGCCAGTTCATTAACATATTTCTATTAGAAAAGTTATCATTTTGTTATAAAAGTTCAAATAAAGAATCTTTGAATAAAACTTCTATTTTTATATTTGCCTAAAAAAGATATATTTTATACACTTTTGATCATCCATAACTAAACATTTTTCTGACGTTACTTCCGCCAAATGGCTTTGTAAACACAGGGATGCGGAAGGAAAATGACACCTATTTCTCCCCATTTGTTAATGTATTTCTCTCCATTTATTTATTTCTCTGCATTTATTTATTTATTTATTTTCCTCCATTTAATTCTATATTTCTCGCCATTTAATTATATATTTCTCTCTATTTATTTATATATTTCTCTCCATTTAATTATATATTTCTCTCCATTTATTTATATATTTCTCTCCATTTATTTATATATTTCTCTCCATTTAATTGTATATTTCTCTCCATTTATTTATTTTCCCCCATTTAATTATTTATTTTTCTCCATCTATTTATATATTTCTCTCCATCTATTTATATATTTCTCTCCATTAAATTGTGTATTTCCCTCTAATTATTTATATATTTATCCCCATTTATTTATTTTCCTCCATTTATTTATATATTTCGCTCCATTTATTTATTTTCCTGCTTTTATTTATGTATTTCTCTCCATTTATTTATATATTTCTCTCAATTTATTTATATATTTCTCTCCATTTAATTATATATTTCTCTCCATTTAATTATATATTTCTCTCCATTTAATTATATATTTCTCTCAATTTACTTATATATTTCTCTCTATTTAATTATATATTTCTCTCTATTTAATTATATATTTCTCTCCATTTAATTATATATTTCTCTCTATTTAATTATATATTTCTCTCCATTTAATTATATATTTCTCTCTATTTAATTATATATTTCTCTCTATTTAATTATATATTTCTCTCAATTTAATTATATATTTCTCTCCATTTAATTATATATTTCTCTCCATTTATTTATATATTTCGCTTCATTTATTTATATATTTCTCTCCATTTAATTATATATTTCTCTCCATTTAATTATATATTTCTCTCCATTTAATTATATATTTCTCTCGATTTATTTATATATTTCTCTCTATTTAATTATATATTTCTCTCTATTTAATTATATATTTCTCTCTATTTAATTATATATTTCTCTCCATTTAATTATATATTTCTCTCTATTTAATTATATATTTCTCTCCATTTAATTATATATTCCTCTCCATTTAATTATACATTTCTCTCCATTTACTTATATATTTCTCTCAATTTACTTATATATTTCTCTCCATTTAATTATATATTGCTCTCCATTTAATTATATATTTCTCTCTATTTAATTATATATTTCTCTCTATTTATTTATATATTTCTCTCCATTTAATTATATATTTCTCTCCATTTAATTATATATTTCTCTCCATTTAATAATATATTTCTCTCCATTTAATTATATATTTCTCTCTATTTAATTATATATTTCTCTCTATTTAATTATATATTTCTCTCTATTTAATTATATATTTCTCTCCATTTAATTATATATTTCTCTCTATTTAATTATATATTTCTCTCTATTTAATTATATATTTCTCTCTATTTAATTGTATATTTCTCTCCATTTAATTATATATTTCTCTCTATTTAATTATATATTTCTCTCTATTTAATTATATATTTCTTTCTATTTAATTATATATTTCTTTCTATTTAATTATATATTTCTCTCTTTTTAATTATATATTTCTCTCTATTTAATTATATATTTCTCTCCATTTATTTATATATTTCTCTCAATTTTATTATATATTTCTCTCCATTTAATTATATATTTCTCTCCATTTAATTATATATTTCTCTCAATGTACTTATATATTTCCCTCAATGTACTTATATATTTCTCTCTATTTAATTATATATTTCTCTCCATTTATTTAGATATTTCTCTCTATTTAATTATATATTTCTCTCCATTTAATTATATATTTCTCTCTATTTAATTATATATTTCTCTCCATTTAATTATATATTTCTCTCCATTTAATTATATATTTCTCTCTATTTAATTATATATTTCTCTCCATTTAATTATATATTTCTCTCCATTTAATTATATATTTCTCTCCATTTAATTATATATTTCTCTCCATTTAAAAATATATTTCTCTCCATTTAATTATATATTTCTCTCAATGTACTTATATATTTCTCTCTATTTAATTATATATTTCTCTCCATTTATTTAGATATTTCTCTCTATTTAATTATATATTTCTCTCCATTTAATTATATATTTCTCTCTATTTAATTATATATTTCTCTCTATTTAATTATATATTTCTCTCCATTTAATTATATATTTCTCTCTATTTAATTATATATTTCTCTCCATTTAATTATATATTTCTCTCCATTTAATTATATATTTCTCTCAATGTACTTATATATTTCTCTCTATTTAATTATATATTTCTCTCCATTTATTTAGATATTTCTCTCTATTTAATTATATATTTCTCTCCATTTAATTATATATTTCTCTCCATTTAATTATATATTTCTCTCTATTTAATTATATATTTCTCTCCATTTAATTATATATTTCTCTCCATTTAATTATATATTTCTCTCCATTTAATTATATATTTCTCTCCATTTAATTATATATTTCTCTCCATTTAATTATATATTTCTCTCCATTTAATTATATATTTCTCTCTATTTAATTATATATTTCTCTCTATTTGATTATATATTTCTCTCCGTTAATTTATATATTTCTCTCAATTTACTAATATATTTCTCTCTATTTAATTATATATTTCTCTCCATTTAATTATATATTTCTCTCCATGTAAGTATATATTTCTCTCCATTTAATTATATATTTCTCTCCATTTACTTATATATTTCTCTCTATTTAATTATATATTTCTCTCTATTTAATTATATATTTCTCTCCATTTAATTATATATTTCTCTCAATTTAATTATATATTTCTCTCCATTTACTTATATATTTCTCTCTATTTAATTATATATTTCTCTCAATGTACTTACATATTTCTCTCTATTTAATTATATATTTCTCTCCATTTAATTATATATTTCTCTCCATTTAATTATATATTTCTCTCCATTTAATTATATATTTCTCTCCATTTACTTATATATTTCTCTCTATTTAATTATATATTTCTCTCTATTTAATTATATATTTCTCTCCATTTATTTATATATTTCTCTCCATTTAATTATATATTTCTCTCCATTTAATTATATATTTCTCTCCATTTAATTATATATTTCTCTCCATGTAAGTATATATTTCTCTCCATTTAATTATATATTTCTCTCCATTTAATTATATATTTCTCTCCATTTAATTATATATTTCTCGCCATTTGATTATATATTTCTCTTCATTTAATTATATATTTCTCTCCATTTAATTATATATTTCTCTCCATTTAATTATATATTTCTCTCAATTTACTTATATATTTCTCTCCATTTAATTATATATTTCTCTCTATTTAATTATATATTTCTCTCTATTTAATTATATATTTCTCTCTATTTAATTATATATTTCTCTCCATTTAATTATATATTTCTCTCCATTTAATAATATATTTCTCTCCATTTATTTATATATTTCTCTCCATTTAATTATATATTTCTCTCAATTTACTAATATTTTTCTCTCTATTTAATTATATATTTCTCTCAATTTACTTATATATTTCTCTCCATTTAATTATATATTTCTCTCCATTTAATTATATATTTCTCTCCATGTAAGTATATATTTCTCTCCATTTAATTATATATTTCTCTCCATTTAATTATATATTTCTCTCCATTTAATAATATATTTCTTTCCATTTAATTATATATTTCTCTCCATTTAATTATATATTTCTCTCAATTTACTTATATATTTCTCTCTATTTAATTATATATTTCTCTCCATTTAATTATATATTTCTCTCCATTTAATAATATATTTCTTTCCATTTAATTATATATTTCTCTCCATTTAATTATATATTTCTCTCAATTTACTTATATATTTCTCTCCATTTAATAATATATTTCTCTCCATTTAATAATATATTTCTCTCCATTTAATTATATATTTCTCTCCATTTAATTATATATTTCTCTCAATTTAATTATATATTGGTCTCAATTTACTTATATATTTCTCTCTATTTAATTATATATTGCTCTCCATTTAATTATATATTTCTCTCTATTTAATTATATATTTCTCTCCATTTAATTATATATTTCTCTCAATTTACTTATATATTTCTCTCCATTTAATTATATATTTCTCTCCATTTAATTATATATTTCTCTCCATTTAATTATATATTTCTCTCCATTTAATTATATATTTCTCTCCATTTAATTATATATTTCTCTCCATTTAATTATATATTTCTCTCTATTTAATTATATATTTCTCTCCATTTAATTATATATTTCTCTCCATTTAATTATATATTTCTCTCCATTTAATTATATATTTCTCTCCATTTACTTATATATTTCTCTCTATTTAATTATATATTTCTCTCTATTTAATTATATATTTCTCTCCATTTATTTATATATTTCTCTCAATTTAATTATATATTTCTCTCCATTTAATTATATATTTCTCTCCATTTAATTATATATTTCTCTCCATGTAAGTATATATTTCTCTCCATTTAATTATATATTTCTCTCCATTTAATTATATATTTCTCTCCATTTAATTATATATTTCTCGCCATTTGATTATATATTTCTCTTCATTTAATTATATATTTCTCTCCATTTAATTATATATTTCTCTCCATTTAATTATATATTTCTCTCAATTTACTTATATATTTCTCTCCATTTAATTATATATTTCTCTCTATTTAATTATATATTTCTCTTTATTTAATTATATATTTCTCTCCATTTATTTATATATTTCTCTCCATTTAATTATATATTTCTCTCAATTTACTAATATTTTTCTCTCTATTTAATTATATATTTCTCTCAATTTACTTATATATTTCTCTCCATTTAATTATATATTTCTCTCCATTTAATTATATATTTCTCTCCATGTAAGTATATATTTCTCTCCATTTAATTATATATTTCTCTCCATTTAATTATATATTTCTCTCCATTTAATAATATATTTCTTTCCATTTAATTATATATTTCTCTCCATTTAATTATATATTTCTCTGAATTTACTTATATATTTCTCTCTATTTAATTATATATTTCTCTCCATTTAATTATATATTTCTCTCCATTTAATAATATATTTCTTTCCATTTAATTATATATTTCTCTCCATTTAATTATATATTTCTCTCAATTTACTTATATATTTCTCTCCATTTAATAATATATTTCTCTCCATTTAATAATATATTTCTCTCCATTTAATTATATATTTCTCTCCATTTAATTATATATTTCTCTCAATTTAATTATATATTGGTCTTAATTTACTTATATATTTCTCTCTATTTAATTATATATTGCTCTCCATTTAATTATATATTTCTCTCTATTTAATTATATATTTCTCTCCATTTAATTATATATTTCTCTCAATTTACTTATATATTTCTCTCCATTTAATTATATATTTCTCTCCATTTAATTATATATTTCTCTCCATTTAATTATATATTTCTCTCCATTTAATTATATATTTCTCTCCATTTAATTATATATTTCTCTCCGTTTAATTATATATTTCTCTCTATTTAATTATATATTTCTCTCCATTTAATTATATATTTCTCTCCATTTAATAATATATTTCTCTCCATTTAATTATATATTTCTCTCCATTTAATTATATATTTCTCTCTATTTGATTATATATTTCTCTCCGTTAATTTATATATTTCTCTCCATTTAATTATATATTTCTCTCCATTTAATTATATATTTCCCTCCATTTACTTATATATTTCTCTCTATTTAATTATATATTTCTCTCTATTTAATTATATATTTCTCTCTATTTATTTATATATTTCTCTCAATTTGATTATATATTTCTCTCCATTTAATTATATATTTCTCTCCATTTAATTATATATTTCTCTCCATTTAATTATATATTTCTCTCAATTTACTTATATATTTCTCTCCATTTAATTATATATTTCTCTCTATTTAATTATATATTTCTCTCCATTTATTTATATATTTCTCTCAATTTAATTATATATTTCTCTCCATTTAATTATATATTTCTCTCCATTTAATTATATATTTCTCTCAATGTACTTACATATTTCTCTCTATTTAATTATATATTTCTCTCCATTTAATTATGTTTCTCTCCATGTAAGTATATATTTCTCTCCATTTAATTATATATTTCTCTCCATTTAATTATATATTTCTCTCCATTTAATTATATATTTCTCGCCATTTAATTATATATTTCTCTTCATTTAATTATATATTTCTCTCCATTTAATTATATATTTCTCTCCATTTAATTATATATTTCTCTCAATTTACTTATATATTTCTCTACATTTAATTATATATTTCTCTCCATTTAATTATATATTTCTCTCTATTTAATTATATATTTCTCTCTATTTAATTATATATTTCTCTCCATTTATTTATATATTTCTCTCCATTTAATTATATATTTCTCTCAATTTACTAATATTTTTCTCTCTATTTAATTATATATTTCTCTCAATTTACTTATATATTTCTCTCCATTTAATTATATATTTCTCTCCATTTAATTATATATTTCTCTCCATGTAAGTATATATTTCTCTCCATTTAATTATATATTTCTCTCCATTTAATTATATATTTCTCTCCATTTAATAATATATTTCTTTCCATTTAATTATATATTTCTCTCCATTTAATTATATATTTCTCTCAATTTACTTATATATTTCTCTCTATTTAATTATATATTTCTCTCCATTTAATTATATATTTCTCTCCATTTAATAATATATTTCTTTCCATTTAATTATATATTTCTCTCCATTTAATTATATATTTCTCTCAATTTACTTATATATTTCTCTCCATTTAATAATATATTTCTCTCCATTTAATAATATATTTCTCTCCATTTACTTATATATTTCTCTCCATTTAATTATATATTTCTCTCCATTTATATATATATATTGGTCTCAATTTACTTATATATTTCTCTCTATTTAATTATATATTGCTCTCCATTTAATTATATATTTCTCTCTATTTAATTATATATTTCTCTCCATTTAATTATATATTTCTCTCCATTTACTTATATATTTCTCTCTATTTAATTATATATTTCTCTCTATTTAATTATATATTTCTCTCCATTTAATTATATATTTCTCTCAATTTAATTATATATTTCTCTCCATTTACTTATATATTTCTCTCTATTTAATTATATATTTCTCTCAATGTACTTACATATTTCTCTCTATTTAATTATATATTTCTCTCCATTTAATTATATATTTCTCTCCATTTACTTATATATTTCTCTCCATTTACTTATATATTTCTCTCTATTTAATTATATATTTCTCTCTATTTAATTATATATTTCTCTCCATTTATTTATATATTTCTCTCAATTTAATTATATATTTCTCTCCATTTAATTATATATTTCTCTCCATTTCATTATATATTTCTGTCAATGTACTTACATATTTCTCTCTATTTAATTATATATTTCTCTCCATTTAATTATATATTTCTCTCCATGTAAGTATATATTTCTCTCCATTTAATTATATATTTCTCTCCATTTAATTATATATTTCTCGCCATTTAATTATATATTTCTCTTCATTTAATTATATATTTCTCTCCATTTAATTATATATTTCTCTCCATTTAATTATATATTTCTCTCAATTTACTTATATATTTCTCTCCATTTAAGTATATATTTCTCTCTATTTAATTATATATTTCTCTCCATTTATTTATATATTTCTCTCAATTTAATTATATATTTCTCTCCATTTAATTATATATTTCTCTCAATGTACTTACATATGTCTCTCTATTTAATTATATATTTCTCTCCATTTAATTATATATTTCTCTCCATGTAAGTATATATTTCTCTCCATTTAATTATATATTTCTCTCCATTTAATTATATATTTCTCTCCATTTAATTATATATTTTGTCGCCATTTAATTATATATTTCTCTTCATTTAATTATATATTTCTCTCCATTTAATTATATATTTCTCTCCATTTAATTATATATTTCTCTCAATTTACTTATATATTCTCTCCATTTAATTATATATTTCTCTCTATTTAATTATATATTTCTCTCTATTTAATTATATATTTCTCTCCATTTATTTATATATTTCTCTCCATTTAATTATATATTTCTCTCAATTTACTAATATTTTTCTCTCTATTTAATTATATATTTCTCTCAATTTACTTATATATTTCTCTCCATTTAATTATATATTTCTCTCCATTTAATTATATATTTCTCTCCATGTAAGTATATATTTCTCTCCATTTAATTATATATTTCTCTCCATTTAATTATATATTTCTCTCCATTTAATAATATATTTCTTTCCATTTAATTATATATTTCTCTCCATTTAATTATATATTTCTCTCAATTTACTTATATATTTCTCTCTATTTAATTATATATTTCTCTCCATTTAATTATATATTTCTCTCCATTTAATAATATATTTCTTTCCATTTAATTATATATTTCTCTCCATTTAATTATATATTTCTCTCAATTTACTTATATATTTCTCTCCATTTAATAATATATTTCTCTCCATTTAATAATATATTTCTCTCCATTTAATTATATATTTCTCTCCATTTAATTATATATTTCTCTCCATTTAATTATATATTGGTCTCAATTTACTTATATATTTCTCTCTATTTAATTATATATTGCTCTCCATTTAATTATATATTTCTCTCTATTTAATTATATATTTCTCTCCATTTAATTATATATTTCTCTCAAGTTACTTATATATTTCTCTCCATTTAATTATATATTTCTCTCCATTTAATTATATATTTCTCTCCATTTAATTATATATTTCTCTCCATTTAATTATATATTTCTCTCCATTTAATTATATATTTCTCTCAATTTACTTATATATTTCTCTCCATTTAATTATATATTTCTCTCTATTTAATTATATATTTCTCTCCAATTAATTTATATATTTCTCTCAATTTAATTATATATTTGTCTCCATTTAATTATATATTTCTCTCCATTTAATTATATATTTCTCTCAATGTACTTACATATTTCTCTCTATTTAATTATATATTTCTCTCCATTTAATTATATGTTTCTCTCCATGTAAGTATATATTTCTCTCCATTTAATTATATATTTCTCTCCATTTAATTATATATTTCTCTCCATTTAATTATATATTTCTCGCCATTTAATTATATATTTCTCTTCATTTAATTATATATTTCTCTCCATTTAATTATATATTTCTCTCCATTTAATTATATATTTCTCTCAATTTACTTATATATTTCTCTCCATTTAATTATATATTTCTCTCCATTTAATTATATATTTCTCTCCATTTATTTATATATTTCTCTCCATTTAATTATATATTTCTCTCTATTTAATTATATATTTCTCTCTATTTAATTATATATTTCTCTCCATTTAATTATATATTTCTCTCTATTTAATTATATATTTCTCTCCATTTATTTATATATTTCTCTCTATTTAATTATATATTTCTCTCCATTTATTTATATATTTCTCTCCATTTAATTATATATTTCTCTCCATTTAATTATATATTTCTCTCCATTTATTTATATATTTCTCTCCATTTAATAATATATTTCTCTCAATTTACTAATATTTTTCTCTCTATTTAATTATATATTTCTCTCAATTTACTTATATATTTCTCTCCATTTAATTATATATTTCTCTCCATTTAATTATATATTTCTCTCCATGTAAGTATATATTTCTCTCCATTTAATTATATATTTCTTTCCATTTAATTATATATTTCTCTCCATTTAATAATATATTTCTTTCCATTTAATTATATATTTCTCTCCATTTAATTATATATTTCTCTCAATTTACTTATATATTTCTCTCTATTTAATTATATATTTCTCTCCATTTAATTATATATTTCTCTCCATTTAATAATATATTTCTTTCCATTTAATTATATATTTCTCTCCATTTAATTATATATTTCTCTCAATTTACTTATATATTTCTCTCCATTTAATAATATATTTCTCTCCATTTAATAATATATTTCTCTCCATTTAATTATATATTTCTCTCCATTTAATTATATATTTCTCTCCATTTAATTATATATTGGTCTCAATTTACTTATATATTTCTCTCTATTTAATTATATATTGCTCTCCATTTAATTATATATTTCTCTCTATTAAATTATATATTTCTCTCCATTTAATTATATATTTCTCTCAATTTACTTATATATTTCTCTCCATTTAATTATATATTTCTCTCCATTTAATTATATATTTCTCTCCATTTAATTATATATTTCTCTCTATTTAATTATATATTTCTCTCCATTTAATTATATATTTCTCTCCATTTAATTATATATTTCTCTCCATTTAATTATATATTTCTCTCTATTTAATTATATATTTCTCTCCATTTAATTATATATTTCTCTCCATTTAATAATATATTTCTCTCCATTTAATTATATATTTCTCTCCATTTAATTATATATTTCTCTCTATTTGATTATATATTTCTCTCCGTTAATTTATATATTTCTCTCCATTTAATTATATATTGCTCTCCATTTAATTATATATTTCCCTCCATTTACTTATATATTTCTCTCTATTTAATTATATATTTCTCTCTATTTAATTATATATTTCTCTCCATTTATTTATATATTTCTCTCAATTTAATTATATATTTCTCTCCATTTAATTATATATTTCTCTCCATTTAATTATATATTTCTCTCCATTTAATTATATATTTCTCTCAATTTACTTATATATTTCTCTCCATTTAATTATATATTTCTCTCTATTTAATTATATATTTCTCTCTATTTATTTATATATTTCTCTCAATTTAATTATATATTTCTCTCCATTTAATTATATATTACTCTCCATTTAATTATATATTTCTCTCAATGTACTTACATATTTCTCTCTATTTAATTATATATTTCTCTCCATTTAATTATGTTTCTCTCCATGTAAGTATATATTTCTCTCCATTTAATTATATATTTCTCTCCATTTAATTATATATTTCTCTCCATTTAATTATATATTTCTCGCCATTTAATTATATATTTCTCTTCATTTAATTATATATTTCTCTCCATTTAATTATATATTTCTCTCAATTTACTTATATATTTCTCTCAATTTACTTATATATTTCTCTCCATTTAATTATATATTTCTCTCCATTTAATAATATATTTCTCTCCATTTACTTATATATTTCTCTCCATTTAATTATATATTTCTCTCCATTTAATTATATATTGGTCTCAATTTACTTATATATTTCTCTCTATTTAATTATATATTGCTCTCCATTTAATTATATATTTCTCTCTATTTAATTATATATTTCTCTCCATTTAATTATATATTTCTCTCAATTTACTTATATATTTCTCTCCATTTAATTATATATTTCTCTCCATTTAATTATATATTTCTCTCCATTTAATTATATATTTCTCTCCATTTAATTATATATTTCTCTCCATTTAATTATATATTTCTCTCCATTTAATTATATATTCTCTCTATTTAATTATATATTTCTCTCCATTTAATTATATATTTCTCTCCATTTAATAATATATTTCTCTCCATTTAATTATATATTTCTCTCCATTTAATTATATATTTCTCTCTATTTGATTATATATTTCTCTCCGTTAATTTATATATTTCTCTCCATTTAATTATATATTTCTCTCCATTTAATTATATATTTCCCTCCATTTACTTATATATTTCTCTCTATTTAATTATATATTTCTCTCTATTTAATTATATATTTCTCTCCATTTATTTATATATTTCTCTCAATTAAATTATATATTTCTCTCCATTTAATTATATATTTCTCTCCATTTAATTATATATTTCTCTCCATTTAATTATATATTTCTCTCCATTTAATTATATATTTCTCTCCATTTAATTATATATTTCTCTCCATTTACTTATATATTTCTCTCTTTTTAATTATATATTTCTCTCTATTTAATTATATATTTCTCTCCATGTATTTATATATTTCTCTCAATTTAATTATATATTTCTCTCCATTTAATTATATATTTCTCTCCATTTAATTATATATTTCTCTCCATTTAATTATATATTTCTCTCCATTTAATTATATATTTCTCTCCATTTAATTATATATTTCTCTCAATGTACTTATATATTTCTCTCTATTTAATTATATATTTCTCTCCATTTAATTATATATTTCTCTCCATGTAAGTATATATTTCTCTCCATTTAATTATATATTTCTCTCAATTTACTAATATATTTCTCTCTATTTAATTATATATTTCTCTCCATTTAATTATATATTTCTCTCCATGTAAGTATATATTTCTCTCCATTTAATTATATATTTCTCTCCATTAAATTATATATTTCTCTCCATTTAATAATATATTTCTCTCCATTTAATTATATATTTCTCTTCATTTAATTATATATTTCTCTCCATTTAATTATATATTTCTCTCAATTTACTTATATATTTCTCTCCATTTAATTATATATTTCTCTCCATTTAATTATATGTTTCTCTCCATTTAATTATATGTTTCTCTCCATTTAATTATATGTTTCTCTCCATTTAATTATATATTTCTCTCCATTTTTTTATTTCCCTCCATTTATTTATTTATTTATTTTCCTCCATTTATTTATATATTTCTCCCCGTTGATGTATATATTTCTCTCCATCTATTGATGTGTTTCTCTCAATGTTTTAGTGCATTTCTCTCCATCTATTTATATATTTCTGTCTATTAAATTATATATTTCTTTCTGTGTATTTATATATTTCTCTCCATTTATTTATTTTCCTCAGTTTATTAATATATTTCGCTGCATTTATTTCTATATTTATCTACATTTATTTATTTTCCTCCATTTATTTATATATTTCTCTCCATTTTATGATATACTTCTGTCCATTTAATCATTTAGTTCTCTCTATTTATTTAAATATTTCTCTTGATGTATTTATATTTTTCTCCCGATTTTTTTATGTTTCTCTCAATTTATTTACATATTTCTCTATCCATTTATTTATATTTTTGTCTCCATTTATGTATATATTCTTTCTATTTATATATTTTTCTCCATTTATTTATTTTACTTCATTTATTGAAATATTTCTCTCTATTTACTTATATATTTATCTGCATTTATTTATTTATTTTCCTCCATTTATTTATATATTCCTCTCCATTTATTTATTTTCCTACAGTTATGCATTTAATTATCAGCATTATCTGCATTTATATATATTTCGCTCCATTTATGTATATATTTCTCTCCATTAATGTATATATTTCTCTCCATTTATTTATATATTTCTCTCCATTTATTTATATATTTCTCTCCATTTCTTTATATATTTCTCTCCATTTCTTTATATATTACTCTCCATTAATTTATATATTTCTCTCAGTTAATTTTTATATTTCTCTCCATTAATTTATATATTTCTCTCCATTTCTTTATATATTTCTCTCCATTAATTTATATATTTCTTTCCATTTTTTTATATATTTCTCTCCATTTATTTATATATTTCTCTCCATTTCTTTATATATTTCTCTCCATTAATTTATATATTTCTCTCCGTTAATTTATATATTTCTCTCCGTTAATTTATATATTTCTCTCCATTTATTTATATATTTCTCTCCGTTAATTTATATATTTCTCTCCGTTAATTTATATATTTCTCTCCATTTCTTTATATATTTCTCTAAATTAATTTATATATTTCTCTCCATTTATTTATATATTTCTCTCCATTAATTTATATATTTCTCTCCATTAATTTATATATTTCTCTCCATTAATTTATATATTTCTCTCCGTTAATTTATATATTTCTCTCCATTAATTTATATATTTCTCTCCATTTATTTATATATTTCTCTCCATTTATTTATATATTTCTCTCCATTAATTTATATATTTCTCTCCGTTAATTTATATATTTCTCTCCATTTATTTATATATTTCTCTCCGTTAATTTATATATTTCTCTCCGTTAATTTATATATTTCTCTCCATTTCTTTATATATTTCTCTCCGTTAATTTATATATTTCTCTCCATTAATTTATATATTTCTCTCCATTTCTTTATATATTTCTCTCCGTTAATTTATATATTTCTCTCCGTTATTTTATATATTTCTCTCCATTTATTTATATATTTCTCTCCATTAATTTATATATTTCTCTCCATTAATTTATATATTTCTCTCCATTAATTTATATATTTCTCTCCATTTATTTATATATTTCTCTCCATTTCTTTATATATTTCTCTAAATTAATTTATATATTTCTCTCCATTTATTTATATATGTCTCTCCATTAATTTATATATTTCTCTCCATTTATTTATTTATTTATTTCTCTCCATTTATTTGTATATTTCTCTCCATTTCTTTATATATTTCTCTCTATTTATGAATATATTTCTCTCCATTTAATTATATATTTCCCTACTTATAATTATATATTTCCCTCTATTTAATGATATATTTCTCTTCATTTAATGATATCATTCTGTCCATTTATTTATATATTTCTCTCCATTTATTTATATTGTCACTATTTAATTATATATTACTCCATTTATTTATTTTCCCTCTATTTATTTATTTTTCTCCATTTAATTATGTATTTCTCTCCATTTATTTATATATTTCTCTCCATTTATTTATTTCCCTCGATTTTATTGTATATTTATCTCCATTTTTTATTTCGCTCCATGTATTTATTTATTTTCCTCTATTTATTTATGTATTTCTCCCACCTGTATTTATATATTTATCTCCATCTATTTATGTGTTTCTCTCCATTTATTAATATATTTCTCTCCGTCTATTTATATATTTCTCTCCATTAAATTATATATTTCTCTCTATTTATTTATATATTTCTCTCTATTTATTTATATATTACTCTCTATTTATTTATATATTTCTCTCCATTTAATTATATATTTCTCTCCATTTAATTATATATTTCTCTCTATTTAATTATATATTTCTCTCCATTTATGTATATATTTCTCTCCATTTCATTATATATTTCTCTCCATTTAGTTATATATTTCTCTCCATTTAATTATATATTTCTCTCCATTTAATTATATATTTCTCTCCATTTAATTATATATTTCTCTCCATTTAATTATATATTTCTCTCAATTTACTTATATATTTCTCTCTATTTAATAATATATTTCTCTCCATTTAATTATATATTTCGCTCCATTTAATTATATATTTCTCTCTATTTAATCATATATTTCTCTCCATTTAATTATATATTTCTCTCCATTTATGTATATATTTCTCTCCATTTAATTATATATTTCTCTCCATTTAATTATATATTTCTCTCAATTTACTTATATATTTCTCTCCATTTAATTATATGTTTCTCTTCATTTAATTATATATTTCTCTCTATTTAATTATATATTTCTCTCCATTTAATTATATATTTCTCTCCATTTAATTATATATTTCTCTTCATTTAATTATATATTTCTCTCCATTTAATTATATATTTCTCTCTATTTAATTATATATTTCTCTCCATTTAATTATATATTTCTCTCCATTTAATTATATATTTCTCTCCATTTAATTATATATTTCTCTCAATTTACTTATATATTTCTCTCCATTTAATTATATGTTTCTCTTCATTTAATTATATATTTCTCTCTATTTAATTATATATTTCTCTCCATTTAATTATATATTTCTCTCCATTGAATTATATGTTTCTCTTCATTTAATTATATATTTCTCTCCATTTAATTATATATTTCTCTCCATTTAATTATATATTTCTCTCCATTTAATTATATATTTCTCTCTATTTAATTATATATTTCTCTCCATTTATGTATATATTTCTCTCCATTTAATTATATATTTCTCTCCATTTAATTATATATTTCTCTTCATTTAATTATATATTTCTCTCTATTTAATTATATATTTCTCTCCATTTAATTATATATTTCTCTCCATTTAATTATATATTTCTCTCCATTTAATTATATGTTTCTCTCCATTTAATTATATATGTCTCTCCATTCATTTATTTCCCTCCATTTATTTATTTATTTATTTTCCTCCATTTATTTATATATTTCTCCCCGTTGATGTATATATTTCTCTCCATCTATTGATGTGTTTCTCTCAATGTTTTAGTGCATTTCTCTCCATCTATTTATATATTTCTGTCTATTAAATTATATATTTCTTTCTATGTATTTATATATTTCTCTCCATTTATTTATTTTCCTCAGTTTATTAATATATTTCGCTGCATTTATTTCTATATTTATCTACATTTATTTATTTTCCTCCATTTATTTATATATTTCTCTCCATTTTATGATATACTTCTGTCCATTTAATCATTTAGTTCTCTCTATTTATTTAAATATTTCTCTTGATGTATTTATATTTTTCTCCCGATTTTTTTGTTTCTCTCAATTTATTTACATATTTCTCTATCCATTTATTTATATTTTTGTCTCCATTTATGTATATATTCTCTCTATTTATATATTTTTCTCCATTTATTTATTTTCTTCATTTATTGAAATATTTCTCTCTATTTACTTATATATTTATCTGCATTTATTTATTTATTTTCCTCCATTTATTTATATATTCCTTTCCATTTATGTATTTTCCTACAGTTATGCATTTAATTATCAGCATTATCTGTATTTATATATATTTCGCTCCATTTATGTATATATTTCTCTCCATTAATGTATATATTTCTCTCCATTTCTTTATATATTTCTCTCCATTTATTTATATATTTCTCTCCATTTCTTTATATATTTCTCTCCATTTCTTTATATATTTCTCTAAATTAATTTATATATTTCTCTCCATTAATTTATATATTTCTCTCCGTTAATTTATATATTTCTCTCCATTAATTTATGTATTTCTCTCCATTAATTTATATATTTCTCTCCGTTAATTTATATATTTCTCTCCATTAATTTATATATTTCTCTCCATTAATTTATATATTTCTCTACGTTAATTTATATATTTCTCTACATTAATTTATATATTTCTTTCCATTTCTTTATATATTTCTCTCCATTAATTTATATATTTCTCTCCGTTAATTTATATATTTCTCTCCATTAATTTATATATTTCTCTCCATTAATTTATATATTTCTCTCCATTAATTTATATATTTCTCTCCATTAATTTATATATTTCTCTCCATTTATTTATATATTTCTCTCCATTTCTTTATATATTTCTCTCCATTTCTTTATATATTTCTCTCCATTAATTTATATATTTCTCTCCGTTAATTTATATATTTCTCTCCATTAATTTATATATTTCTTTCCATTTCTTTATATATTTCTCTCCATTAATTTATATATTTCTTTCCATTTATTTATATATTTTTCTCCATTTCTTTATATATTTCTCTCCATTTCTTTATACATTTCTCTAAATTAATTTATATATTTCTCTCCATTAATTTATATATTTCTCTCCGTTAATTTATATATTTCTCTACATTAATTTATATATTTCTCTCCATTAATTTATATATTTCTCTCCATTAAATTATATATTTCTCTACGTTAATTTATATATTTCTCTCCATTAATTTATATATTTCTTTCCATTTCTTTATATATTTCTCTCCATTAATTTATATGTTTCTCTCCGTTAATTTATATATTTCTCTCCATTAATTTATATATTTCTCTCCATTAATTTATATATTTCTCTCCATTAATTTATATATTTCTCTCCATTAATTTATATATTTCTCTCCATTTATTTATATATTTCTCTCCATTTCTTTATATATTTCTCTCCATTAATTTATATATTCTTTCCATTTCTTTATATATTTCTCTCCATTTCTTTATATATTTCTCTAAATTAATTTATATATTTCTCTCCATTTATTTCTATATTTCTCTCCATTAATTTATATATTTCTCTCCATTAATTTATATATTTCTCTCCATTAATTTATATATTTCTCTCCGTTAATTTATATATTTCTCTCCATTAATTTATATATTTCTCTCCATTTATTTATATATTTCTCTCCATTTATTTATATATTTCTCTCCATTTATTTATATATTTCTCTCCATTAATTTATATATTTCTCTCCGTTAATTTATATATTTCTCTCCATTTATTTATATATTTCTCTCCGTTAATTTATATATTTCTCTCCGTTAATTTATATAATTCTCTCCATTTCTTTATATATTTCTCTCCGTTAATTTATATATTTCTCTCCGTTAATTCATATATTTCTCTCCATTTCTTTATATATTTCTCTCCGTTAATTTATATATTACTCTCCGTTAATTTATATATTTCTCTCCATTTATTTATATATTTCTCTCCATTAATTTATATATTTCTCTCCATTTATTTATGTATTTCTCTCCATTAATTTATATATTTCTCTCCGTTAATTTATATATTTCTCTCCATTTATTTATATATTTCTCTCCGTTAATTTATATATTTCTCTCCATTAATTTATATATTTCTCTCCGTTAATTTATATATTTCTCTCCATTAATTTATATATTTCTCTCCATTAATTTATATATTTCTCTCCATTAATTTATATATTTCTCTCCATTTATTTATATATTTCTCTCCATTTCTTTATATATTTCTCTAAATTAATTTATATATTTCTCTCCATTTATTTATATATTTCTCTCCATTTATTTATTTATTTATTTCTCTCCATTTATTTGTATATTTCTCTCCATTTATTATATATGTGTCTCTATTTATGAATATATTTCTCTCCATTTAATTATATATTTCCCTACATATAATTATATATTTCCCTCTATTTAATGATATATTTCTCTTCATGTAATGATATCATTCTGTCCATTTATTTATATATTTCTCTCCATTTATTTATATTGTCACTATTTAATTATATATTACTCCATTTATTTTTTTTCCCTCTATTTATTTATTTTTCTCCATTTAATTATGTATTTCTCTCCATTTATTTATATATTTCTCTCCATTTATTTATTTCCCTCGATTTTATTATATATTTATCTCCATTTTTTATTTCGCTCCATGTATTTATTTATTTTCCTCTATTTATTTATGTATTTCTACCACCTGTATTTATATATTTATCTCCATCTATTTATGTGTTTCTCTCCATTTATTAATATATTTCTCTCCATCTATTTATATATTTCTGTCCATTAAATTATATATTTCTCTCTATTTATTTATATATTACTCTCAATTTATTTATATATTTCTCTCCGTTTATTTATTTTCCTCAGTTTATTAATATATTTTGCTGCATTTATTTCTATATTTATCTCCATTTATTTATTTTCCTCCATTTGATATATTTCTCTCGATTTAATTATATACTGCTCTCCATTTAAGCATTTCGTTCTCTCCATTTATTTAAATATCTCTTTCGATGTATTTATATTTTTCTCTCGATTTATTTATATTTTTGTCTCCATTTATTTATATATTCTCTCTACTTATTTTTATATTTTTCTCCATTTATTTATTTTCCTTCATTTACTTATATATTTATCCCCATTTATTTGTTTGTTTTCCTCCATTTGATTTCTATCCCTCTCCATTTATTTATTTTCCTATATTTATTCATTTACTTATATATCTGCATTATCTGCATTTAATTATATATTTCTCTCCATTTATTTATATTTTTCTCTCAATTTACTTATATAGTTATCTCCATTTAACTATATAGTGAGCTCTATTTATTTGTTTTTCTCTCCATTTATTAATTTGTTTTCCTCCATTTATTTATTTATTTATCTGCATTAAATTATATATTTCACTCCATTTAATTATATATTTCTCTCTATTTAATTATATATTTCTCTCTATTTAATTATATATTTCTCTCCATTTAATTATATATTTCTCTCCATTTATTGATATATTTCTCTACATTTATTGATATATTTCTTCCCATTTAATTGTATATTCATCTCCATTTAATTATATATTTTTCTCAATTTAATTATATATTTGTCTCCATTTATTTCATTATCTTTATCCATTTATGCGTTTATTTTCCTTCATTGAATTATGTATTTCTCTCAATTTACTTCTTTATGTTCCTCCATGTATTTATATATTTCTCTCCATCTTTTTATATATTTCTCTCCATCTATTTATGTATTTATCTCCATTTATTTATATATTTCTCTCCATCTATTTATGTATTTATCTCCATTTATTTATATATTTCTCTCCATCTATTTATGTATTTATCTCCATTTATGTATATATTTCTCTACATGTATTTACATATTTTTCTCCATATTATTTTATATTTCAATCCAGTTATTTATTGTCCTCATTTTATGTATACATTTCTCTCCATATATTTATATATTTCTCTCCGTTTATTTATATATTTCTCTCCATAAATTATATATTTCTCTCCATTTAATTATATATTTCTCTCCATAAATTATATATTTCTCCCCATTTTACTATATATTTCTCTCCATTTAATTATGTTTCTCTCCATGTATTTATATATTTCTTTCTATTTATTTTATATTTCTCTCCATTTATTTATTTCCTTCATTTATGTATATATTTCTCTCTGTTTATTCATATATTTCTCTCCATGAATTATATATTTCTATCCATTTAATTATATATTTCTCCCCATTTAACTATATATTTCTCTCCATTTAATTATGTTTCTCTCCATGTATTTATATATTTCTCTCTGTTTATTTCTATATTTCTCTCCATTTATTTATTTCCTTCATATATTCATATATTTCTCTCCATTTGCTTATATATTTATCACCATTTAACTATATATTTATCTCCATTTATTTATTTATTTCTCTTCATTTATTTATATATTTCTCTCCATTTATTTATATTATTGTCTCTAGTAATTTATATATTTCTCTCCATCTTTTTATATATTTCTCTCTATGTATTTAATATTTCACTACATTTAGTTATATATTTGTCTCCATTTATTTATATATTTCTCTACATTTATTCATATATTTCTCTCCATTTACGTATATATTTCTGCCCATTTAATTATATATTCATCTCCAGTTTATTATATATTTCTCTGAATGTAATTATATATTTCTCTCCATTTAATTATATATTTCTCTCCATTTAAGTATTTAGTTCTCTCCAGTTTTTTATATATTTCTCTGCATGTATTTATATATTTCTCTGCATTTATTTATATATTTCTCTCCATTTAATTATATATTTCTCTCAATTTATTTATTTTCCTCAATTTATTTATATATTTCTCTCCATTTATTTTTGTCTCCATTTATGTCTATATTTCTCTCCATTTTCTTATATATTTATCTCCATTTAACTATATAATTATCTCCATTTATTTATTTAATTCTCTCCATTTAATTATATATTTCTCTCCATTTATTCATATATTTCTCTCCATTTATTTATTTTCCTTGATGTATTTATATATTTCTCTCCATTTTCTTATATGTTTATATCCATTTAACTATATATTTATCTTCATTTATTTATTTATGTGTCTTTATTTATTCGTATATTTCTCCCCAGTTTATTATATATTCATCTCCATTTAGTTATATATTTCTCTCCATTTAGTTATATATTTCTCTCCATTTATTTATTTATTTCTCTCCATTTATGTATATATTTCTCTCCATTTATGTATATATTTCTCTCCATTTATTTATATATTTCTCTCCATTCAATTATATATTTCTCTCCATATATTATATATGTCCCTTCATATAGTTATATATATTCATATATTTATATATTTGTCTCTATTTGTTTATACATTTATCTACATTATTATCTCCATTTATTTATTTTCCTTCAGTTATTTATATAGTGTGCTCCATTTATTTATATATTTATCCCCATTGATTGATTTCTCTCTATTTATTTATTTATTTATTTTCCTCCATTTGTTCATATATTTCTCTCCATTTATTTATATATTTCTCTCCATTTATTTATATATTTCTCTCCATTTATTTATATATTTCTCTCAATTTATTTATATATTTCTCTCAATTTATTTATATATTTCTCTCAATTTATTTATATTTCTCTCCATTTATTTATATATTTCTCTCCATTTACTTATTTATTCCTCTCCATTTACTTATTTATTCCTCTCCAATTATTTATTTATTTCTCTCAATTTATTTATATATTTCTCTCAATTTATTCATATATTTCTCTCCATTTAGTTATATATTTTTCTCCATTTAGTCATTTTCCTCCATTTATTTATATATTTCTCTCCATTTGTTTATTTGGTCGCTTATTTATATATTTATCTCCCTTTATTTATGTATTTCTCTCCATTTACTTATTTATTTTCCTCCATTTACTTATATATTTATCCCCATTTAACTATATATTTAACTCCATTTTTTTTATTACTTTCTCCCAATTTTTATATATATTTCACTCCATTTATTTATATATGTCTGTCCAGTTATATATATTTCTCTCCATTTAATTATATATTTCTCTCCATATATTATGCATTTCTCTCCATTTATTTATATATTTCTCTCTATTTGTTTATACATTTCCCTCCGTTCTCTGGCAATACTTTCAATGTAATTGTTCCAACTCATGTTTCCTGTGAACTTTAGGCCAAGCAGTTTGAAAGATGTACTCTCAGATAAAGAGTCACTGGCCATTGCTATTGGTGGCAGAAAAGGTTTCTTGTAGGAAGGAAACCAGTTTAGTCTTGGCAGCATTGAATGTGACCATCCATTTTTATCCACATTCCACTACAGATTGGAGGTCATCCTCTAGTGTTTTTGCCATTTCTGTAGATATGTGTTCATTTGTTTTCCTGTCATGCCTGTTATAGAGTGTGGTGTCATCAGCATATATACCCATCTCAGAGGCAATTTTGTCGGGGAGGCTATTCATTAATGAATATTACGAACAATAGAGGTCCAAGGATAGACCCCTGAGACACTCCTGCATTCATATCACACTGTTTAGATGTACGACCGTCGAGGACAACCTGGATTTTTCTCTTATCTAAGAAGGATTTAATTATGTTAAGTAGTCTACCAGTGATACCATATGATCTAATTTTCCTGAGAAGACCCTCATGCCACACCCTGTCAAAAGCCTTAGATATATCTAGAGCTACCGCTCTGCCCTCCCCTGCTGTGTCCAGTTACTGGTATATACATTCAGAGATTACAGTGAGGATGTCTGCTGTGGAACGGACTTGTCTAAATCCATATTGTTTGTCAGTCAGAAGTTTAGTATCTGTAAGGTGACAGACTAGAGCATGGTTAATTGTGGTCTCTAATATTTTGGCAAAAAGTGGGAGGAGGTTAATGGGCGATAATTTGATAGGTCAGTTCTTTCGCCAGAATTCTTGAATAGTGGTACCACAGAAGCAGTTTTCCAACAGCCCGGAAGCAAGATTCATTAAGGCATTTGTTATAGAGTTTGGAGAGAACTGGAGTTACTTCGGTTGAGCACTTTTTTAATAGCACAGCTGGGATAAGATCTGGTCCACATGCTTTTGAAGTATCAAGGTTTTTTATGATAGCATGCACCTGAGCAGGGGTGATTTTTAGATCGTCTAGCGTGGTGTCTGTCTTCAAAGGAAAGTCAGGCAGGAGGTGGTTGGAAGAATCCAGTGTGGAGTTTGAGGCAAACCGACTGGCAAGCATATTAGCCTTGTTGGTTGCTGAGCAACCAATCTCTTGATTGTTGGTTGGTGGGGGAATTGTTGATTGCCCATTATTTACTACACTGTTGTAGATTTTCCAGAAGTCACGAGTTCCTAATTTTTGTGCTTCGGTGCATTTTTTTGTGGTTTCAGTAAATTCTCTCTTAGCTGTCGCTATTTCTTTCTTAACGTTACTTCTAGCTTCTATATACTTCTGTCTGTTTGAACTGGACTTATGTTGGTTAAATCTACGGTATGCATGCTGCCTTTAAGCAATAGCAGTTGCGCAAGTAGAAGTAAACTATTGGGGAGAGTGGGGCTTGCTATAAAATTTCCGCATGGGAACGTGTGCTTCAATTGCTGTTTTGAACCATTCAGTGGTCTCATATGCGCACTGTTCAGCAGGAAGAGAAAAAATATTTCCCCATGGGGCATCTCTGATAAGATTTCTGATGGCTTTCCATCAGCCTTTTTATAATATCTCGTTGTTTTGAGCACTGGCTCTTCAGTTTTGAATCTAGAGTTTAGGGCGATTTTGACCATTATCACTGCATGATCAGCGTTCCCAAGTGGGCTGTCAGCATTTGTTATACAATCATCGGGAACTGTGGTCAGAAACAGATCTAGAAGTGATGCGTGTTGTTCTTGATGGTCAGGGAAACGGGTTGGAAACGTAACCATTTGTGATAGGGAGTGATATATAGCGAAGCTATGTGTTGTGTTGCCTGCTGCATCTGTGTAAGTAGAGAATCCCAGCCAGTTTTTGTGGTGGACATTAAAGTCACCAAATACATTTATTTGTGCACTAGTGTCAAGGGAGAGTGCTGTGTCTATGTTGTCAGAGATTTTGTTTATTATGGTGCAGTCCTGGGTTGAGAGAGAGTGGTAGAGAAAATAAAAGTAGCTAATGTTATGTTGTATAATATAGTCTAAAGCACATAAAGGCTTGATCGTCCGATTCTAGGTTTGTTTCTCTAGTCAAGGTAGGGTGTTACGAATGTAGACTCCAAGTCCATGCATATGTCTGTCAGTCCTTACGGCAGAGTCGGATGTTCGTGAATGCAAGCCTCAAGGGAGGAGGCAAGTTGGATTTGTTTGTCCCTAAGCCTGGTTTAAGCTTATTTTACTGTCATCATGTTTTTAAAGAGTTTCAGTTAGGTGAGGGGGAGCTGAACAAGAGGTTATGCAGGGTATCAGACATGCAACACAAGTAGACCATCAGCTGACCTTTCTACAACTAGGACTGTGGCCTCAGGAAAGCCCATCGGGGATGAGTGCAGGGTCCCTTTCCATGCGCGACATGGCACTACAAACATCCCGATATTATACAACTGTTGATGGAGCAGCCACTCTAAGCACTACCAAAGAGTTAGGGCACCTATACTACCAGTTGGAAACAGCAGCCAGGAACTGTCAATCCGGTACCCTCAACCAATCAGAAGGCCAACCCAATCTAATTGCACAGCCATGTGTGGTACTCAAGCACTCTCAAGAGCCCAGTTTTGAGGGGTGGGATGTGTCGGGAGTGGGGGAAACGGCGTTCATTGCCCTAGTCAAGAAACAAGATCTACCACTGAGTGTTTTGTTGAATCACTTTGATTGTAACACTAAAGAGAGGCCACATCAGACCGGTAGGGTTGATGTGACGTTTCTTTTGGTTGAAAGTAATTTTTTGTTCCCGGACGATAATCGGGTTGAAGGAATAAAAATTATTATTAATTTTTATTTGTGAATAAATTCTGAGCTAAGTCTGTTGTTGAAATAGTGGCGACAAGAGTGCCTTTGTAGCGAAAAGTTGAATCACATTCTAGACATCAAAAGCGAAAAAGAATGCATAAAATATGTTAGCCAAAATACACAGGCGTTTGATCTCCAATGGCCGAAATCATAGTGTACAGTAGCCGGAGGGGTGGGGATTTCACACCCGCAATTGGCAAAACTGAGCCAAAGTTGACCTGTGAATTTGACAAGTTGAAAAGTCGGGCTGTTTTTGATCTAAGAGAAACACACGCAGTGACTCGGCATTATGTTTAGAACAAAGAAGAGGAAAAAAAATGAATTGTCCGAAATTTCAAAACAATAAGATAACGTATCGAGAATTGTCATTTGGTGAATCAGGTCGAACGAAAAAAGGGAATTTATGAATATTTTTGCTCGGATGGGAAAATGTGTTGCCGATAAGTTCAAAGCGACAAATGCATTCTTGGTCTTTTGACGTAAACAAAATGTCTGATATAATAAAATGGCCGACAACCAGAACTTAATTCAAAGATAAACTAAAATCCCTTTGAATTATCAAAGCGAAAGGTGAGATCAATAGATAATTTTAAAACAAATAAAATCGCGTGATTTGCTTTAAGTCAAAGGAAAAATAATTTTCCGGTATATGAAAAATTCCATTAGTAAGCCAGGGAGGAGTTAATTAATACAACGTGTAAGTTGGGCGTTAATTAAGAGAGGAGTCAAACCAATTTTGGAAATGGACCAATGAAAAAGGGCCCTGTCGAAGTATAATCAACCAATGAGAAAAGGCCCCGTCGAATTATAATCAAGCAATTTGATTGGTCGATGACGAACATGGGTGTCGTCATCATTCCATAATTGTATTATAAAAGAAATGAAAAATTAGAGATTAAGTCAGTAGAAGTGAAAAACCGAGTGAAGTGAAGAGTAGTAAGAGTCAGAAGAAGAGAGATAAGTCTCGGCAGAATCACCTCTCTCTCTCTCCCCCTCGCTTGTTGCCTGATAACTCAACGCTTATAACGTGTAGATTACTTAATGAGAATTACGCAAAGTCCGCAATACCGACCAGGTATTTCAACAACAGAAGCTCAGTTGTAGAACTAACTGCTTGCTTGAATTAATTGTCAACTCTATGTATATATTGTAAATACTTCTTTTATGAATTTCCGAAATATATATTATATTAACCAACCTCCGGAGTTTTGTTGCTGATGTGCGTTGAACCCTATATATGTACATTCTTTATTTGCCATTTGTGACACCGTATCCGTCAACGAACACCCAGAATAACTAGACGATCCACGGAGGACAGGCCTTGAGGACTGAGCATCCGAGAAGAATCCCCAACGCCTTAACGAAGAACTCACTGGGTGACGCGACGTACTAACGGTTGGCAGACCTGGTTGCCCAGTCGACATATCATAACTGCACCGACCAGGGTGCAGATCATAACTGGGCCGCGATCAGGGGTCAAGGACGTTCAAAGGTCACACGTCCAAACGTCTCTGCGCCTGACTAATAGGCAAAGAAGGAGTATGGAAGCCGGGCGATAGGCTCTGTCTATCTACTCCTTAAGCAGTTTAGGTTTGCAGGCCGGTAATTTGTTTGAGTCACCTGCTCTAGGAAGGTTGTCATCCAAGACTGGAGAGGCCTCCCTCCCCTTAGGTTTAGTTTCAGAGTTTTCCTTCTCCTAGACGGATGATCTGGGAAGATCTACTGGGTCCATCAGCCCTGAGAGGGTTTGCTCAACGCCTGGGTCCTAATCCAGGTATTTCTGCGATCTCAAGTGGTTAGTTAATGTTACAGAGTTAGTTTGTAGAGGTTATATCTAATGACTAGTTACACTCCTCAAAGTGATTTAGGGACATTGCTATTTCATTGTTACTAAGGAGAAAAAAAACAAAAACTAATTCATGCAGTGGAAGCAACTATATGAGCAGGCTTCTTAGAAAGGCGTTCGTGTGGATTAAGACTTTTACCTTTAGATTTTTACATTTTTTAAAAAAATTTATATGTGAATTTAGGTACAGGATAACGTTATAGTGTGAGTAGGTATTAGGAATTGAGCTAAGAATTTTGGCCAGCCACTGTATATTTTAGATTACAGGAGGGTTAAGATGTAGGTGCAGTACAGTATGGGTATAACTGGAGGTAAATTTGAAGTCATGGCGTATTCCGTATGTATAATTAAGTAAATAGATATTTGGGCAAGTTTTCAGTAGATGCGAATAGATAGAAGTTGTCGGTGTTAGTGTGTTTCTACTATTGAAGAAAGATAATTTCAGTTTTCATTTAAGAGTCATCGAGCGTTTTGCATAACAGGGAGAATCGGATTTTGTTTTGTATTGATCGTTGCAAAACCATCTAGGAAGAGGCATTGTCATCTAATGAAGATCGCTTTGCATCTGAGTGCATACTTTGGCTGGTATGTACCAAACTGGATAAGAATGAACTCTAATGCATGTCTTAGAGGTAGAAATGTATAGATGTTTAGTGATGACTGTTAGGCGATTAACATGTGAAGGTTAGGAGCTGGAGGCTAAGGATTCCACTACTAAGGCATGTGTAATGTAGAGTTTTAGTGGCAGCTAGAGGGGAGAGCAATTTGTTAGCTTTCAAGGGACGGGGTTATTAACTTACAGAATACAGTAGAGTTTAATTACGATTTAGAGTTTCAAGTAATGTTTTAGCTTGGGAAAAAAAAATTCTTTCTTTTTTCCCTATTTAGCATGCAGGTTAGACAAAGGCAGTCGTCTTGGAGGTAAAGAGAAACAATTATTACGTGGTGATTCGGAATTCGTATTTATAGGCAGTCATTAAGGTCAGGGACAAAACATTGTATCTATACAGAAAATAGTTCCAGTGACACAGCTAAGATCACTGTAGATTTCAGTCACAATTATAGTAATAGTTAATTATAAGCTATATCTAGTGGTTTGGTGGAGATATCAATGAGGCCTCTTTATTAATACAAGCGAGCATATGGTAATTGTAGATATTAAGTATATTACTTAAATAAAGTTCTTCTGACTTCTACGGTAGATAAAATAAATCCATGTTTGTGCTAATTCGGAAAATTTATCCTACCTAAGGTATTTTTATCTCTAGCCTTCCTTAGTACAGCGTGGAATTAATCATTTATTTAAGCTGGGAGAGAACATGGTTTGTGTTTTGCTGCACTGACCTGCTTTGTGACCCCTGCAAGCACTCAGGTGCAATGCATCTGTGAATCAAAGTCAACAAGTTTAAAACCTTTCAACCTCTCTGCACTCAACTTGAACACAAACAAGTTGGTTCCAGCTACTCTATTAACCACGTTGTTGACACAGAACAGTTAGCAAAAGATCTAGAAGACTTGCAAATTGTCCATCAGCATCACGTTGGATCATAAGCAAGGGAGAAATCCTGACAGAATCTCTCTTCATCTGTTTTATTTGAGTGGACTAGCTGTTTAACATTGTGAACATTGAAATCTCTACAGAATGTTCCAATAGTGTTGTACTGATATCTATAACCAAACTTTTTAAAATTCTTTACTATATATGCTACTTAGAAAGATATTGCTTTTTTATCTTTTATGAACTTTATTTAAATGTAAATCTTGTTTTTAGCTTATTTCTAGATAATGACTGAACAAGAATCACTACAATTAATTCCTGCTGCAAATCTTGCACCAGAAGGAAATCGACTTCAGCATCTGTTTAAAAAAGAGAAAATTAAATTGTATCTCAAAAAGAAGTTTCCTATTGTCCAATGGTTTCCAAATTATTCGTAAGTATGAAATAGATTTTATTTTTCAGTTTGAAAGAAAAACAAATTTACTTATCAGAGTTGGAATCAACTAAGAAATCTTTATAAGATTCTGACCGTCCCTTTAAGTGTAATTGTTTGAATCTCTCTTGCACTTGGTATATTTGCCAAGGTAGTTGTTGAAATTCTTTTTCATGAGCCCAGTTGCTCCTATAATTACTGGAATGATAGAGATCTTCCTAAGATTCCAGTTTCTTTTTATGTTTCATACATAAGACCTTGGTATTTTGTTATTTTTTCATGCCATACATAAGACCTTGGTATTTTGTTATTTTTTCATGTCATACATAAGACCTTGGTATTTTGTTATTTTTTCATGTCATACATAAGACCTTGGTATTTTGTTATTTTTTCATGTCATACAAAAGACCTTGGTATTTTGTTATTTTTTCATGTCATACATAAGACCTTGGTATTTCGTTATTTTTTCATGTCATACATAAGACCTTGGTATTTCGTTATTTTTTCATGTCATACATAAGACCTTGGTATTTCGTTATTTTTTCATGTCATACATAAGACCTTGGTATGTCGTTATTTTTTCATGTCATACATAAGACCTTGGTATTTCGTTATTTTTTCATGTCATACATAAGACCTTGGTATTTCGTTATCTTTTCCCCTCTCAGCTCTGATTAACCCAGAATCATCGGAGATACTAACTTCTGCTAAGGTTGCTTCTTTCTCTTTATTGTTCCATATCACTATGTCAGATTTTACAGCTCTGTTTTCTTGGTATACAGCTGTATGATTTATTTTTGACTATTCTTTCTGGTAAACATGTTTACAGGACTTGCTGCAGCATTCGATATTCAACTTTTTACAGATTGTCCAGTGGAGATATTTACACACGCCATTGTGTTGCATTGTATATTAGCCGCCTTACACTCTCAACTTATGTGTAGCAGAATCTACACTTATTTTCATTGCTTATACCACTCATTTTCTTAACAGAATTGGTCATCATCCTGTTTCATGATGTTGTTTCATTATCTTGTTGCATGATGTTGGTGCACCATCTTGTTTCATTATCTTGTTTCATTATTATGTTTCATGATCTTGTTTCATTATCTTGTTTCATTATTATGTTTCATTATTATGTTTCATTATCTTGTTTCATGATGTTGTTGCACCATCTTCTTTCATTATCTTGTTTCATGATGTTGGTGCACCATCTTCTTTCATTATCACATTTCATTATCTTGTTTCATTATCACATTTTATTATCTTGTTTCATTATCTTGTTTCATTATCTTGTTTCATTATCATGTTTCATTATCTTGTTTCATGATGTTGGTGCACCATCTTGTTTCATTATTATTTTTCATTATCATGTTTAAATATCTTGTTTCATGATGTTGGTGCACCATCTTGTTTCATTATCATGTTTCATTATCTTGTTTCATTATCATGTTTCATTATTATGTTTCATTATCTTGTTTCATTGTCATGTTTAATTATTATGTTTCATGATGTTGTTTCGTTATCTTGTTTTATGATGTTGGTACACCATCATGTTTCATTATCATGTTTCATTATCATGTTTCATTATCATGTTTCATTATCTTGTTTCATTATCCTGCTTCATTATCATGCTTCATTATTATGTTTCATTATCATATTTCATTATTATGTTTCATTATCTTGTTTCATGATGTTGGTGCACCATCTTGTTTCATTATTATGTTTCATTATCATATTTCATTATTATGTTTCATTATCTTGTTTCATGATGTTGGTGCACCATCTTGTTTCATTATTATGTTTCATTATCATGTTTCATTATCTTGTTTCATTATCCTGTTTCATGATGTTGTTTCATTATCTTGTTTTATGAAGTTTGTGCACCATCTTGTTTCATTATCATGCTTCATTATTATGTTTCATTATCATGTTTCATTATCATATTTCATTATCTTGTTTCATTATCATGTTTCATTATTATGTTTCATTATCATGTTTCATTATCTTGTTTCATTATCATGTTTCATTATCATGTTTCATTATCATGTTTCATTATCATGTTTCATTATTATGTTTCATTATCATGTTTCATTATTATGTTTCATTATCATGTTTCATTATTATGTTTCATTATCATGTTTCATTATCATGTTTCATTATTATGTTTCATTATCATGTTTCATTATCTTGTTTCATTATCATGTTTCATTATCATGTTTCATTATCATGTTTCATTATTATGTTTCATTATCATGTTTCATTATCATGTTTCATTATCATGTTTCATTATTATGTTTCATTATCATGTTTCATTATCATGTTTCATTATCATGTTTCATTATTATGTTTCATTATCTTGTTTCATGATGTTGGTGCACCATCTTGTTTCATTATTATGTTTCATTATCATGTTTCATTATCTTGTTTCATTATCCTGTTTCATGATGTTGTTTCATTATCTTGTTTTATGAAGTTTGTGCACCATCTTGTTTCATTATCATGCTTCATTATTATGTTTCATTATTATGTTTCATTATCATATTTCATTATCTTGTTTCATTATCTTGTTTCATTATCATGTTTCATTATTATGTTTCATTATCTTGTTTCATTATTATGTTTCATTATCATGTTTCATTATCTTGTTTCATTATCTTGTTTCATTATCTTGTTTCATTATTATGTTTCATTATCATGTTTCATTATTATGTTTCATTATCATGTTTCATTATTATGTTTCATTATCATGTTTCATTATCTTGTTTCATTATCATGTTTCATTATCTTGTTTCATTATCTTGTTTCATTATCATGTTTCATTATCTTGTTTCATTATCATGTTTCATTATCTTGTTTCATTATTATGTTTCATTATCTTGTTTCATTATCATGTTTCATTATCTTGTTTCATTATCATGTTTCATTATCTTGTTTCATTATCATGTTTCATTATCATGTTTCATTATCATGTTTCATTATCTTGTTCATGATGTTGTTTCGTTATCTTGTTTCATGATGTTGGTGCACCATCTTGTTTCATTATCATGTTTCATTATCCTGTTTCGTTTTGTTGGTGCACCATTTTGAGGTTTTAATTTTGGGAGCTCATCAGATATATCATTCAGTACTCACCATGCTGATGGTCAATCTTTGAGAAACCCATACCTCCTGCTCCTCTGGGCAGATACAGCCTATGCTGATTTTTGTATGTTATTCTGTACAATATCCACATTTTCCATGTTTTAGAGTCTGTTTATGTGGTCAGTCGACAATTCCAATACCAAAGTTGTATGTTATCACAGGCATAGCTAATTGGTTAATAGCAGTGATCTTGTTTTTTTGTTAGTTCTGTTTTACCGATTTTCCATACAGAGCATATATATTTAATGCCAAATTTTTCTCTCATCTTGACATGCTGAATTAAGTGAATGTATCGAACTGTTGGTGAATGTATCAAACTGACTATAAGTTGATATAATCTTTGTTTCTTTTTGGGTTTTATGCATATTTTTGGCTAAGAGGTGCCCTGGTGTTATAATGATAAAAAATACACATGTAGAAAATACTATATATTTGAATAACAGTAATCGTCTGAAACAATCCTATGCATGTATTGTTAATAAAGCTGTAATCTTTTTGAAATGAGCATAAAAATGTATGTCTGGTGAAGTGACATTATGTGTATATGGATATAATGCTTGTGTGTGTGTGTGTGTGTGTGTGTGTGTGTGTGTAGTTATGTCATCTAATTTACATGCTTTTTTCTTCTCTGCAACTTTTCTCTCACAGACGTAATGTTACTCAGTCTTTTTAATAACTACTATTATAACATGGGGTTTTCAGAATTTCTTGCTTCCTTTCTTACAGTGGTCTTCATCAATTCACTGTTTCCTATTCCAGTAGCTTCTTTCCAAGAACTTTACATTTGTGGAAATCTTTTCCGGTTAACTGTTTGTCAGCTACCTATAATCTTGTCAATAGGAATCTCTTGACTTTGCAATAATTATCTTTTTTTTTCTTTTTTTCTTTTTAACTCTGTACATTAAGTGGTTTTATGCCTTGTTTGAAGCAATTTTCTTAAAAATAAAATGAAGAATTTTATTTTTAGTTATGCAAAAAATGTCTTCAAAATATGCTAAAGTTTATGAATTTTTCAATGAGATCATAATCGAATAGTGTTAATATTTATAACCCAGCATGTCATGGGTATGTGTAGTGTATTTATATATTTGATCTGTCTTTTCAGTTGGCAATTTTTCCAGTGTGATTTTATTGCTGGTATGACTGTAGCTATGACAGTCATTCCCCAAGGATTAGCCTATGCGAGAATTGCTGATTTGCCACCACAGGTGAGTAGCGTTTTTTTTTTCTTTATTATTTACTAGCATGGGTGCCCAGCATTGCCCGGGTGTTTGGAGGTGTGTGTTGAACAAAAAAAAAAAGAGGTAGAAGGAAGGCAGGCTCGAACCTGTGACGTGAAGGCGGAAAAGAAAGTGAAAGAAAACCTGACATCTTACCACAACGCTATGACGCGACAAGAAGTGAAAAGCGTTAAAATTTAGTGATGTCAATTAAAAAGTTGACTTGCAGAAATGGATAGATAAATGAATGAGTTCACGCAGGTGCAGAAATGAACGTCTGGCTGCAGGCCAGTTAAGCTTCCCACTTTCTGCCAGTACTTGTTTCGCCACGATGTTGGGGAAAACCAGCCCCCCGAAAAAGGGAGAACTCTCAAATGAATAGCAATTGTCTGATATGAAGGGTTTTCCCCACATTGATCAAAGCTGATTGCTTCCAAGACGTCCCGGCTAGTAGGGCCATTTGCTTTCATTAGTTTCACTTTATTTATACGAGAAAGACAAACAAACACTGGAAACCAGGGATTTTTTTAAAAGTTAGTGAAAATAAAGATGGAGATGATGTCCGTTTACAAATCTGAGATATTATCATCTAGGAAGTATAAACTTCTCCAAAATAGTAATCTCGTCATGAAGCCTGGCAAAAAAGTCTTTCGTGGACATACAAAAACGTGCACGTCCATTTTACCTTTTATATAATAGACTAACGGGGGGTGCCCGACGTTACTCGACGTTGCCCGGGTGTTTGTTTGTTTGGGGGGGGTGTTAGTAGGCAGGCAGGCTCAAACCCATGATGCAAAGGTGGAAAAGAAGAAAGTGAAAGAAAAGCTGAGATCTTACTCCTACGCTACGAGGCGAGAGGAAGTGAAAAGCGTTCAAATTTTGCGATGTTAATCAAAAAGTTGACTTGAAGTGAATAAGTCAAGAATCATGCAGGCACAGACTGCAGGTCAGTTTTTGCTTCTCCACGATGTTGGGGAAAACCAAAAAGGGGGAGCTCTCCAAATGAATAGCACTTGTTTGATATGAAGGGTTTTCCCCACATTGATCAAAGTTAATTGCTTTCAAGACATCCTGGAACGAAAGGCCGCTGACGGCTTTGCTTTGATGAGTTTTGCTCTATTTATACCAAAAAGACAGACAAACACGCAAAAGGATGAAATAGAAGGAATTTTATAAAAATCGATCAAAAAAATGTAGAAATGACGTCCGTTTGCAAATCGTACATATTATAATCTAGAAAGTATATAAAAAGTTCTCCAAAATAGTAACCCCCTCGAGACCCCCCCTCTCCAAAAAAGCCTTTCTTGGACATATAAAAACGCACGCGTCACTTTTGCCTTTTCTATATATACACTAGCAGGGCTACTCAGCATTGCTCGGGACCATATAAATAATGAGAAAATTGAAGTTGACTTTGAATTTAATTGTTATTCTTTGGAGAGAGGAATTTTTAATGTCTATGAATCATTTGCTATTTCGAGCAAAAGAATATTTTACCTACCCTAGGACGGCTATTACACATGTATGACACTTTCCCTATGACAGGTAATTTGCAGAATGTATATATAAATAATTTTACCTTTTTGGGATGGGTAATTTGAAACATATTTAAAATATGTTTATCTACCTTCGGATGGGTAATTTATATACATATATGAAACAATTTAACATACTCTCGACAGGTATTGTACAACATATCTGAATTAATTTCTCTTCTTGTCAAGGCTACCATAATTTTAAGAAGATTGAAATCATTTTTAGAATATGGATCATTAGGATTTCTAATTTAATACATAAATACATTGTGTTGGTTAATGAGTTAGCAACCATTGCTTCACCAGAAATTTCAACATTGCTGCGTTTCTTTCCTTCCTCACTATTATTGTAAAAAAATTATGTCATTTTTGGAAGATGTCTCAGCAGTATTTTAAAATTAATGCATAAATACATTGACACAGTTTAGTGATAAGACAACCTTTGCTTCATTATCAGTGTTTCATTTTTTTCCTCACTACCGACAACAAAATGTTTTGGAAATAAGACATCATTTTCAGAAGATTACTCAGCAGGCTTTACAAACAAATAAACAAATATGTTGAGAAGCTAAGTGATTTAGGCAACCTTTGCTTAACTATAAATTCCACATTACTGTGTTCTTTTCCTCCCTACTACTGACACCATCATTTTAAGTGAAATGATATCATTTGTTCACCATAACTCAGCAGGTTTTCCAAATTATTACATAAATGCATTGACGTGAATGATCATTAGGAAACTTTTACTTTATCACAATTTTCATTACAAACACACCAATCAATTAACTCACATTTCATCATTTTTCATAATTCATGGACATGTTAATAACTTCGACAATAATCTTTCATAATTTTTACCCACATTAAGCCCCCTCCCCACTTATGAAAGTAATAACACAGACATATTTTCTGGGCTGATTCTATCATTACAAACACACCAATCGAAAAATTCACATTTCATCATTTTTCACAATTCTTGGATATGTTATTAATTTTGACAATATTTTTTAAATAATTTTAACCCACATTATGCCCCTCCCCTTACAAAAATAATAACTTTGATATATTGACTGGACTGATTATTACATTACAAACACACAAATCGATTTATTCATATTTCATCATTTTTCATAATTCTTGGATATGTTACTAATTTCTACAATCATTTTTCATAATTATAACCCACATTATCGGTCTTCCCCTTACAAAAAATAATAACTTTGATATATTTTCTTAGCTGATTATTTCAGTAGAAACACATCAATCGATTAATTCATATTTCGTCACTTTTTGTAATTCTTGGATATGTTACTAATTTCGGCAATCATATTTCATAATTTTTACCAACATTATCGCCCTTCCCCTTGCAAAAATAATAACTTTGATATATTGTCTGGGTTGTTTTTTCCATTACAAACACATGAATTGATTAATTCACATTTAGCATTTTTCATAATTCTTGGATATGTTACTAATTTGAACAAACATTTTTCATAATTTTAATCTACATTATCACCCGTCCCCTTACAAAAGTAATAAATTTTATATATTTTCTCGGCTGATTCTTTCATTACAAAAACATCAATCGATTAATTCACATTTTATCAATTTTCATAATTCTTGGATATGTTACTAATTTCGGCAATCATATTTCATAATTTTACCCACATTATCGCCCTTCCCCTTACAAAAATAATACATTATATATATTGTCTGGGATCATTCTTACATTACAAACACACCAATCGATTAATTCACATTTCATCATTTTTCATAATTCTTAGATATTTTACTAATTTCGACAATCCACTAATCCATAATTTTAATCCACATTATCGTCCTTCTCCTTACAAAAATAATAACTTTGATATATTGTCTAATCCGATTATTTCATTACAATTAGATAAATCAATTAACTCTCATTTTATCAGTTTTCATAATTCTTGGATATTTTAGTAATTTCAACAATTATTTGCTGGGTATATTGCTAGTATATATTAACACCTGTCTCATTTAATCCTGGGCAATGCCGGTTATACTGTTAGTATCTATTTCCGCCTCTCATATTCAATCCCAGGTGACACCAGGTACTCTGCTAGTATATATTTCCAGCAACATCATCCAATAATGCCAGGTATTCTGTTAGTATATATTCCCACCTATCTCATCCAACCTCGGGCGATGCCGGGTATTCTGCTAGTACATATTTCCACCTATCTCATCTAATCCTGGGCAACGCCGGATATTCGTTTAGTATATATTTACACCTTTTTATTGAATTCCGGGCGACGCCAGGTATTCTGCTAGTATATATTACAACCTCTTTCGTTCAATTCCGGGTGACACTGGGTATTCTGCTAACATATATTTCAATCTATCTCATTCAATCCCAAGCAATGCTAGGTATTCTGCTAGTATATATTTCAACTTATCTCATTCAATCCCGGGTGATGCCGGATATTCTGCTATATTATCTATTTCCATCAATCTCATTCAATCTTGGGCGACACCGGGTATTCTGCTAGTATATATTTCTATCTATCTCATCCAATCCCGGGCGACTCTGTGTATTCTGCTAGTATATATTTTCCACCTATCTCATTTAATCCCAGGCAATGTTATTCTGCCACTATCTCATTAAATCCTGGGCAACGCTATGTATTCTGCCTGTATATATTTGCAGCAATGTCATTCACTTCCGGGCGACACTGGGTATTTTGCTAATATATATTCCCATTTATGTCATTGAATCCCTGGCGATGCCGTGTAATATGCTAGTATATATTTCCAGCAATATTATTCAATCCCGGGCAATGCTGGGTACAAAGTTAGTATATATTTCATGCAAGGTTATTCAATCCTGGGACACGCCGGGTTTTCTGCTAGTATATGTTTCCACCTATCTTATCCAATCCCGGGTGATGCCGGGTATCCTGCTAGTACATATATTTCTACCTACCTCATCCAATCACAGGTAATGCCTGGTATTCTGCTAGTATATATTTCCACATTTCATCCAATCCCCTGACTGACTTCATATCTGCCACCCTACTGTTAAAAATATACTTAAAATTAAGTAATGTTTAAATCGTAAACTGTTTCAGCCATTTCTGGGACTTTTTATCCCCCCACCTCAACTGCTAAAAATATACATTAAATAAAGTAATGTCTAAAACGTAAAATGTTGCAGTCATTTTTGGGACTGACTTCATATCCTCTGCCCCACTGTTAAAAATACACATGTAATAATGTAATGTCTATATCGTTAACTGCCCCCCTCCCCACTGTTAAAAATATATCCATCACCCCAGTGTTAAAAATACACATGAAATATAGTAATGTTAACTTGTAAATGGTTTCTGCAATTTCCGGGACTGACTTAAAATCCCCCCACCCGACTCTTAAAAATATACATGAAATATAGTAATGTTAACTTATAAACGGTTTCTGCCATTTCTGGGACTCACTTAATATTAATGATGTATAATATTAAAATCTGTAAGTAAACACGTCTGATTATTATCTCCCAGCCTACGAAAATAAGGAGGAGATTATGCCTGGGTTCTCATTAAATGCCCACCAAATCCATTAACTCACATTTCATATAATATTAAAATCTGTAAGTATAAGGCTTTAAGGAAACAAACGTTGATTATGCCTTTTCATTTACTTGATTTTTGGAATCAGCAGTTCAGCAATGTGATTTTTGGAATATGACATCTTATCTCAATTTAGTACACGATAAATATTTAATATGCATCTTCTTTAATAGAAGATAATGTTCGGTAGGAAATTACGCTATATAATATGGTTACTTAGTCTTTTGGCTAAGATCAAAGTGTCGATCATAGAGGGGACAGAAGACGACGCCGAAGCCGCGCTGATCAGTTTAGATCAGTCCAAGGCATTCGATAGGGTCGACCATCGGTTCCTAGGATCTGTGTTAGAGGCCGCCGGATTTAATCCGGACTTCCGCAAGTGGATCTTTGTTCTGTATGACAGGCCAACGGTGGCGGTGCAGATCAACGGTAAGCTATCGGAGTCATTCGCTGTCTCTCGGTCGGTGCGACAGGGTTGTCCGCTGTCGCCTCTGTTGTATGTCCTGGCGTTGGAACCCCTCCTTCGCAATTTAAGGGACAAGGCGGCTACACCAGTCCTGCGTGGAATAGCTCTCCCTGGAGGCACACGAGCCAGGGTTTCCGCGTTCGCCGATGACGTCACCGTGTTCGTGTCTTGCCTCACGGACGTTCAAGCGGTGGTCGAGGCGCTCGCTCGATACGAAGAAGTAACAGGGGCCATCTTCAACCGTAGCAAGTCTGCTGGCCTGCGGTTGGGGGCCTGGACCGGGGTAAACTCGCTTCCAGGTATTTTCAGCTGGACCGATGGACCGGTCCGTATTCTCGGTGTCTGGTTTGGACCGGGACTTCAGCTGGAAAAGAATTGGTCAGAAGTACAGTCTAAGGTCAAATCGTCAGTAAAGACTTGGATTGGAAGGAAATTGTCCTTGAAGGGTCGGGCGGAGGAGTGTGCTACATACGTCTTTCCGCTCATCCTTTACCGTTTGTCTGTACTTCCTCTCCCTGCAGAACGACTAACCCGCTTACAAGGGCGCCTCGATTCACTTTTGTGGAACGAGGGTAAGCATTATGTCTGCAGAGAGGTCTGTGTTCAATGTCCGAGCGAGGGAGGCCTGGGTCAGCCCAGTCTCTTGTGTCATAGAAACGCCGAGAGATTAGCTTTCCTGGGTTGTTCGCTTGAAGGAGACGCTCCTTGGGTCCCTGTGGTTGAGAACTCGTTTCCCAATCTCAAACCCAACCCTTCGGTAGAAGGTCGTCGTAGACCGAAGGGGGAGTCCAAGTTCTTCTCCGAATGCCGGACCGCTCTTAGAGCTTTGCCGGGGACCAGCGTCCTCGATCAGCCAAGGAAGAAACTGTATCGGGATTTAGTGGAGGGGACCGCGAAGGATCCACTTTGTAGGCGGATGGGATGGTCGATGGAGGTTGTCCGTTCTCAATGGTGTTGGGCGCCGGGACGGGAGATTCTGAACAACTCGGAATTCTCCCTGACTTGGCGACTGGTCCGAAATGCGCTGCCCCTCTTCGACGAACTTTTCCGGTATAAAGAACATACCAGGCGCTTCTGTCCGTGCTGTGACGAACGCGAGCCCGAAACAATCGAGCACGCGTTTTTTAGTTGCAGCCGGATACAGCCCCTATTAAAGTACGTCGAGGGGGTAACAGCTCGCATCGATGCCGAGTGTCTGCTCGATCTCGACGTAGGAACTTTTGTGTACAACATGGAGCCGCCGTTCCCCAGGGAGGAAAGTTTGGTTTTCCTGGCGATCCTAGCAGTAGCGCGCATGACCATTTGGATCACGCGCCTCAAGTTGGTCCGCGAAGGGACATCTGTTCCGGATCGGGATCTGATCGTTTACTTTAAACATTTGCTTAAAGTAAAGATCAGATGCGATTGGAAGAGGTTGCCTAGAGTGGAATTTGACAAGAGGTGGGTGCACAGCACTAGTTTGTGCATCCGTCGAGGAGCCAAGTTTCAATACGTGTTCCCTCCTTAAGCATGGCACGGGCGGTGCTGGGTCCTTCGGAACCCATCCCGCTTAGAATTTAGCTAAATCATCTTAAGAAGACTCTTGACTGGTGGTACGACTGAGATCCTGTTCCTGATTTTATTTTTTGGTATTAGAGAACCTCTGAGTCTGCCCAACCCCTCTGCACCCCATCTTTGCTTTCTGATACCCCCGGTCGCCCCCCTACTCAGAGGTCACCTTCCTACCCCCTCCATCCGTTACTTTATTTTCTCCCACCTCCATTAAGGCTTCTTCCCCAAACCCCATTAGGGATGCCCTGCTTGTTTTCGGTTCCCCGGAAAACAGTGGGGGATCTATCAACATAGAATAGTACAGGGGGGTCTTACTAACAACACAGTAGCTTTTATTCTTTATTTTTAAAATGAACTCTTTTGATTAGTTTTTTCCCACTCCACGAACACTTTATTTTAATAAATTCACAAACTTTTATTTTCCAATGAATTCGAACTTTATTCTATCACACATGCATATACACAAAAAAAAAAAAAAAAAAAATGCACACACAACACACAGACACAATTATACAAATTGTAAATATGTTATTCTTTACACTGAACGCTGGGGGTTTTAGTTAGATTAAGTTCCATAGAGTGAATGAGGTATTTTGGTAAATGTTGCCAGTCAAGAGTAAGACCACTAAGTCTTCATCATTCATCATGTCATTTTAGTCACAAAGACCCTGTACCCTCCCCCTCCCAATTTCTTATAGGGCCTTGTGCCTAATTTTGTTGTTTGATATTTTTGTCTTTATAATTTTACATTGTAATTTCATTTTTTGACAACAATAAAATAAATAAATAAGATCAAAGTGTAGTATCTGTTCTTAGAATTCAAGCGGTCTCATTTGTCGCCCCCCCCTCTCCCAGTTAGCAAAGTAAGGCTATCATATTGTTACTAATACTTTCATATAGAAATGCATTGTTTACATTTTAAAATATAGCAACTTTCAATCTACTCGAAAATAAGGAGATTATGCCTGGGATCTCATTAAATTCATTAACTCACATTTCATATAATATTAAAATTTGTAAGTATAAGGCTTTAGAGAAACAAACGCTAATTAACTCATATTATGCCTACCCCCTTCCCCTCCCTACTCGTCTATATGTAATGTTTTGGATTACAAATTGAGAAATGCATTGTTTACATTTTAAGATATTGCCTGTAAAAAATTTCAGTCACTCATAATTTTATTTCTCTGCCTTCGATTTTCATGTAAATTTGGGATTCTACATTTTGAAATGCGATAATTATGTTGGTACCAATTTTTCAACTCAAAAATTAATATTTTACTCTGGGTTATAATATCAAGTTACCCTTCAAAGGCGGTTAATGTATGTATTAAAAGTTGCCATTAAAGTGTGCTGACGTCATATCACGTGACATGACTAAGCGTATTTTCAAATACGTATGAATAAGATTAGAATTCTAGTAAAACTAGTAAACTATATAGGAAAAACGTTAAAATATCGCAATTTTTTGGGGCCCTTCATGCAGAAAACTGGCCAGATGACCAACATGACCGTTGGGGCAAAATTTTCGATATTTGTCGTCCGAAGGTTGGAGCTTCAATATGATACAGTTGGAGATGCCTCTCCATGAGATTAAGTGACTATCTCATGACGTCATTTCCGGTATCGAATACAAGTGCCCGGAGTCAGAGATTGGCACGCGACCAAGGAGGTCGGGTGCAAACATCCAACCATTGAGGAATTGTATTGCTCAACTCACTTTGCCTGTAATATATGTGAATACATGTGTTTTCTTAAAAGTCCTGTGTTCTTTTCATTTATTACCATAACAACTGGTGATGATGGATTCGACTTTCACATGGGCTAACTCCACAAAAAGAAAAAAAAATTTAATTGACTTCAAAAGAACTTCGGATATACAAGCTAAGAAGTCGACTGGCAATTTCTAAAAACAAAAAAAAAATAGAAAAACGAACACAAAGCAAAGTTATCAATGCAATTGTAAGTAATCTTTTTGTCTCTATATTTAAATTGAAAAGAACTGTGCTTAATGCATTTTGTTAAAGCCGTAAAAGTTAGTTGGGTTGCTTATTGAAAGAAGGAAAAAAAAGAGAAAAATGTTGACCCAATTCCATCGCGAGGACAATTCTAGTGTAACTCGTCACCTGTTTATTCGTATGCAAATTTGAACATTTTTCAAATAAAGTGAAAAGTTTTTTTTTGCTTTTGTTTTTGCTGCTAACTTTATGCAATATTTTAATGGGAGAGAAATGTTTTTTCCCCTTTTCATTTTACTTGGACTAAAAAGAAATAATACTTTTTCATTGAGTGGAATTTTATGAAATATTCTATTTTTAACTGTTAGTTCTAAAGTTTCTGCCGCGTGTGGACAACTCCCCCCCCCCACACACACATAAAAAAAACAGCCATTTTGGTTAACTGCCAGACAATTCCACAATTATTTTTATTCTTTTGCAACTGTATTGTATCACAGTACATTTTTGTTTGTTTTTTTGTTAGCAAGTAAAATTTGTTTTGTCCACCCTCATATTGGGTTATCTCCAAGAAGTAAGGGATATATTGCTCCCTCCTCATATGCACACACTCAAGGAAAGGACATTTTCTGTTTTTTTATTATTTTATCTCTCTTCTCCAGTCAAAAATGGAAATAAATTTTTTTTCTCGTGCACTTGGAAAAGCTATTACAATAGCTTTTCAAAGCACACGAGAAAAATATGGAGGAGGTTAAAACAGTATTAATACAGCTAATCAAGGCCCAGATGGACCAGCAGCAGAAGGCTGAGGAAAATTTAAAAGAACTTGATAAACAGCTCCAGTTACAATTTCATGAGAGGCAACAAGCGTTGGAAGAGAGAACAGAGACAAGAAGAGCTATTGTTTTAGCTTTTTCCCAGAGTACAATATGGAATGCAATAGAAACATTCAACTACCAACCGGAGTTGGATGAGACGTTTGACGCTTTCTATGAGATATGGGGACCTGTTCACCATGGATTGTCAAGTGGAGCAACGCTAAGAAAGTTCGCCTACTTTTGAGGAAATTAGGGACCAGAGAACATAGTAAGTTTGTGGATTATATTCTCCCCAGGAAAACGAGTGAATTGGAATTTTCTGTCGGGGTCAAACTTTTATCCAAACTGTTCAGCCTGAATTCTATGCTCTTTCATAGAAGATGGAAGTGCTTGAACCTGCAAAAAAGTGACGACAATGATTACCTAACCTTCGCGTCTGTGGTAAATAAAGACTGCAATGATTTCCGTCTATCTGACTTATTGACAGATGACGTCAAGTGTTTAATTTTTGCGCAGGGTCTAGTCTCATCCAAAAACGACATGTTCTCTCTAGACTTAACAGCGAAGAGAGTTTCGCCCTATAGAAGTTGGCCGAGTTTGTCAACAGGTAGTCTGCATAAGGAACAACTTGAGACATGGCGAGGAGTCAGGCTTAACATTCATTACAAGGACGAACTTCAGACCGGAAAAATACTCACCCTGAAAAAGCAAAGCTAAAAGTAAGAAAACTCAGGCTACACCTAATAAGTACCACCCAGTCACAAGACCCAGATTCCCTACAAGCCCATGCTATCGCTGCGGCGGGAAACATTGGTTGAGTCAATGTTTTTACTGCAACGAATGTGGCAGGAACGTCCATTCCCAGCAACAGAGAAATCGAAAAAGGAAGCTTAAACGGAATCTGCCAAAAAAGGCAAAAAAATGAAACTGCAAAGCCGGAAGCAAAAAAACCCATACCAAAAGAATTCCCCAAGCCAAAGCAACCTAAGAAGGCTGAAGGGACCCCAACAGATGAAGCACTTCAACAGTTTCGGTACATGTATGGGATTGCACCCAACCCAAACACACCAACAGCAGTCTCAACTGCAGAAACAATGTTTGCGCATAAAGTGAGATCCGTTTTTGACAAACTCTTACCCAAACAGTCAAGGCCATTAGTGACCACTTATGTACCCAGTAAACGTTTAATACCAGGTGAAAAAGTGTTTTTCAAAAGTTAAAAAAAACAACACATCATTCTGGGAGGTGGATATAATTGATAAGAGAGTCGGTGACATTGGTATATATCATCCAAGGACCAACATATATCCACAAATGTCACCAGAACCAACTAAGAAGATGTCGATTAGTTGAAACCAGTGATAGTCCACCATTGAAAGATGACCCGATAGACACTGTCTTCGAAACTTTTGATCTTGAACCTCCTCAACCAACACCTGAACTATGATGGTCGTTCTGTAAGAGAAAGGTTATCGAGCCATTGATGGTAAGGAAGAGATACTTACAGCTTTTACGAACAAAAAGCTTAGGAGGGTGGTGTTGGAGATGCCCCTCAATGGGATTAATGGACTCATGATGTCACTTCCTCTGATGACGTCACTTACGGTATTGAGTACCGATCCCCAGTCAGAGATTGCCACGCAACCAAGGAGGTCGGGTGCACATGTCCAACCGTTGAAGAATGGTATTGCTCAACTCGATTTGCCTCTAATATATGTGAATATATGTTTTCCTAAAAATCCTGTGTTTCTTTCGTTTATTACCATTTAACCCCATAACAGATACCAAATTTGTCAAGTTTGGTTTTGTCTGTCAAAAGTCTTTGGCAGACATACAAACACACACACACACACACACACACACACACACACACACACACACACATTTTCACTTTTATATATTAGATAGACTAGCAGGGCTAATCAGCGTTACTCAGGACCATATAAACAATGAGAAACTTAAATTTGATTTTGAATATATTTGTTATTCTTAGAAGAGAGGAATTTTTAATGTCTATGTATCATTTGCTATTTTGAGCAAAAGAATATTTTACCTACCTAGGATGGCTATTACACATATGAAATAATTGTATCTTACGTAGGGTAGGTAATTTACAGCATGTATATGAAATAATTTTACCTTTGCAAGGACTGGTAGTATACAACACATATCAAAAATAATTTTACCTACACTAAGACGGGTAATTTAAGTACATATATTAAACAATTTCACATACTTTTTTTTACCCTAAAACAGACATTACTTTCTCCAACCCAACCCCCAAAAGAAAACTCAAGGGCAATTTTAAAATTAACATTGTCATGCTTCTTTCTATCCACCACTAAAACCATCACATCATTCCCAGATGTTTACATAAAAATTTTTTAAAAATATAGATCAACCCCTACAGAAACTGGCCTAGTAAACTTTCATAGAAAACCAACAATATATATGTATTAATCTAATTTTGAGATTGTAAACTGCTTAAGCCATATCCGGAATCGACTTCACAAATAAAATAATTTTGAGATAAAAAATTGTTTTCTTATATTTGCCTCTATCTCATTTAATCCCAGACAACGGCAGGAATTATGCTAATATCAATTTCTATCAATCTCCTTCAATCCTGAGTGATGCCGAGGATATTGCAAATAAATTATCTCGCGTATCTCCTTCAAGCTTGAGTAACACCGGGTATTCTGCTAGTGTATATGTGCAGCTATCTAATACAATCCCGGGCAACGCCAAGTATTCGTCTATTCTGTATTCATTCAATACGGGGTGATGCAGTGTATTCTGCTAATATATATTTCTACTTATCTTATCCAATCCCAAGCGACGCTAGGTATTTTGCTAATATATTCTCAGCTATTTCATTCAATCCCGGGCAACGCCGGGTGTACTGCTAGTATATACCTCCATCAATCTCATTAATTCCTGGATGACGCAAGGTATTCTGTTAGTATATATTTCAATCAATCTAATTCAATCCAAAGCGACACCAGGTATTCTGCTAGTATATATTTGCATCTATCTCATTGGATCCCAGGCGCCTGTGTATTCTGCTAGCATACATTTGCATGTATCTCATTCAATCCCGGGTGACTCCGGATAATCTGCTAGTATATATGTGGACGTATCTCGTTGAATCCCATAATTCTGTGATATATTACTAATTTCGACAATCATTTTTCATAATTCAACCCACATTATCCTCCCCCTCCCTTACTAAAGTAATAACTTTGATACATTGTTTGGATTGTTTATTTTATTACAAACACACCAATAAAATAACTCACATTTCATCATTTTTCATAATTCTTGGATATGTTATTAATTTTGACAATCATTTTTTTCGATTTAATGACATTATACCCCCCCCCATCACTAAAATTATAACTTTGATACATTATCTGGGCTGTTTATTTCATTACAAACACACTAATCAAGAAACTCACATTTCATCATTTTTCATAGTTCTTGGATATGTTACTAATTTCTACAATCATTTTTCATTATTTAACCCACATTATCGCTGCCCTCTGTCTAAAATAATAATTTGAGGCATTGTCTTGGCTGGTTATTTCATTACAAATGCACCATCCAAATAACTCACATTTCATAATTTTTCATAATTTTTGGATATGTTACTAATTTCGACAATCATTTTTCATGATTTAACCTGCATTATCATCCCGCTCTTACTAAAATAATAACTTTGAGACATTGTATGGGCTGTTTATTACATTACAAACACACCAATCAAATAACTCATATTTCATCATTTTTCATAATTCTTGGATATTTTCTAACTTTGAGCGGTTTTTCATGAGTTAACCCATATTATCGCCCCCCCCCTCTCACTAAAATACTGGGCTGTTTATTTCATTATAAAAACACCAATCAAATAACTCACATTTAATCACTTTTCATAATTCTTGAATATGTTATTAATTTTGTCAATCATATTTCATGATTTAACCCACATAATCTTGCTAAAATAACTTTGATGCATTGTGTGACTGTTTATTTCATTATAAACACACCACTCAAATAACTCACATTTCATCACTTTTCATAATTCTTGGATATGTTACTAATTTCGACAATAGTTTTTCATGATTTAACCCACTCCTCTTACTAAAATAATAATTTTCATACATTGTTTGGGCTGTCTATTTCATTACAAACACACCAAATAACTCATATTTCATCATTTTTCATAATTCTTGGATATGCTACTAATTTCGACACTCATTTTTCATGAGTTAACCCACATAATCGCCCCCCTCTTACTAAAATGATAACTTTGAGACATTGTCTGGGCTGTTTATTTCATTATGAACACACTAATCAAATAACTCACATTTCATTTTTTTCATAATTCTTGGATATGTTACTGTTATGGGGTTAAATGGTAATAAGAACAAAGGAACACAGGATTTTTACGAACAAAACATGTATTCTCATATATCTCAGGCAAAGTGAATTGAGTAATACCATATCTCAACAGTAGGGTGTTTGCACACGACGACCAGCTTGTTCGCGTGCCAATCTCAGACTGCCAGGCACCAGTCTCGATACCGGAAGTGACATCACTAGAGAAATTGACGTCATGAGATAGTCCGTTAATCCCATGGAGGGGCATCTCCAACACACCCATCCCAAGCTTTTTGTTCGTAAAAGTACCTCTTCCTTTTAGGGTTTACCATCAATGGCTCGGTAACCTTTCTCTTACAGAACGACCGCCGTAGTTCAGGTGTTGGTTGAGGAGGTTCAAGATCAAAAGTTTTGAAGACAGTGTCTATTGGCTCATCTTCCAATGGTGGACTGTCGCTGATTTCAACTAATCGACATCTTCTTAGTTGGTTCTGATGACGTTTGTGGATATATGTTGGTCCTTGTCACAGACTCTCTTAATAATTGTACCCACCTTCCAGAATGATGTGTTGTTTTTATAACTTTTGAAAAACACTCTTTCACCTGGTATGAAACGTTTACTGGGTACATAAGTGGTCATTAGTAGCCTTGACTGTTTGGGTAAGAGCTAGTCAAAAACGGATCTCACTTTCCACGCAAAAATCGTTTCTGCAGTTGAGACTGCTGTTGGTGTGTTTGGGTTGGGTGTAATCCTATACACGTGTAGAAATTGTTGCTTTGGCTTGGAGAATTCTTTTGGTGCAGGTTTTTTAGCTTCCAACTTTGCAGTTTCAGTTTTTTGCATTCTTTGGCAGATTCCATTTAAGCTTCCTTTTTCGATTTCTCTGTTGCTGCAAATCCGATGTTTCATTTCTTCTTGAAAATAAGTAGAGTGTTTTATTTTAGTTTGAATCTTGCTATATGTGGGGTATATGGTTAGAAAAGAAGAAGAAAAAAAACGTACCCGGCGTATCTGCATCGCTCTTTGGGAAAGAAGAAGGAAAGGATGGCCAGCGCATTTGTATACGCGAAGGGCATCTTCGGAAGGCAGAGCATGATGGGAGAAGCTATTTTTTTTTCCTGTCTCTTCCTTTTTTTTCCTAGATAGGAGGATATAAAGGCTGGAAAAAATTGCCTGGTGGGGGAGCGAGAAAAGAGTCGTGAACATCTCTTGAAAAGAATTTCGTATTGCTGACGTTCGTATTGTGCGGTGTGACATTGGTGGCGAAAGGCTAGGTGTGGTCGATTGGAAAAGAAGAGGGCAGAAACGTACTGTTGTGGAGAGAGTGACTCACTCCTTCCCGAACCCCAGAACCGAATCCTGATTATAGCCCTAGCCTTTGTACATTTTCCTAGTCCTGGTGAGAATACTTCTGGAAATTCCTCTTTTAACTCGTCCTTCAGTTGTTGCACTTCTGTAGACGAGTCTTCTACCCTATGATAGATTTTATTCATAGGTTGGTCTCACAATTCGAATCGCTCCATCCAATCAGGTTTTTGGATGTCATACACTTTCACTTTTTTAGTAATACCATTTAAGGTCACCGGGAGTGTGAGCTCTCCCTCAAATTCCACTTTATCGCCTGTCACAGCTCGAGCTAATTTGTTCGTCTTCCACATGGTTGGTTTCCTTAGCCTTTTCCATGTCTTAAGGTTAATGATGGACAGGTCTGATCTGGAATCCAATTGTAGATGCACAGTTTTATTTGTGATGTTAACTGTGACATATTTGCGCTGGTTCTTATCCAAATCTAAGTCGAATCTAGTCTGTTGGACACTGTTCTTGACCTTGTTCTTCCTGCACTCGGTCACTTTGTGGCCTTTCCTGCCACATTCGTTGCAGTATGTTTGTAAAAATATTGACTTGACCAATGTTTCATGCCGCAGTGATAGCACAAGCTTTTAGGGGATTTGGGTCTTGTGACTGGGTGGTACTTATTAGGTGTAGCCTGAGTTTTCTTACTTTTAACTTTGCTTTTTCGGGGTGAGTATTTTTCCGGTCTGAAGTTCGTCCTTTTAATGACTGTTGCGCCTGACTCCTCAACATATCTCGAATTGTTCCTTATGCAGACTACCCGTTGACAATCCTCAGCCAACTTCTGGAGGGTGAGGCCCTGTTCACTGTCAAGCCTAGAGGAAACTTGTCGTTTTTGAATGAGACTACAGGGTGGTCAAAAAGTAAGGTAACATCGCAATCTCCTCTTCAATAAATAACTTTAAAGACGCTATTGTATCAGGCTTCTTGCCATAAACGCTATCCTTTACATAGCCCCAAAGCCAGAAATCAGGAGGGGTAAGATCCCTATATAAGATTATAATTGATCATATTGTTTTTTCTACCTTTAACATGTTACCTGACTTTTTGACCACCCTGTAGACACTGCGCAAAAATTAAACACTTGACATCATCTGTGGATAAGTCAGATAGATTTTGAATTTTTGAACAACATGCACCTTGTAATCCAATCAGGAAGATCGATTGATGCAGTTGTCATACTATAACAAGTTGTATCTAAACCCGAATCCAGGTAATTTCAAATAAACCAGCTAGCCCAAAGGATGCGCAACTTCACCTCAGAAGATAAAGTCCTGGAAAATACCCAGTACTCAACTTATCTTGGCATGACACTCAACAGCATATAGAACCTACATTGAGAAGCTCTGCACGGGGCTATCAGCACATAATAGCCTGCTCACGACTTTGGCTAATAACTCTTAGATAGCCAAGGCACAGACGGTACACCTGTTAGCTTTAGTGCTGTGCTACTCAACCACAGAATACTGCACAGCGACACAGGCTCATTCTACTCATGCTGTGTAGGTTGACATTGAGCTTAACAAGGTATGCAGGATGATTACCGGCAACCTGAAATCAACCCATGTGTCATCTGTCTACAGGATGTCTAGAATCGCTCTACCACAGGTTCGACAAGAGGCAATAGCGGAGAGAAAGCGTGACAGAAGAGCAACATCAATTGGCATTCCCTATATGGACATCAAGAGGTGCCACAATGCCTACCATACCGCAAGAGCTTTGCCACCATCATAGGCCTCAGACAAACAACACCAGTGTCTTTCCACCTGTGTTGGTGGAATGAGTCAGTCAAAGATGACAATAACGAAGTTCTTCTAGCATCAAAATAAGATCTCACAGCCCTGGACTCTTCTGTACCCCAGGTTTGAGTAAAGGTTGCCACAATATGGCACAACTTGCACAAGTAGGCTATGTACAGAACACTTGGTGTCCATACAGCGCGATGTGCAGACTATCACATTTATACTCAGGCTGTTGTCTAAGCAAGGCATACACTGATGTGGACCTGAGGGATGCCTTAGATACTGCCTGACAATCGATCCTGAGATTATGATTATGAGTTTAAATGTTTCCAAATTCTTTTCAAAGTTTTTCTCAACTATTAACATAAGATTAAAATAGTTGACTTATTTATAAACAGACCAAAATGTAATTTAATTTTGTAATTATTCTAAATAGAATTTTTTTATTGTACACAATTGCATTTTTCATTTGAATAAATATTTGATTAATGTGTAAATTAAAAAAAATCCACATATTATTATCAAGATTGCTTTGTTACAAGAAATACACATTCATTACATTATAGGAATGGAGTAATAATCATGAAAAATAATTGAATTTGATTCTGACTTGAAAATAAATTTTATATGTGATAGAAAAATGTCTGAAACAAAATTATTTTTTAATATTTGTCATTATGGTCAACTTTGAAAAAGATTAATAATGAAACTGTCAAATCTTATGACAATTGGAGCATTATTTGTGACTGAGTATGGCTAAAATTGGGTATCTTTAACTATAAGATTTTTCCAGATAATTAAAATATACAATTTTATTTGATGTCATTTTTTTTGGGGGGGGGTCTGTGTAGAGATTAATTAAATGTGTTTTAAGAATATCTATTCTTATTTTTTAATCCTAAAAATGTTTTTTTTTTTTTTTTTCAGTTTGGACTCTATTCATCATTCATGAGTCCTTTTGTATATTGCATATTTGGTACATCAAAAGATATTACTCTTGGACCTACAGCCATTATGTCCCTTATGACGACTTCGTTTTGCTCATCTTCAATTAAAAATGATTCTACTTGTGCCCTTATATTAGCATTTGTCGCAGGCTTCATCCAATTGATGATGGGACTGTTTCATCTGGGTAAGTTTGTGCAAGCATTTTCGACATCATTAAAGCAAATATGACAATGTTAATTTTATGCTGTGGAATTGTTATCAATGTACAAATGTAACATTTGAACCTGTAGTGAAAACCAACAATCGGTTTGGTTTTCATTTCTTATTTTCTGAGTTTCAGTCAAAGACTGATAATCATTTAGAATTGGATTTTTTTTTATCATTATCTCACCCTACACAAGGCACAGTGCCACTTGGACGTAAGAACTACTATTTGGGACCATATTTACATTTACAGGGATACTCTTGAGCAGCAAGATGTCTGTTCACATTACACTTGAACGTCTGCATATCAGTACAGTCAGAGAAGCAGGGACCTGGGAGAGAATTCCAAAGTCGAAAGAAGAAATTATTTGAGTAGAAGGTTTTTTGACATCTATAGAATTGAGGTGAGATTTTGCTGCTTGTTGGGTTAGTTGGAAGTATTTACGCCAAGGGGGATAAGTGTTAGTGTTCGACGGAGCACATTCCATTGAAATACTTGTAAAATAAACACAGAGATGCAACAATTCATTGATGTGACAGTGAATTTTGTTTGATAGTGCGGAACCTTTTAGATTTGTGGTTCTTTTTTTAATCTTATCCAAAAGCAAGAGATTAGTGGCAGATGCACTATCCCATGCATGAGTGAATGGTGGTCTTGTAGAGGTGCAGGATACTCTCAAATGTGAGTAATTTTCTAGCATGGTAGAGAGAGCCCACCTTGATGTATTTATTCTTATTCATGTTGCCTGTGAATGTTAAGCCAAGGAGTTTAAACAAACAGCTCCTAGGTGGTGTATCATTAGCCATGGCTATCACTGGTTGAGAAGGTTTCTTATAATTATTAAAAGAAAGAAGTTTGGTTTTACCATCTATTTACATCCCCACTCCACTACAGACTGGAGGTCTTTATTTAAGGTTTCAGTCATTGCCTTAGATATGTGTCCATTCATTTTCGTCTTGTGTCTGTTTATAGAGCATGGTGTCATCAGCAAATATACCCATCTCGGAGACAATTTTATCAGGAAGGTCATTTATAAACATAAGGAATAATAAAAGTCCAAGGATTAACCATTGTGGCGCACCCACATTTATGTTGTTTTGACGTTTGACCATCGAGAACAACCTGGATTTTTCTCTTAAGAAAGATTTAATTATGTCAAGTATTTACCCATTAATACTATATGCTTTAATTTTTGCCAGACATTGTGAAAGGTCTTAGATATATCTAGAGCTACTGCCCTTGCCTCTTTTTTCTTTTCCAGTGCATGGTATATATATTCAGAGATTACAGTTAGGATAGTAGAATGAGTTTGCCTAAATCCATACTGTTATTCAGAAAGAAATTTAGTATCTATGAGGAGGTGGACTAGTACTTGATTGATTAAGGACTCAAAGATTTTGGTGAACAGAGGGAGAAGGTTAAGGGGGTGATAATTGAGTGGGTCAGTTCTTTCAACAGAATTCTTAAAAACTGGTACAACAGAAGCAATTTTCCAGCAATCAGAAAAGCAAGATTCGATAAAACATTTGTTGAAGAGTTTGGAGAGAACTGGGGTAAATCAACGGAGCATTTTTTTAATAGTATAGCAGGAATAAGATCAGCCCCACACGCCTTCAAGGTTTTTAATGATATCATGAAGTTGGGAAGAAGTGATTTTCAGCTCATATAGGTGTAGCTACTGTCTGCGAAGGAAATTTTAGGAAGGAGTGATTTGTTGGGTCTAAAGTGGAGTTGGAGGCAAATTGTCTGGCAATTTGGTTGCCTTTTCAGTTGCCTCAAGGTTGTTGGATAGTGGGGGAATTGTTGACTGTCCATTATTTATGACATTGTTATATTCCAGAAATCATGAATTCCTAATTTCTGTGACTTAATACGTTTTCTAGTGATTTTGTCATGCTTCCCCTTGGCTGCAGCTATTGCACTTTTACAATTATTATTGACTTTTGTATACTTTGGTCTATTTGTATTGGACTTCTGTCAGATAAATCTGCAGAATGCATGCTGTCTTTGAGCAATGGCAGCTGCACAAGTAGAAGTGAACCATTGTGGAAAAGTGGGTTTGCTATAGAACTTCTGTGCAGGAACATGTGCTTCAATTGCTGCTTTTGTTGTATAGCCGGGTCTATATTTACAAATGACCAAATCAACATATGTTGCATACTGGGGTCTATATAACAGGGTGTATCTGTTCATTGTCTAACGTCCATGTATTTACATGTCTATTGAATGTGCATAACGTGTATCTATATTTATGATAGCATCTGTATTGATCGGTCAATGATGTTCGTTACATTTATCTGCCATTCATTGTGAGTGTAATAATAACCAATAAAACATGATATCCGATCGTCTTAAGCTCAACATCTGTGTTTGTCATCCTTCTTTGCTATTGTCGTTATCTCTTTGCGTGTTGTGTCTACCTTTATTAGTTCTTGGCCCTCCGCAACAACAATGTCTCTACTACTAAGCTCTACTCATGTTGAAGTAAATGGTGAAAAAAAAATATATGCATAATATTTTATAAATATGTATAAAAAAAATAATGCAATGCATGTGTATCTAAAATATATTTCTGTCTGTCTCTTTGTCCATCCACTTTTTCTCAGAAACTACCGGGCCAATCTGAAATTTTATTTGAATTTCTGTTATAATAAGGTGCAGCAAACTAAGCATTATGATATCAATTCGATACAGTTAGGAAATAGTTTCTATGCATAGGTGGAGATTAGTATTTAATACAAAAATCCGCACAAATTTAACCATATTGAACCAACAATTTGGCATAAAACGCTCATTCTAAGTTAACAGGTTTTAACTGTTGCCTATTTTTAATGGACAAAATTCTACAACACATGTACATACTTATATATATATATATATATATATATATATATATATATATATATCGATATGAAGTGTAAAAATATATTTCAAGCAAGTAAATTTCACAAAATGGTTGGTGTGTCATTTTTAAAGTTTGATTCAGGCATTGTTGAAAAAATGTATGATTTATGAAAAAAATCATTTACTTATGTTCAAGACTTCAATATCAACAACAAATCAGTGTATGATCGTTTCTGAGACGATAGAAATGTTTTTTACATTCATCCGGGATTAGATATCAAATTGAAAATTTAAATATATGATTAATACCAAAGTGGAGATGTTAAAAGATCGTACAACAAATCAAGAGTAAAAGCTTTTGGCGTAAGAGATAAAGATTCTTTCAAGTATTATAAGAGAGTGGGAAACAAGATGACAAATTGCCGATTAGTGATTATTTAATCTTGAGAAATCTAAAGAAAACAAAGTAATTTAAAAGAAAAAGTATTGAAATAAAATTCCACGAAACTATAGAAATATGAAATATATAATAGTATAAAGCCGAAAATAAAAGGAAATAATAAAGAGTTTCATAAAAATACAGATTATCTAAAATAAAAATAAAATAATAATACAAATAATAATGAAAATAATCATAATAAAAAATAATTAAAATAAAGATTAAAATGAGTAATATAAAATATAATCAAATTTAAGTGCTACAATAGTACGCAAGTTTGCATACAATAATTAAAAATTAAATAGAAAATGTACAAATGAAATATAACACATAAGTAAACAAAAACATTTAACACGTGTGTTTTAATGTAGATATAAGTCTGTATATAGATACAGAGAGAAAGATAATTTCCCGCACAGACACACACACACATATAAGTATATATATATATATATATATATATATATATATCTATATATATATATATAGATATATATATATATATATCTATATATATATATATATATCTATATATATATATATATAGATATATATATATATACTTATGTGTGTGTGTGTGTGTGCGTGTGAAGGGTGTTTGTCTAGCCGCACTGATGAGTTGTGATACAACGAAACAGTACTGTATGTGGATGACAATTAAAGCCCCTCTCTTTGAGTTGAGCACTTTGTAAATATATTTTCACCCGACACGTATTTAAAGCGATTAAGCAAAGCCCACTATTAATTTGTTTGTAAACAAACTGATGGTTTGAGCACTTTGCGATGGGAGGGTGTGGATTTAATACACACGCTAGGAGAAATATTTACGGCACTGATTCATAGCCAGATGGTGAGAGCTGCCGACTGTCAATGTGACGGTTGTAGGTTCAATCCACAGCTGGGGAAAGGTGTTTGTCTAGCTGCACTGATGAGTTGTGATACAACGAAACAGTACTGTATGTATATATATATACCTAATTATTTTACAAATGTGTGCATATAAATAATTTTAAATATACACAGATTTTCAGATAAATGCAGTAACGAACACAAACATATATGCATAGACTTTCACAGAAACAAAGTAAATATTAAGTTTTTGAAAAAATAAAAGACAAATGATTTTTTGTGTGTATATATATTAATTATTTTTATATTCTTGTCAGTTTTCTATTTTGTGTTTGACATACTTTTATTACTTTCTAAATATTTTTCATTCTTATAAACTTTCACTATGACTCTACTACTTAAATATTTTATTTTTTAATGTTTTAATTATTCATCGTAGTTATTATTATGTCCATATTTTATTATCATTTTTATTTTATTTATTTTTTATATTTTTTCTTCTTATATTTTTCATTATAATTAATGTTATTTCCTTAATATTACTGTAATTATTAGTGGTGTAACGATGAATCGGAATCGTTAATCATAAGAATCGTATATTTTGGGGGGCGATACCCCCCAAAATACACGATTCTTATGATTAACTTGCATCGTTAAAAAATATCTTAGATTTACGATTCTTTCATTAGGATTCTCTTATATTTTTAAGTTGAACTGTTTGTTTGAAGTGAGATTAATGCTCTTAAAAATTTATGATAAAAACGTCAGAACTTTTCATAACATATTCAATATGATGTACAAGAATTTTATTAACTACTTTAAAGGTAATCTTTATTTATCTTAATGAGTTTCGAAATTTCTTTGAATTTTTTCTTTCTTTAATTCTTTGAATTAAAAAAAAAATATATATATATTTTTTTTCTTATAGCTTAACTTGCTTTTATATTTCACCATTTCGTTTTTAGTAATAAATGGTTCTCTACATTAAAAACCGACCTTGTGTCTAACTCTGCCTTCATGGGGAGGCAAGTAAATAGGAAGTAATATGGCGGCTGAAAAACGTTTTCCGACCACTATAAAAACATTACAATACATTTAAACCCTAAAGAATTTCTGTCATGCGCACTTATTGTTCTAGTCACTACTTGTGTTTCAAACTTAAAAAAAATGAAAAAAAAAAAACAAAAAAAAAACGCTTTAAAATAGTAAAAACGCTAAAGCTTTTTTTCATTTTGGAAGGGGGGTTATCCCAAAGAATCAGCTATGTAAACACTTTGCAATATTTTTCAATAATTATTTAAAAAATAAAAATTCTTTACTATCAATTTTTTGAGCTCTTGACTCTTTTGTCTCCCAATTTTTTGTCTGCTAAAATTTTAATCACATGATTATGGTGTAGAGTCAATAAAATAAACCATTTAGTTAAGTGCCGTTTGTTAAGGATTTTGCTGAATACGATATTAAAAATCACTTTATTGGTACTTATGCACTATGTTACCAGGCGGGCGTGTGTTTTGTAACTATTCTGTACTTTCACCTAACAAATTCATAAACAAAACAGATATCGTAAAACTTGAATTTATATATACTAGCATGGGTACCCGGCATTGCCTGGGTTGACATGAAGTTCCGTTTGAAACACGCCGTTTTCATCATGGGTAACATGGATAACCCCACAACAATTTCAAAAATAAAAGAACGGATAAAAACATGTAAATGTAATCGCCCCCAAAAAGAAATATCTGATACCCTCTCCACCAGATATTTCGGCAGAAGGGATCACTGTCCTAAGAAAACTCACGATTTTGTGAACCTAAGAAAAATAATGTTTATAAACATTAATGCGTGCATTTATTTTTTATTTTGATAAATGTGTAGTTTAACGGTGTAAATTATTTGCCAGACAAAAAAATATAAAAACTATTTTTATATAAAACAGATTGTTAGACCCAAAGGCTGAAATAAAACCAGAAAAAAATTTCATTTTATTATTTTTTTATCATTTATATTTATTATTCGAGGCTGCTATATTGCTTTTAAAATTTGGTCTATTAAAAAAAAGCTCTTTCATGAACTATGTTTTGGGCTGCCATATTCTTTTGTAATAAAAGAGCGTAAAAAGGGCGAATTTGGCCTTAAAAAAGCCAAATTGTCAAACCTAAAAAAGGCCAAATTTTAAACCTGTAAGGCGTACACATTTAGTCTAAAAAAAAAATGATAAAAAACATAAAAATGAATGTTTTTTTTTGTTTTATTTCAGCATTTGGGTCTAATCTCTATATAAATAATTAAAAATCAAGATATTTCATGCAAATATAATATGCACAAACGGCAGAACAATATCTGAGGTGTGTTATAGGCTTATTATTTCTCAAATTCCTCGATAATCTTAGATTTCTATACTTTTTCTGCTGAGAAGTCACGGCCAAAATCGGTTAAGATCAATGGAAGTGGTAAAATATTTTCTCTCTAATAAATTCCTCCTCCCCCTGCCACCACTTAACACCGTTTGGGGATCGTTCACAAGGAACAGTTGAGAAGAGAACACCGGTTTGGCTTCGTAGTTCTTTCATGTGAAGTTATTTAAAATCACTAAACTAAGCTGCAGTGCTCTGTGGCGTAGTGGTTAGCGTGCTGGACAATTCACATTATATTTTCACGTTCGCGCCGACCTACCGTAGTCGTTTTTTTTTTTTGTTTTTTTTTTCCTAAACAACTGGAATGGGCTTTTCTTGGTGGCCGAACTGTTAACATTGCAGATGTTTGTTTTTTTTTTTTTTTCACACTTTATTTTCCTACTTTTACTCATGACTCCGGGTTTGATCCTTCCTACTTACCTACCATAACATTTTTTAAACCCCCCATCGTCCCGGAAACAAACACTCGGGCAACGCCGGGTACCCCCGCTAGTATAAAAATAAATAGTTTTTATAATTTTTTTGTCTATCAAATAATTTACGCCGCTAAACTACACATTTACCTACCAAAAAATTGAATTTGTCATATTTTGGGCTTTGTTTTGTTTATTAAATTGTTAGGTGAAAGTAGAGAATGGTCTCATAAAAAATAATTAAAATTATCGTTATTTTATGTTTCCAATGTAATTCCCCCCCCCAGTTTTTCCCTCCCCCTTAATCGCCAAACTTCAAAAAAATGCTAGAGATGACATGTCTCCTTGAATGCTTTGTGGCCAAAAAGTGGGTGCTCATTTTACGTTAAATTTATATAGAAAAGTGATCCCCCCCACTCTAACATATATTTTTATTTTAAATTTCTAATTTCTTTGCACTTATTTGCACTTCTGCAAACTAATAATATTTCTAAAGGCTGTTTAAATGTATTAGGCTGAAAAAAAGTAGATCTCAATTTTTTTAAGGGTTAAACGCCGCTGGGTCACATCATATAAAGTTACCTTTTTAATTAGAAAATTAAGTTTGTAAACGATGAAATTGACATAAAAAAAAAGAAAAAAAAGTGTAAATTGTGGAATTTAGAGGGGGGTGCAGTAGATCTTCATTTTTTTAGGTATTAACGACACTGAATTACATGGTAAAAATTTACTGATTTTTGTATTGCAATAAGGAATAAAATGAAACAAACAAATGAAATCTTTTCAGTTTTTTTGGACGCGTTTTTTTTTTTTTAATATTTAAAAAAAAACAATAAAAGCCAAACATTTTTTCTATCTACACGGAATTATTTTTCCAGCTTAATGAAATTACCAAATGATATTTGGTAAATGTTTTTTTTTTTTATGGATAGCATCTAGGGGCAAATAACTCTAAAAAAAAAGTTTTAAAAAGGTCGCTGTTGGAAATATTAATTCCAAAATAAATTAAATATATTATCAATATAATTGTTGTTTAAAATTTATTTAATAACAATTTTAAATAGAATACTTAAAATAATTCTCTCACTAAAAACATTAACTAAAATACCGCTATTTAGTAAAATCAATTTTTCTTAATGTCATATGCAAATAAGGTGATCTCTTAATTGTATATTTTTGCAAGTATCATACTATATATAGAAATAAATGAAAGATTAAAGTAAGACACGTTTTGTATATATATTAATCAAAGTGTGAACAAACAAACAAGAATACGCATTTATATATAATCATTTTATTATATATATTTTTGGAGGGGGGGGGTTGACTTAGCGAAATAAAGGATCGTTTGAATAAATTCATGGTTTAAATTTGTAATTACAAAAAAAAAAAAGATTTTATTTTCAGTTGCGTGCACTTATATTACCGAACTAGCGGGTGCATGTTAACTGTTCTGTACTTTTGCCTATCAATTTAATAAACAATAAGATATTGTAAAACTTGAAAATACTATTTAAAAAATAGCATGGTAACATAAGTGCATAAGCACCACTTTATTTTACATATTTCTCTTCCAAAGGACCGTTTGAATAAATTGATTTAAATTTAAAGTGTTGTGTAATTATTTCTAAAAAAATAAAAAGTAATGAGCCATGTAGGTAGAAAAGAGACTTTTGTTAGTCATCGTATTTTTTTTTTCATGGTATTTGTATTTTTATTTTTTTTTGACACTTTTGTTCGTTTGTTTACTTCTTTGCAATATATCAATTCAATTTAAATAAGACAAACCAAAGGGAACAAGAAGTGAGTTTAATTTTTTCACCAGAAAACATTTAAATTCGAATGCACTCAATTCAAAGCATTAAAATTGTTTTCCAACGAACAATTCATCAACAGAAACAAACAAATAAAAGGAACACGTATTTAGTTAATTTACATTATAAAATTCTGCAATTTGTAATGAAATGTTGAAGGTGTCGGTCTATGTGCGACCGTACTGTTGTGGCCACATGCACTTATTTTACCATGCTCTTTTTTAAAATAGGATTTTTAAGTTTTACAATATCTTTTTTGTTTATTAAATTGTTAGGTGGAAGTACAGAATAGTTACAAAATACCTGCTAGTTTGGTAACATAAGTGCACACAACTGAAAATAATTTTTTTTTTATAATTACAAATTTAAATCATGAATTTATTCAAACGTTCCTTTATCTCGCTAAATCAATCGCCCCCCCCTCCAAAAAAATATATATAATAAAATGATATATATATATATATTGTGAGAAATTCCATTTACATTCGCTATTTCTTTTTGTTCAGCCGCCCACGCAGTTTAGTGGTCGGCCGTCATTGGTTAATTTTGGATGTGTCAGGTGATTTGCTTAGCGCACTTTTTGTATCATGCTTTTTTTTCAGTCCACACAGAGATTCAGCAACGGAATGGACTCAGTACCAGCAGCTTCCTACAAAAGAAGGGAGCTACATCAATTCCTTCATGGTGCATCACCAAACTGTTGGTGAACAAAGGATCACATCTCTACAAGCAAAGACAATTTTATATTGCTGAAATTATCCCAATTACAGGATGGCGTTAATGAACATTTCTTCACGTTTTATTTACCAAATATTGGATCTCATCTCAATTCAGCTAGAGTCTGAAGTGACTCGCATTATGCCTATTTATAGGCGCCAACATTCCCACTGAGTCTACCATGAACAAACATGGATCCTTTTGAGAAACAATTAACTACCACTCCGACAATAGTTCATACTACTGGCTTGATGTAATAGAGGCAAAACTGGCCACCGTTCTGCAAATGGACAATATCAGACCCAGTAAACTTTCCTTGTTGTTACATTTGAATAAATTTTTAGTTTGAAAGGAATGGCTTTTGTATTTGTGGATTCTTTTGCCTCTGCAAGGAGTAAATTGGGATGTGAGAAATAATTTCTTACATTCTCTTTTTTTTTTCTTTTTTTTTTTTTTTTTTTTTGCCTGGTGCTACCAGATCAGGCTGCCCTGTGGCTTCCTGAGACGAAATGCACCTACATTTTTGTTTGTTTTCTGATCTTTTTTGCAAAACTTAATTATGTTCTGCAAAACCAAAAACAAAAACAACAGCCCCTCTCCCTCCCCTTTTTATTTTATTTTTTCCTACCCTACTCCCGGTCCTGGATATGACCTTAAACTATATCCGATGGTGAGGTCTGGCTTACGGGCTTTGGGAAGTGTGGAGCCACCTCTTAATTGCCATTGCTCCCAGGTCCACCCTGACCCGGAGTGGTAGTACCTGTTAGGGTCCCAACTATGGGTTAAATAGAAACAGATTTTAAAAAGAAAAAGAAAACAAATATATTCTATTAAATTATTATTATTTTTTTTATTTTTTTTATTTACTTTTTTTTTTTTTTTTTGCCCTGTCGGTAGGGCATGAGAACAAACCGACTGCCCCCCTGCAGAGGGTAAAAATCCCTCAATGGGGCAACCAGTTAGCCGTGGGTTGCTACCCGTAATGTCTTAGGACATGATCCTGGTGATTGAGCGAACCTAGACCAGGATACATAGAAGTTTAGGCACCGCAACACATTACTTTGGCCCTTACTTCGACTAGACGGGCAGTCGGAGAGGCCCGATCCGACCAATCGGCCAGTCACGCCAAGCCCCACCATATATTGCCCATTCCAAAAACTCACTACTAACACAACACATACCCCCCTCTCCCACAAATAACCCTACTCCCTAATATATGATGGAAAGCGGTGGCTGAGGGTCAATCGATTAGGTGTGAATATCGATGACGAGGCTGTAAACACCTCAGTATTGCTACAGATCCCATAGCAATATCAAGAGAGAACAGATAATGATTATGATACCACCAAAGTCGGTTATATCATCATTGTATCCCTGTGGAGGCTGGGCGAATGGGTTTCCCCCCAGGCTCTTCCCAAATAGGACTCCGAGGTGGGTGGGGAACAAAGATGACGAAAAAAGAAAACAAAATATATGGCTTATTCCTCCCAAAAACCACCCAACCACAACCCACTCTGATGTCTCTGACATCAGTAGCTCTGAGGAAGAGACGATAAAACCAAGGAACTCAACATTCGTAGTTATAGAATCAATAGAGGAAACTCCTTTGAGCAAACTATCACCTTTTAAAATTGAAAGAAATCTTAAAACTTTAAAACCAAAGTCTATTAAAAAACAATTTAATGGTAGTCTACTAATAGAAACGCATAACGAAGAACAAACTAAAGAAATATTGAAACTAAAATTATTTGAAAACATCAAAGTCAAATGCTACAGACATCCAACTCTAAATACCTGCAAAGGAGTTGTGAAAAGCCACGAACTTGCACTTTGTCCCTTGGAGGAAATCAAGACAAACTTACAGAAACAGAATGTGTTAGATGTTCGTAGAGTCCAAATCAAAAAAAAAACAGTGAGAAAATCGATACCAACACATATATACTAACTTTTTATTCCCTCACCATACCCAAAGAAGTGAAAGTTGGATATATGAAAATAAATGTAGAAACTTATATTCCAAACCCCCTCCAATGCTTCAAGTGCCAGAAGTTTGGACACCATCAAGATCGGTGCACACGATTACCAGTTTGTGGAAGATGTGGAGAAAGCGGCCCACACATTGACTGCAGAAAAGATTTCAAGTGTGCCAACTGCCTTGGAAATCATGGCGCTGGCTCTAGATACTGTGAAATATGGAAAAGAGAAAAAGAAGTGACCAAACTAAAACATACAAGGAATATATCCTACCCAGAGGCCAGGAAAATCATTGAAACTAAAACATATGCAGATGCAACTAAAAAAACTACTCCAATCAACAATCAAAATGGTCATATACATGTAACGGATACAACGGACAAGAAAATTGATGTCTTAAGCAAACTAATAAAGGAAATGAAAGAACTATTAGAAGAAATGAGGAAAATGAATAGTGCAATGTCTGCAACCAATCCAAGGATAATATCAAGTAAAGACACTACTGAACCACAAAAAGAAACAAAAACCACAAACCATTTCTACAAAAACAACCGAAAAACCATCAAACACATCACAAGCCAGAAAAGAATCAAAAATCCCCCCCAGACAAAACAAAAACAAAAACAGGAAAGGAAAGATCCTGATCTACATCCCGAACAGGGACTCTGACAGAAAATAGATTTGAGGGATTGGAGTCGATGGAAGTTGAACACAATTCCAAATGATGAACAAAATATTACAATGGAATATCAGAGGGATAAAAGCAAACCAAAATGAACTCACATTATTAATAACAAATATGAGCCCAGCACTTGTCTGTCTGCAGGAGACCTTTCTGAAAGAAAATAATACCATCAACATAAAACACTACACATCTTACAACTACATAAATAAAGATACGGACAGAGCTTCTGGAGGCACATCAATACTCGTGAAGAATGAAGTCCCTCAAAGACAAATAAATATAAACACAAACTTGCAAGCAATTGCAGTTTCAGTGACTCTACATAGAACTATAACACTTTGCTCAATCTACATCCCTCCAAAAGATACAATCAACGAAACTGAGATAACTCAATTAATAAAACAACTCCCTAAACCCTTTTTTCTACTAGGAGATCTCAACAGTCACAATGTAATATGGGGAAGTAAAGAAACAAATAAAAAAGGAAAAGAAATAGAAAACATAATAAATAAAAATAATCTATGACTCCTTAATAATCAAAACTACACCTATATGTACCCAGCAACAGGTACTTTCACCGCCATTGACCTTACCTTATGTGATCCTTCCATATATATGGACTATGATTGGAAAGTACACAATGACACCTGTGGGAGTGATCATTTCCCGATCATCCTGGAAAGTCTAAGTACTAGTACTGAACAAAAAACACTCAAATGGAACCTACATAAAGCGGATTGGGAAGACTTCCAGGAACAGTGCAAAAATCAATTAATTATCGAAAAGAAAGATGAAGATGACCATTTGAACTACTTCATTAAAACACTCACAAACATAGCAAATAATACCATATCGAAAACAACCAAAACCAACAATCACAACAAACCTTGGTTCACAAAAGAATGCAGAAAAGCCATCAGAGCTCGACGAGCTGCCTTGAGAAAATTCGAAAAGTACCCAACAAGCGAAAATCTGGATTTCTTCAAAAGCAACAGAGCAAAAGCCAGATGAATCATAAAGGAATCCAAAAGAACAACATGGAGAAATTATATATCCAAAATTAATGTGAATACCAAGGCGAAAACAGTTTGGAACATGATGAGGAAAATAGAAGGAAAGTGTAGTAGTACACCAATATCCCACATCTCTAAAGACAACAAAATATACACCAATCAAAAAGATATTTCCAATAACCTGGCAGATAATTTATCAAAAATTTCATCATGTGACAGACAAACAGAGAAATTCAAAAAGATTAGAGAAAAAGAAGAGAGAAGAAAATTCTATTTAAATCACAAAATACTGAAAAATACAACCAACCTCTTACCTTGCCTGAATTAAAAGAATCGCTAACCAAATCCCATGACACAGCTACAGGGCCCGATGAAATTCCATATGAAATCCTCAAAAAACTTCCAGAAACCTCAATGAAATACCTACTTGAAATTTTCAATATTATATGGTCCAGTGGAAATGTACCTGAGACCTGGAAAGAGGCCACAATAATACCAATCCCCAAATCTGAAAACTCAAACATCCAATCCCAATCAAGTAACGTCTCAGATCCATTGAATTTCAGGCCAATAGCTCTAACGAGCTGCATTTGTAAAACCATGGAAAGGATTATAAACAAAAGACTAATCTGGTTCCTGGAAACAGAGAATCTTATTACAGAATTTCAAACAGGATTCAGGAAAAACCGAAGTTCAATAGACCACATAGTCAGACTTGAAACCTTCATCAGAGAAGCCTTTGTAAGGAAGGAACATTTAACAGCAGTGTTTTTTGACATGGAAAAAGCCTACGATACTGTGTGGAAGTACGGTGTTACAAGGGATCTGAAGGCGCTTGGACTAAAAGGCAGAATGCCAATTTTTATTGAAAATTTTTTAAAAAATAGACGGTTCAGAATAAAGGTTGGCACAGCTCTCTCTGACTGGAAGGAACAAGAGAATGGAGTACCTCAAGGGAGTATACTGTCAGTGACCCTGTTCAGTATCCGAATTAACAACATTGTAAAAAACCTTAACCCTGGGGTAGATTGCTCCCTATATGTGGATGACTTCCTAATATGCTGTAGATCTAGACATATATCTATAATAGAAAGGAAGCTTCAATTGTGCTTAAACAAAGTAATGAGATGGACGGAAGAGAATGGATTTAGATTCTCCAAAAGAAAAACGAAATGCATACATTTCTGCAAACTAAAGAACATGCATAATGATCCTGTCCTAACCATGGAAGGAACGCCCATACCCGTTACTGACCAGTACAAATTCTTAGGGATTTTATTTGACAAAAAGTTAACATCCATTCCACACATAAACTATCTGAAAAAAAAATGTAACAAAGCTGTAAATCTTTTGAGAGTGGTAGCACATACCAATTGGGGTGCAGACAGGGAAACACTCCTTAAACTTTACAGAGCACTAGTCCGCTCAAAGCTAGACTACGGTTGTTTCATATATGGATCAACCCAAACATCATATATATAAAGCCTAGACCCTATTCACCATACTGGCCTAAGATTGGCCCTAGGAGCATACAGAAACTCCCCCGTGAACAGTCTATACACGGAAGCACATGAATCCCCACTAGATCTAAGGCGAGAAAAGTTAACCCTTCAATATTTACTCAAACTGAAGTCTTGCCCAAACAACTCTGCATACCAATGTACCTTCTATCCTAAATATGAAGAACTCTTCAACATGAGAGGAAAAACTATCAAAACGTTCGGGCTCCGAATGAAGGAAAGCATTGAAGAATCGAAAATTCCAATCTCCAGCATTCACAACTTCATACTACCTAAAACACCCCCATGGACCATGAAACAAGTAGAAATAAAACTGAACCTAAACAAAAAGTCCAAATCTACCACACACCCTATTGAATACCACGATGAACTTCAACATTTAAAATTACGATATTCAGACTACACCTTTATCTACACAGACGGATCTAAAAGCAACAATCACACTGGATGTGCAGCAACGTACCATAAAACCACAATGAAGAGAAATCTTCAAAATGAAGCATCTATATTCACTGCAGAGACTATAGCTATCGATCTAGCACTCAACATAATTTCAGAGGAAACCACCAAAAACTTCATCATTCTCACAGATTCTCTATCAGTCCTATTATCCATACAAAATCAAAAACAAGAAAATCCACTAACAACAAAATTAATAGAAAAAATCAATATCCTTTCAACCACTAAAAACATTATTCTTGTCTGGATCCCCAGCCATGTGGGGATCAAAGGCAATGACAGGGCAGATACAGCTGCAAAAAAAATCTTCTCACCTTCCAACTGACAATTTTAAGATTCCACATACTGATCTTAGACCCCAGATAAAAGCATACATACAGGAAAAATGGCAACTGCGGTAGAGTCAGCAAGAGGGCAGCAAATTATACTCAATCAAACCTAGACTTAAAGAACGATGTCCGGACATCAAGAGATCACACCGAGAAGATGTGATACTGACTCGGCTGCGCATAGGACACACCAACTTTACTCATTCTTATATACTAAATGGAGAATCGGCGCCAGAGTGCATCCCATGCCAGGAGACACTCACAGTAAAACATATCCTAGTTGGGTGTGATGACCTCGCCCCAACTAGAAAACTATATTATACAGAAAGCAATATGGAGGACCTTTTTGAAAAGGTAAACTCAACAAATATTCTAGCATACCTAAGGAAAGTAAATTTATATAAGAAAATTTAAGGAAATTTAAAGTCACCCAAATATACACATCCATGTATAAATACAACATTTAATTTCTTAGTTCGATTTTATAAAAAAAGGGAGGAAAGGCTGAAAACCCCAACAAAAAATAGTTTTTAAAAAAAAAAGGACTCCGGCATTAAATGACCACATAGGTTGATATGCCGTAAAACCAATCAATGAATGAATGAATCAATCTTTTTTTTGCAAAATGCTTAGCTTTTATAATCTCAGTTTTTTTTTTGCATAACGATTAGTTTTTTATATTTGTGAAAATTCTTGATTTAAAACAAGCAGATTTCTAGTGTATTTTTTTTTTCCATAATTTGAGCAAATTATTGTTAAGTTTCAACGAAATTCTTAGAAACTGTAGTTGTTAACTAAATGGAATTCCAGAGTCTAGCGGTTCTGGGGAAGAAACTACTGGAGTAGAAAGATCTTTTACATCTAAGGATCTCTACTGCGTGGGGGTGGGATTTAGCTGCCTGTCGGGTTTGTCGAGGATGTCTGCGTCGTGGGGGCACAAGTGACTGCAGTTCGTCAAAGCATTCACCATTAAAATACTTATAGAACAAGCAGAGGGATGCAACGTTTCGTCGATGGAACAGAGGCTGAAGCTTAGATGCCAGTTCAGGGCCTATCAGATTGGCGACTCTTTTGAACCTTGTCTAGGAGCGAGAGACTAGCAGCAGATGCACCAGCCCAAATGTGACAGCAATACTCCATACATGGGCGAATGGTGGTCTTATAGAGGTACAGGATACTTTCAGGTATCAGTAGTTTTCTATATTCATTGAAAACGGGGTCGCAGAGATTAAAAAATTTTCAGAAGATATTAATATTAAATTTGCCGTTCTACCGAAATTAAAATGTTTCATTGTCGGAAAATCCGGCAGATCTTCTAACTAGTATCAATACTTCTAAATTTTCCCAGTTATTCAATTTCTGGATGTATGGCCTGGAAATGCTCAATATAGATGGCATTGATTGCCCAGTCTCTCCCTTACCTTGTCTAAACGAAACTAATAAAAAAAACTGTATCATGTTTGTACTCTCAAGAGGCACATCCTTCTGAAAATACCTTCCTGTTGAATATTACAAGATATTCCAGCTTATCTAAGGCAATCAATGTCTTAGAAAAAGTGTTGAAATTTTATGATTTGTTATGTAACTGTATTGCTGACAATTTTAATAGGGCCAAATTATTGCAAATGGAGGCCTTCTTGCATAAACTAGGTTACTTGAACCAACCTTCAAGTAAAGTGCCTCCCCCTAGGGTAACTGCCTTAGGGTTATTCCTTGATAAAGATGGGTTAATTAGAACCAGAGGTAGGATACAGAATTCTGATATTCTGCCTACGAGGTCAAGTTTGTGCATACTTGCATTGTATGTAAAAAAATAAATGCTCTGCTTTGTAAGGCACATGCAGGGTCACTATTGCCTGCTCATAGGGTGAACTGTGTTCGCCCATTTAAACAAGTGGGTGTGGATTTCACTCATCAATTTCCCATAAAAGTTAGAATGTATGTATTACTATTTATATGCATGAGTTTATGTGCAATTCATTTAGAATTATTGCCGGACATGAGCACCCGCTCTTTCATGCTGGCCTTTGTTAGGTTCATCAATTATTTTGGTATCCCTATGCATGTATATTCCGATAACGCGAAATCTTTTGTTGCATCCGGAATATTGTTGTCAAACATGCTCGAATCAGACGAGCTGAAGGAACAATTTAAATCCATGCACATCATCCATTGAACAATTACTCTTTACTCTGCCTGGGAGAGACTAATTAAAACTGTCAAGCAATGTTTGAGGAAACTATTGGGAAGAAGAAAGTTGGATTATTTTGAATTTCTGACTGCACTCACTTATATTGCTTCTGCTGACAGAGGCTTTAGTATTTTAACTCCAAATCATTTTCTTCAAACAGACTATCAACCTCGTTTGCTTATTAATAATTATGATTCTGAATTATGTCCTAACCCCCCCCCCCCCATAGGACTGCCTTGTTACATTCCCTCGAAATGAGGAATAAATTTGTTGAAAAATTCAATCGTATGTGGTATAATGATTACCTCTTGTCATTAAGAGAAGTCGATGCCAAAATTGGGAGCAATTGTGCCCCTAAGTTATCTGTTGGAGAGATAGTACTTATTAAGTCTCCCAACAAAACCAGACAATTTTGGAATCTTGGTAAAATAATTAAATTAATTACTGGAAGTGACAATAATGTTTGTTCCACCGTCATTCTTAAAGACAGGTGCGAACAGGTCCATTCCTTAAAAAATCTTGTGCCCTTGGAAATTAAGGGTAATGATGATATTGGATCAACTGAGTTTACGGAAGAAGGAGGTCCATTTTTCTGTCCAACCTGTTCAGTTCCTAATGATGGAACATCGCCCATGGTGTGTTGCAATTCCTATGACAGCTGGTACCATTTCAGCTGCGTAGGAATTAAGCAGCAAGATACCTTAAGGGATTGGCTTTGTTCTAATTGTAAGGATGAAGCTCCTCAGGTCATTCTACATAGTGAAAATTAGCTAGTGTCTGGATGCATGAGAATTATTGAAGTTTAAACTGAAAATTGACAACAGACAATGGCACATATATTAATATTAATATTAATATTGACATTAATATTAAGTTTTTAACTGAATTAAAGTCATAATTATTGAATCTCAATTTGAATTATCAACAAACAAACACACATTAAAGTTAAGAAATTTAACTGAACTAAAACATATTGCAATTATAAATTTGTCTGAGTTAAGACTTATCTTTATTGGATTAACTTGTTATTTGTCATTTATCCGACCATATTAATTAATTTGTATTGGGAAAAAGTAATGATTATCCATTATTTTATCCCCCTCCTTGGCAGTGTGTGAGAAATTCCATTTACATTCGCTATTTCTTTTTGTTCAGCCGCCCACGCAGTTTAGTGGTCGGCCGTCATTGGTTAATTTTGGATGTGTCAGGTGATTTGCTTAGCGCACTTTTTGTATCATGCTTTTTTTTCAGTCCACGCAGAGATTCAGCAACGGGATGGACTCAGTACCAGCAGCTTCCTACGAAAGAAGGGAGCTACATCAATTCCTTCATGGTGCATCACCAAACTGTTGGTGAACAAAGGATCACATCTCTACAAGCAGAGACAATTTTATATTGCTGAAATTATCCCAATTACAGGATGGCGTTAATGAACATTTCTTCACGTTTTATTTACCAAATATTGGATCTCATCTCAATTCAGCTAGAGTCTGAAGTGACTCGCATTATGCCTATTTATAGGCGCCAACATTCCCACCGAGTCTACCATGAACAAACATGAATCCTTTTGAGAAACAATTAACTACCACTCCGACAATAGTTCATACTACTGGCTTGATGTAATAGAGGCAAAACTGGCCATCGTTCTGCAAATGGACAATATCAGACCCAGTAAACTTTCCTTGTTGTTACATTTGAATAAATTTTTAGTTTGAAAGGAATGGCTTTTGTATTTGTGGATTCTTTTGCCTCTGCAAGGAGTAAATTGGGATGTGAGAAATAATTTCTTACAATATATATGTATAAATTCAAGTTTTACGATATCTGTTTTGTTTATGAATTTGTTAGGTGAAAGTACAGAATAGTTACAAAACACACGCCCGCCTGGTAACATAAGTGCATGAGTACCAATAAAGTGATTTTTAATATTGTATTCAGAAAAATCCATAACAAACGGCACTTGACTAAATGGTTTATTTTATTGACGCTACACGGTAATCATGTGATTAAAATTTTAGCAGGCAAAAAATTGGGAGACAAAAGAGTCAAGAGTTCCCAATTTTTATTTAAAATTAAGAAATTATTTTCTAAAATATTTTGTTTACATTTTATTTTTAAGTAAAATTAAGAAATTAATTAAAAAAATATTGTTTATATCCATCTTCATTCAAAAGGGTTATATTTTGGTAGCTTCACCGGTTGTTAACCTAAATTTTCAAAATGTCAGAATGAGACTCGTCTGCGGGACCTACTTCATCGATTTGTGTTATTATAATTTTATCTGTTTTTTTTGTTTTGTTTTGTTTTTAGGGAAGGATGAATATTTTTTGTTTTTTTTTTGCCGGAGTTTATGTACTTAGGAAAATTGGTGAAAGTCAAAATGGAATCCGCGCTATTTTTAAATATTATTTTCAAGTTTAATTAAAGTTTTATGATACCCTTTTCTTATCATTGTTTTTGTATTCTTTTGTTATTTTCATTTATTTATTTTTTGCCGGATTTAACAAACAAGCAAAATGAAAGCAAAACAAAAAAAAAAAAAAATTGGTGTTTATGCACTTATTTTGGAATTATTTTGGTAGCAATAATGGTGCATCCCCCCCTGTTTACATTTGTTATTTTTTATCTGGTTCTTGTATTCGATTTTTTGTATTTCGTATCTTTTTTGATTCTTAGTTTCGTACATTTGGGGTTTGTACGAAGCTCCCTTTAATTTGGAGAAAAGGGAAATGCTAGCTCCGTGATGACATCACGAGCCCAGTGCAAGATTCGCCCTCTTTTTTGGTTCCCGCGACGTGGAGATTGGACGTGTTCATTGCCCACCGCTGACAAGGAATTTTGGAGCCTCCTTCAAAGAAGAAAACCCGGCAAGAATACCCCGGGCATGCGACGAGGCATGCTTTTGAAAAATATCTACGTGGCTACGGTTTTGCACATATTTTTGAAGGAGTGTAATTATTTTAAAAAAGACCTTATTTTACGTGACAAGGAATTTTGGCACCTCCTTCAAAGAAGAAAACCCGGCAAGAATACCCCAGACATGCGGCGAGGCATGCCGTGGCTATGGTTTTCTGCTCACACATGGAGAGAGAGAAAATTCTAAAAGGACTTCAAACGAAAAAAAAAAAGCATGTGCCTGACTGGCTTTCAATTTGTGAGTAAGCTCTAAAATTTATTTCATATGACAGTGTGATTAGGAGATTTTGCATCATGTTATTGTATTCGTTCATGGATACAACATCTTCATTATAAGAACCAGTGTTATTTTTTTCATTATATGTTACCTTGGTGTTTTTTGAATTTAATGCCTGCAAAGGGAAAAATTTGCAACTAATTTTATTGTGAATAAAATCACTTCTTAGTTTTAAAGCAAGACCATTATATTTCATTCTTTACACCCCCCTCCCACCTTTTTATTCCATGCTGTTTTTTTTTTTCAGGTTAGTTACTTTAGCATCAAATTTATCTGGAAACAAGATAAATTTCCGACACTTATGTTAGCATCATTTTCTTTTTTTAATGGTTAAAGTGCTTCGCCCAATGTTTGAAGAGTTTCTAACTTTTTTTTAAAGGAAAATTGGTAAAAGTCAAAATTAGCACTTGTGGCGATAAATAAAAAGCTTTTGTGAGTACATACCTCTCATGGAATGTCGTAGATCGAAACACAGTGAAATGTTATTTGGTGCTAGTGCACTTATTGATCTTCACCATTTTTAAATAATATTTTCAAGTTTAGTTAAAGTTTTACGATACCTGTTTTTATTAAATTGTTAGGTGAAAGTACGGAATAAGTACACAACACCTTCCTGTCCCCATGTTAAGAATCGCTTTCTAAATAATGTCATTATTTCAGCACGGCTGAATAAGTTCATGAGTACCTTTTATTTTCTTGAATAAAAACTACTCAACGAGAACACTACTGTTTTTGTTTTAATAATTATTTTTTATTCAAAAATAAAAAATAAAAATTTCAATTGTTCAAAACATGTTTTTTCCCCAAAGCTTATTGGATTTTTTTTTAATTACCATATTTTTCATGAACATTCTTTAAAAATGTTTCAAAATTATCTAATATTTTTTCATTTTTCTCATCGACATGATACCATTTCATTTCTCCTACTGATCCCGATATGTATTTCAGTCTTCTTTTAGTACGAAACCAGTAGGCTTCAATATTGTTGGTGCAAACACCAGTAAGCAGATCCACACAATTTTGTGAATGGTTTATAGTCCCGTGAACATAATTAAACTTGAAAATAATATTTAAAAATAGCGTGGATTCCATTTTGACTTTCACCAATTTTCCTGTTAATAATTATATAAACTCCAGCAAAAAGAAAAATATCCATAAAAAAAAAACAGATAAAATCATAACAAAAATCATGCGCAAATTTCAAGCCAAAATAAATCATAAAAAACCTAGGTGACACATGCAAAAATTCTTTCCTTGTAAAAATAATAACTTCTTCCTCAGTTGAACAGCATACACCATCGGAGTCAATGCGTATTTCACTACAGGGATAGCATTCGTGTATCTCCGCCCTTTTTCTTTATATTTTTTAATATATAAAATAACTCCTGAAATTCATTGTTATTAATTTCATGGTGCATGTTTAATTCATGGTTAAAATATTTGTTTTGACTTTTATCTTCAATGAAAGAAATTTTACGAAAAAAATCAAATCGTTTTCAAAATTCCCTTAATTGTATTTCCACTTTTTTGCTGTACCAAACTTTTTGCTACACAAAAGCTTTCGATTGTATAATGGTATATTTCAAAACAACAATTTCACAGGAATCGGAATCATACTTGGTACCGAAATTGTTATCAACATTCTCCTGGAATCAAAATCGGAAAAAATTTAGGAATCGTCCCAACACTAGTAATTATTATCATTATCATTTTCTATAGTTTTATCATTATAATCATTACTGTTATTTTTTCTTTGAATTTTATTGTGGTAAAATTTATTATCACAAGTAAAGAAAATTAGCTAACAAATTATGCATGCTGATTTTTTATGTCTTATAAAATGAAAAAAAATATGTGTGTGTGTGTACATGTATTTATGTGTGTATGGATATTTAGACGTGTGTATGTGCGTATATGTATGTATATATATTTGGATGTATGTGTATGTACTGCATTAGATTTTGTCATTTAAATATACTCATTGAGTATGCCTCCCTATATCCTCCTCTCTTATTAACAAGTCTTTTCTGTTCAGTCTTTTTCAGAACAAATTTTCCTGGTTTGACACTTCCCCTTCCCCCTTTATAGATACTTCAGTTACGCTCTCCCTCCCTCTCTGTCTTCTGATGCTGTAATTAACCTTCCTCCTCTCTACTTACACTGACCTCCTTTTTTTCCATTATTTTCTTTCACCTTCTTCTGCCTTTGCTTTCAATGTCTGGAGTTTTAAATGTCACTTAACCCCTCCCCCTCTTCCCCTAAACATTAACATTTTATTTTTTAATAAAATATTTCTCTCATCTTTCATGTAAGAACTGGACTCCTTTAGTAGAATACAAACTTTATTAAGTCGCCTGCCAAGGACAAGTGGTCTTGACTGACCACTTGTCCAAAACATTAGCATGTTCAGTGTAGCGACTATGTAAATTTGTCTGTATCAATAAAAAATACATCTTTCTCTTTTTTATTGAGCACTCTTAATAACTAGGGCTATGACAACAACATATTCTTTTCATTGTTTTGACTCTCGAGTGTGTATCATGTGGTTCTCAGTTGATTAACAGTGTCTGTGTCAGATATATACTCGAGAGTGAAAACAATGATAAGAATATGCTGTTGTCATAGCCCCATTAATAACCTCGTTAAATTCACAAGTTTTCTCTCCTGAATACCTTTAACTTGGAATATATATATAATATATATGTATATACACACACACACACTGTCTGCCATATGTAACTATATATTTTTCTTTTGTTTGTAACTCATTTTTTTTATTTCTTATTTTATCTGAAAGCAGAAACTATACATTCTTATAGCATAATTGAACTTAAGAAACAAATCGGAGCTGCCATTGATGAAGGACCATTGGAGCTGTGCACTAAAGGATGACGCTCAGTTGCTGAAAAATGAGCCAAGTGAAGAGCTTGAATAAACGTTTTATGTTTTATATTGCAAAAAAAAAAGTGTATGCTTTGTTAGTTTCAATATTGCAGTTACATATTTTTTATGTTACATGTTGAAATAAAATTACATAGTTAATTATGACAGACCATATAAGTGTATGTGTCATCCACAATTTGAATGCAAAATGAATTGTTCCTCAATTAAAACATAGAATGGACTTCAAATGCTTCTTATAGGAATCCATGTTTTTTTAATTTAACCCAAATCAATACAGTCTAGATTAGAATAAATCCGTATGATGAGCATGGTTGACATGCGAGACATGACTCAAATGACTGTTACCGAATTCTTTGTTGATTTTACCAGATATTTTGTGAAACGGTGCATTCACTTTCTGTCGCATCATTTTATTGATTTTACTTTCAATCAATTTTTACTGTCTTTCAGGATTTCTCATAAGTTTTATATCTGGTCCTGTTCTCAGTGCCTTCACGACTGCAGCAGCTGTCACCATTGGTTTTAGTCAAGTAAAGGTATCTATCTACAATTTCTATAAAAATAATCACATATCATGGAGTTTTAGGTGAATTTTTGTCCAATAATGTAGACAAACACTTGTGCATCGATTTACTCTAGATTTAAAAAGTTGCATCTTTTGAATTGTTATAAAAAAAAACAACACACAACTATAGTTGCTACTGATTTATTCCTTTGACATGCTTCATAGAAGTTTGCTTTCAGTTGGATTCCTGGAAGAAAAGTCTTTATATCGCTGTATTTACCTGATATTGTCCAAGTAGAAGAATTATAGAAAAATACAAATGTAGCTATGTTTTATAATCTGTTTCTAAACAAATAAAAATTTTAAAATTTACTTTTAGTTTCCTTTTATTTTTGATCAAAAGAAATATTCAAATAATAGTAAACATGAAAAATAGTTCAAAGTGTATTTTATCAAAGTTGCATTTATCAAGATACACACACACACACACACTGATAGTGTGATAGTTTTTTATTCATGGCCTCACAAAATTTAATAAGAAAATAATCAAGTCTCAAAAATATAATAAAACATGAAAATTTGGCATACATTTCTGTCATGTAAAAGAACTGTATATATTTGAATTGCTACATTACCTCCTTCTGCAAAGAAAGATGTAATAACTGGGAGGATTACCTTAAAAAAGGAGGTAATTCCTTGTAAGGCGGTCTTATGACAATAAAACTGATACTATGCTACCAATTCCACTGAAAGATATACAAAAGCTTATTGGGTAATTTTTTTTATTTAAAACATTTAGTCATAAATTTTTTTCATTTATCTCTGGTCATAATTTTTTTCATGTATTTAAAATATCTAATCATAAAATATTTTTCATTTATTTAAAATATCTAGTAATAATTATTTTTTCATTTATTTAAATAAATTAAAAAAAAATTATTACTAGATATTTTAATTGAAAAAAAAAGTATGACTATGTATTTTAAATTAATAAAAAAAAATGTTATGACTAGGTATTTTAAATGAAAAAAAAATATGACTAAATATTTTAAATAAAGGAAAAAATCCATGACTAGGTATTTTAAATAAATGAAAACAATTATGACTAGATATCCATAATATATCTAGTCATAAATTTGTTTTCATTTATTTAAAGTATTTAGTCATAATTTCTTTCATTGATTTAAAATATCTAGTCATAATTTCTTTTCATTTATACCTAATCATAAATTATTTTTTCATTTATTTAAAATATCTAGTCATAAATTTGTTTTCATTTATTTAAAAAAAAACTAGTCATAATTTTTTTTTATTTATTTAAAATATTTAGTCATGTTTTTTATTTATTTAAAATATCTAGTCATTAATTTTTTTGCATTTAAAATATCTAGTCATAATTTTTTTTTCATTTATTCAAAATATCTAGTCATAAATTTGTTTTCATTTATTTAAAATATCTAGTCATAAAATTTTTTTCATTTCAAATACTCATAATATTCATAACAAATAGTCATAATTTTTTTTTTTTTTTCATTTATTTAAAATAGGAAGGAAAACTTGGGGATTCCTGACTTGACGTGTCATAGAAATGCTGAGAAACTGGCTTTTTTAAATCAAATATTGACATAAGAATCTGTGGAACCCCGTGATCGCTTACACCTTGTCTGACCTCATTATTGACCATTCAATCAAGGGTTGTGGCTGAGGTGTGAATCACAGTTCTTTATAAAGTGCTGAGCTGCACTCAATCTTCCTCAATCCAGTGATCTTTCTCTGTCTTTCAGAAAGGAACTCCACAAGAGATCAGTAGAGAGGCATCAAGTTGTTTGGGTAGTTAGATAGGTGCCACGTATGAGTCATCTCAATAACTTTGAATTGACAATGGGTTCTAAACGTGTTACCCCCTCAACACCATACAACACCATTTCAGAATAGAAGACTCGCTCAAGTGTCTGTGTTGTGACATTCTGAAAGAAGAGAATATGTCAAGAATATGTCAATGGGGTTACAGTTCATATTGATCCTGAGCACCCTATGCCACTAAACATATTCTATGTAATCAATAGTGTTGATCAGCTGTGAAACAAAAACAAGAGATGATCAAGCTTTAACTGATCAGAATCTGATTGTGTTCTTCCAGTATCAGCTGAAAATCAAGATCAGTTGTGATAGAAAAAGATTATATTCCTCACTTTTTGAAAAAGATGGATACATGTAACGAGTTTGTGTGTATGCAGACAAATCAAGTATGAGTACCTGCTTGAGCATGGCACACACACTTCCTGGTATTGTTAAACCCTTTTGCATTTATTCATTTAGTAAATATTTAAAACATGTTATGACAAGTTTAATCATCCAAGTGAAATTGGCCAAAAACATTAATTACTTCACCCTCAACTGGGCACTTTTCTACGGGAAGGGGTTGCTTTTTTCACCAAGATTTTCGAAAGTCATCCTCTCTTTTCGATTGTCTAGCCTCCTTAATTTAAACCTACGTCACTTCTGGTTTGGCGATTAGCGCAACAGCAAACACGTCACATTTTTTTTCACATTCTTTCCTCCTTCACGGTACTGGTTCGAGCCTGCCTGCCTACTACTACTTTTCTTTTCTTTTTTTTTTTTTGCTCAACACACCTCCAAACACCCAGGCAACACTGGGCACCCAGGCTAGTCTCGAATAAAAGGAGTATTTTCAACTGCTGTTAATAGAATAACAGTTAATAGAATAGCATTATTGCTACAGCCGCTTACTATTGACTTCTCACTAACAGCGGCCATTGGTCTTCACTGGAATTTGAGTGGCAATAAGCTTCTCCAAGGACCCAGTTCTTTTAGTACTTGTCCAGTAGAGGTCTGATCAGTGCTCTCTCCTTGATATTTCCTTCCCCTTGACTACTCAGTCGCACTCTTTTTTTGGTGGAGGGGAGGCAGTAATATGGTAATGATGGGAAGGGGTTAGAGAACTTATAGATATGCCGCTTCAACATTGTTGGTTCCATGTAGCGCTTTATGTTTTGCCTTTGCAACAGTTTGTCTGGCCTGCGCATGTGGCTCATGTGTGTTAGTCTCCACATTCAAGGGTTTTCCTTAATATTTCAGCTGTTTTCATTATTGATATTTGTTGTATCTTTCCAGTCATTCCTCCGATTTCAATTTCTCCCATTCTTTTTTCCAAGTTTTTCGGGATTATTCCTAGTGCCCCTACTATTATAGGTATTATTTGGATTTTCTTCATCATCTATATCCGTTTAAACTCTCTGGCTAGCTCTGTGTATTTGCTCCATTTCCTTTTTCTTTGATATTCACCCTGTAGTCAGCTGGAACAGCAAAGTCTACAATTTTCCAGGATTTTTCTTTCTTGTTAATTATTATGGCATCCAGTCTTCTTGCTTGGATGGGGTTATCAATTTGTATGTCTATGTCCCATAGGATTTTGTGATTCTCGTTTTCAAGTACTGTTGCTGGCTTATGTTTGTACCATTGGTCTGTGTGTTCAAGATGTAGTTGTTTGCATAATTCCCAGTGTACTGCCCTTTCCACTTGGTCATGTCTGTTCTTGTATTCCTTTTGGCCAGTTTGTTGTATTCACTTACTACATGGTTTATCATTTCGTCTCTTTGTCAACAGAGTTTGCATTTACTGTTTTCTTGTGTTTTGTCAATCTTTGATTCTTATTGAGTTGTCTTGTGCTGCAGTTATTAGGGATTCAGTTTCTCGGCTTAGGTGTCCTTTTCGCATCCCTGTCCAAGTGTTTTCGTTATTCTCATCTTTTGTCATCTTTATGAATCTTCTATGTAGTGTTATTATTATTATTGTTATTATTATTATCATTATTATTTATTATTATTATTGTTATTTATTATTATTATTTATTATTATTATTGTTATTATTTATTATCATTGTTTATTGTTATTATTGAATGCTGGATTTGTGGTAAGACCTCAAAGTCAATTGGGCACCTTGCAGCAGGGTGTAGTGACTGACCCAGAGAAAGTACCGCAAAATACATGATCACATGGGACTCTGGATATATTGGGACGTGTGTAAGAGGGTTGGGGTGAAGTGTGCTGGAAAATGATTTGAGGAGGTGCCTGATGAAGTGAGAACAAGTGAGGATGGCAAGGTTGAGGCATGGTGGGACAAAAGTGTCATAACGACCAAGCAATTGAAACATAATCGTCCGGATTTGGTCGTCATTGACAAGGTCTAAAAAAACTGGCAGATTGTAGACTTCTCAGTACCCTGGAACAGGAATGTGAGAGAGAAAGAAAGAGAATGAGAAGTGGAGCAGTTATGCTCCATTGGCCTTGGAGATAAGGTGTATACACGGTGTTAAAACACAAATAATTCCCGGTCATAGTTGGTACACTAGGAATAGTATCAAGTCGTTTGGAAGGACAATTGAAAAAACTACAAATCCCCGATGTTTTAGGCGGCCTTCAGACCTCTGCAATTATAGGTACCACCAACATCCTTAGGAAAACCCTTGATCTTTGAAGCTCCTGGTTTGAAGCCGGGATTAAGGGAAATCCTCTGGAAATGAATTCCATCCCTTTCCAGAGAGACATTGATAAACGAAATCAGAATTATTGTTATTATTTATTATTATTAATATTAGTATTGTTATTATTATTATTATTATTATTATTATTATTATTATTATTTATTATTGTTTACTATTATTGTTATTATTATTTATTATTATTGTTATTTATTATTACTATTGTTATTATTATTATTAATATTAGTATTGTTATTATTATATTGTTATTAACACTATTGTTATTTTTGTTATTGTTATTATAATTTATTTATTATTGTTATTATTATTTATTATTGTTATTATTATAATAATAATAATTATTATTTATTATTGTTATTATTCTTTGTTATTATTGTTATTTTTATTATTAAAATCAATAATAACAACTCACTAGGAGTAGTCACACAGGTCATCATCAAAGATTTCTCTTTGAGAACAACTTGTGGTGTTCTCTGGAGTTTAAGTGATAACAAGTCTCCCCAGATTTCCAGCACTCTCCACCTTTTTCGATAACCTTTGCAGATGGATTTGCATTATTGCAACAACCACTTATCAATTTCTCGTTTGTGGCGACCATTGGTTTTCAAATTTATTCCTCCTTATAATGATATTAGCATGGGTACCCAGCATTGCTCAAGACGTATAAAAAAGAAAATGAAATAGTGTTTGACTACGTTTGCTACATGAGTTTTTACTGTGCAATAATTTATATCAGTTTGAAAAAAATATTCACTGATATCAGTCCACTGCTACGAATTTGGAATAGGGGCATGTGAGCAAAAAAAAACAAAACATCTTAAGCGGTTACGATTAAAAAAAATATATTTGTGATTTACATAAGTAATATTAATGCATTTAATAATAATCTGATCTTTAAATCAACCTGCGGCTAAATCAAGTGCCGATAAAAAAAAAATTGAAATAAGAAAAATGAGTTTTGTTTTAATTTAATTGACCACCGATAAAAAAATTCCCTCTAATCATTTGTTTTGATCCAAGTAAATAATACAAAGTGCAAAACAAAACAAAAAATTTAATCTTAGAACCCTGTCTAAATCTACATGCTTAGCGAAGTAAACATTTTTAAAAATATGTTAAAAATAAAAAACAAAAGGCCGTAAGGTGGGCACAAATTAAAGTACAAAATCTAATCATTCTAAGACAACCCTCTAACCTATTCGGCCACAGCGATAGTCATACCATGACATTGCAAATTTATGTACTTAATGTATATGAGAGGTGAAGTGGTTAACACATGCGCAAATGTTGAAATTGTGTTGAAAGAGACGATTTTATGTGACTTCCCCATCAGATTCTGCAGTCAGTAAGGTAGAAAAAAATGAATATCTTATTTTAAATTTTACATATTATATGTCCGAGTCTCTGTCCTTTAAGACAGTACCAGAATCATTATTATCTGATTTGGATTTCGAATGTGTTAGCAAAACATACAAACATACATACATATATACAGACAGACAGACAGACAGACAAACATCTCTCCTTTATATAATAGAAGCCTAGCAGGGGTACTCAGCATTGTCCAGGCCATATAAAAAAAGGAAATAAAGTTGTTTGACTGCACTTGCTAAATGTTTTTGTTTTAATTTATTTATTTTTACTGTGCAATAATTTATATCAGTTTGAAAAAAAAAATCCACTGATGTCAGCCCACTGCTATGAATTTGGAATAGGGTCATGTAAGCAAAAAAAAAAAAGTTTTAAGCAGTTACGATTAAAAGATTAAAAACAAATATTTGTGATTTACGTAATTCATGCATTTAATAGTAATCTGATCTTTAAACCTCCATTCAGCTAAATCAACCACTGATAAATAAGAAAAATGATTTTCGTTTTAATTTAATTAACCACTGATAAAAAATTCCCTCTAATTATTTGTTTTCAGCTAAGTAAATAATACAAAGTCCAAAACAAAAATATTTAAAAAAATCTTTTAAAGTTGTTTAAATGCAAAAGCTTACTGAAATAAACATTTTCATAAATATGTTAAAAATAATATGTCTGCTGTAAGTGAACTTTGTCCTTTAATTTGTCTAATCATTTTTATTTGCTCTGGATTTCAAAAGTTTTAGCAAGACATAAAAACATATATTCACATAGACATCTCTCCTTTAGATAATAAACTAGCACAACTACCCGGCGTTGCCCAGGCCATATATAAAAAACAAGAAAATGAAGTTGTGTTTGACTACACTTGCTATTTTTAGAATATAAAAACTTTTTTAAATAGTATAATAAAACATATTAATGCTGCCCCTTCCAGACAATGCAGTCTTTTAACATGCTAGCTCTACTAAAGATATTGAGTACTCTTACTAGATATGATATTGTACTCTTACAACTTTCAATGTGTAAAATTGTATAACAAAACAGTCACATTGTTTTCTCTAGACAACATGCTCTTTAACATACCTGCTCTATCCAGGATATTGAGTACCTAGATTGACAAACATATACTCCTTGAAATATATGATAATGTACTATTCTTTTTTTGGCTCGCAGGCAACACTAAGAATTTTGTCTAGTATGGAAAAAATGGACTCCCAACAAAAACTGGCCCAGTTAACCCTTACTGAACGAATATAAACATTTTATTGTAAATACTCTCCTTAAAAAAATTTAAGTGGTATAAAATTAAAAAAATAGATGTGATTTACATAAGTAGTATTCATGCATTTAATAGTTATAGTAATAGATCTTTAAAAAAACTGCTACTAAAAAAAATATTGCCCCTAATTATTTGGTTTTATTGTTAAATTGTGAAAACTGCTCTCGTGGGGAGCCAAAATAAAAAATTTAAAAAAACAAACTTTTAATTCTGTTTAAATGTAAAAGTATAATGGCTTTAACTTTGTGGTCGTACATTTCAACATGGTCTGTAAACTGCAGAAGTCTTTCTCAACAGAAATAAACGTTTTTTATGTTTTCAAAAAAATGTTGCTGATCACTTACAAGGGCCTGACAATATTTTTCGGACACTTTAGTATTCGACTCTCCGAGTGGTGAAATTCCTTCAATAGAATAGCATAAACATATAAAGACAATACCTGTAATAAAAATGGAAGAAAATCGATTAGGTAAGGAAAAATATTTAATTTTCATCATTTTTTACAAAACACACACAACATTATTTTTCGGCCATCATTGAAAAACTGTTAATAATCTGTAATATCACCTTTCTTCTCAATAACTTTTATCAATCTCTTTTCATAATGATCAAACATATGCACAATAGCATCTCTATGTGTTTCTATTAGTTGTTTTTTGGCATCTAGTATTCGTTCCTATAGTTGAGCTTCTTTTGGTATTTCAGGTTCATCATAGACAAATTGTGCAAGCATTTCCCAAACATTTTCTATTAAATTTACTGGGGTTTTTGCAGGCCATTCCAAAGTAGTCATATTCACTTTAGCCATCCATTCTTTCATGAGTTTTGACACATGAATGCCGTAGAACAAAATCATTCCCCATCTCTCTTCTTATCCTTGGTAGGGCTTTCTCATCCAGCAACTGTTTGTAGCTTTCACTGTTCTGTTGTTATGGGGTCAAATGGTAATAAGAACAAAGGAACACAGGATTTTTAGGAACGAAACATGTATTCGCATATATTACAGGCAAAGTGGGTTGAGTAATACCATACCTCAACGGTGGGGCGTTTGCACATGACCTGCTTCGTCGGGTACCAATCTCAGACTGCTGGGCACTGGTACTCGATACCAGAAGTGACGTCACTAGAGGAAGTGATGTCATGAGATAGTCCATTAATCCCATGGAGGGGCGTCTTCAACACCCCCCTTCCAAGCTTTTTGTTCGTAAAAACTGTCAGTACTTCTTCCTTTTGAGGTTTACCATCAATTACTCGGTAAACTTTCTTTTACAGAACGAACGCCGTAGTTCAGGTGTTGGTTGAGGAGGTTCAAGATCAAAAGTTTCAAAGACAGTGTCTATCGGCTCATCTTCCAGTGGTGGACTGTCGCTGGTTTCAACTGATCGACATTTTCTTAGTTGGTTCTGATGACGTTTGTGGGTATATGTTGGCCCTTGGACGATATATACCATGTCACCGACTCTCTTAGTAATTGTACCCACCTCCCAGAATGATGTGTTGTTTTTATAACTTTTGAAAAACAATTTTTTACCTGATATGAAACATTTACTGGGTACATAAGTGGTCACTAATGTCCTTGACTGTTTGGGTAAGAGCTTGTCAAAAACGAATCTCACTGCTGGGTGCAATCCTATACACGTGTAGAAATTGTTGAAATGCTTTCTTCGGTTGCTTTGGCTTGGAGAATTCTTTTTGCGCAGGTTTTTTTTCGATTCCAACTTTGCAGTTTCAGTTTTTCTGCCTTGGCTTCTGCTGCTAGGCCATCTGAGCTTTGATTAGCTGTATTAATACTGTTTCAATGTCCTCCATTTTAATGGCTTTTCGAAACGTATAAAAAAAAAATTTATATCCGTTTTTGACTGGAGAAGAGAAATAAAATAATAATAAAAAGAAAATGTCCTTTCTTTGAGTGTGTGCGTGTAAAGGAGGGAGCAATGTATCCCTTGCTTCTGGGTAAAACCCTTAGAGATAACCCAATATGAGGGTGGACAAAAAAAAAAAAAATTTTTCTTGCAAAACAAAAACAAAAAAAATATATACCATACAGTTACAAAAGAATAAAAATACTTGTGGAATTGTCTGGCAGTTAACCAAAATGGCCTTTTTTTATGTGTGTGTGTGAGGGGGGGGAGTTGTCCCACGCAGAAGAAAAAAAGTTTTTCACTTTGGAAGTGGCAGTTAAAAATAGAATATTTCAGAAAATTCCACTCAATGGGAAAAAACCTATTTCATTTAGTCCAAGTAAAACGAAAAGGGAAAAAAGAAACATTTCTCTCTCATTAAAATATTGCATAAATTAGCAGCAAAAACAAAGTAAAAAAACTTTTCACTTCATTTGAAAAATGTTCAGATTTGCATACGCCTAAACAGTCAACATTTTATGATCGAATTGTTCTCGCGGTGAAAATTGGGTCAGCATTTTTCTCTTTTTTTTTTCTTCTCTCAACAAGCAACCAAATTAATTTTTAAGCATTACAGAAATGCGTTTAGCCCAGTTCTTTGCAATTTAAATATAGAGACAAAAAGGTTACTTACAATTTCGTCGATAACTTTGCCATGTGTTTGTTTTCCTAGTTTTTTTTTTTGTTTTTTAGGACGTAATTGCCAGCGGACTTCTTAGTTTGTAAATTTGTCGTTCTGTCGAAGTTAATTAAAATTTTGTTTTTTCTTTTTTGTGGAGTTAGCCCGTGTGAAAGTCGAATCCAACGTCGCCAATTGTTATGGGGTTAAATGGTAATAAGAACGAAGGAACGGAGGATTTTTAGGAACGAAACATGTATTCGCATATATTACAGGCAAAGTGGGTTGAGTAATACCATACCTCAACGGGGGTGGGGGCGTTTGCACACAACCTGCTTTGTCGCGTACCAATCTCAGACTGCCGGGCACCGGTACTCGATACCGGAAGTGACGTCACTAGAGGAAGTGATGTCATGAGATAGTCCATTAATCCCATGGAGGGGCGTCTCCAACAGTTGTCCTTTCAGCCACTCCAACCATATATTTCTATTAGCAAAGCTCATACCCAACCATAACTCCTCCTCCCATCTGTTGTTTGTTCAGTACAACAGGCTCACCCCTTCTCGACCAAGTACACCATCCATCGGGCCCATCAAACTTGAAACGCTTCTCATCAATAAATATAACCTTCTTAAAGTCAACATGCTTTATTAACCACCTTTTAGCACTCACCAGTCTTGTTCCTTTGTGTTTCTTTGTTAGTGTAATTTTTTTCTTAGCCTTTGCATACTTCAAACCAATTCTATGCAGCGTTCTTTGTACTGTTAGGACATTTACATCCAATTCACCTTTCTCCTTCACTTTTCTTGCTGTAACTTTTTCTCCAGATGTCAACAGCCGTGTCACAGTCCTTTTCATTCTCTTTTCAGTCCTCTTGCCAATTGATCTTTATCGGCCTCTCTTCTTTTTCCGTTCGGAGTTTGTCTTCAGCATGTATTCGACTGTTGATTTTTACAGCTTCGAATTCATGGCGATCCTTCTGATGCTGAGGCCATCTTCCCGCTTCTTCCATGCCAAACAAACATCTTCTTTTGAATGCATTTTACCTCATAAAGTTTAATTGTTTTTCCAGTAAAATAGAACAGATAATTGATTCTAATGATGACAGCTAAGTGTACAAGCAGAAAATTTGCACATAGCAACATATACATGAACATAGCTCTTAATAAAATAGGATTTTTTTGGCATATCCGAAAAATAGTGTCGCGCAAGCTTTTGCAAAAATCACAAAGAACTAAAATTATCAAATCTAAACTAAATAAATGATAGCACTAGTAGTGGGTTTTCACTTCTCAACTGTGTACTTAAAGCCGCAAAAGTTTTTGGCACTAGTAACCACCTTGAAGTACTTTTTTCAAAGTGTCCGTAAAATATTGTCAAGCCCCTGTAGCAACAAAAAATAAAAAATGAAAAGTGGACGTGAATGTAAAAACTAATGGTTCTCAGACAACCTTCTAACCTATTCGGCCATGCCATGGCATGATGTTGCAAATTTATGTATTTAAGGTAAGCAAGAGATGACAATTCAGGTATACACCAATATTGAAATCGCTTAGAAAGATTCTGCAGTCGTTAAGGTAGAAAAAAATGAACATTATTTCCGAATTTTCAATATTACATGTCAAAAGGATCGATGGTTCTGACAATACCATATTCATAGTGGTCCGTTTTGTATTTTTTTGACAACCTTTTTTTTTTTTTTTTTTTTCAGCATATTTTTGGATTGAAAAAAATTCCTAAGGATTTCATACACTGTGTCTATTTCACATTTGCCAAATTAGATGAAACAAAGTAAGTCATTTTGTAGAATATTTATTATTATTTTTATTATTATTATTATTTTAAAGTCATCTCCATTTTTGGATTTTAGTTGGATTTTGTTTTATTAAATATCAAGTTGTACTTTAATGCTTCCGTTATTCCTAACAGGTTAGCCTTTTACAGAATTGGGAAAGAAATTGTGTCGTCAGTATTATTTAAGCTATTTATAATGACTTTTTTGCTATGATTCCAAGTGTTCCGATTACAATTGGAATCGCATTGATTTTTATACATTTCCATAGTATAACTTATTTCCATTTTAGATCTTTAATCATCATCATCACCAAACTGCTGAAAATAGGATGAAACTGAAACAGTCCAAATTTTGTTTAACTGATTAATACTGATCTTTTTTATTTCTCATTGAACAAATCTTCTATATGCAAAGTGATGATAGCATTTGAACTGTTGACTATGGACATTGCCAATGCATATTAATATTGTTGTATATTCAATATTCTTTAAAGATGGGAAAATCAGTTCAGTCCTATTTGTATAATTAATGTCGCCCATATTGAATCTGTATATAAAGTAGTTTTAGTCATTTTGTTTCTTTGCTTTTAGTGTATTAAAGATAGAACTTGATTCTTTTTTCTATGTTATATATATATATATATATATATATATAATAGAAGTTGCATAAGCCTGAAACACTAGTGTATGTAGATATAAAGATAATTGTTAATATTTCAAAAAATATTATCCTTATAAGACCCTTTAAAAAATTAAAATTGAGCATTTTTTAGAGAATTAAGAAAAAGTGGTCAACCTTAGTGCAAAGTACAATATTTTGATTTGATTAGCAATCGTTAAATACTGTCTAATTGTTTACTATTCATGCCCATTGACTCGGCATTTATAGGTACTTAATTTCCCTTAATTTCTGTGTTAATTGCTAGTAGCCAGATTCAAGGTTTACTTTGTGACTGAGTTCAAATCTGTCAATAATTATCAGTTCTTACATTGATGGTTGCATAAGCATGAAACACTAATATCTGTAGGAAATAATTGTTAATCTAATTTATAAAACTCACTATGTCTGTCTCCATATTTTCAAATTCTATCCCTTCCAAAACTAAAAGTTGCAAAGCGGTGCTAGGGGTCTCAAATGATTGGATTTTTTATGGATTCTTCTTTTATAGGCTTTAGTCAGTTAAAGTAGTTTTTAAGAATTCAAAAATTAATTCAAAATTGAAAAAAAAAATCGTTATGCATTTTGTACCTTCAGCTTAATTTATTTTTAATCAGCTCATGTGTGTCTCACGTTGGTACAGAGGTAACATCACCAGCTTTGAATGCTACAGTTTTGCTTTTGGTTTCGATTCTAGCTGATGGCACCCAAATATTTTTTTTTTTAACTTTTGAAATCATGATAATATTTATGAAATCTGGACAAATTAAAATATCATATTTAACCATATTTTACGACTGGGCAAAGCCGAGCACTCCTGCCTCACTAGTAAATTCATAAAACATCGCTGTTTGCTCTATTAAACATGATGAAAACCATACAGAACCAACGGAAATGACTAAATGTAACTAGCAATAAATTCATAAAAATGCTGCTGTTTGTTCTATTAAAAAAAACTATTCAGAACCAAGGGAAATAACTTGATGTAACTAGTATTTATCAAAATTGTATGACACGCATATAGAAGTGGACTGAGTTTAAAAACATTCGTTGCTAGGAAGCAAAGGAAGGGGGTCATTTAGCAATATAATTTTGTCATCTAGCATGTTAAATGAATTAAATTTTATAAAATATCTGTGAAAAGATGTAATTACAATTTACATGTAGTGTAAATATGACTATACATAATATTGATTTGTTTAAAATTATATTTTACAAATATCTAAATAATAAATATTTTGTAATAGTTTATTTGTACTGCATCTTATACGCAGAAATTTAAAATGTACAAATATCAATTTCAAACATTCTGCTATATCAAGATCAAACATTCTTTCCATTGCTTATGACCTCACTCAGAATGTTTGCAAACCCACCCGTGTGCCTGATACTGATGGTCAGTATGTAAGTCTCCTAGATCTTTTCCTCACAACCTGCCCTGAGCTATGTTCATCTTCTGTTCTGTCTCCACGGGGATCTTCCGACCACTCTGTTGTATCAGTAAAAATAAAAACGAATATGGAAATTGAAATTCCAAGGCTAATTCGATTATTTCCCTTTAACCCTGGTAACCAGAGAGCGACACAGTCATGTCACTTCCTGTTCTGTATATCTCTCTCTTTTTTCCGCTGAATTCTCGACTAGTCAAGATCGTGCTCCTGGTTGGCATGGCCACCCAACCAACTCTCCTCACAAACCGCAAGTAACGTTACTCCTTTCTCAACGAACTTTTATTCTTACTATCTGTATCCTTATTATTTCTCATGTATATTTATGTAAATAAATCTACATTCTTTCACTAATATATATTGGTATGCTTTCGTCATCATTATGCGACCTTTTGTGTTTCAAGCACTCTACCATTCAATCTATTAAACAACATGGAGGATGGGATCCCAATTACATAAACAGATCTTCACTGTCCCTTCACATGTACGTCTCCATCGTACAGCATATTGATACTCTAGCTGATTGGGATAGCTACTGTTCATTTATATCTGATCTACCTCTGCGTTCCATGTTTAAAAAGGATGTGTCCTATATAGTAACAGACCTGACGGAATAGTTAATTGTAGGTATAGACCGTTTCATACCCTCAAAATAATTCCAGCACAAACCTAAGAGCCAGCCGTGGTTCTCTCCAGAATGTGCTGTTGCCATTGCACACAGAAATCACTTTTTCCATTGCTTCCAATGTAATAGATGTACTAAAACCGTTTTCAGGACTGCCAGCAACCACTGTAATGAAGAACGTGAGAGAGTTGTATGCTCAGTCCGTCAAGTGCAAAGTAGCTGAGCAGCGGCTTTGTTCCCACCAGTTTTGGCAAATAGCAAACAGGATTCTGAACAGAAGTGTGTGCTCTATCCCAACTATCATCAATGAACCTGAGGTAATCTCATCAGCATCAGACAAAGCCAAACTCTTTGCCAAGAACTTTGCAGCTAATTCCACTCTATGCGACCAAGGCTGCCAAGCCCCTGTATTTGCTCCTGCATCAGAAAACACGCTATACGATATACAAATATCTGTGCATGGTGTTGCCAAGCTAATCAAAAACCTTGATTCCAGTAAAGCAACTGGCACCGACGGCATTCCTATTATAGTGCTGAAAAAGCTTCAACCAGAACTAGCTCCCATACTTATTTAAGAATTCAGGTGATCGGTCATCTCCCTCTCAGTACAGACCAATAAGTCTCCTGTGCCTCATGAGTAAGTTACTTGAATCTGTGTTAAATAGAGAAGTAGTCAACCACCTCAGCAAAAATAACCTTCTTAGTGACACGCAATATAGTTTCTGTTTTGTTAGATATACAGCAGATGTGCTAACGGTTATTTCATAGGATTAGCAAAACTCTCGAGGGCAATTGCTTTTGACATATAAAAGGCCTTTGATTGGGTATAACATGAAGGTCTACTTCACAAGATTTCTAGCTATGGTATAACTGGAAATGTCTTTTCAATTATTAAATCATTTCTCTCTGAGGTTCATAAGAGTAGTGGCTGATAGGCAGAAATCACAAGCTCATAGTATTAATGCTGGAGTCTCTCAGGGGTCCGTCCTGGGTCTAACTCTCTTCCTGATCTATATTAATGATCTTCCAAATCACATCCTTAGATCATTCATTGACATCTATGCTGATGACACTACCATCTATGGCAGCACATCAAAGCCTGTAAACGACCAAGTTCTCTTTGATTCTCTTTCTTCTGATCTTCAGCATGTGGTACAGTGGGGAAAAAAGTAGCTGATTACTTTTTATTTATCTAAAACCAAGCTTCTATCTTTGGATCATCGTTATGATCCCCATCTGACGTCAGTTGAAATGAATGGCTCTCGTTTTGGGGAGGCTCCATGTTTTGACAAGTTTCTGAGCTTGACCTTTACTCCTGATCTAAAATGGAATACATACATCAAATCTGTTACCAAGGTTACTGGAAAAATGATGGGATCTTTCTATCGATCCAGTAGATATCTACCTGCTGATGCAATTCTCTACCTATATAAGAGCCAGGTACATTCAAGGATGGAGTATTGCTGTCACATCTGGGCAGGAGCTGCTAGGAAGTTCTTATCCTGCCTTAAAAGAGTTCAAAATAGACTTCGTAGCCTAGTGGGGGATCCAATTTTCTCTTCCCTGCAACCTCTTTCTCACAAAAGAGACATTATGACTGTTTTATCGTCATTTTCATGGCAAGTGCTCGTCTGAGCTCCAATCTACGGTCTCCCCTCACCAAACATTCATGAGAGACACTCATTTGGCTGTAAACACTATCAATAATTTCCCCCACTCTTTATCTGTGTCTAAACCTTAGCGTAGATTCCATGAAAAAAATTTCTTTCTAAGAACTGGACATCTGTGGAACTCTCTTTCATTTATCTGCTTTCCAGCTGACTACAATATGGTCATCTTCAAATCCAATGTAAACAAGTTCTTGATGAGCCGTTCCCCTTTAAGTAATCCAATTTACCAAATTTACATTTCTAAGGATTACTATGATATTGTCCTTTTGACCACAGTACACTCTTTAACCCTTATCCTAGAGTGGCCTCTGGGCCTTGATAAGTGGTGATTCCTTTGTAAAAAAAAATTCTGCTGTATTAAGATCAAACATTCTGCCGTATTAAGATATGTGTTTGAGTTCACTTTGTGTGAATCTGTCAATAATTGTTTCTGCATCCAATTCCTTTTCAATGACTAGCAACATGAATGATTTCAAGTCATCTACAGACAGCGAATTTCTTAATTTCTTAGAAAATATCCTCTCACTTTGGACTTGAGTAATTGATAGTGTTATAAAGTTATATAACATATACAGTGTTATAAAGTTATATAACATATAAAGTGTTATAACGTTATATAACATATAAAGTGTTATAAAGTTATATAACATATAAAGTGTTATAAAGTTATATAACATATAAAGTGTTATAAAGTTATATAACATATACAGTGTTATAAAGTTATATAACATATACAGTGTTATAAAGTTATATAACATATAAAGTGTTATAAAGCTATATAACATATAAAGTGTAATAACGTTATATAACATATAAAGTGTTATAACGTTATATATCGTATAAAGTTTATAAAGTTATATAACATATAAAGTGTTATAACGTTATATATCGTATAAAGTTTATAAAGTTATATAACATATAAAGTGTTATAAAGCTATATAACATATAACGTGTTAGAAAGGTATATAACATATAAAGTGTTATAACGTTATATAACATATAAAGTGTTATAACGTTATATTACATATAAAATTTATAAAGTTATATAAAATATAAAGTGATAGAAAGTTATATAACATAGAAAGTGTTATAAAGTTATATAACATATAAAGTTTATAAACATATATAACATATAAAGTTTATAAAGTTATATAACATATAAAGTTTATAAAGTTATATAACATATAAAATGTTATAAAGTTATATAACAGATAAAGTTTATAAAGTTTATAAAGTTATATAACATAAAGTGTTATAAAGTTATATAACATATGAAGTGTTATAAAGTTATATAACATATAAAGTTTATAAAGTTATATAACATTATAACACTTTATTATTAATATTATATAACATATAAAGGGTTATAAAGTTATATAACATATAAAGTTTATAAAATTATATAACATATAATGTTTATAAAGTTATATAAAGTGTTATAAAGTTATATAACATATAAAGTCAATAAGGTAATATAAAAAATAAAGTGTTATAAAGTTATATGAAGTGTTATAACGTTATATAACATATAAAATGTTATAAAGTTATATAACATAGTGTTATAAAGTTATATAACATATAAAGTGTTATTACGTTATATAACATATAAAGTATATAAAGTTATATAGCATAATGTGTTATAAAGTTATACAACATAAAAAGTGTTATAAAGTTATATAACATATAAAGTTTATTAAGTTATATAGCATAAAGTGTTATAAAGTTATATAACATATAAAGTGTTATAAAGTAATATAACATATAAAATGTTATAAAGCTATATAACATATAAAGTGTTAAAAAGTTATATAACATATAAAGTTTATAAAGTTATATAACATATAAAATGTTATAAGGTTATATAACATATAAAGTTAATAAATTTATATAACCTATAACGTTTTAAATTTACATAACATATAAAGTGTTATAAATTAATATAATATATAAAGTGTTATAAAGTTATATAACATATAAAGTGTTATAAAGTTATATAACATATAAAGCGTTATAAAGTTATATAATATGTAAAGTGGTATAAAGTTATATAACATATAAAGTGTTATAAAGTTATATAACATATAAAGTGTTATAAAGTTATATAACATAAAGTGCTATAAAGTTATATAATATATAAATTGTTATAAAGTTATATAAAGTGTTATAAAGTTATATAACATATACAGTTTATAAAGTTATATAACATATAAAGGGTTATAAAGTTATATAAAGTGTTATAAAGTTATATAACATATAAAGTGTTATAAAGTTATATAAAATAAACTTTTTAAACTTTTATGACATATAAAGTTTATAAAGTTATAAAACATGTAAAGTTTATAAAGTTATATAACATATAAAGTAGTATAAAGTTATATAACATATAAAGTGTTATAAAGTTATATAACATATAAAGTGTAATAAAGTTATATAACATATTAAGTGGTATAAAGTTATACAACATATAAAGTGCTGTAAAGTTATATAACATATAAAGTTTTTAAAGTTATATAACATATAAAGGTTTTAAAGTTATAGTGTTATAAAGTCATATAACATATAAAGGGTTATAAAGTTATATAACATATAAAATGTTATAAAGTTATATAACATATAAAGTGTTATAAAGTTATGTAAAATATAAAGTGTTATAAAGTTATGTAACATATAAATTGGTATAAATTTATATAACGTATAAAGTTTATAAAGTTATATAACATATAAAGGGTTATAAAGTTATATAAAGTGTTATAAAGTTATATAACATATAAAATGTTATAAAGTTATATAACATATAAAGTTTTTAAATTTATATAACATTAAAGTTTATAAAGTTATATAGCATAAAGTGTTATAAAGTTATATAACATATAAAGGGTTATAAAGTTATATAACATATAACGTTTATAAAATTATATAACATATAAAGTTTATAAAGTTATATAAAGTGTTATAAAGTTATATAACATATAAAGTGTTATCAAGTTATATAAAATATAAAGATTATAAAGTTATATAAAATATAAAGTTTATAAAGTTATATAAAATATAAAGTTTATAAAGTTATATAACATATAAAGTTTATAATGTTATATAACATATAAAGTGTTATAAAGTTATATGAAGTGGTATAACGTTATATAACATATAAAATTTTATAAAGTAGTATAACATGTAAAGTGTAATAAAGTTATATAACACATAAAGTGTTATTAAGTTATATAACATATAAACTTTATAAAGTTATATAACATATAAAATGTTATAAAGTTATATAACACATAAAGTGTTATTAAGTTATATAACACATAAAGTGTTATTAAGTTATATAGCATACAGTGTTATAAAGTTATATAACATATAAAGGCTATTAACTTATATAACATATAAAGTGTTATAATGTTATATAACATATAAAGTGTTATAAAGTTATGTAAGATATAAAATGTTATAAAGTTATATAACATATAAAGTTTTATAAAGTTATATAACAGATAAAGTTTATAAAGTTACATAACATATAAAATGTTATAAAGTTCTATAACACATAAAGTGTTATTAAGTTATATAACATATAAAGTTTATAAAGTTTTATAGCATAAATGTTATAAAGTTATATAACATATAAAGTGCTATAAAGTTATATAATATATAAAGTGTTATTAAGTTATATAGCATATAAAGTTTATAAAGTTATATAACATATAAAAATGTTATAAAGTTATATAACGTATAAAGTCTTTAAAGTTATATAACATATAAAATGTTATAAAGTTATATAACATATAAAGTGTTATAAAGTTATATAACATATAATGTTTTTTAAAGTTATATAACATATAAAGTGTTATAAAGTTCTATAACACATAAAGTGTTATTAAGTTATATAACATATAAAGTTTATAAAGTTTTATAGCATAAATGTTATAAAGTTATATAACATATAAAGTGCTATAAAGTTATATAATATATAAAGTGTTATTAAGTTATATAGCATATAAAGTTTATAAAGTTATATAACATATAAAAATGTTATAAAGTTATATAACGTATAAAGTCTTTAAAGTTATATAACATATAAAATGTTATAAAGTTATATAATATATAAAGTGTTATAAAGTTATATAACATTAAGTGGTATAAAGTTATATAACATATAAAGTGTTATAAAGTTATATATCATATAAAGTGTTATAAAGTTATATAACATATAAAGCGTTATAAAGTTATATAACATATAAAGGTTATAAAGTTATATAACATAGAAAATGTCATAATGTTATATAACACATAAAGTGTTATAAAGTTATATAACATATAAAGTTTATAAAGTTATATAACATATAAAGTTTATAAAGTTATATAGCATATAAAGTGTTATAAAGTTATATAACATATAAAGTGTTATAAATTCATATAACATATAAAGTGTTATAAAGTTATCTTATGTCAGAAGTTTAAATACAATGAGCAAGTGCTGCAAAGTTTACATGAATACAGATAGTTACATCCTTATTCAAAGTTTGGTAGTGAAAATCTGGATTAATTAGATGGCTCTAGATAGACTATATGTATGGCAGCAAGAGTCAACGCCCTCCGTTACCAGACGGAAACCTTGGTTTGTTTGTCAGACAAACTTTACTGATTGCATTTTACCTGTCATTTGGCTTTCCAGCTCATTTGACAACAAACTTTTACATTTTTTTGAGACACGACGGAATGAGACATGAAGAAATCCAGCTGCAATACAAAGGTTAAGACCATCAGACCTTTTGGTTGCCTTAGTCAAGAAGCAGTGATGAAGGTCTGTGGCCAGTTCAAAAGCTACCTGTTATTTAAGCCAAAGATGGATCCATCAAATGAAATTAGTAGAACACTTTTTGAAAACAAACTGATCTAAGTTTGATGAATAAATCTAAAAAAATCAAACTATTGAGGTATTTTTTTCCTTGTGAACAAATACCATCCGATCACTTCATGACTGTATTGTTTCACCCATAAATCACTGTTAAACAGTTTTAGAAGTCCAATTGAAAACCTGGCTCAACTTACAGATGCATACACTGGAAATCAGCTGTTATTTTGAATTGGTGCATTTGATTTACTGCTATGATGAAGTCTACATGCAAACAATTATAAATCTGTAAAGTGTTATCTATCTATCTATATATCTATCTATCTATCTATATAAAAGCGAAAATGTGTGTGTGTGTTCATTTTTTCTGTATGTCCGGCAAAGGCTTTTTTTCAGCTGCTTCTTGGGTTGGTCGCTCATTCTTATAACTTTTTATATGCTACTGAGATCATAATATCTAACACTTATGAAACGACGTCCTAAATTTCTTTTATTTTGGCCACTTTTATCTTACAACAAAATTTGCGTTGTGAATTTTTCTTTGTTCCTGCTATGGCGTGATATTTGACCTAGAAAACCACCTTCGTTTTTAAATCCTTATTTTCGACTCTTTTTAAAATTCCTGGCTTCGTGTTGTAATGCTATGTTGTCAGACTATTAATTTCACGACTTCAGGTTCGAGCCTACCTCCCTCCCTCCCAAAACTTTTTCTGCTGTTTTTTTTTGTTTTTGTTCATTTGTTTTTATATTTAAACAGGGTTATTACTTTTAGTTTCCATCTCCCCCCCCTCACCAACTGAAACAAGATTATTTATGCCATTTTTCTATTATTCGATTCACTCCTAAACTAATTAACCGATCATTATTAATTTTAATTATGTGTGTATGGTTATATATAATTTTATTATTGGATTCACTCCTAAACTAATTAACCGATCATTATTAATTTTGGTACTCTTGCATAATTTGATCCGGATTCTCGTGAATTCCCATCAAGTATGGATCGGGCGAGACACGTAATTATCGGTGTCAGCCGAGTGTCGTAACAGACGCAGACTAATGAAAAAATACAAAACAAACTGGAAAAAATACAAATGCAAATAATCAAACATAAAAAACCTTGAAAAATGAAAACATGTTTATTTTTTTAGTATTTATTTAATCTTTTTTTTTTCTCCAAGAAAAGATTTTTTAACCATATAATTGTTAGGTGTAAATACAAGTTTTTTGTTTTGTTTTGTTTTTTTCTTTTTTGTAACCATATTTTGTTTTCTTGTTGTTTTTTTATTATTTTCAAGACTTGTTGTTCAGTCAAGTTATTTTGGTGGCACTGTCCATTTGTACATTTCCACAAGAAACCATCCTGTACACACAATGTCTTTTTAAGTAAACATTTGTGTTTACAATTGTTGCACCTCAGTTTTGGGGGGACAGCAATTTCTTCTCCCGACAATATGAGATTGTCTGCATCGATGTTTTCATTCCTTTTTCTAACATGTATAGATTTATTTTGTAGCAGAAGTAGCAATAACTAAAATGGCGTCCGGGGGTTTTTATTAGCGTTTACCCCATGCAACTCTCGGAAAATCACGTTCCTTTCTCATGTGATTATGCAAATGGATAATTCCCGGCCACTATAAAAGCAGGAGGTTAGAGACGAGTCGGCAGTGTCCTGCAAATTGGGTGTGTGGGTGTTTCTGGCAATTGGAGTGTGTCTTCTTTTATCATGGTTATCACGGACAGGAATTCCCTCTCTTCTGGAGGTGGGCGATATTGACTATTTTGAAGTTGTACTGTTGCTGACAGAACATTTATTTTTTTTGCCTACTACATTTTTGTTTCAAGCTATTTCGGCCCGAATATGGCGAAGGTGCGGATAAGCAGTGATATTATCAAGCCGTTCTCTGGCGAGGGAGACGTTGTAGCGTGGCTGAAAAAAGTGAGACTTGTCGCACAACTTCAGCAGGTGGATGACGTAGCGAGTCTGCTACCTTTATATCTGGAAGGCGATGCGCTGGCCCTCTACATGGAAATGGAGGAGGACGATCAAAAGAAAATAGACCAGATTGAGGCTCGATTAAAGGAGGCATTTACTGATGACGCGTTTGCAGCATATAGAAAAATAACTATGGTTAGATGGGCTGGTGAACGTGTGGATGTGTACGCCAACAAAATCAGGCAGTTGGTTGGATTGGCCGGATTCACAGAAGAAAGCTTAGAGAGACTCACAAAATTAATTTTTGTCACTGGATTCCCTGACACCATCTCAATTGCTCTTCAACAGGTGCCGAACATCAAAGCCCTGACCATGGGGGAGCTAATGTCGAGAGCGAGAATTTTGACGACGACTGGCGAACAAAATCAGGATGTGGTTGCGGCCACACGCTCACCCAACAACAGGGCCCAGAATAATCCTGTTAACGTGACCTGTTTCAAATACAATGTTAAAGGCCACCTTGCAAGGGACTGTCGAAAATGTGGAACACGGTGTTACCGTTGCGGTGAGAGTGGACACTGGGCTCGGAACTGCTTGGGAAACGAGCAAGGGGAGGACGCATAAGCGCCAGTCTCCTTCCCAACCAAGATGTGAACACGACGCTCCCGGTGATAAGCATCCATGTTGACGGGACGCGATGTTTGGCGCTTATTGATACAGGATGCTCCAGGACAATTTTACATGCAGACCGGTGCTGGTCTTGGAGAAAAACAAACGTAAATGTCAACACAATTGGTAGAATGTCCCATGCGTGCTGCGGTGTTGGAACGGTCTCTGTATTCACTGATGAAGGTGTGTCTGCCAGAGTCGATGTGTTGGTGGTGCATGGCAAGCCACTGGGATTTGACTTGCTTCTAGGGATCGACGCCATAAAAGCTCTAGGAGGTGTCGTTGTCAAGCCTACAGGATCAGTGCGGCTGGGCGCCAGGAAAAGTATTAAATGCGCAGCCATTTCTATCGATGAACCAGATTTCACTGCTACCTTTGACCATCAAAACCGAACGTGGACCGCATCGTGGAAATGGTCTGTGGACCACCCCCCTGAAAGGCTGCATAATCGAGTGTCAGAGTACCCAGTGCCAGCAGAAATTCGTGAAGAATACACGCAGGAGCTCCACACCTGGGTAGATAATGGTTGGCTCGTGCCATACCCAGAGGATAAATTGGGACCCCCCAAAGGTCTAATTCCCCTGATGGCTGTGATACAGCAGAACAAAGCCAAAGTGCGCCCGGTGATGGACTACCGGGAGCTAAATCATTACGTAGACGCATTTACGGCCAACGCAGATGTTTGTGCGGCTAAGCTGCGTGAGTGGAGACAAAAAGGTGCTAACGTGTCTCTACTGGACCTCAGAAGAGCATACGTACAAGTCCGGGTCCATGAGACACTGTGGCCATACCAGACTGTGGAAATCGATGGGAAAAAATACTGTCTGACCCGTCTGGGGTTTGGTTTGAATGTGGCTCCCTTGATAATGAGAGCAATTGTCAGCGAAATACTATCTCAGGAAGAAGTTATAAGCCGCGCAGCATCTGCTTACATTGATGACATTTTTGTCAATGAAGACGTGGTGCCCGCGACCCGTGTGAGAGAACACCTTGCGCAGTTCGGGTTGGAGTGCAAGAACCCGGAGCAGTTAAAGGACGGTGCACGGGTGCTGGGATTGGCAGTCAGGATGGAACGCAATGAACTGCGGTGGAAGCGAGGAAATGCAATTCCGGAGGCTCCCAGTATTGTTACGCGACGAACAATCTTTTCCCTGTGTGGTCGACTTGTCGGGCACTTTCCGGTGTGCGGTTGGCTTCGTGTGGCTTGCGGAATACTCAGAAGGAGAGTAAGTTCGGTAACGAAGGGCTGGGATGATGAAGCAAGGGACTCCGTACTACATCGTATGATGTTCGAAACCTTAAAATCTGCGCAGCAGAACGATCCGGCACAGGGAAATTGGTGTGTGGACGGCAAAGAGCTGAATGTATGGGTCGATGCTAGCTCCCTAGCAATTGGGGCAGCCTTGGAGATGTGTGAAACTGTGTTGGAAGATGCATGTTGGCTGCGACCTGAAGATGACTCTCAACATATCAACTTGGCTGAACTGGATGCCGTATTGAAAGGCATCAATTTGGCTCTCCAATGGCAGAGCAAGGTGCTACACATAAAGACAGAATCTGTTTGCGTATACCATTGGGTCTCGGACACGCTAACTGGAAAGGCGCGAGTACGCACCAAAGCAGCAAGCAAGATGCTTATTAGGAGGCGATTAAGCACTCTTAAGGAGCTCGTGAAAGAGTACGGGCTGACAGTGGATGTGACGCTGGTTCCATCAGCACGAAACATTGCTGACCGACTGACACGAGTGCCACAGCGGTGGTTTGAGGCAATGAAAAAGAAAAACGGTCTTGACCCAGTGATAGGCGCGGTCCACACAGACGAGCTGGATGAGAGTCAAATCATGGCTATTCACAAAGATAGTGGACATCCGGGGGTGCGACGCACTACCTACTTTGTCAGGAGAAGATGTCCAACCACGACAAAAGCAACTGTCAGAACGGTCATACAGAAATGCGAGGAATGTCAGTCCATTGACCCAGCGCCAGTCAGGTAGGAAAAGGGAAAGCTGGAAGTTAACGAGACTTGGCAGAGAATTGGAATGGATATCACGCATTATGGCACCTTCCATTTTTTAACTTTAACAGACTGTGGTCCATCGCGTTTCTCCATTTGGAGGAAATTGGCAAGGCAGGACTCGGCAAGCGTGATTCATCAGTTGGAGGCAGTGTTCCTCGAGCGTGGCGCGCCGCATGAACTCCTTTTAGACAATGACACAGCTTTCTGCAGCAATATGTTCCAAGCATTTGCATGTAAATGGGGAGTTCACTTGCGATTCCGTTGTGCATACGCTCCAGCCGGGAATGGCATAGCGGAGCGATGTCACCGTACAGTGAAACGAATAGCGGCTAGAATGTGTTGTCCCATACAGGAGGCTGTCTACTGGTATAACATCACACCAAGAGACGACACATCTCCCTCCACTGCGCCTGCCAACAGGATTTATCATGCAACTCTCGGAAAATCACGTTCCTTTCTCATGTGATTATGCAAATGGATAATTCCCGGCCACTATAAAAGCAGGAGGTTAGAGACGAGTCGGCAGTGTCCTGCAAATTGTGTGTGTGGGTGTTTCTGGCAATTGGAGTGTGTCTTCTTTTACCATGGTTATCACGGACAGGAATTCCCTCTCTTCTGGAGGTGGGCGATATTGACTATTTTGAAGTTGTACTGTTGCTGACAGAACATTTATTTTTTTTGCCTACTACATTTTTGTTTCAATTTTCTTGCCTGTCATTTTTCTGTTTGGCAAGTTTGAAAATATATTTGTTTGTCAGCTTTTCTTTTTTTTTTGTTTTTGTTGGTTTAGTTGTTTTCTTACAATTCGAATGTCGTCTGCTTCTATTTAGATAGCGCTTTTTCATTGGCCAATCAAACTCCCAAAAATTCAATTAAAAAATAATAAATAAATAATAAATAAGTAACTAATCTAACCGATCATTATGACTTTTAATTATGTGTATATGTCTGTATATTTGTATGTATTGGATACACTCCTAAACTAATTAACCGATCATTATTAATTTTAAAGATGTGTATATGATTATATATTTCTATTATTGGATTCACTCCTAAACTAATTAACCGATCATTATTAATTTTAAGGATGTGTATATGTGTAACAAAGTAATGGTGTGGGTAGGTTGATATCCCCCCCCCCCGTTAGGAAGAAAGGCAAAACCACTTGGTATCAAGTTGTTTATTTAAGAAACCTGAGAACTCTGTGTGTTAAAGGTTAACAAAAACTGTATTTACTAACTGTTTATTTAAGTTTGATCAGATCTTTGAAGCGAGACATTGTGTTATTTTTGCAAATGATAATTTAGATTATGGACTGAGAATTGAATTTCTAAACAAAAAAGAAATAATATCCGCGTGATGTTCAGAGGGCGATATAATTGTTTATATATTTTTTTTTTTTTTTTTTTTTTATTACATTTTCACCCCAAACAAGGCAAATTGCCACTTTGGTGTAGGGGGCTACTATCAGGGGCAACAACTACTGGGGTACTATGTAGGGATTTGGGCAGCAAGGTGTCGGTTCACGTTACACTTGAACTTCTGCACGTCAGTACTGTTGGGGAAGCAGGGACCTGGAATGGAATTCCAGAGTCTTGCGGTTCTGGGGAAGAAACTATTGGAGTAAAAAGATCTTTTACATCTAGGGACCTCTACAGTGTGGGGGTGGGATCTAGTAGCCTGTCGGGTTTGTCGAGGGTGCTCGCGTCGTGGGGGCACAAGTGATTGCAGTTCATCAGAGCATTCACCACTAAAATACTTGTAGAACAGGCAGAGGGATGCAACATTTCGTCGATGGGACAGAGGCTGAAGCTTAGATGCCAGTTCAGGGCCTATCAGATTTGCGACTCTCTTTTGAACCTTGTCAAGGAGCGAGAGACTAGTAGCAGATGCACCAGCCCAGATGTGGCAGCAATACTCCATACATGGGCGAATGGTGGCCTTATAGAGGTACAGAATACTTTCGGGTGTTAGTAGTTTTCTAGCACGGTAGAGAGAGCCTACCTTTCTTGCAGCGGCCCTGGCAATGCCTTCAATGTAATTGTTCCAACTCATGTTTCCTGTGAACGTTAGGCCAAGGAGTTTGAAAGATGGACTCTCAGATAAAGAGTCGTTGGCCATTGCTATTGGTGGTAGAGAGGGTTTCTTGTAATTATTGAATGAAACTAGTTTAGTCTTGGCAGCATTGAACGCGACCAACCACTTTTGTCCCCATTCCACTACAGATTGGAGGTCTTCCTCTAGTGTTTCTGCCATTTCTTTAGAAATATCAACAAGTCAGATGGACAAAAAGAGAGACTGCGCAGGCATTTCTTGGAGAAGAGATGTGCAGAGAGGAACACAGTCAAAGCTGAGTTGGCTCTTGACTTGACACATTTCTTCAGATACCCAGAGACCGACACTCCACAAGGTTACAAGCTGATGCCTTCGACCATATTCTTAGCATAATAACACATCGCTTCCTTCAGGACTCTGAAAGAATTATAAGAACTGTACTGTTTTTTTTGTTAATTTATATTTGGTACAGAATCGTTTTATCCTGTTTTTTTTCTTTTACTACACAAAAAAGTCCACGGCTCTCTTTCGACGACGTTCGTCGTTAAGAGGGCACACAACGAATTGGTCCAGGATATATAACTAGACGATCAACCGATAATTCGGTCACTTCCCCATACCAGTAACTTTAGATGGCCAAGAATTATCACCGGCAGTGGAAGGGTTCCGAGGTCGACGATCGTCCTCAACTGACTGGTGAAAGAGTAGGGGTGACATTTGGTAGCCGTTTACCAGGAGTATCGCAATCCGGAAGAAGGTGTGTTAGCTAACCAAAAAAAAAAACAGGAGGTTTACTGTTTATAACAGGTGGGACCTCCCAACAAGCGAGTCAACAAAAAGCAGCGCAGAACCAGGAATATCTCGGCGATCAGGTAGGAAAACCACTATTTTCGTTCTTTTCACTTCCTTTTTGCTTTGTCATTGTTCGTTTTTGGACTTCTTGTGGGATTTTCAAAGAGCGCTTAATTTTTTTTTAATATGGAATCTACTAGGGCTGCAGAGGAGTTAGGTCGTGAGATTGAAGAGGGGGGTCGGCTGACCCCAAAACTTAATGTAACGGGATCCAGAATTCCACTCTTCACAGCTTTAGCTGTGGAGTTGGGACCTTGGCTCAGAGCAATAGAAAAGAAAGGGTGCATCTATAACCTGCCGGGGGCCAATATGATCTTACTGGCGTATGACTATACCGAGGGCGTTGCCTCAGAATGGATTGGAGAGTATTTGGATAAGTACAGATCCCAAACCAACTGGGAGAGGTTTAAACATGACATCCAGCAGCACTTCGGCAGTCACTCGAGCCGAACAGAGGCAGCTCGAGTGCTGATAGGGGTGAAGCAGAGGGATGGAGAATCCATTGCTCACCTAGAGGGATGCATGAGCTTTCTTGCCAAGGTAGCCTACCCGGATCAAGATCGGAGAAATGATCCAGCTACCCAGGCCCAGCTGGCGGAGTTCTTCACGGACGCTTTGAGTAATTCTCTGTTGCGTGAGGACGTGGCAAGGGCAGAACCTAACACGTTGGAGGAGGCCTTTGCATAGGCTCGACGAGCTGAAGCTCTTCTCCAGAGATTAGGAAAATTAAGGAGAAGAAGACAGACTGGTTGAAGGTCTGCTACAAATGCGGTCGATGAGGACACATCTGAGCAAAATGCCCTGAACTTCAGAGTTGGGAAGAAGCCACGAATCCAGAACACCAGGATTTAAGAGTAGGGGGAAGATACATTCCCTATCCTAACTTTAAGAGAGGTCTATTGTGCTTTGTTTGCCAGAAAGAAGGGCACAGGGCACATGAATGTAGGATTAAGGACAGAAACAATCCACTCAGAACCAAATTAAAACCCAGGAAGACCCCAACAAAGAAATTTTTAAACTAGTTAGGGTCGCCCCAGTAGCGAAAGGGTGGGTGACTCCTAGGAGAGATAGGAATGTCCGGAAAATCATAGATGGGGCTTTAAAATTAAAATGCTAAAATTGCGGAAAAGAGGGGCACTATAGTTATCAGTGCAGAGACAGGGTGCACTGTTTCAACTGTGGCTGCCCGGAACATTCAAAGAGGGCCTGTATGTTGAGACCTAAGTGTTTTAAGTGCAGCAGTGAAGAACACTTAATTCGGAGTTGCAAAGCAAAGGCATTCGTACGGTGTGACGAGTGTAAGGAAAGAGGGCACACCGCAACTAGCTGTCCACTTAGGAAGAAGGAGACGTACCAGGGGTTCGGGAAGAGCGGGCATTTATGGGGCAGTCATAGAAAAAGGAAAAGTAAAGTTAAGAATCTTTCGGACAAGGATAGAGATGAGATTAAGTTATGTCAAATATGGTCCGAAGATGACGAACTCACCTGCAACATTGAGATAAAGGGCGAAACGTTCAGAGCACTGATAGACACCAGATCGGAAGTTCCAGTCATTAGTTCTTTAGAGTTGCAAAGACTAAGACTCCCCGCCGACTGATTTATGTCGACTAAGGTGAACGCGTTTCAAGCAGATGGGGGTAGATTCAGTTAGATTGGATGCTGGAAGGAAAGATGAGGGTGGGGGAGACCGAGACATCCCACACACTGTATGTACCACCAAAAATGACCCACAACGTGATACTGGGAGGAGACTGGCTTAGACAGAGGAAAGCCGTATTAAAATTCGACCCTCCAAAGTTAGTCCTTGGGGAGGAAGAGATTATTTTAGGTTGCACGATGCTCGCTCGAGTGGACCTCGTGTTTCGTGAAGATTTAAAGATTCCACCTAGAATGGCGGTGACGAGCTGGGGTGAGATAGAAGGGGCTATAAGGGATAACGAAACCGTTTATCAGGTGTTACTCCTTCCCCACATAGAAGAAGACGAGGATGTGACGGTGTTACCAGCATTAGTGCAGGAAGGTCAGGCGCAGAATTTTCCGGTAGTTGTAGCAAATACGAGTCTGAAGACGGGTAACATTAAATCAGGAACTAAGTTGGGCAGAGCTTCAGTGTTAATATTAAAAACTAGGGTGAGGTGCAAAGAAATGCCTGTAGAGAGTGAAGCAATTAGTGAAAATGTGGAATTAGACTGTCCTGACCAATCTGGAGTAAGGCCAGATACTGATAAAGTAAAGATTATAAGGGCAATGCCAGAACCTCAGACAGACAAGTTAGAGCATTTATAGGAACTGTAGGTTATTACAGAAGGTTCATAGCAGGGTTCTCTAGAATAGCTATACCACTAATTAATCTAACGAAAAAATATGCTAGGTTCAATTGGACTGAGGCATGTCAGAAAGCATTCGATACGTTAAAAGCGGAACTGAAATTTATTCCTTTATTGATTTATCCCGATTTGAACAAGCCTATGGTCCTATATACGTATGCTAGTGATACGTGTATAGGAGCTTGCTTGACTCAGCCGTGTGAAGAGGCAGAGGCTGTAATCCCGGGAATAAAGGATGAAATGCCTATCTACTTTCTATCTCACAAGTTAACAAAGACCCAACAGAAGTGGCCCGTGATTGAAAAAGAGGCCTATGCCATCGCGTACGCTTTGCAAAAGCTGCATTTTTATTTAGTGGGCGTGACGTTCGTAATAAAAACTGATCATCGTCCATTACAGTACTTGTTTGATGCTGAATAGAAGAATCAAAAGGTGCAACTGTGGGCTATGCAACTGAGTGGCTACGACTGTAAGATAGAGTACCTGTCCGGAAAAGAGAACATGTGTGCAGATTTATTATCTAGAATTCCTGAAGCGGTAGGGGAAGAAGCTGACGCTAGTGATCAGAATCTAGTTAATGATAATAACTATAGAATTTGCATACTCAACTCTCAGCAATTGCAGAATAGGCCCTCGGGGATGGAAGATTAAATAGAGCCAGAAGAAAATGACTCTCAAGAAGAAGATTCCGATAAGATTGCGTGGAAATTGATAGACCTGAAACTACTTAAGTTAGAAGCGAGCAGGGACAAAGAGTATAGCGAACTTAAGAAATCGCTAGTCGAAGGGAAATTACCGCTTTCAAAATTGAGAAAATACCCGTTGGAAGATGATTGGGTGTACTTTGTAAATGGGGAAGAAAAGAACCCAATGTTACGCTTGTATGTCCCGGATGGTCACGTGAGGACCAGTGTAGTGCAGGTAGCACATGACGGGGTAGGTCATGTAGGTATTGATAAGACTTACTCGGTTTTAGCGAAGAAATACTATTGGCCTGGTATGTATAAACATATCCACTCCTATGTGATGGAATGTGTCACTTGCCAAAGGCGCTAAGACACCCCTAATGGAGACTGATATTCCATCATATCCATTTGAGAAGTGGAGCATAGATGTCTCAGGGCCATATAATAGTAGTAACAAGGGAAATAAGTATATAGTCAGCATGGTCGATTGGTTAACTAGCTGGGTAGAGGCATTCCCTGTGAAAAGGAAGGATGCCCAGACCAAGGCGGAGGTACTTATGAATGAAATTTTCCCTAGGTATGGTGTCCCACGTGTGTTAGTGACAGACAATGGCAGAGAATTTGTAAATGCCACTATAAGGGAGGTGACGGGATATTTAGGAGTGAAACATATTACCACCTCTCCATATCACCCCCAGAGCAATGCTAAAGTAGAGAGATTCCATAGATTTTTGGGAGATACCCTGTCGAAGTAATCAGAGGACGAAGTCGAGAATTGGGACTTGTTCTTGAATCAGGCCTTAGCAGCGCCAGATTTTCACATAACGATACAACTAAATTCTCTCCATATTACCTGGTGCACAGTAGAGATGTAGTGTTACCATTAGATAATCTTCTACTACCAAAAAAGAGAATCATAAAAAAATGATTGAGCAACAGCATTCTCTGTTTGGTGAAGTGCGTCGAAGGATTAGCTCAGCACAGAAAAAGCGTAACAAAAGAGTCAACGATGGAAGGGTTAAGAAAACATATGGAGTTGGCGACCCGGTATACTACAGAGCACAGGTTAGAAAAGGAAAATTAGATCCTAGATGGAAACCGTACTATAGGATAGTAAAACAAACGGGACCGGTAACATATAAAATATGGGATCAACTGACAAATAAAATGATGAGGGTTCACGCGTCAGATATCTGTGAAGCCAATATTAGGGAGTGGGAAATGCCTAATATACAGACAGACAGACCTGTAAGGAAAGCCACCCTGAAAGATCGGGAAGGAGATTGGGAAGATACGGATAGGTGGGCTGATGATGAGATAGCAGATCAACGGGAGTTAGAGGTAGAATTTAAGGTAGAGAATACAGACTTGCTAACAGAGATAACAACTACGCCTCCAGATTCGGAAGGTTGAGGATTTGAAGATGATATTCAATTATCGGTACGGAGAGATAGAGAAGCTGGTAATGAGAATAGGGCTGAAGAATCAGAGAGCAATACGATTCCGTCGACACAGCCCCCAGAAGTAATAGGTGACACGATGGGACCTAGACTTCTGAGAAGCAGCATAAAACGACCTATCAATGTGTTGTGAAGGAACATAACTGGCTATACACCGGTTACAAACTGTATATATATATTGGACTCTTTGGCAGACAGCGGCAGACAAGCAGTCGCAGTAAGACGGATAGTCTTACGTGTTGATTATCAGACTTTCTTCCCCATACTTGTTACTATGTACTTCTATTTACCTTAGGCGAGCAGCCTTACGTTTCTGTATTATAAATAAACCCCATTACACATACCACTCGGTGTAACTCACGTTTGTCTTTATTTCCTAAGTATTTAGGAATATAACAATGGCGACGAAAGGATGTTCTTTCTCTTAACAGAGATAAATTACCGTACCAAGGACTGTGTACAATGCAAGGATTTTTTGTTTTACGAAAAAAAACAAACTACACAAGGATTTTTGACCACGTGCGTCAATGAATTTAAAAATTTTTCCTACCTAAAGTAGCGAAAAGTACGGATTTTTCTTCGTAAAGAACTCACAAGAAATTATAGAAACATGTTCAAGGTAAAGTGGAATTTATATTTATTTTGACAAGTAAAAAAAAAAAAAAAAAATGGTCGCAAGTTGAATTCGAAACTACACTAAAGGATTACGAGTTTCGAAAGAAAAAATATAAATACAACGACTATTGTACCATTTTATGCCACGTGGGAACGGCAGCCATATATTTTTTTTTTTTTTGGAAAATTAATTGTTTGTTATTGCCTTTATATAAATAATTGGAACTATTTGTCGTGGGAAGTAAGAAATATTTTGTGTATGAACTTACGTTGTTGAAAAAAAAAAAAAAAAAAAAAAAAGAATTATTTTACAAAGCCTGTTGAATTACTATGGATGAACTTTGTTGAAACGTGTTGTGTCTGCATATTGCTACTAATTTACGATATACGTAAATTTACGATTTTTCTTTGGAATTATTGTGTAGAATTCGAAAAGACATTTTTGTACTAGAAGCTAACATGGAACAATTAGCAGAGTTAACTAAGGCTCTAGCCCTTAGCATCCAGGAACAGACAAAAATGACTCAACAATTTTTAGCGCAACAACAACAACAACAACAAATTCAACAACAACAGCTACAGCAACAGCTGCAACAACAACAAGAAAGAACACAAAAAACTTTAGAGGCACAACAAGAACAAACAAACATACTACAACGACAAATGTCGACACAGCAAAAGAATTTAGAAAAGCTAATTCTAACGTCGACCGGGAAGAAGACTAATTTTTCTGCCGAGGGTATTTCAAATTCACTAACGGAATTTCGTTACTCCCCGGATACTGGTGTTACTTTCCCTGCATACTACAGAAGATACGAAACAATTTTTACGAAAAGATGTTTAGACTGGACCGATGAGGAAAAAGTTACCCTGCTACTACAAAAACTGGGTACTGATGAAAACACCAAGTATGCAAATCTAATTCTACCAAAAAAACCGGAGGAGGTTTCGTTCGAGGAAACAATTAGTACCTTGTCGAAAATATTTGATAAAAGGGATAGCCTATTTCACTCTAGATACAAATGTTTGAACATTCAGAAGGCAGAAGCTGAAGACTATCTAGAATATGCTTGCACTGTGAACTGTTTATGCGAATCATTTAAATTGAATGAAATTTCCGCAGACCAATTTAAATGTTTAATCTTTGTACAAGGTCTCACAGCACCAAGGGACAAAGATATACGTTCACGGATCCTAACAATTATGGAGGCGGATCCTAACATAACATTGCAAAAAGTCACTGAAGAGTGTCAACGTCTGATTAACATAAAGAAAGACAACACTCGCATTGAAGAGAAAAATATTTTTAAGGTGCAGCAAGTAAAAAGGCAAGGGACCACAAGAAAGTCCAGGTTCCAAGAACACAGGATCCTTAAAGGATACAAAGACCCAAAGCTAAAGTGTAAATGTTGTGGTAGTTTAAGACACAACAATAAGACCTGCTGGTTTAGGAACAAAATATGTTATGAATGTGGTCTCAGAGGTCACAAGGGAACATACTGTGCCCAGAAGAAAAGACAAGGGACCGATAATGTAAATACGCTTCGCATGAATAAAGAAAAAAGCTGCGAAAGACGGAAATATGTTGATGTTCGGATAAATGGACATCTGGTTACATTGCTTCTGGATAGCGGTGCAGATATTAGTATTATAAATGAAGATATATGGAAAAGGATAGGTCGACCTGAATTAACGAAAACCAGAAAGACGGCGAGAAGTGTGTGCGGCAAAAGATTAGAGTTCAAGGGAGAATTAAAATGCAAAGTGACATTCGCTAACCAGACTCATAAATCCAAAGTGTACGTCGTACCAGGAAAGAATACATGCCTGTTTGGGGTAGATTGGATTGTCCTGTTTAATTTATGGGAGAAACCCATAAATTCGTTTTGTAACGTTTTAACTGCAGAAAAAGCAAACCAAAGGGAAGACTTCCTGAAGGATTTGAAAACTGAATTTCCCAATGTTTTTGCCGAAGGACTAGGACTCTGTATTAAGACAGAGGCAAAATTTGAATTAAAGAAAAATGCCACTCCAGTATTCAAACCTAAAAGGAATGTGCCTTTTTCAGCGATGGACGCAATCGAAAAAGAGTTGGATAGACTTCAACAACTGGAAGTCATTGAAAAAGTTAACCACACAGATTGGGCAAGTCCAACCGTGTATGTAAAGAAAAAAAATAACAGAATAAGGGTCTGTGGAGATTTTTCAACGGGTTTAAATGACTGTCTATTGGACCATAATTATCCCCTTCCGTCCGCAGAAGATCTGTTCTCTAAGCTTAACGGAGGAAAAATTTTTTCTAAGATAGACCTCTCAGATGCTTACTTGCAAATTAAGATCAGCGATGAATGCTCCAAATACTTAGGCATAAATACTCATAAGGGCATTTTTAAGCTAAAGAGGCTTCCTTTTGGATTAAAGGTTGCTCCTGCTATTTTCCAGCAAATTATGGACACGATGCTGGCAGGGTTGGAATTTTCAATGGCCTACCTTGACGATATCCTAATTAAAAGTGAAAATTTGCAAGATCATAAGAAGCATGTAAAAGAAGTATTCAAAAGAATACAGGAATTTGGTTTTAAATTGAGCCCAGAAAAATGCGATTTTTTTATGAAAAAAATTAAATATCTAGGTCAAATAATCGACAAAGAGGGTCGAAGACCGGTTCCACAAAGGACTGAAGCAATTGAAAAGATGCCTGCTCCAGATTCAGTGACAAAATTAAAATCGTTTTTGGGATTAGTTCAATACTATGCAATTTACATCCCTAACATACATAATTTAAGAGCTCCTCTTAACGAGTTACTGAAAAAGGGTGTTAAATGGAACTGGAATAAGGAATGTGAATCTGCTTTCCAAAATATCAAAAGATGTCTACTGTCAGACTTAGCATTGGCACATTTCAATCCAGAAAAGGAACTAATACTAGCAACGGACGCCAGTGATTACGGTGTTGGCGCTGTATTACTTCACAAGTATGAGGATGGTAGGACAAAAGCTATCGCCCATGCTTCAAGAACGTTGGTTGCAGCGGAGAAAAATTACAGCCAAATTGAAAAAGAGGCGCTGTCGATAATATTTGGAATTACAAAGTACAATCGATTTCTCCATGGACGATCTTTTATTTTGCAAACCGACCATAAACCCCTACTTACCATATTTGGATCAAAGAAAGGCATTCCCACACATACTGCGAATCGATTACAGCGATGGGCTGTAACCCTCTTAAACTATCAGTTTAAGATGGAACATGTATCCTCAAAAAAGTTAGGACACGCAGATGCATTATCACGGTTGATCCCTAAAAGAAGCGAAAGTTTCGAAGAAACGGTAATTGCTGCGCTTAAAGACGAAAGTGAATGTACAAGTTTAATGTGTAATATGATACGTGAACTTCCGGTAACTTTCGAAAAAATAAAAAAAGAGGCAGTAAATGACATTTTCATTAAGAAAATGAAAAATCAATTGGGATGGATAAAAAAAAATAAAAAGGTAGATCAAACAACGCCTTTTTCCATCTGTGAAGATGTGCTCATGTATGGTGAGAGGATCGTAATTCCACTAACGTTACAGAGGAAAATTCTGAAGGAATTTCATACAGGTCATCCGGGCATTTCGAGAATGAAATCCCTTATGAGAGGATATGTGTACTGGCCTGGTATGGACAAGGAAGTTGAAAAATGTGTCAAGACATGCAGAGGATGTCAATTAGCAGCGCGAGATCCTCCAGTAAAAACGACGCCATGGCCAAAGACGGACCTACCCTGGTCACGTCTGCATATTGATTATGCGGGACCTATAAATGGTTATTTTTACTTGATTATTGTAGATTCTTTTTCAAAATGGCCAGAAATATTTAAGTTTAGACATCCAACAGCAAAAAACACTGTGAGTGCGCTTAATGAAATTTTTAGCCGTTTTGGAGTGCCAAAAACCTTAGTGAGCGATAATGGAACAGCATTTACTGCTCATGAATTCAAAGAATTCTGTGACTCACTAAATATTCTACATATGACAACACCTGTGTACCATCCACGATCGAATGGGTTGGCCGAAAAATTTGTAGATACGTTTAAAAGGGCACTTAAGAAAAATCTTACTACGGACACAGACGAACAATGTATTCAAACATTTTTAGCAATTTACAGGGTGACACCAAATCCTAATAATAATGTCAATTCTTCCCCGGCTGAGCTAATGTTTGCAAGAAAGATAAGATCTGTCTTCGATAGGCTGCTACCAGAGAAAAAGAAAGTTTTCAAAAAAGAAAACCTTAATACCAAGTGCTTCTCCCCAGGTGAAAATGTATATTTCAAAAATTTTCAAAATGGACGAAATCAGTGGGTTGAAGGTATTATCAAAAAAAGGATTGGGAGCATGGTCTATACCATCCAAGGATTAAGTTTTGTCTGCAAAAGACACAGAAATCAAATACGTCCCAGACTGTCTCCAAATGTGGAAGAGACACCAATGGAAACATTGTGCGATATTTTTGATATACCAAAACCAGCGTGTGTACCGCAAACAATGAATATTTCGCCTGAACCGACCATACGGGCTGGACAGAAACCTTTACCCCGGGTAACGCTGACCAGAAGGAAAAGCGCAAGAAAGAGAAAAGTTACCAGGAGATTAAGCCCTGACCCTAAAAGGAAGAGGTATTTAAGCTAAAATCAGGAAGATTTCAGCTTCAGGGGGAGGTGTTGTGAAGGAACATAACTGGCTATACACCGGTTACAAACTGTATATATATATTGGACTGTTTGGCAGACAGCGGCAGACAGCGGCAGACAAGCAGTCGCAGTAAGACGGATAGTCTTACGTGTTGATTATCAGACTTTCTTCCCCATACTTGTTACTATGTACTTCTATTTACCTTAGGCGAGCAGCCTTACGTTTCTGTATTATAAATAAACCCCATTACACATACCACTCGGTGTAACTCACGTTTGTCTTTATTTCCTAAGTATTTAGGAATATAACACAATGTTATCTCAAAGCGAGGGAAAAGTAAAAATAGCTATGAAGAAGATAAAGAACACAAAGAAAGTCCAATTAATTCTATCGTAAAGTTATTTGGGGAAATGGAATTGAGTGATTGAAATAAAAATGGAACAAATACTAAAAGAGCGTTACTATGTGTATTTGTAGGATGCATCGCCTGATAATGATGATGGTAATGATGGCTGGATGGACAGTAGCGCTGCGCCACACACACAGCACAATAGTTAAAAGACCAGCAAGGTGACAATTACACAGTCTAAGTGGATCTTGACATTCGTCATCGATCTGAGAGCGTATCGGAAGGTTCAAAGGGAACTAGAACACGAAGTTGACTTAGCAGTGGACTTAAATTTGCAAATGCAGAAAAATCAATCAAAACTTGGGATAAATTCTGATCCAGCGTTATTTGTATCACTAGGAGGACGTTTAGATTAGATGAAACAAAGACTCCGATACGTTGGAGGATATTTTAGGTATATTGGATTACTGGCAACAGAAGGGATCCAAAAACGAGTTAGAAAGAGATCTATACTACCTTTCATAGGTAAAGCACTACACGTATTATTCGGTACAATATCAGAAAGTGACACAGAGGCAATAGGAAAGTATGTAAGCGGTTTAGACGAAAATCAACAGAAGATAAAGCACGTCGTAGGGGAAAGTTTATCGATAGTTAATGTTACTAGATATGAACTAACAGAACATAGACAAAGAATTAACTGGCTATCTCATACGGTCACCAGCCTAAACGGAAGTTTTACTTTTATGGTTAGAAGAATAAGTACCATAGAGGCTGTAATTGGGCAAATACTGGAACTGATGATGATGACAAACCAACTCGGCTCATCAATTCAGTTATTGACATTGACAATGGAACATGTTAGGACACAATTAGATTTACTTTCATTTGCGCACATGTCACCGAGCATCATACCCCCAAAGACTTAAAAACAATACTCGGGTTGATTCAGTCAGACTTGCCACATGCTTTACACTTACCAGTAGATCCAAAGAAGAGTCTATGGGAATATTATAAAGCCTTAAGTTGTGCTACAATTATGCAAAATGATAAGATTTACGTAATGGTTGAGTTACCTTTGTTGAGTGGAGGTAGCGACTTCGAGGTGTTTAACGTAATTAATTTACCAATACCATTTCCTAATAACGTCACTGAGGAGAGAGCAGTAGCAAGATACAAAGTTGAAACTGAAGGAATAGCTTTTAACCCCGCCCGAACCAAATTCATAGTGTTGTCGCCTAGCGAAGCACTAGCGTGTAGCATGAATGCACTGAAAGTTTGTGCAGTAAAAAGTCCCATCTATGCAACTAACGGACACAACTTATGCGTCGTTCAATTATTCCAAGGTAATGAGGAGGGAATCGATAAATACTGTGGAGCAGAGGTGTCGGTGGATACCCCCCCCCCCAAGCTATACATCTATCGGATGGTGTTTGGGCAGTTGCCTTAACTAGTAAGCGAAGGCTGACGAAAGTCTGTAAGGGACGGCAACAAGGTGAAATACTTATTCATCCACCTATGACCATTATTGATTTACCTATGAGTTGTGCAGCGTTTGGCCCAACTATGGAGATCTTGCCGTCCTATAAACTTACAGAGAAGTTTGAGCTCCGGAATGACTTTCTGTCATTAATTAAAATACCGTGTGTAAAGTGGTCGAAAGTATGGACCCATATCACTAAGGAATTTCCGAAGATAGAAGCTCAAGAAATTCCACCTCTTCTGAAACCAGTCGGAAAGACCGCTATAAGCGAGTTAGTAGATGAGTTATGAACAGTGAAGATTAATAACGAACAAGAAAAATGGCGATGGGAAGAAGTAAGTAAATGGTTATATCCCACAATAATCATCTTGGTCTTGATGATGATAATAGCTTTTCTAGTGTATGGGAAAAGGAGAGTAAGCCACATCAATAGCATCCTAAGGGCTAGAAAAGATGGTAATAAAATAGATGAGGATGAGGGTAACCCTCAGTTAGAGCGCTTAAAAGGAAAAGCCCATTCGATGTTTGAAATTAATAGGGATGAGCATGAAGTGAGGAACGCTACCGTGGTTTTTGATAATGCCACCAGTCCTGATCAATCTGGTACAGAACCAAGACTACCAACAAACCCCACATCTAATACCCTACCAACATTGGAGATACATATGTGAAGAAGACTGAAGCCGGGTAATCAAGAAAGAGCCATTGAATGAAATCCGGAGAAAAATAAACTATCGAATAAATAATTGCATGCGTCAAATATATATATATATGTAAAAAAAAATAATAATAATAATACTGAGGGTTCTGGACTCTTATAAAACCATAATGAACTGAAAGCAGATTTTAAAAAAAAAAACACGAACTCTGAAAGAAAATTTTTTACATGTGCATGAAGGATAAAGCTTTTAAAAATTTTCTTCTTTTATTAATCAAATAGCTAAATATTATGAATTGTAAAACCAGAGATCCCCTAGTATTAAGGCCAAGTAAGAAGAAGTGGGTTAGAAAAAATATTGATCCCAATATTGTTTCTTTTAAGTAGGGGAGGTAATGTAACAAAGTAAGGGTGTGGGTAGGTTGATGCCCCCACCCCCCGTTTGGAAGAAAGGCAAAACCACTTGGTATCATGTTGTTTATTTAAGAAACCTGAGAACTCTGTGTGTTAAAGGTTAACAAAAACTGTATTTACTAACTGTTTATTTGAGTTCGATCAGATCTTTGAAGCGAGCCATTGTGTTATTGTTGTAAATGATAATTTAGATTATGGACTGAGAATTGAATTTCTAAACAAAAAAGAAATAATATCTGCATGATGTTCAGAGGGCGATATAATTGTTTATATATATATCAACAAGTCAGATGGACAAAAAGAGAGACTGCGCAGGCATTTCTTGGAGAAGAGATGCGCAGAGAGGAACACAGTCAAAGCTGAGTTGGCTCTTGACTTGACACATTTCTTCAGATACCCAGAGACCGACACTCCACAAGGTTACAAGCTGATGTCTTCGACCATATTCTTAGCATAATAACACATCGCTTCCTTCAGGACTCTGAAAGAATTATAAGAACTGTACTGTTTTTTTTGTTAATATATATTTGGTACAGAATCGTTTTATCCTGTTTTTTTTCTTTTACTACACAAAAAAATCCACGGCTCTCTTTCGACGACGTTCGTCGTTAAGAGGGCACACAACGAATTGGTCCAGGATATATAACTAGACGATCAACCAATAATTCGGTCACTTCCCCATACCAGTAACTTTAGACGGCCAAGAATTATCACCGGCAGTGGAAGGGTTCCGAGGTCGACGATCGTCCTCAACCAACTGGTGAAAGAGTGGGGGTGACATATGATTATATATTTCTATTATTGGATTCACTCCTAAACTAATTAACCGATCATTATTAATTTTAAGGATGTGTATATGATTATATATTTCTATTATTGGATTCACTCCTAAACTAATTAACCGATCATTATTAATTTTAAGGATGTGTATATGATTATAGATTTCTATTATTGGATTCACTCCTAAACTAATTAACCTATCATTATGAATTTTAATTATGTGTATATGTTTCCATTATTAAATTCACTCATAAACTAATTTAAGTATCATTATGAATATTTAGTATATGTTTATATATTTGTACATATGGGATTCACTCCTAAACTAATTAACCGATCATTATGAATTTTTATTATGTGTATATAATTATATATTATTGTGTCTTGGATCCATTCCAAAACTAATTAGCTGATCATTATGAATTATATATAATGTATACGTTTGTATATCTCTATAGATGTCATATTCTAAAAATCACATATAATGTTAATTTGTTAATGTATTTATGTAAACAAGGAATTCCATCCAAATAATAAGGCACTTGTACAGTATAGTACTCATATGAAAAACTTATGTAAAATCATCGAATAGTTTCATCTTTATATAAGAAATAAGGTACTTTAACAACATCCTACACCAAAAATAATGTACTTGTGCAGTATAGTACTCACATGAAAAAACAAAGAATATCTTACCTGTGACGTACATAAGTTATTAAAACCATAAATCCCGTTAAATATTTGAATAGTATGACTTACATATGAAAAATAATGTGCTTCCTTCCTATAGCACCCAGATTAAAAAACAAATGCTTACCCCCTGACCTACAGAAAATTTAGCACAACAGAAAATTTCATAAATATATGGAGTTTGTTCGTTTTTAAATTAGAAAAAAGGTACTTGTGCAGTATCCTACCCAAGAAATAAGTATAGTACCCATATGAAAAACAAAGGAAATCTTACTTGCGACGTATATAAATGTAATCAAAACCGAAAATAATGTAATATATTCGAGTTGTATGACATTTATATAAGAAATGTGCTTCTTTACTATAGCACTCTGATGTAGTAGTTTCATCTATATCTTAGAAATGACGTACTTGTACATTATCCTACCCAAAAAAATAAGGTACTTGTGCAGCATAGTACTCATATGAAAAAACAAAGACGTGCATAAGTTATTAAAACCGAAAATTATGATATATATTCGGGTAGTATGACTTTTAAATGAGAAATAAGGTGCTTCTTCATATATTTTATGTAAAAGCAAACTCTGACACACAGAAAAGTTAGCACAACAGAAAATTATGTAAATTATTTAAAATATGTGTTGTACATTACCCGCCCTAAGTAAGGAAATTTTTTTCCATATACGTGGTGTAAATTTCCTGTCCTACGGAAGATACAATTATTTCATACAAATAATACCCGTCCTAAGAATAACAGGCATGTTCAAAATTTTTCTCAATGTATTATATGGTCCCGAGCAACACCGGGTGGCCTTGCTAATATATATTTAAAAGGCAAAATGTGTGTTAGTTTGTGCACATTTTGTATATGTCCGGCAAAGACTTTTCTAGGGGGGGTGGGGGGCTCGAAGGGTGTCACTATTTCTTAGAACTTTTTATATGCTCCCTAGATTGTAATATCTCCGATTCCTGAAATGAAATCGCATGTATCTTTAATTTGAGCAACTTTTACATGTTATTTTTGCGATTTTTAAAAAACATCTCCACATGTTTGTTTGGCTTTTCCATATATAAGCGAAAGTGAAGCTCCATGGCACTTGTGCCGGGAGGCCAAACGCAATCAGCTTTGATCAATGCGGAGGAAACCCCTTATATCAAACAATTGCTATTCATTTGGGCACTCCCCTTTTTATGGGGAGGTGCTTTTCCCCAACATCTTGGGGAAACTGGCTTGCAACCAAAGTTAAGTGCGTGATTTTGTTCCCCTATCGCGTGATGTTTGACCTCATTAAATTTACGTACCAGTCACTTAACTTTTTAATCGTTTAATTTCAACCATTCTCAATTGTAGCGTTGAGGTAAGTTATCATGCTTTTTAATCGTTAAATTAGAACACTTTTCAGTTCCTGAACAGAGTGGTGGGAGGTCAGGTTTTTTCACACTTTTTTCCCACTTTCGCCTGAAGGCTTTGGGTTCGAGCCTACCTGCCTCCCAAAACTTTTTCTCTTACACCAACAAACACCTGGGCACGTCGGGCACCCACGCTAGTCTAATATATAAAGGGGAAAATGCGTGCGAGCATTTGTGTATATCCATGAAAGGCTTTTCAAATTGGGCTTCTTGCGTCGGATAGATTCCATGAGAAGTTTTTGCATACTTCCCAGATCATAATATCTCGCATTCGCAAATGGACATCGTTTCTTTCCTTTTTTTTGGATCAAGTTAAACAAAATTCCCATCATGCCATTGTCTCCAGTGTTTGTTTGTCCTTTTTGTATAAATAAAGTAAAACTATTCAAACGCTAACACCTGGCCTTCGGGCCGGGTAGTATCTGTTCTGTAATTGGTCCTTGATCATTGTAGGGGAAACCTGTTATGGCGAGATGAGCAATTCACCGCCGGAACTTTTTATCGAAAGAACGTTATCACTGGTCAGCGGTTGAGAGAGCCTTCCTGGGCGGGAACACTTAAAAACGTAACATGCTGTCTCTGTAAATATTCTCAATAAACTTCTCTATTTCTTTATTAACTTCAGAACCTCTTTATCCATTTATTTCCCTGGTGGAATACCTTTCTTGAATATCCTTTTATTACGGCCACCCACCGCAGGATATATCAACTGGCGACGAAGATGAGATACGAACTGTAAATTCATCTAAAAAAAAAAAAAAAAAACACGTGGTAACTGAGAACATTCTGAAAATTGTTCTTCACAAAGTTCACTTTTAATTGAAGAAAAAGCTTCTGAGAAAGCGAAAGACTGGTGTCTGCCACAAATTTACGCAAATAAAATATAATTTTTATATTATTGACGAGTTAAACTCCGTTTTTCTCTTTTTAAACTCCCAAAGAGTTGACGTTATATAACGTGTGTGTGTGTGTGTGTGTGTGTAAATTGTGACTTTCTTCATGAGAGATATTTTTACGTGTTTTTTGTATTTGGTTAATACGATAAAAAGCCAACAAATGAACAATACTGAGGAATCTGTGTTTATTTAATAAAGAAAATTTTTAAAAGAAGTTTACGTGTGTCTGCTGAAGTAGACGATAAAAGAGTCTCTTGAAATTTTGTCAAGTGTTATTTTAACGGTGATTTTTTTTTTCGGAACTTTCCTATGTGTTGACAATTTTCTGTGAAAATAAGCATCTTGTTTTCGAACAATATTTTTTTTTTCTTCTCTGTGGTATACGTTAACTTGCTATTGATACATTTAAAAAGAAAACGGTATCGGAACAAATAGCGACGTTGACGAAAACGTTAATTGAGAGTTTAATCGCTCAACAAAAAGCCCAAATGAATTTTCAAAAACAAATGCTAATTCTACACTCTTGTAATACAACAAACGACGGATAATCGCTTATTATGTGAAACGATTTTGTCAGAAAAATCTAAGGAGGGTGCATCCAGATTTTTTTCGGCTGAGGGTATAGCGAACTCGCTTTCAGAGTTTAAATATGACCCAGAAAAAGGTGACGCTTTTCCAGCCTATTATCGTAGGTTTGAAACGATATTTACAAAACGATGCGAGAAGTGGTCGGATGAGGAAAAAATAACACTATTACTCCAAAAAATGTGCACAGAAGAAAATACTAAATTCACGAATTTGATATTGCCTAAAAAACCGGAAGAGATCTCTTTTTCTGAAACGGTGAAAATTTTGTGGGTTATATTCGGTGAAAGAGATAGTCTTTTTCATACACGGTATAGGTGTTTAAATATGTCAAAAGACGAAACTGATGACATTGTCACATATGCGGGCAAAGTCAACGCCCAGTGTGAACTGTTTAAATTAAAGGATTTATCATGTTTAAGTGCTACATATTTGTCCAGGGACTGACAGCACCGAAGGACAAGGATTTAAGGTCAAGGATATTATCAATCATGGAACAAGACCCGGAAATGAACTTGCAAAAAGTGACAGAAGAATGTCAAAAATTGATAAATGTAAAAAGGGACACTACGAGGATAGAGGTAAAAGTCACATCCCAAGTCCAGGTAGTAAAACAGAAGACATTTCCAAAAGGCAAAGGGAAAAGTTTTGAATGTTGGAGTTGTGCGGGTCCGCACTTAAGAAAAAACTGCCCTTATAAAGACCAACATTGTACCAAATGTGGCCTAGTGGGACACCGGGCATCCCACTGCCAAACTAAGCAAGACAAAAGACGGAAATGGAAGCCAAAAGTAAATGTGGTCTTGTCCAAAGAAGAAATAAAACAAGGAGGGAAACGGAAATTCGTTCACACACAAATAAATGGTCACTCAGTGAAGCTACTTTTAGACACAGGTAGCGACATATCAATTATCGACGAAGTGACCTGGAAGAGAATTGGTGGTCCAAAACTGAGAAAAACACAAAAAATTGTAAAAGGTGTTTCCGGAGAGCGATTAAAATTCATGGGAGAATTTAATTGCAGTGTTTTGCTTGGATCGAAAACTTTTTCCTCAAACCTTTCAGTTGTTCCAGGAATAAATTCTTGCCTTTTTGGAATTGATTGGATTGTTTTGTTTGATTTATGGGAGCTACCCATAAATTCATTTTGCAATAATGTAAGAGCGTTGGAAAAGAAAAATTCCAAACAAAATGACCATTTTCTGGCAGTGTTAAAAAGTGAATTCCCCAAAGTTTTTTCAGAGGGATTAGGAGTGTGCACCAAAACTGAAGTAAATTTTGAATTAAAACAGAATGTGAAACCTGTTTTTAGACCAAAAAGAAATGTGCCTTTTTCTTCAAAAGAAGATATTGAAATTGAACTAAAAAGACTACAGAAGAATGGTGTAGTCGAAAAAGTTGACTATTCTGAGTGGGCGAGCCCCACTGTGTATGTTAAAAAGAAAAATAAGAAGATTCGCGTATGTGCCGATTTTTCTACAGGCCTTAATGACTGTCTGATGGATCATAGTTATCCACTTCCATCTCCTGAAACATTTTTACAAAGCTGAATGGAGGTAGAATTTTCTCCCAAATCGACTTATCGGAAGCTTACCTTCAGGTAAAAGTCAGTGAAGAATGTTCTAAGTATTTGTGTATCAATACCCATCTAGAACTTTTCCGACTAAAAAGACTTCCTTTTGGATTAAAAGTGGCCCCAGCACTATTTCAGCAAATAATGGGTACGATGCTTGCTGATTTAGATGTTGCAATCACATATTTGAATGACATCCTTGTCAAAAGTAAAAATGTACAGGAACATAAGGAACACATCAGAGCAGTTTTCCAAAGAATTGAGGAATTTGGTTTCAAGTTAAGTGCCGAAAAATGTGAATTTTTTTTAAAGCAGATAAAATATCTTGGTCAAATTATCGACAGCCAAGGCAGAAGACCGGATCCTCAGAGAACAGAAGCAATCGAGAGGATGCCCAGTGACAATCTTTTTTGGGTTTGGCTCAATATTATGCTATTTATATTCCAAACATGCATAAGTTGAGAGCACCATTGAATGATTTGTTAAAAAAAGGACAAAAGTGGATTTGGTCAAAAGAATGCCAAAATGCGTTTGAAGATATTAAGAAATGCCTGCTACCAGATTTAGCTCTAGCACATTTTGATCCACAGAAAGAATTGATTGTTGCATTAGATGCAAGTGACTACGGAGTAGGAGCAGTTCTTCCCCATAAACTTGAAGATGGATCAACAAAGCCAATAGCCCATGCATCCAGATCACTTTTGCCGACTGAAAGAAACTATTCTCAAATTGAAAAAGAAAGCTTGGCGATTATTTATGCCATTAAAAAATTCCATGGATTTATTCATGGAAGGATGTTTACTTTGCAAACCGACCACAAACCCTTATTGACTATTTTTGGCTCTAAAAAAGGCATACCTACGCACACTGCGAACAGACTCCAACGATGGAGCATAATTCTACTAAATTATAACTTTAAAATGGAGTACATTTCATCCAAAAATATCGGACATGCAGATGGACTGTCCAGGCTCATCCAAAAGTGTGCCGAACCTTTGGACGACACAGTAATAGCTGCATTGACAGAGGAAAAAGAACCCTCCTGATTACTGTGAAACACAATCAGAGAGTTACCAGTGACTCTAGACGAAATAAATAAGGCAGCAGAAAAGGATGATTTATTGTGAAAATGAAAAAGTTGGTGCAACTAAATGGAAAATCAAAGAAAGACCCTAAAATTTTACCATTTTCCATTTGTGCTCAAACCTTGATGTACGCAGACAGAGTCGTCATACCGACTACGCTTCAGAGAAGAATTTTAAAAGAATTTCATAGTGGTCATCCAGGGATGTCGAGAATGAAAGCTTTAATGCGTGGATATACGTATTGGCCTAGGATGGACCAGGACACTGAAAAACTCGTAAGAGAGTGTCAAGGGTGTCAGCTAGCAGCAAAGGCACCACCTGTGCAGATACAACCGTGGCCAAAGACTGATACACCGTGGACTCGGTTACATATCGATTATGCAGGTCCTTTAAATGGACATTATTTCTTAGTCGTCGTCGACAGTTTCACAAAATGGCCAGAAGTGTTTAAATACAAATACCCTACTTCGATGAGTACAATAGATGCACTAAGAGTTCTCTTCAGTCGTTTTGGAGTGCCTAAAACTAGTGTCAGCGACAACGGCACCCAATTTACCAGCAAAGAATTTGAAGAATTCTGCAAGGCTCTAGCCATTGAACATTTAACAACGGCAATCTACCACCTAAGGTCAAATGGCCTAGCAGAGAGGTTCGTCAATACATTCAAAAGAGCCTTGAAGAAAAACCAAGGCATGGACACTGACAAGAAGAGTCTTGAACAATTTTTATCGGTGTCCAGGATAACTCCGAACCCAAACACTGATGCCGGTTCGTCACCAGCCGAACTGATGTTTGCACGGAAAATCAGATCTGTATTTGACAGAATTTTACCAAGTGCAACCAGAGTAACAACAACAAAAGAAAATTTTCCAACAAGGTTTTACAAACCTGGTGACAGAATATTCTCCCTGAATTACAGGAGTGGAAAAAATTTTTGGGAGGAGGGGATTATCATGAAAAGAATCGGACACATGCTATATTCTGTAAGAAGTAATAAATTCGACTGTCGCAGGCATATAAATCAGCTAAGACCTCGACACACTGATGACTACAAACAGGCAGAAGAAAATGACCTGCCCCTAGAGGTTTTGTATGATTCTTTTAATATTCCCCAACCCTTAACAGAACTTACTCCAGATTTGAGAGTTCCAGCTTCTCCACCAACTCCACCCACTGAAACGATATTGAGGAGAAAAAGTACAAGGGTGAAAAGAAAAGTTAACCGGCTGAGCCCCAAGCCAAAAAGCAAACGATATTAAGCCAAATTCTCTTGGGAGAAATTGTCTTAGGGGGAGGTGTTATGGTGAGATGAGCAATTCACCGCCGGAACTTTTTATTGAAAGAATGTTATCACCGGTCACCGTTTGGGAGAGCCTTCCCTGGGTGGGAACACTTAAAAACATGCTGTCTCTGTAAATATTCTCAATAAACTTCTCTATTTCTTTTCTTGAATATCCTTTTATTACGGCCAACCACCACAGGATATATCAAAACACTTCATACTGAGACAATTACTATTTATTTGAATACTGCCAGAGTGCCCCGAGCTAGTTTTCCTCGACATTAAAAACGATCTTGTGTCTAATTTAAAAGCAAGTCATCTTTTGTTTTTGATTGACTATGTTAAATTTGAACACTTTAGACTTTCGGTCGTGTCCTGGAGTCGCGGTAAGACGTCAGATTTTCTTTTTTTTTCCGCATTCGTGTCATGGGTTCGAGCCTGCCTACCCACTTCTACTTTTTTTTTTTGCTCAACAAACACTTCCAAACACCCGGGCAGAGCTGCTAGTCTATCTATCTATATAAAAGGCAAAATGTGTGTGCATGTGTGTTTTGCAAAAACTTTCGATGCAGGCGACGGATTTTCACCAGATAGGTATCATTTTCAAGCTTGAACCTTCAGACGACAAATATCGAAAAATTGGCTAAAAACATTAATTCCTTCACCCTCACCAAGACACTTTTCTTTAGGAAGGGATAGCAAAAAATCGTTCCTTCATGACAATCTAGACAAATACGCATCTGCAGTAGACGCCTGGCCTTGAATTAGTTTAAAAATTATAAAAAGCGACCCAGATTCGCTCACGCGGTCGTGGCACACTGGTCAAAGTGTCAGTGTTGTTATACTTAGACTGCAGGTTCGATCCGAGGTATCAGATAAATTTTTTTGATTTTAAAAATTTTAATATTGAAACAGGATTATTAATGACATTTTTGCGTTCGCTGTTTTTTTGTTTTTGTTTTTGTTTTTCAAATTTTTTTAAAGAAGTTTTAACATTGTTCGTTTTGCATCACGTTCATTTTTTTTTGTTTTTTTTTTCCATCACGCTCACGTTTTTTTGTTTTTGTTTTCATCACGCTCACGTTTTTTTTGTTTTTGTTTTTCTGATTTTAAGATTTTGAGAAAATAAAGTTTACAGTTTCAAAAAGAGTTTTAAACTTAGATCCATACCAAAAATTTAGGTTGATTTATAAACGAGCCTGTGCAAAATCATTCTTTCCAATCTTAAAATTTCTTGTCAACATAAGATCTAAACAACATAGTAATTCTTTCTGGCACTATAATTCAAACAACTTAGATTTTGTTATTTCGATATATAATTTTACTTTACAAAGTTTGGCTGATATAGTCTATTAATTGTATGTTAGCATTTTTAGTCGTACATGTCACATACATGTTTTTTTGTTTCTTTTTTGCTCATGTTCTCTCCTAACAAAGCATATTGCTACTTGAATGTAAGAGACTACTATTTGGGACCATGCCTGGGAAAGGTTAAGAAGATGTTGGTTTACATTACATTTAAACTTCTGCATATCAATACAATCAGGGTAGCAGGAAAGGAATTCTAAAGTCTAGCTGTTGGAGGGAAGAAACTATTAGAGTAGAAAGCTTTCTGGTATTTAGGACTCTCAACAGTAAAGGGGTGTGATTTTGTTGTTAAGCGGGTTTGTCGAGCATATGTACGTCAAGGAGGCACTAAGTGCAACGAGTTCATCAGAGCACATTCCATTAAAATATTTGTAAAACAGGCATAAAGCTGCAACATTGCAGCGATAAGACAGAGGTTAGAGCTTCGTTGACATGAAGGGGCCTATTAGATTGAAAACTCTTTTTTTTGGACCCTATCCAAGAGGGAGAGTCCAGATGTGGCAACAATACCCAATGCATCGGCGAATGGTGGCCTTGTAGAGGTACAGGATACACTCAGGAGTAAGAAGGCTTCGAGCATGATAGAGAGACCCCACCTTTTTTGCAGCAGCCTTTGCAATGTTCTCAATGTATTTGTTCCAGTTCATATTGCCCATGAATGTTAGGCCGAGGAATTTGGTAATAAGAATCGAGTAATAGATTACTAATGTGCACCCGCATTGTCCAGATAAATTGAAGAAACCAAGAAAATCTTGCTCACAACACTGAACTCCATATTATTATTTTTAATCAAATATTTAACTATATAAGTATAAATAATTGTGTTCTTTAATTATCAAATTTATAAATAGCTAGCAGGACCTGTGCACTGGCATTGCCTGGTGGAACAGATTCGATGAAAGAACTCAGCCCCATCAAAAAAAATTGAAACTATAATTATGTAGCACATGATCATAGATTGAGCTAATATTGTTTTATTATTTGAAATGGTAATTGAGGTCCCTACCAATAGAAAGCAATGTTAAAAAACAGTTGATTAATGTACAAGAGAATATGCTTCTAGCCACATACTCTGTAATTATAAAAAATGTTTACAAAGAAATATCTCTGAAGTTTGCATATGCGCATGCTCTCCTCCATAATAAAGGAAATTAATGAATAAGGAATGTTTACGAAGACATATTTCAATCAAGATGTGAAAGATGTGAAAATAAGGAATGTTTACAAAGACATATTTCAATCAAAATGTGAAAGATGTGAAAATAAGGAATGTTTACAAAGACATATTTCAATCAAGATGTGAAAGATGTGAAAATAAGGAATGTTTACAAAGACATATTTCAATCAAGATGTGAAAGATGTGAAAATAAGGAATGTTTACGAAGACATATTTCAATCAAGATGTGAAAGATGTGAAAATAAGGAATGTTTACGAAGACATATTTCAATCAAGATGTGAAAGATGTGAAAATAAGGAATGTTTACGAAGACATATTTCAATCAAGATGTGAAAGATGTGAAAATAAGGAATGTTTACGAAGACATATTTCAATCAAGATGTGAAAGATGTGAAAAAGGCGGGTGATGTAATGTTGTAAAAAAAAAGGAAAAAATGGCCGCAACTTCAATACAGGAAAGTAATTAAAGATGTAAGCATAGGAATATTACAATCAATCGTAAAACCGTTGGTTCTAGTCTAATTTAATGAAGGAGAAATCCTTCTACACTGAGTTATTTATGTTCTGTTATTTATGCATCGGCTGTTAAGTCAAGAAATGATGTGTGTTAGGGTTAGAAGTAACGGAAAAAAGCATGTCAGCAGATTCTAAAAACATTGCTTCTGGTGTGTTGCAACGATTGAGAATTTTTTTTTCTTGGGAGGTAGTCGAGAAGGTAATGAAGTTCTGTTAATTAAATGAAATGTAAACAACAACATTGAAAACTGCAAGCTAAATAATAATACTTAGAATGAGTGTAACTGTAATATTTACAAAAGTAAAAATAATAATAGTAATAATGGAATAAAAAGCACTGTGGAAATTCCATCGTAGTTAAAAAGTTTTAAACACACACATCAGTAAGAAACGTTTTATCACCAAACAATTGCAATGAGGTTGGACCAAGTACGATTAAAGATTTAACTAAATCACAAAGTTCTGGATCTTCAGGTCCAGGTATCTCTGCTGACAGAATTGCATCGATTTGTTGAACTCTTCTGAGCTTTTCCTGATCTCACAGCATTACGATTATGTGGCAGTGTGGTAGTCCTTTTTTCTGAAATTCAATAGCATAAACATATGCAACAGAAGTTCCCAGTACTTGTCTGCCTTTAATATCTTTCATAAGTTCAGCTAGATGTGCATGATACACACGTGGTATTAAGTCAGGTCGATTTTGTGTAAGTTCTGATGGCCCCAAGTTGTTTACTATTTTAGGACATCTTGTTAAATGATGTGGAATATCACAGTAAAAATATTGATGTGGAATATCACAGTAAAAATATTGGTTAGCAGTCAAACCAAGCAGTCAAATTTGTGTTACGTTGTTGACCTTTTTGAAGGGCTTGTTCAGCTTTTCCATGCTGATAGCAAACCTGTTGATCTCCTGGCATGTGTACAACTAAACAGTACACAACATGAAACTGTCTATGCATTTTATAGTCAGAAAGATGCCACATTGCTTCTGGAGATGATACATATCTGCATGATAGATATTGCTTGACTATATTTCTTTGTTCTGATCGCATTGTTTCTCCTTGGTCAATATTAATAGATGAATCATGGTTATTAACATCAATCATAGCAATATCATGTTCTTTATAAACATATTTAAAGATGTATTTTATACTTTTGAGTTGATATGAGCTTTATGTTTTCTCAGAAGAAATTTATTGAGAGGGACTATGCATCTATTATCAGCACTAAAATCACTGACTTGAATTGAATCACCATCATTTCTACTGTAAGCCAGATATCCATTAATGTTTATTACTGTTTCTTCTCTGAATGCCTTTGGGAATTTTTTTTTTTTTTTTTTTTTTGGCATAGTTCTTTATTCATACAAGGAGAATCAGGATTAGTTGTTCTACATTGACCAAGTACCATTAAAGATTTAACTAAATCATGAAGCTCTGGATCTTCAGGTTCAGGTATCTCTGCCAACACAATTGCATCAATTTGTTGAACTCTTCTAATCTTTTCCTGATCTCACAACATTATGATTATGTGGCAGTGTGGTAGCCCATTTTTCTGAAATTCAATGACATAAACATATGCAAGAGAAGTTCTACATGTCTGAGTTAATATCTTTCAAAAGTTCACCTAGATGTGCATGATACACATGTGATATTAAGTCAGGTCGATTTTGTGTAAGTTCTGATCGCCCCAAGTCGTTTACTATTTAAGGACATCTCGGATTATATGTGTATGTAAGAAATAGGTCTGGGTTTTTCCGTATTTACAGAAAACTGCCATTGAATCTTGATAAAGTTGGTGGAGATTCCTAAGATGATAGAATAACTGATACCCCAGGATTACCACCCTCATTCCTTTCCAAAGGAATGAGGGTGGTAATCCTGATCGCCTAAGCCAGAATATTGAGCAGCTCTTAGTTGACTTTGATGGCTTCTAATGAAGTTCAATCTGCAGACTTCAACTTTCCCATACGCATCAACTACATATTGTTGGATTAGTTTACCAGATCTATGGATCTATTTATTTATCTCTGATTGTAAGGTGATAACTGTAATACTCTTGCATTGTCACTTTATTGAGAACTCTTGTTTGCCGTTCCAGGTTATGTTGCATGTTTATGTGCAAGCCTTGTTCGCTATTTGGGAATAATCTGGGATATATCATGAGGTCCAAGTGGCAAGACAGACAAGAAATTAGTTGTTTTGCTTGATCATGTGGATAAATAATATCTCTATAATGTAAAAGTCCGAGATTGAGGGAGCTTTAAAGAAACTTTATTTTACTGAGAACAAAGCAGAGAATGAGTCGCTGCAAGTCTGCAGTTTCTGTTTAAAAGAAAGAAGAAAAAGGAAATTACTCACTTCTGGAGAGTACAACCTTTTTTTTTCAGCACAATCTCTGTTAGCAGGTGGAGCACCATCCTCACCAACAAATACTGCAGCTATTTCATTGTTGTGGTTAGAAGCAAGAAAGACAAGTCTTACCGTGGGTGCTCAGAGAGTGAGTTCAGGCGAAGAAAAGGAAGAACAAACATGGCGGCCAGCATTTTTATTTCGTCCGTTCTCGCGTAATCTCGTGTGTGCGTGAAGATGGAAACTGTAAAACGATGTTCATTTCTCGATGCTGGGAGATTGTTCCCGCTCAGGCAGGAGAGAAGGCAACGAGAGTAGAGACAGAGGACTGCTTTCTTGAACATTCCGTTTGTGTATTTGAGGTGAACCCCCCACCCTCCATTATACTTCAAGCTATTTCAGCGATGGCCAACGCTGGCTTAAGCAACATGATTAAGCCTTTTAATGGCGACGGTGATGTGGTGGCATGGCTTAAAAAAGTGGACCTTGTAGCAAGGATTCAGAGGCTGGATGATGTAGCCGCAGTAATACCACTGTTTCTAGAAGGGGACGCACTGGCCCTCTATTTGGAGCTCAGCAAGCGGGAACAGGGTGACGCGGACGCCATCAAGGGTCGACTGATCGAAGCTTTTGCAGAGGGGCCTTCCAAGGCCTTTAATAAGTTGAAAGAGAAGAGGTGGACTGGTGAATCTGTTGATGTCTACGCGAATGAGATAAGGAGATTGGTTGAGTTGTCGGGCATCAGGGGACATGCCACGAGTCACGTAGTCAAGATGACTTTCATTACCGGGTTCCCGGAAGAGATATCAAAAAGGTTGCAGCAGGTCCCGGGAGTGGAGACGCTGGATGTGAGTGAGCTGCTTAAAACTGCAAAAATCTTGGTGAGCACCCAGCCCATGGAGCCTGGAGGAACGACAGCAACGGTACAGCAGGATGTGGGTAGGAATCTGCTGAACCCGGGGATGGCATGCTTCGAATGCGGGGACCACACATGAGAAGAGACTGCAGGAAGTTCTTGCAATGGACAGTGTGTTACAAATGCAATCGGAGAGGCCATTTAGTGGTAAAATGCACAAGTTCAGGAAACTGGCAAGGGAAGGCCAACGCGCCAGCGGCCGCCCCGATTCGAGAATAGTGGCACACCCGCAGCAGATGCCCAAACAGAAGATTGCGGTGGAAGGACGGGAAGTTATGGCCCTGATTGACACTGGCTGCACCACTACCATGGTGCACACTACCCTGGTCGGAAGATGGAAAGGGAAGGGTGAAGTAGTGGCATTCTATGTATCGCGAGTGAAGTGGCGAGGGAGGAAGACCATCACTATTGATACTGCTGAACGTCGGATGAAGGTCCATGCAGTTGTCACTGATCACCTGGTGCCTGACGTCCAAGCCATCATTGGAATGGATGTTATATTCCGTCTTGGAGGTGTTACCATCACATGTAACAACGTGAGGTTCGGACTAGCTGAGTGCGCGGTGACGGAGCAAGCCCCCATGAGGGATCAACAAGACCGGGGAGGAAAAAAAATTGTCGATCAAAGATCAGGACTTCCGAGCCGAATTCGACGGAGAGCGGTGGATGGTGGAGTGGGCATGGAAACATCAAGCGCCATTGCTGACAAACAGGGTGGCGTGCTACACAAATTCGCTTAGAGGAGGGGCGAGAAAGGAGTTTGAGCAAGAAGTCGACCGATGGATTGAGGAGGGGATACTGATGCCTTGGACGGATGACGCGGAGTCGGGCATTTTGCCATTGATGGCCGTTCTGCAAACAACTAAAGGGAAAGTAAGACCGGTCCTGGATTTCCGAGAGCTGAACGGCCATGTTAAGTGCCGTACGGGAGGTGACACCGTAGATGTGTGCAGTGAGACCATTAGGGAATGGAGGCAGATGAATGGTGCATCTACATTGGTAGATCTAAAATCTGCCTATTTGCAACTCCATGTTGCCAAGAAGCTCTGGAAATATCAGTTAGTCAAGTACAAAGGCAAAACCTACTGCCTTACACGAGTGGGGTTCGGGTTAAATTCGGCACCCAAGATTATGTCAACTATCCTCAAGAAGATTCTGGAGACAATGGGAAAGGGAGATGGGGTAGTGAGCTCATACATAGACTACATTCTGGTGAATGAAACTGTGGTAACTGCCAAGGAGGTGGTAGCTCATTCGAAGAGGTCCAGGTTGGTCGCCAAAGAGCCGGAAAAATTAGACGGAGGGGCTGCTTTGGGCCTAAAACTGAAACGAGGTGCGTCAGGCGGCCTAGAGTTTCGCAGGGGAAATGAGATCCCACAACTGAAGCAGGAGCTTAAAAGATGTGAACTTTTGTCCATATGTGGAAAGTTGATCGGACATTACCCCGTTGCTAGCTGGCTTAGACCAGCATGCAGCTACATAAAGAGACACGCCGAAGGAGAGGATGGAATGATAAGGTGGGAGAAAGAATGGTCGCCATGATGGAAGAGCTCCTGAAAGAAGCAGAACGGCAAGACCCAGTCCGGGGAACCTGGAACATACCGCGAACATTGGATGGAGTCGTGTGGTGCGATGCGAGCAGCATTGCAACAGGGGTCGTTTTGGAAATTGGAGGAGTAGTTGCAGAAGATGCAGCCTGGTTGAGGAAAAAGAATGATGTCAACCACATCAATGTGGCGGAATTAGACGCGACAATAAAAGGAGTCAATCTGGCCTTGAAATGGGGACTACGTGACATCTGCATCAAAACAGACTCTGCCACGGTGTTTGCTTGGCTAAAGTCTCTCATTTCAAGCGAAAAAAGGATAAAAACGAAAGGGGCTGCAGAGATGTTAGTGAAGCACAGGCTTGGGGTGCTGGCTGAGCTGATGCAAGAGTTTTGTTTGAAGCTTCGCGTAGACATGGTGGCTTCTGAAAAGAACCGAGCAGATGCTCTCACGAAGAAGAGTTGGCTGTTGCCAAAGAAAGATGTTGCCGCATCGGATCTAGATGATGTTGGCATGCGAGAACTGCACAATTTGCACCATATGGGGGTAGAGAGGACTTGGTACTTAGTGAAAAAAGTCGACCCAAGGATCACCAAGGAGCAGGTGAGGCAAGTGGTCAGGACATGCGACAGATGTCAGTCGATTGATCCTGCTCCAAGCACGCATGAAGCTGGCCAATTGGAGGTGAGTGGGACCTGGGAGAGACTGGCATGCGATGTCACCCATTAGAGGGGTGGACTTTACCTGACCATGATTGACTGTGGGCCCGGGCGATTTGCCCTATGAAGAAGCTACGTGGAGGAACAGGCAATGAAATAGCAGCAATCCTTGATGAGGTGTTTTTGGAGCGAGGTCCCGTGGAAGAGTTGTTAATCGACAACGGGACTGCATTCAAGTCAGTAGCAGTGACAGAAGTACTGAAGAAATGGAAAATCCAACAATTTTTCAGAGCTGCCTACAGACCCAGTGGCAACAGGATCGTGGAGAGAAACCACCGCACCATAAAGGCAGTTGCGGAAAGAGGAGGCACCTCACCTGAGCAAGCCGTCTTCTGGTATAACATGTATAACATGTCGCCTAAACTGGGACAAGTACCAGAGACGGTCCCGCAACTGTCAACGTTTGCATATTCCTGGAGACATCCCAGGGTGGAGCCGGCAAGCCAAGAAGTAGAGGCCACAGGGACAATTAAACTCGGGGACGAGGTATGGGTGAAGCCACCGGGGGCGCGCTGCACCACACAATGGAGTAGAGGTTGCGTGACTGGGAGGAACACTAGTAACAACATTGTGGTGGAAGGAGTCCCGAGGCACATTCTTGACGTCAGACCAGTGGAAGGCAAAGCAGTGGAGGGGAGTGTGCAGCCACAGGAGGAGGACAAGACACCTCAGAGGCCAAGTAGAGAGAGGCGACCGCCACAGTGGATGAGAGACTACGAAATGTGATCTTGAGATCAGGGAGGCATGTGGTTAGAAGCAAAAAAGACAAGTCTTACCGTGGGTGCTCAGTGAGTGAGTTCAGGCGAATAAAAGGAAGAACAAACATGGCGGCCAGCATTTTTATTTCGTCCGTTCTTGCGTAATCTCATGTGTGCGTGAAGATGGAAACTATAAAACGATGTTCATTTCTCGGTGCTGGGAGATTGTTCCCGATCAGGCAGGAGAGAAGGCAATGAGAGTAGAGACAGAGGACTGTAGCGATAATCTTTCTTGAACATTCCGTTTGTGTATTTGAGGTGAACCCCCCCCTCCCATTATACTTCAATTGGATTATTAAATCTTCTTATATCTCGACCAATGGTGAAATCCATCAAAACTCTTCTCATTTTCCATCATAACACATGCTTTCTGTTCTAATTTAATGGCCCTCATATTTTTGTAAGCTTGATCATAAGGATTATTCTCCATAACTGTCAACAACACTTTGAATACATTTATTATTTTCTAGTAAATTACACCAGAGTTGAATTGCCTCAGATGAGTCCAAGATGTAAATTTGTCCATATTTTCTCTTTTCTTGATTATTTGGGTGCAGAGTACTGATTTGGCCTTGTAAGTGAAAACAATAGGGACCTCTTCTAGGAGGGCGGACTATATTTGCTCCAAATGATGTAAATGAAAATGATATGTTGTAATTGCGTATATTACTTTTGAAATTAAGTGCTCCTTGGTCATTGCCTTTGAGTAACTTTCGGAGTTAATGAGGATAATCTTCTTTGGCAACAATTCAATGCTTCTAGAAATCTAAGTGCTCTAAAAAACGAGAAAATGACAAATAATACGGGGATGTTTGGTTTTTCTATTTCATTCATATTGTTTCTTCTTTCCCGTTGTCTGGCTCTTTCATTTTCCAAATAAAATCATCTATCTTGTTCATTCGTGTTATTTATTGTCTCATTATGTTTCTCCTTTGAAATCCTTTCTTCAGTTCGTAGCTGCTGATGCCTTCATCTTTGTCGTTCTTTTGCTGCACTTATTTTATCTTCCAATGTAGTGATAGTGATTTGGTATATTCTGCGGGGAAAATAAAACTCTTAAAAATGTTGTGCTGGGATGTGAACTATATGATATATATTAATGACTGAAAATAAATTCAGAGTAAAATATTTTACTTTTTCGGTTTATATGGTCCAAGATGTTCATTTCTGTATTGTGTTTAAAATTAAAAAAATGAAATATAAACTGAGAAAAAGATAACATCATTTTAATTAATATTTATTTGAAATGTAATAAGTCCCCAGATGTACCTCTCCATCGTACAGTATATTGATACTCTATGGCTGACTGGGATAGCTTCCGCACATTTATATCAGATCTACCTCTGCATTCCATGTTTTAAAAGGATGTGTCCTCTATAGTATCAGACCTGACAGAATGGTTAATTGTAGGTATAGACCGCTTCATACCATCGAAAAAATTCCAGCAAAAACCTAACAGCCAGCCGTAGTTCTCTCCGGAATGTGCTGCTGCCATTGCGCATAGAAATCACTTTTTCCATTGTTTCCAATGTAATAGATTTACTGGAAACTAAAGCCACTTTCAGAACTGCCAGCAACCACTGTAAAAAAGTAATAAAGAAAGCAAGAGAGTTGTATGCTCAGTCTGTCAAGTCCAAAGTAGCTGAGCAGCGGCTTGTCTCACACCAGTTTTGGCAAATAGCAAACAGAATCCTGAACAGAAGGGGGTGCTCTATCCCAACTCTCATAAATGGACCTGAGGTAATCTCGTCAGAATCAGACAAAGCCAAACTCTTTGCCAAGAACTTTGCAGCTAATTCTACCCTTTGCGACCAAGGCTGCCAACCTCCAATATTTCCTCCTGTATCAGAAAACATGCTATGTGATATACAAATATCTGTACGTGATGTTGCCAAGCTAATCAAGAACCTTGATTCCAGTAAAGCAACCAGCCCTGACGGTATTCCAATGATAGTACTCCAAAGACTTCAACCAGAACTTGCGCCCATCCTTACAAAATTGTTTAAACGTTGTCTTAAGGAGAACTGCTTCCTGTCACCCTGGAAAATCTCATCAGTTTGCCCCGTATTTAAGAATTCAGGTGATCGGTCATCTCCCTCACAGTACAGAGCAATAAGTCTCCTGTGTGTCATGAGTAAGCAAAAAAACGGAAGACAATTTCATATGCTGCAGTTCTAAGAAAGAAGCTTTGCTCATGGAATCTACGCTTAGGTTTAGGCACAGATAAAGAGTGGGGGAAACTAGTGATAGTTTTCTTGTGAAAGTTTGGCAAAGGGGGACCATAGAATGGAGCTCAGCCGAGCACTTGCCATGAAAATAACGATAAAGCAGAGACAAACTCGCAACATCTCTTCTGTGAGAAAGTCGTTGCAGGGAAGAGAAAAGGACATCTCCCACAAGGCTACGAAGTCTATTTTGAACTCTATCAAGGCAGGATAAGTCCTTTCTAGCAGCTCCTGCGCAGACGTGGTAACAGTACTCCATCCTTGGGCATACCTGACTCTTATATAGATAGAGAATTGCATCAACAGTGAGATATCTACTGGATCGATAGGACCCACCATTTTTCCAGCGGCCTTGGCAACAGATTTAATGTATGTGTTCCATTTAAGATCAGGAGTAAAGGTCAAGACCAGAAGCTTGTAAAAACATGAGGCCTCCTCAAGACGAGAGCCATTCATTTCAATTGATACTAGATGGGGATCAGAGCGTTGATGATAAAAGCTTTGTTTTAAATACAATAAAAGTAACAAGCCACCTCTTTCCCCATTGTACCACTTGCTCAAGATCAGAGGAGAGAGAATCAGAGAGAATTTGATCGTTTACGGTTGTAGATGTGCTACCATAGATAGCAGTGTCATCAGCATGGATGTCTATGAATGATGTAAGGATGTAATTTGGAAGATCATTAATATAGATCAGGAAGAGAGTTGGGCCCAGGATGGATCCCTGAGGGACTCCAGCATTAATACTAAGAGCTTCTGATTTCTGCCCATCAACCACTACTTAAACTAAAATAAATTGTTTAAAATAAATATATGGTTTTGTTCTTCATGTCTTGACTCCGTTCCATTCTATAATCAACCTTACCCACTTCAGATAGCTTGATTTTTCCGAGCACTGATGTTGGACATTACCAATTCTTGGTACTTATGCACTTATTGAACCGTGCTGAAATAACATTATTATTTAGAAAACCATTCCTAACATGAGGAGAAAAGGGTGTTTTGTAACTATTCTGTACCTTCACCTAACAATAAAAAAAACATCATAAAACTTTAACTTTAAAAAAATATGTAAAAATAGCACACACCAATAAGTGCACAAGCACTTTATTCTTTTTTAACCTTTTTAAGTAAAAAAAATTAATTTAAAATATTTTCCTTTTTTAAATGAAAATTCAACACACATTGTTGTTTTTGTTGGGATAATGGAATATATTAGTGGCAATAACGGTGGTAACGAGGAAGTGATGCCCCCCCCCCCGATTCTTCAAAGAAGTACCCAACAAAGACGATTACTCCCTGCCCTGTTTGTGATCATGAGATCAGGGGGGAGTGTAAGGAAACGCATGATTTATTTGACTAGCACGTGTGCCTGATTCAAAGGTCGTGGAACGAAATGAAAGGGAAAGAAAAGAAAAACTAACATGGCGAGACAGTTTGTTTTATAGTGAATAATCACGTGACTGAATGTTTATCCAGATGAGACTGGTCTATAAAAGTGGATGTGAAGCGAGCATGAGGTGAGTTGAGAGAAGGCGTGTTACTTACGCAGACATGGAAGTCAGCTGGAAAGATTGTTGCATTTTGAAGTCAGAAGTTTTGACAACAGTGTCGAATTTAACCGAGTGATTTGAAATGCAGAATAAATAACACTTGAGTTATTTAATTTTCCTTCCAGCAACACCATTTTGTTTTTGTTTTATTATTTCTCAAATGTTTATTAGCCATTTGGAACATTCCACTCATTCAAGGGATGTCAGGATGATAACAGTTGAAGCAAATTAGCATATTAATATATAGATAAATATACTATTAATACTACCACTACTACTACAAATACAAGAAGAATGAAAAAGTTGTAAAAGTGAAACTATCTCTGAAAGTTATAATCAGATGAAATAACTGAAAAGTGTAAAGAAGGAATTTTTATTTCAGGCAGAAGATACTTTTGATGCAAACGTTTGAAGGCTTCAAATCGACTTTCATTTCTGCAGGGTAAGGAAAAATGTGTAAATAGCAAAAAAATCGGCAGGATCTGTGTTCATGTTTTTGAAGCCTTTAAACCACCGACCTAAATGTAATTCCTGATCCAATGAATCGCAAAGTATACTCATGTAGAATATGAAAACTTTAAACTGCCTACATAAATATAAATACTAATGTAAAGAATCATATGAGCATTCTATCGTAAAGTACAGGCCAGGGTGATATTACATCTCTGATCCAGTTTTGAGTGTGTTGAATTAACCTCAATCCCAGCACTAAATTTTAGGGTATAGTTTCACTCTGTTCCAGCTTGGTCAAGGGCAGGATAGTCCACAATTGGAAATGCGCCACCCAACTATATCTCACCAAATGTCAGACCCATGAGGTTGGAGATCTTCATATGATACCATGTTGAATATGGGCTAAAGTGCTCATGTCCACGGAAGAGCTTCTGTACATACTGTTAAAGAATGAAGCAAGAATGGCAGTACTCTAGTAGCTCACGCTGGTTTGCATGCATTTTTATGTCTAGAACTAAACTCTTCAGAAATCAACTAATTGGTCACTGTTCAATGTTTGCTTGGTAATGCATCTGCCACTGACATGAAATTGGTGAAAGGCCACACCCCTTTTTAGTATGACCACCAGCCAACATTGTATCTCTGAAACCGTTGGGCGTAGGTGACCACTCAAAATGTCCATAATTGCCACATTATGGGGGGGGGGCAGTAACACATGATGGCTTTCAAGATATTTGCAATAAACTAATTTCAATGAAGAGAATCAACATAGCCCCAAAAATGGTGACAGATACCCTACCCAACAGATGTCTTGTATCATCAAAGATATCTGAATATCCCGTCCAAGGTGTAATGGACAATTTTGACCACACAGAGAACAGAATGTCAAGAAAGGACTCTATTTTAGTCATATTTCAGAACCAACCACGGGGTAATCATTTTGAGAACATTCATGTGACAAGCTGAGAACAACCAGAAATGAGAAAGTTGGCTGATATTGTTATATTTTGTTTTATTAAAGGGTGTTATTATAAGTGATGCTGTTGAAGAAGAAGAGAGATGTTGTTGTAAGAGACTTAGAGAGATTCTTCATGTTATGAGAGATTGTTCATGTTATTACGATTCCTATATTTTAAATGTTCATTCCTTAGACGTGTAGAAGAAGAAACTCTTAGGTTAATAGATGTGTTGCTATGTGAAGCTCTTAGTGTAGATATGATGTAGATTCACATTGTGGATATGAGATGTCGAGACGTGTATGTAATGACATTTTATAACACAGACATATAATAATAATTCACTTTACCTTTTTGTAAAATCATAAGACAAGACGAGCTTTACAAAACACAAAATGGATTTATTTTGTCACGACCGGCCGTGGTTTTCATCATCAAGAATTCAAAGCTTCACATTTTAGTTTCAAAGTGATCGTCTCACTTCCTAGACGTTCGAATTCCAAACTCCAGACTCTCTCTGAGTTTCTCACTGACTGTTTCTTCTACTCTAAAGTTTTTTCTCTATAACTAGAACTTTCTATTTTCCGTGACGTCATACACATGTGCCTTCTTTCACGTGTTCTGGACATGCATGTCCGAAACTTTTCCTTTTTCTACAAAAGGAATTTTAACCTATACTCAGTAACCTATTTTTCCAATATGTTAAAAACATTATCTTATAGCTGCATTCTTTCAATTTAAAATTTCATAACAAATTTGACAGTGCACATTCTTTTCTTGAAATATTTTATCTCTATTCTAAACAATCGTTTGTTTTACATTTTTAAATTCTCACACGTAATCTATTTCTAAACCTAAATTACGAGGTTCGAATTTCGTCTATTGCTATTTCATTTTCATTTTAACTAATCTCTCTATTTTTATACTTACATGAAAAGGGGACAGCCCTTATCATGTAACAATATGCTGCCCTGTCAGGTTATTGAGAAGTCTCACCTGGTCAAAGAGAGCAGTGATATACCAGAATCATTTTCAGCAACATCTTATAATGATACAGGAGAACACAGAATTGATGATGATTATTTTCTTTTATTGTATGGCCAAGCAAGAGTACATATATATCGAGGAAGGATCATTTCCTAGCTTAACAGCAACAATGAGTGCCCTCCAGGATCAACTGACATTTGACGTTACAAAGACATCATTTGCACCCATCCTTCCATACATTGCAACCGAAATGGACACAATATTTACATCAATAACTTTTAGAATGTCTTGAAGAAAATTTTAATCATTTGGCTCGGAAAGTATCTTTGCTGTATCGGTATAGAAGGTATGCTCAATAAGTAATGAGAAAATGTCAGGAGAGACATTAAGTATGATTTAATCAAACTGCTATTTCATGGTGAAGTACATATACATATAGTCTACAAAATGATTTACTGACAACTTCTGCTCTTTGTAGGTTTGAGTGGTGTTCGTTTTGGGACCAGTTTGATCAGGTTCGCCAATCTGAACTCTTGACAAGATGCAGGGAAACAAGGAACAACGTTATGCCATCAAATTTTGTGTTAAACTTAGGAAAACCAAACAAGAAACTTATGGAATGTTAAAGGAGGCCTATGGGGATGAACAGCTTAGTCAAGCAAGTTTCTATCGGTGGTTTAACAGATTTTCTGAAGAAAATAAACTGGTTGAGGATGAACCCAGATCTGGAGCACCGAGCAGTGCATGCAAGGAGGAAAACATTTGGGAAGTGCGAAGATTAGTGATGCAAGACCATTGGATAGCTGTGACAATGATATCTGAAGCTGTTGGTATTAGTATTGGCACAGTGCAGACAGTTCTGACCAAAGATCTGGATCTCCACAAAGTCTGCGCCAAGTTCATGCCAAAAAATCATCTTTGATGTCCAGAAGCAGTTTTGTGTGGAATGTTGCACTGACATTCTTGAAATAATAGAGGCTGATTCAGGTTTCCTGAATAAGGTAGTGACTTGTGACGAGAGTTGGGTCTTCACCTACAACCTTGAGAACAAACATCAGAATGTCCAGTGGAAGCACCCATCTTCCCCCAGGCCCAAGAAGACAAAGATGAGCAGGTCACAAGAGAAGGTAATCGTCATTCCTTTCTTAAACTTCCAGGGCCTTATTCATGCTGAATGGGTTCATCAGGGTCAAACTGTCAATAAGGAATATTACCTTACTGTTCTGAAAAGGTTCAGAGAGAAAATGAGGAAGAAGAGGCAACAACAGTGGAGGAGTGGTCAGTGGTTGTTCCACCAGGACAATGCCACAAGTCAACACTGGTAACCACCTGGATAGCCAACAGGGGGATGAAAGTGGTACGACACCCACCCTACAGCCCTGACCTAGCCCCATTGTACTTCTTCCTGTTCCCACACATGAAAGACAGCCTCAAGGGAATCAGATTTCAGTTAGCAGAGGAGCTGAAAAAGGCATCGGAAAATTACCTGAAGGAACTACCAAAGAGGGACTTTGAGGGGGTCTTCCAAGATTGGAAGAGATGCATGAAGAAGTGTGTAGATGCAGGAGGCCATTATTTTGAAGGGCACAAAGTTTTGTAATGAAAATATTATCTCCTGACATTTTCTCATTACTTGTTGAACATACCTCGTAGATCTGGCTTTGATTGAGACTGAAGCTTTTGGGAAGATTGTTGTAGAGAATAGTGTTATGACAGGGAGTCACTATTGTAAAAGCAAGGGCGCAATGAATCTGATATCAGAGGTCATGACAGTTCTAATGCTTGAAGGATTTCAGTCAGAGAAAACAAAAATCGCTGTGAAATAGACAGGCACATGGAAACTAGGATACAACAGGCATTAGATGCTAACGATACAGAGTTTAGAGAGATTTTGTACGAAAGCAAGCTATTGAATGAGGACCTGAACAAGTCCTTCACAGAATGGAAAGAAACAGAGTGCAATGGGAATGTGAGGTACTGAAAAATGTATTCAATCTTGAGGAATGTTACACATTTAATTTGACAATCTCTTAAAGAATGAGAAAGATCTTTATGGAACACATCTGTTCGAATGGTGTAATTAAGACAAAGATGATATTGAACTCAGTCTACACCACGAGTTCAACCCAGCTTCTATAAAAATCAGCTATGAACATGCTAGGACACTTTTGGATTACATAAAATCCATTAATAATCCATTCAGTACTGGCACGAGACTACACATCTCGACTGGAGCTGATATACCTCAAGATATGGTTGATAGATTGCTAGAATACCTGGCAACTGGTGATAAAAGTAGTCAAGAGTTTGTTACAATGAAACTTCAGAATAAGGAGCAGCATCTACATGATATAATACTTGCCAAGCGACTGGTGTGGCAAAAAAGATGTGGCAGAAACAATAAGGTACATTGACTATGAAAGAGAAGTCTTGAAGGTTCTGAAGTACGAGTTAATCAGCGTATCTCACTTCCTGACTACTGAAGGTAAAGATGGAATATGGCCGAAGAAGCCAGATAAAGCATCCCTATCAAGAGAATTAGTCAACCAACTTCCCCAGGACAAAAGAAATGTAAAATGTGATGCTCAAATGACAACAGTTGATTTCATGGCACTCGTACGTAGACTACCAATAAAAAAGATGGCATTGAAACATTTGGCCGATTGGCTGAGACTTTATCTAAAATCATTCTTGCTACCACAGAGGAGTCAACAAGAATAGATATTATTTTTGATGTTTTTCAAAAAACCATCGATCAATCAAATGGAACATGCACAGAGAAGTTCTGAACAAGTCACTATCACCATTAAGTCTGACAATCAGAAGGTACCTGTCGATCTAGATATGTTCTGGAGCTCAATGTTGAACAAAGTGAGGTTCCAAAAGTACGTCTTCAAATGGATGCTACAAAATATTGTCAGATAAGGAAATCTTTGGTAGAGTGAATGTAGGAAATTGTTTGTGGGCAAAGAAACAACAATCACTGAGCTCTCAAATAACCAAGAAGAGGCTGACAGAATCATGTTCCATATTAATGATGGTTTAAAACATGATTTTCAATTGATCCTAGTTGACTCACATGACACGGATGTTCTCATAAACCTCATCGTCCATTTCGAGAGAAAACATGGGAACTACAAAAATTCTATGTAAGGCTTGGAACAGGAAGAACAAGAATACTGTGCCTATTCACATAATTTGGTGCAGTGTCTACCAGCAATTCACGCATTAAGTGTGTGCGATAGTACCAGCAAGGTGGGTTCAAAGCTAGCTGCTCTGAAGGCTTCAATGGATCTCTTTTATTTGAAGAGTTTAATGAAGAGGAATTGTTGCCGAAGATGATAAGTAATGTTGAAAAATTCCTCAAGAAAACTGACTGTTCAATATTTGATGAGTATCGATGGGAGCAGTACCATAATTCTAAGAAAGAACTTGACTTTAACCAACTTGTGTGTTGTTCTTTGTCGCTTGCGTGACACTGCTGTCCGAACTTTCACCTTCCGGTTACCACTTGACGCGTCTTCTCTCCACTCCAAAACGAACTTCTGCAACTTTAGCTTTTCTCTCCCCTTCTCCGACTTTTCTCTTCTACAAATAGAACTTCTCTGCTCGCAATCTAACTTCAGAATGCCCTCCTTCCCCAAATCACTCCTCTTTTATTTCTAATCAGGAGCATCTCATTTGCATACCTCGTGGTCACCCTGTAGGCATATAAAGAAACAGGGCAGCCATTTTTGTTTCTTTCTTCTTCATTATGAACACGAGGTAAGCCACACAAAAACGCGGTCGGTCGTTCTTGTTTCTTTTTTTCTTCATTTACACCACACGCCCCCCCTGATCTTCGAGATCAATAGGATACTTCGTAATCCTCCATCCAAGCAGGCCGCCTCCTCTCACGTCGAGGCCTCTGGGGGACAACTTCTCGGGGGTTAACGTTTTCAGGTTCACTACAACGCGGGCCTAAGTCAGGTCGAGCAGCATCATTTGCTTCTCGGTGGCCCTCGATTTCTTCTTCTTCACTGCCCTCACTGCATACCGGCAATGTCACACGATGCAGGTCTAAGATATGCCTGGGAACGCCATTCACCATCACATTGTTCTTCGACTGCAATCCTGTTATGACCCCTCTTTTCCAACGAGTGGTACACTGTGCATTGGGGGGTTTCACTCACACCTCTTCACCTACTTTGATAGTGGCTTCTTCACTCTCAATTCCTGCTGCTTTGTTGCACGGATGCCGCCACTTATATGTGAAAACGGCCCTATGAGGCACAGTTGTCTCATCTTGTTTGGTCTTCGGCGAGATATTATACCAAAACACCGCCTCTATGGGTGATACGTTGCTTTTTTCCGCAGCGGCTTTAATGGTGCGATGATTCCTCTCCACTATTCCGTTGCCACTCGGCCGATACACTGCTCTGAAAAATTGCCTTACTCCCCACTTATCGCACACCCCTTTAAAGGCTTCTGATCGGAAAGCGGGGCCATTGTCCATTAAGAGTTCCTCAACCGGCCCTCTCTCCAAAAATATCTCCTCGATGACCCCTCCGATCGCCCATGCAGCTTCTGCCCTGATCTCTCTCCAGATGGCAAACCTTCCCGGTCCACAGTCGACCATCGACAGATACAATTTGTGGCGATAGTGTGTCACGTCAATGGCCAATCGCTTCCAGTCCTCCGCAACGTGTAGCTCTCCTGCTTCGTGTCTGGACGGTCCAGGGTCAATTGATTGGCACTCTCGACAGTTCTCCACCACCTCCCTAACCTCCTCTTCGGTGGTCTCCGGGTAAACCTCTCTGGCTAGGAATAACGTTCGTTCTCGACCAAAGTGGTGCATTTCGTGTGACTCTTTGACTTCTTCCCCTGCACAGCATACCGAGGAGACCTCCTTTCCCTCCTGCAGTCAGGCCTTCTTCACGCGTGTCATCGAATCCGCCTTGTTTTTTTCTGACGGGACCAACACAACAGATACTCTCAACTGGAATTCCGCTATCAGGTCGGTGAGCGCTCCGAGTCTGCGCTTGATCAGCATTTCCGCAGCACCCCTTGTCTTAACTCTCTTATCGCCAGTTACTGCCGACCGAATCCACGACGCTACCGTTGCCGAATCGGTTTTGACTTCAATTATTTTCAATCCCCATTTCAGGGCCAGATTGATTCCTTTTATAGCGGCATCTAGTTCTGCTACGTTGATATGGGAGAAGTCGTTGTTTTTTCTTAGCCACGCCGCATCCTCCACAGTTACACCTCCTATCTCTAGTACGACGCCCAACGCCAGGTTACTGGCATCGCACCAAACCACACCCGCGTCTTCGCCGCTGACAGACCATTTCCCTTTCACTGGGTCCTCATTCCTCACTCTCGCAATGACTTCTTGCAGCATGTTCATGACCTCCTTCGTCACACGGCCTTCCCAGTCATCAGTGCCTGTTTGTCGTTTAATAAAGCTGCATGCTATCCTGAGCCAGCCAGCGATAGGATAGTGCCCGACCAGCCTCCCGCAGACTGAGAAGAGTTCTCGCCTCGTCAGCTCAGATCCGACTTCGGGTATTGCATTCCCTCGTTCGAAGACAAGGCTGTCTTTTCCATCTCGCCTTAGTTTCAACCCCAGCACCGCTCCTCCATCTAGGGCCTCCGCCGGTCTTGCAGTTAACCCATACTTCTCGACATGGCTTCTTACTTTCTCTGCTGTCACCTCTGCCTCCTCCACCAGGATGTCGTCAATGTATGAGCTAGTGGCCTCCTCCACTGTACAGTCTTTGCTCAGCACTGTCTTCAGTACGGCAGTCATAATTTTGGGGGCTGAACTCAGCCCAAAGCCTAACCTCGTCAGACAATACACCCGCTCCTTGTACCGGACCAGTTAGTACTGCCAGAGTTTTTCATCTACATGGATCTGCAGATATGCCGATTTCAGATCGACAATCTTAGTGGCCCGCCCCATTCTTCTCCATTTCCTCATGACATCCTCACATACGTCGATCCCTGTTCCAGTGTGGCAGGCTACATGTCTGTTCAATTCCCTAAAATCCAGCACGGGCCTAATCTTGTTTTTGGTAGGCTGAACAACCGCCAGTAGTGGCAACACTCCTTTTTCTTCCCCTGTCCACGGTTTCAGAATTCCTTCTTTTATCCACCTCTCCACTTCTTCCTCGAATCCTTTTCTTATTTCTCCTCGCAGGGTGTTTTCGTAGCAGCCCACCTTATTCTGTAGTTCTGGGGGCCCGGAGATCCATTTCCATTCCACCGTCCACCTCACGCCATCAAACTTCGCCAGGAAATCTTTGTCCTCAATGCAGCAAACCTCCGGTTTTGGGGTTCTGACAGTTCTATCACCTTCCACTCCTGCCATCCCCACTGCGCCAAGACGTCCAAACGTCACTTGGCCCCTTCTTAACGTAGCGCCCCCCAGTCGGTTAATTGCACTCATCCCTATAATCACGTCGACACCACCGACCAGATGATTCAACACTAGGGCTTGCAGTCCAATAGGCACCCCTTGCACCATTACTTCCGCTGTCGTCTCTCCTAGGCATTTCACATCCCTGCCATCCACGGTCCTAATAATCCTGGTTCCGCTCCATGACCTCGCGACATTCCTTGCTAACAGCGTTGTAGTGCAGCCTGTGTCGACAAGGGCTATGGCTCTCTTCCCATTGACTACCACCGGTAACCGAGGCAATGTTCCATCATGCGCCATTTCCACACAAAAGGGGTAACCACTGGCGCAATAGCTTCCCTTCACTCGTTTCCCTGGTCCCGTGCAGCAACACAATAGCGGCTAATATGCCCCACTTGTCCACATCGGTAGCACATGATCCCCGGTCTCGGCTCTTTGCAGTCCTTGATCAGATGAGGACCCTGGCACCGGAAACACTTGATGGCAGGTCTCCCCTCCTGTCGCCTCGCCGGCTGCCTCTCATTCAAGTGAGGCCTCATGCACATATTTCCACTCACAGCTGCAGCCACGATTGGGCTTTTAACATTTTTCACTAGGACTCTGGCGTGGACCAAGAGATCGTCCACTTCCATAGAATGGATCCCCGTGATTCTCTGCATGTTTGCAGAGATTTCCTCTGGGAAGCCGTTCACTAGGTACAGCTTTACCGTCATCTCCAGGCTCCTCCCCACGTAACCAGCCAACCCTGCCAGTCTCCTGATCTCTGCTGCAAAGACGTCAACGGACTCGCCGGTCCACCTCAAACTTGACAGCTTGCCAAGTGCTTCAAATGGGCCCTCCGCAAAGGCCAATTTCAGCCTTTGCTCCACTAAGGCAAGGTCCTCCTTGTCTTCATCTCGCATCTGCTGGTAAATCGTGAGGGCTTCCCCCTCTAAGTACAGCGGCAGCAGGGTGACCACATCTTCTATCTTTTGCAGCTTCGCCACCATTTTTAATTTCTCCAGCCACTTAATCAGGTCGCTCTCCCCAGTAAAGGGTCTCAACATCTGAGTGGTCAGTCTCCACTCAGCCATGTTAATTGCTTGATACGCCGAAATAGCTTGTCGCTTGCGTGACACTGCTGTCCGAACTTTCACCTTCCGGTTACCACTTGACACGTCTTCTCTCCACTCCAAAACGAACTTCTGCAACTTTAGCTTTTCTCTCCCCTTCTCCGACTTTTCTCTTCTACAAATAGAACTTCTCTGCTCGCAATCTAACTTCAGAATGCCCTCCTTCCCCAAATCACTCCTCTTTTATTTCCAATCAGGAGCATCTCATTTGCATACCTCGTGGTCACCCTGTAGGCATATAAAGAAACAGGGCAGCCATTTTTGTTTCTTTCTTCTTCATTATGAACACGAGGTAAGCCACACAAAAACGCGGTCGGTCGTTCTTGTTTCTTTTTTTCTTCATTTACACCACATTCTTCTACACTACAAGAACACATAAAACGATCATATCTACATTGCAGATTGTGGTTAGAAGCCCTAAATCCTGTAATAATTAAACTGTATCCACTCAAGTTTGAATATGAAACAACAGAAGTTGGCATAACTCCTGCGATACTGCCTGTATAATGCAGTCCAGATGACCTACTGCCTCCATGCAAATGCCCAACGTCATATAGAAGTACAAATATATGTACTTGTAAAGAACTTAAAATGTGTGATTTTTGTGGTTGTAGTAAAGGTACAAAGTATCAAAATCTACAAAATTAAGCTGAAAAATATGGATGATGTACATGAGTAGGACCCTGGGATACGGTGGCCCTAGGATACATTTTTTTCAGTTTACGATGTGGAATACAATGTTTTTCCGGACCCTGGTTACAGTATTTACCCCACCTTAGGGTGTTATTTATAATATTATTTGATTATGTACATGTGTATTATTTACTGTACTGTATTTTGTTACTAATTTTTAATGCCTTATCAGGGTTCTATTGTATAACAAATATCAGGATGCAGTGCAATGTACAATAAAGAAATTAGTTTATTGCAAATATCTTGAAAATCATTGATTTTAGGACATCATAATATTTAATGTGGCAATTCCAGACATTTTGAGTAGTCACATGATCACTCGAAGGTCTTAGAAATACAATGCTGGCTGGTGATCATACTTCGCTAAAAAAGGGGTGTGACCTTTCACCAATTTCACCGTCAGTGGCAGATATGTTACCAAGCAAATATCGAACAATGACCTTCAATTAGTTGATTACAGAAGAGTTTAGCTCAAGACATAAAAGTGCATACATAACCAGCATGATCTACTAGAGTACAGGTTAGTAGAAAGCACAAACTTCAACAGAAGCAAAAAAAAAAAAAAAATGGGAAGGACAAAAAATCCAGTGGATTAAGTCTAATTGCATTTTTTTTGGTTCTTGTTTTTATTTATTTACTTTTTTTTTAGAAAAATCAACAGCTCAAGAGCGCTGCAAAAAAAAAATGATATCAAAATAAAGGCAAATATGAGCAGTATGAGGAATGCCCATCAGGGTTGAAGTTAGCAGGACATTGAATGATGACAGCCAATGACTTCCTCAGTTGGAAGGATTTCTCATTGAGCCAAGTATAATGAGGAATCAATAACATGTGGATCAACAGTATTGCATAAATATGTTCATTTCAAAGTCATTTAACAAGCATTGAATATAATACAAGATTTTCTTTTTGTTTTTAAAGTTTCTAGAGAGATATGGAACGAAGAGCAATGAGACACCAACCTACTTCATTGGGTAAATCCACGTATGGGGAGGCGTTAATCCATATATATAGTTCATAGGAAGTATGAGCCTTTATGCCTCTTTGAGTAAGTTCAGTTTACAGTATAAAATCAGTCCAACAGAGTTCTTGGTTCAAAACAAAATCAAAAAATCCAATGATCTCAAATGTTTGATGACCCCCGTGCGGAGTCATGTTTATCAGTTCAAGTCGCAATGAATTCATTTTTTTTTTTAATTCCATTCAAATATTTATTGAAATATTGTTCCATCTCTCTCTCTCCTTCATCTTTTTTGTTCTCAGTACTCCCAATTGATGACCTTGTACCATTCAGTTAAGGAGGTGCTCTCTTCATGATTACATAAATGGCTGTTCTGTTTTAACCATGTTATTAGCCCGCATGGAGTTTTTCTTTTCATATCTTTCATTCTTACATGCGAGCAAGTTTTGCTCACCTACTGGTGTCCGATGACAGCAGAAAAGTGTTTCTTCTAGACAGCATGTGCTATTGACGTTAAATTTGAACTCAACCTCAGATCAAAAGTCTCAAACTCAAATCCAACTGTTCTCTTTTCTCTGCACTTTCCACACTGATGCCCAAAATAAAGAAGACAGCTCTTTTATAGAGAGACCCAACCACATCTCATTTGCATACCCCCTCCCCCCTCTCATCACATCACATGATTTTCAGTCCATAAATACCAGGGGGCGGCCATTTTTATTTTCTCTTTTTTTATTTCCTAACATGAGCCACACGATGCATGAGGTAAGGTTCTTTACTTTTAACCACACGCCCCCTTGATCTCTAAGATCAATAATTAGTATCATAGTCTGCCATCCACACTGGGCATCTTCATTTATGTTGCGATCGTCGAAGAGGCTCTTCTTCAGACACTTCAACATCAGCATCAACCTCCCCTTCCTCTGATGGCAAGGAGACTCTCCGTATATCTAAAATGTGACGAGGCATTCCGTCAATCGCTACCTTGTTTTTGGAGAGTACTTCAGTCACTGTACTTTTTCCCCAGCGAGTCGTGCAATGAGAATTGGGTGGTTTCACCCACACCTCTTCACCAACTGCGATGTCCACGCAGGCCTGTTCTTCTCTCTGTGTTAAAGTCAGATGTCGTCATTCATAAGAAAAAATAGACCGGTGCGGCACTGAATTTTCGTCTTGACGAGCCTTCGGCATCATATTGTACCAAAAAACTGCTTCTTGGGGCGAAATCTGGCTTCTTGATGCCACAGTTTTTAAAGTTCGATGGTGCCTTTCTATAATTCCATTTCCACTTGGACGGTATGCAGCTCTAAAATATAGCCCCACCTTCCACTTCGCACATAAGTCTCTAAAAACTTCCGAGCGGAAAGACGTACCATTATCCACCAACACCTCTTCTACTGGCCCCCTTTCCATAAAAACCTCCTCGGCAACTCTCTTTACTTCTTCTGCTGTTTCATTCTTGATTTTCCGCCATATCGCTACTCTTCCAGGCCCACAATCTATCATAGTTACATGCGGTTCATGTTGATAATGTATGATGCCAGCCCATCTGCTTTATTTTTTTGTGACGGAACTAAAGTAATAGTTACCTTTAGTTTGAATTCTCGAACCAACTCTCCCAGCGCTCCAAGTCTACGCTTGATAAGCATCTCCGCTGCTCCTTTTGTTTTGATTCGCTTATCACCAGACAGCTCCGATTTAATCCACGACACCACTGTTGCAGAGTCTGTTTTAACGTTCACTATCTGTAGCCCCCACTTTAGAGCCAGATTGATGCCTTTCATCACAGCATCGAGTTCCGCAACATTGATATGGGCGCTATCATCCTTTTTGCGTAGCCAAGCAGCATCTTCAACAGCTACTTCTCCTATTTCCAATAATACCCCTAATGCTACACTGCTAGCATCAGTCCATATCACCCCTTCATGTCCCTCTTTTACATGCCATTCTCCTCTCACAGGGTCCATTTTTTTCACTTCTGTAATGACTTCTTGTATCATGAGAAGCACTTTTTGATCAACTGCATCTTCCCAACTGTCCGTGCCAGTCTGCCTTTTAATAAAACTGCACGCAGTTCGCAGCCATCCAGCTATTGGGTAGTGGCCAACCAGCTTTCCACATATAGAGAAAAGCTCTCTCTATGCTAGGTCAACCTTGGCTTCAGGGATCTCATTTCCTCACCCAAACATCAATTTTCCTGCCTTATTGTTCTGTCGTTGAAATCCCAAAGCCATTCTGTTTTCCAGTGACTCAGGCGGTTTTGTCATCAGTCCATATGCTTTGAGATGCTCTCTCACCCTTTCTGCAGTCACCTCTGTTTCGTCCACTAGTACATCGTCGATGTAAGAGCAGGTGCCTCTCTTCACTGCACCGTCTTTGGCTAACACTGTCTTAAGAACTGCCGTCATTATCTTTGGTGCGGAGTTCAGACCAAATCCTAATCTGGTCAGACAATAAACTTGACATTTGTACTCTACCAATTGATATTTCCACAATTTATCATCCACATGAAGTTGGAGGTAGGCTGACTTCAGGTCCACAATTTTAGTTGCCTGCTTCATCCTCCTCCATTTCCTTATGACTTCTTCACACACGTCGATTCCGTCCTTTGTGTGACAAGTGACAAACTTGTTCAGCTCACGGAAATCCAACACTGGCCTAACTTTCTTCTTAATAGGTTGGACCACAGCCATGAGTGACAAAATTCCTTCAACTTTCCCTGACCACGGCATTAATATTCCTTCATCTATCCATCTCTTAACTTCTTTTTCAAACTGCGGCTCCGCAGCCCTTTCAGTGTGCTTTTGTAACAGCTGACCCGATTCGTCAATACAGGTGGCTCCGCGGTCCATCGCCATTCTATCATCCATTTTTCGCCAACGAAGCAGGTTCAAAAGTCATCATCCTCAATCAGACACGGTCAGGGTTTCGATGGTTGGTTGGTATCACCCCTGGTTACACTTACTGTTATTCCCGGTACACTCTGATTGCCAAATTTAACCTGGCAATAGTAGCTCCTTCCAGTCAGTCTATCGCGTCCAGGCCCAGCACCACATCATTTCCTGTAACCAGTCTATCCAGCACGATCACTCTTAGTCGCAATGGCATATTCCTTACTACAATCTCCGCATCGGCCTCTCCACAGCATTCCACTTCTCTGCCATCCACCTCTCTAACGTTGCTGGTTCCATTCCAAGAGTTGGCGACGCTCGTAGTAATAAGTGTTCTTGTATATCCAGTATCAACAAGAGCTCTAGCCCTCTTTCCATTGATTGTGATTACTAACTGTGGCAACAAACTCTCATACGCCTGTCCAGTATAAAAGGGGTGACTACTAGCGCAATAGCACCCCTTTACTCGTTTCCCGGAAGCGAAGGGCAATTCCTGCTAATGTGCCCTACTTGGCCACACCGAAAACAGATAATGTCTGGCCGTGGCTCCCTACAGTCTCTCATCAGGTGTGGTCCTTGACATCGAAAGCATTTACCGGTAAATCCACGGCCTTGCTTCATCACTGGTCACTCCTTTCTGCTTGCCACAGCAGCCACGACTGCCCCCAGCTCACCGGGCTGTTTCGCCAAAACTCTAGCATGCCTTAGAATCTTCTCCACCTCCATGGTTTCAATGTCAGTAAGTCGTTGCAGTTCCATGGAGATGCAATCAGGGAAACCAGTTACAAGTGCCAGCTTTACAGTCTTCTGAAGGTTGCGTCCCCCATATCCAGCCAATCCTGCTAGTCGCCTTATCTCTGCCACGTACATGTCCACAGACTCCCCAGTCCAGGTGACTCTTTTGAGCTTGTTGTAAGCCTCAAATGCGCTCTCGTAAAATGCGGTCTTAAACCGGTTTTCAATGCTCTCAGCAATGGCCTGATCCGTCTCTCCCATTTCTAGATATACCGCTAGAGCACTTCCTTCCAAATACATTGGTATTAACGTCGCTACATCCTCAATCTTCTGCAGCCTTGCTACCAACTTCAGCTTGTTAAGCTACGCAACCACGTCACCTTCTCCAGTAAATGGCCTCAGGATATCGCTGCTCAATCTTATTCAGTCACCCATTTTTGTCACTGCGCCGAAATAGCTTGACGTTAAATTTGTACTCAACCTCAGATCAAAAGTCTCAAACTCAAATCCAACTGTTCTCTTGTCTCTGCACTTTCCACACTGATGCCCAAAATAAAGAAGACGGCTCTTTTATAGAGAGACCCAACCACATCTCATTTGCATACCCCCCCCTCTCGTCACATCACGTGATTTTCAGTCCATAAATACCAGGGGGCGGCCATTTTTATTTTCTCTTTTTTTCTTTCCTAACATGAGCCGCACGATACATGAGGTAAGGTTCTTTACTTTTAACCACAGCGTGGAGGTCCCCCACCCATGCATGTTAATCCAACAATTAAAGATCGTTGATTGGCTAACAACGATGACACGTTTTAATTCCCTTTTACTTTATGTGACACGACTGCCTTGTCTTATGGCGATGCTGTTTTGCGGGTCACTTGGCATTGCCTTTCGCAGGAAGTTCACAGCGAATAAATAGTAAAATACATAAAATAGTAAAATAAGTAAATAGTAAAGTAAATAAATTTTAATAAATTAATAAAATTAGCAAAGATGTTGCCACAAATTGATATTTGTAAGGTTTTACGACCGTAAGCGAATCAAAAGTATTCATTGTGCATTTGTGCATCCATAGGGAAATCAAACAAGTAAATAAAGGCTGTATATAACATCAAAGCATATGAAACAATAAGTCATCAATAAATCAAACAAGTAAATAAAGGCTGTATACAGCATTAAAGCATATGAAACAATAAGTCATCAATAAATCAAACAAGTAAATAAAGGCTGTATATAGCATTAAAGCATATGAAACAATAAGTCATCAATAAATCAAACAAGTAAATAAAGGCTGTATATAGCATTAAAGCATATGAAACAATAAGTCATCAATAAATCAAACAAGTAAATAAAGGCTGTATATAGCATTAAAGCATATGAAACAATAAGTCATCAATAAATCAAACAAGTAAATAAAGGCTGTATATAGCATTAAAGCATATGAAACAATAAGTCATCAATAAATCAAACAAGTAAATAAAGGCTGTATACAGCATTAAAGCATATGAAACAATAAGTCATCAATAAATCAAACAAGTAAATAAAGGCTGTATATAGCATTAAAGCATATGAAACAATAAGTCATCAATAAATCAAACAAGTAAATAAAGGCTGTATACAGCATTAAAGCATATGAAACAATAAGTCATCAAGTGTAAATGGGGTTGGATCGTAAATGAAGTTGGTGAAAAAGTTGAACTCGATAATCAGCATGAAAGAAATAGCCATCTTGATTAGTGTTTAACCATTCGAAAAATACTGATATTCCCTATTTCCAAGAAACACAAGCGAGTAGCCAGTGGGATTGGTTGGACTTTGGAGCGATCATTATTTTAAGAAATGAAAACAGAAAACCTAATGTATGTGTAGAAAAAGCAAACACAGGTGGCACTGTTGGGGAAAAATATGGTTAAACTTATTAATGTTACTGGTCTCTTTGAGGAAAGGAAGAGTAGGAAATAATGAAAGAGTAATTATTATACTACCACCTGTGAGAATGACATGAATGAAAGTTACTCTCCTATGGATTTATAATAATTTGTGATAACAAAGGAAAGTGACTGGTAGTAAGTGTGAAACTGACATCAGATAATTTCTAGCAGTGGGATTGTCATGACATTTTATGTGGTGTCTGCGTTTTTGAAGCTATAATATCATTTTGTATTAGGGAAAAATCGTTATCATTTTATTAATATAGAGAACAGAAAAAGAAGATAACTAACATTTAAATGTTAGTATTAATTCATAACTAAAAATTAATTCACTTAGTAATAATTCATAACTAAGAATTAATTAACTTAGTATTAATTCATAACTAAGAATTAATTAACTTAGTATTAATTCATAACTAAGAAAGAACATTCTTGCAGCATTGCATATAGGATTTGTTTTGTTTGGACAAATTTGGCAAAGAGAGGAGGGTAAATAATAGTGTCTATACACGAACATTGGAAGCAGGGTAATATTTTATAGAATTAAATGTATTTTTAAATAAGTAAATTTTCTAAATATTGTGTTTAAAATCAGCATTTAATCCAAAATATTGTGACCATAAATATTATTAAGTACATTTAATTTAATTTTTATAGCAACGGACCTAGTAGAACTGGAACCTTTTTTGCAAATCGGTGACTGAAAATTCAGAATTTGCATTTTACACTTTTCTTCTCCATTGTTGTAATTAACAATTGTATAATGTTTAGTCTGAATTGCTTTTGTAATTTATTTGATTATAGTGCATCCTTTTAGAAATTTGTTTTGTCATATATCAGGTTGACAAGAAAGTTCTTGCAGTTTTTAACACTTAAATTCAGATGAACATATCTCAGCTCAAACAAAATTTATTGATCGAAATAAGTACCATCAGAATAAACAGAATGCAAAACAAGTGTATTCTATGCCAGTAATGTAAAAATCTTGCGTTCTGGTGATGATGAAGTCGCTGAAGGCATTTTTTATATCAGTTCAGTTAGGTTTTTTAAGCATTTCTCATGTAGAAAGTTGTTGAGATGCTTGAAAAAGTGATAGTCGGTAGGTGAGAGGTCTGGAGAGTATGGCAGATAAGGCAGAGTTTCATAGCCCAATTTGTTCAACTTCTGCAGTATCAGTTTAGCAACATGCAGTCAGGTATTGTCGTGAAGGAGAATTGAGCCTTTTCTGTTGACTATGGCTAATGCTGAGTGTTGTTCTCAAAGTTTCTGATGCATTTCATTCATTTGTTAACAGTACTTCACCATTGTAATGGTTTCGACTGCATTAAAAAAAAACTAATTGATGAGACCGATTTCAAACCACAAAACAGTTAGCATTTGGTGCAACTCTGGCATCGGGAAGTGTTGTTGAGCTTCGTCAGCACTGAACTGAGCATTGTCGGTTGTCTTTAAGAACCCACTTTTGATCGCAAGTCACAAACTGGTCAAAAAACAGGTTTTGTTGTAGAAAAAAAAAAGGAAGATGATACTTCACAATGGCGTTTCTTTTGGTTGTCATTCAATTCGTGAGAAACCTATTTATCAATTTTTTTTTCCAATCTCTCTCAAGTGGTTGAAAATCGTTGTATATGTTATGCCTGATTCAAAAGCAATTCCTTGAACAGTTGTGCATGTATCGGCGTCGACTAAAGCTCATAATTGATCGTTGTCATCATCCGATGACCAACCACTATGCTCATCATCTTCAAACTCTCATCACCATTATAAAATTTCTCTAACCACTATTTTGCTGTGCATTCAGTAGTGGTTACTGGGTCAAACGCTTCATTGATATCATAAGCTGTTTCAGCAGCTTTTCGGCCTAGCTTGAATTGAAATAAGAAAATTGTGTGAATTTGCTTTTTTTCCATTTGTATTCAACATGCTGAAAAGAAGACATAATTGTTTTAAAACGATTGTAATTTAAACGATTAGATAAAGTGTAAAACGCTCTTTAAAATGTTATATAAAGTAAAGGTGTTATAACGAAAATTTATTTGAAAATACATCAAAATTGATAATTCCGCAAGAACTTTCTTCTCAACCAATCAGTCAAATGACAATGTAAAAGTAATTTTATTAAAAATTGAAGCATTCAAAAGTGAAAAATAGTGTATAATGTTTATGAGTTTGAGTTTAAAACAAAGAAATGTAGAGGATATTTTGTTACGCATATTCTAAGAATCTTCTCAGGAAGAAGACATTTGGAGATTTTGTATAATTTTTAATTGGAAAACTAAAATTTGTTGATGTCTGGTATACATAAGGCATATTAAGGTAAGTAGTATTTTAATAGTAATTCAAACTTGTGAATTTTGAAACTTGATTTGATATTTTTTCAGTGTCTGGGATTTCATTTTGGGAATTTCCTGCATAATTTCTCTATATTTTATTAAGGTAAGTGAGATAATTTCTAAATTTAAAAGTTTATATCTATTTTATATTATATTTCTCCTTATCTGTCTCTGTCATTTTTTCTTGGAAACTACTGGGTTGGTTTGACTGAAATTATGTATGGACCTTTATTATGATAAGGTGCAGCAAACTAAGTATTATAGTATCTGTTCGATGCACTGTTAGTGATTAATGGAGATTAGTATCTAATGCAAAAATGAGCGCACATTTAATCATATTCAACCATCAATTTGGCATAAAGCACTAATTCTAATCAACAGTTTATAACTTTTGATCGTTTTAATGAGCAAAATGTCTAGTACATATCTATCATAATAACTCCATATTCCTGTTTGCTTATTCATAATGATTAATGATGTCATAACATATGTATATGTATAATATATAAGTATGACAAACAAAACTACTGGTTTCCATTTGTACATAACTATACAACTTGTTTTTTGGCACTTGTTTAGTTGACTTCTACCATGCGATCTTGTGTGACTCAGTAGACCTTGACAAGCAGGCTCTGTCACATAAACCACACACATGAAAGCAGTCGGTCTTGCACGTGTGTCTATGGTGAATCTGGCAGAGGGAAAGCATATAGAGTACTCTATTTTGAAACATACTTTCTAGAAACAATCAGTGGTAAACGTCCCAGATAATTTTCAACACAATCATGTGTGTGGTTATTTTATTTTATTATTATTATTTAAATGTATTAAAGAGGCATTGTGGATTGATACAAATATTAAAATTATCTCAGTCTATATTTAAATATTTTTAAAAACATTAGTGACAAAATTATTTTGAAATATTTTTTTTAATATTAAATTTTAATTTAATTTCATGATATATGCGATGAGTGGAAAATCATATTGTGCGATAAAGAACGATTTTGGTTTTCTACCATTCATGTTAGTTTGTGAATGCTATAAATCAAATTCATATCCAGACAATAAAAAGCTATTAGAATCACCCTAAACGGTTTATTAAATCAATGCTTGGTAGTAGAAGATCTCAGTTGGATTCCTCTCTAAAGGAATTTCTGTTGTATGAAAGACATTTAAAAAAATATTTTTTAGGCAAGTAAATTTAAAAAAAAAAAATTTTTTTTTATTACATTTTCACCCCAAACAAGGCACATTGCCACTCAGGTGTAGGGGGCTACTATCAGGGTCAGCAACTACTGGGGCACTATGTAGGGATTTGGGCAGCAACATATCGGTTCACGTTGCACTTGAACTTCTGCATGTCAGTACAGTTAGGGAAGCAGGATCCTGGAATGGAATTCCAGAGTCTAGCGGTTCTGGAGAAGAAACTACTGGAGTAGAAAGATCTTTTACATCTAGGGATCTCTACTGTGTGGGGGTGGGGCTTAGCTGCCTGTCGGGTTTGTCGAGGGTGTCTGTGTCGTGGGGGTACAAGTGTCTGCAGTTCGTCAGAGCATTCACCACTAAAATACTTGTAGAACAAGCAGAGGGATGCAACGTTTCGTCGATGGGACAGAGACTGAAGCTTAGATGCCAGTTCAGGGCCTATCAGATTGGCGACTCTTTTTTGAACCTTGTCTAGGAACGACAGCCCAGATGTGACAACAATACTCCATACATGGGCGAATGGTGGCCTTATAGAGATACAGGATACTTTCAGGTGTCAGTAGTTTTCTAGCACGGGAGAGAGAGCCTACCTTTTTTGCAGCGGCCCTGGCAATGTTTTCAATATAATTGTTCCAGCTCATGTTTCCTGTGAACGTTAGGCCAAGCAGTTTGAAAGATGTACTCTCAGACAGGGAGTCACTGGCCATTGCTATTGGTGGCAGAGAAGGTTTCTTATAGTTATTAAAGGAAACCAGTTTGGTCTTGGCAGCATTGAATGTGACCATCCATTTATGTCCCCATTCCACTACAGATTGGAGGTAATCCTCTAGTGTTTTTGCCATTTCTTTAGATATGTGTTCATTTGTTTTCCTGTCATGCCTGTTATAGAGTGTAGTGTCATCAGCATATATACCCATCTCAGAGGCAGTTTTGTCGGGGAGGTCATTAATAAATATCAGGAACAATAGAGGTCCAAGAATAGACCCCTGGGGCACTCCCACATTTATATCACACTGTTTAGATGTTAGACCGTCGAGGACAACCTGGATTTTTCTCTTATCTAAGAAGGATTTAATTATGCTAAGTATTCTACCAGTGATACCGTATGATTTAATTTTCCTGAGGAAACCCTAGAATATTTTTTCCCAAAGAAAAAATGTACCCAACATGAAAAATATACATTATCTCCATTTTTGTTTAAATAAATCTTTCGTTTATATTCAAAATCGATGAATAAGACAAAAAAAATCAGGTTGTGTATGTTTATTGACAAACGACATGTATATTTGCAGCCAAATGGTGTCACTTGAAATGTGTCCCATTTAAATATCTCTGCTCCCTGGGTCCTTATTCCATACTTCATCCATATAGCAAAAGGTTATGAAATCCAATAAAATTCAAGAGCTATTCAAAAGTCTAAATCAACCACACCATAACTTGTCTTCTTCATAGTGCTTTTGCACAATCATTTTTGTAAGATGATAAAAGCTTTTTTTCCTTTTTCCTCTTTCAGTTTCTTCTTTGTCATAGATGTTGTCTGACTGATGGTGAGCAAGAAAATGTGTACAGCATCTCTGAGTTTCCAACTTTAGATGTTGGTCACATAACTTGTGTACTTATGGCCAAGGTTGCTAGATGCGTTGACTTATGTGTGGCAATCACAATCAGCGATAATATTAGATTGACAGGACATAAGACAGGGGGGGGGGGGGTACAGGAAATAATTTGTATCTTTGCTCACTTGAAATTATCTGCTTTTCTACTCACAAACTGAAATAAGGAAATAAAATACAAAAATGTACTTATACACTCGATTAGTATTTGGTTTGGTAAAATGTGCTTGTAAAATCTTAAGTTCAAATAATGATATTTTTGTGTGCAGAAATGACTGCTGAAAGCTTTGCTTTTTAATATATTGAATTTGCAATAAGCGTTGATTTCAGAAGTCTCTATCGTGGTTTATTTGAAATAACAAAACACCGATTTCCAATACAGGTATATACACTGTTTCATGCTAAAATTGCCATCATATATACTAATGAAACCCAACATAGATTATAGAAAAGGCTCAATGAAAAGATATAAGAAATAGAAATTCTCTGAATGCATTATTCTCTCATTCATTGCTGCTTAATCATATTTTTGACTTCAAACAAACTATTTTAGTTAAATTTATTTCAAATAAACCGCGATAGGGAGAGAGAGAGAGATCTATGCTTTTTAATCTTGTTGAGATGAATGAAATATAAGTCCTTGATTCAATTAATAGTAGTCACTAATATTTAATCAATTAAAAGAAATTTAAATTCATAAGACTAAAATGTTGAATATTTTTCTTTCTCCAGAAATTCCGTTCCATTGATTGGGATGACGAAGATGAGCCCATCACATTTTCACAAAAAGTTGCCAGAAAGTTTTTGTGGTTATTTGGCACAGGTATGTGCACATTTTGGCCAAATTGTATTTTAGAAAGTGATATTTATGCCATTTTGCACATCTCATATTTTTATCAATGATCTCATATTCACTTTTGATTAACAAGAACATTTTTTTTACTTCGTTCTCATGAAAATATATGCTTTCTTTTTTTCTTGCATATGTTGTTAGCCATATCCAACTTTTCAATGTCTCCATGTATTACAGCTTTCTGCTGTTCATTTAATAGGCAGCATGTCATCTTTGTGCATTTTCCCACACTTATATTGAATCACATATACAATTCTTAGTCATGATTTTTTGTAGAGGGCTTGATGCTTTCAAAGAGTTGAGTCACTCCCGAATACAGTCTGTAGGGGGCATGATGCTTTCAAAGAGTTGAGTCACTTCCGAATACAGTCCTAATGTCATATGGATTAGATATTATTTGGGTTTTTTTTAACAAGCCATATATGGTACACAAACTGTGATGATTTTTAGGTGGTGCCCTTGAGTGTTTAGTCAAGATTTTTGAGTGTTGATCTCTGAATAGTTATTTCGGTGTAAGGTTTCTCTTAAACTGTCCATTTTCTCTTGATATGTATTGCTGTTACTACATATTGCTTTTGCTTGGTTTTGTAGGCAGCAGACGATTCCTTTCTTTATATGGTGGGATTTGTCCAGTGAAAGTGAGCTTTTGATATACAGTTGACAGAAACCCTTAATTAGTGCGAGTTTTCATCACATCTTAGAAGAATAATTTGTTATTATGTTCCTTTTCCATTGTTATCTGTATAGATAGATGGATAGAGTCCACATGGTCCAGTAATGTTTGAACATCTTTCTATGGATGCCAAAGTATGAATATGTCATCCACACACCATAGCCACATTGTTATCTTTAGTAGCGTTGATCCTAATGCTATTTCATCAAGTATTTCATGTATACATTCGTCAGTTCTGGGGACAATGGTGATCCTATTACCAGACCTTCTTCCTGTCAATATATATCAGATTCCATCACAAAGTATGTAGTTTCTACACAGAAGGTCAACATTTTCATTACATTGTTAATTGGGATGCAAGTGCATTCCTTCAGTGAAGTGTATGAAGTCAGTTTATCCCGTACCACCATTAGAGACTTGTCAGTGGGTACTCATGTGAACAGACTCACAAGTTGGAATGAATGGGAACATTGTTGATTTTTCTCCATGAAGTGAGCTTAATTCTTGAGATGTAATTGCGATTATATTTACCAGGAATTGACTTAACGGATGGCATGTTGAACCTTGGGCCCTGACAATGGGTCTTAATGGAATACTGTCTTTGAGAATCTTAGGAAGGCCATATATCTCTGTTCTCAAAGTCAATTTTATTTTACCTTACAGATCTGCCAATTTCTTTGAATTTCCCACTCTATCTATAGCACTTCAGCGTTGCCTTTGTCTGCTGGCAGTATTATAATATCTGATATCATCATCACTGCATAGCCAGTTCATAGCCTATACTTCTTCGTTTGAGAGGTTGCAGGCTTTGAATTCTCAACTGCTTGTCCTTACATTGCACCTAGCTCCTAGTGCCTTAGGTTTATTCAAGGCTGTCTTTGGGCTATCATGTATGAAATCAAATATGGAATCTGTTTGATGGTTGTGATGAAGTTGAGATCTTTGTGTAGCACTGGTTCTGCAGAGGAAATCAACTGAAACTTTTGTTCACAATCATTCTTATTGGTGAATGTTGGACATAGTCTTGTGTCCTTACCTTTTAGATTTTTTGATTCTTTATCTGGTAAGATTTAATCTCCTTAAACTTTTTATATGATATATCCAGGTATTCTTGGATGTGGTTTTGTCATCAATCAATAATATGCTTACCAAGAGGGGAACAACATTATTTAAGATTTTGGTCTGTAACTGATATTTCTTATACCGATTGTTGTGGATTCCATCTTAGCTGAGATCTTGCAGTACTTTGTGTTCAAGAACTAACAGTTTAAAAATTAATCCTAGTCGAACTAGCTTTAGATCTGTATATGAATGTGATGGTTTGTTATTCTTTACAGATTTTGGTATATTTTTCCCAGTCGTTTCTATTTTCATATTAATTAAAAATCTGATATTATTTTTCTGAATGTTTATGAGAATTGATCATTTGTATTATTTGGATAAAACTACTGAGTTATTTTCACAATATGTCAGCTGATCTTCCGACCTTCATACTAGAATTGTCCACAAGGACCCCTGGTATAACAGATAAAGTATTAGGTAAAATTCAGTTCTGAGTGACACTCTTGTGAAGGTTGGAGGTTCAATTCTCAGTGCAGGCAATACTATGACTACAATTGTAAATTGCTTAAGATTTATATCCGGTTATGGCTCATGGAATGAAAGCATGTACCTCTGTGGATTAAATAAATGGTTTCATCCTAAATTCCGTACAGATCCATGAGTTTAACAGAAAGATTTCTGAATATAACAACATACAGCTGAAGAAAGTTGGAGATTACATCGGCTGAATTGTTTGGAAAATAAGATGAGAACAGTAGTCCAAATAATGAATTATCAATCCTCATCTAAAAACTTCAGAAACATTCCCCCCTCAAAAACAATCAGTAAGTAATGCGAGCTTTTTACAAAAAATATTTTGAAACATTTTCAAAATTGCCTTATTGTTGGAGACGCCTCTCCATGGGATTAATGGACTATCTCATGACGTCACTTCTGGTATCGAGACAGGTGCCCGGCAGTCTGAGATTGGCAAGCGACCAAGCCGGACGTGTGCAAACGCCCTACCATTGAGGTATGGTATTACTCAACTCACTTTGCCTGTAATATATGCGAATACATGTTTCGTTCCTAAAAATTCTATGTTCCTTCGTTCTTATTACCATTTAACCCCATAACAACTGGCGACGTTGGATTCGACTCCACAAAAAAGAAAAAAAGAATGAAATTCTAATTGACAAGCTAAGAAATCGGCTGGCAATGACTTGCTAAAAAAAACAAAAAAAACGAACAAATGGCAAAGTTATCCGACTAAATTGTAAGTTACGCTTTTTGTCTCTATATTTAAATTGAAAAAAAAAAAACTATACTAAACGCATTTTTTGTAATGTTTAAAAATTAATTTGGTTGCCTATTGAAAGAAGAAAGAAAAAAAAAAGAAAAAGAGAAAAATGTTGACCCAATTTTCACCGCGAGAACAATTCTATTGTAACTGTCTACGGGTTATTCTTATGCAAATTTGAACATTTTTCAAATGCAGGGAAAAATTGGTTTTTTTACCTTTGTTTTTATGCTGCTACTTTATGCAATATTTTAAGGAGAGAGAAATGTTTCCTTTTTCACCTTTTCGTTTTACTTGGATTAAAAGGAAATACGTTTTTTCATTGAGTGGAATTTTATGAAATATTCTATTTTTAACTGTCGGTGAAAAACTTTTTTTTTCTGCCGCATGGGGACAACCCCCCCCCCCCTCACACGCACATAAAAAAAAGGCCATTTTGGTTAATTTCCAGAACATTCCACAATTATTTTTATTCTTTTGCAACTGTGGTGTTATCGCAGTACATTTTTTTTGTTTTTGCTTCACAAGAAAAATTTTTTTTTTGTCCACCCTCATATTTATGGTCTCGTTATTTATAAAAAAAGGGATTTAACAAAGGAGATGAATGTTCATAAAATGTTTGTAGGTATGTATGAATTGACAAGGAATGAATGTTCGTAAAATGTTTGCAGGCATGTATGAATTGACAAGGAATGAATGTTCGTAAAATGTAACTTATCTTTTGGACGATGGAGAGGGTTAGGGTAGGCCGGTCATCCTGCTGTCGGTGATGCGTGTCCTGGCTTGTAACTGGAAAGCGAGTCTCTTCTGTCATCAGCGCTAGCAGCCTGGCGTCTTCGTCTTCTTTCTCCTCCTCTCTCCACACACATCGCCACCCAAAATAGCGGAGCTATTCCGAGAGTGTCCGTGAGGATTTTGGTGGATAATAGTAGTGTATGCTTTTGAGGTGTGGGGTGGGGGGAATGAACATTTTGGAAAAGGATGAGTTTTTGTCCTTTATATATAGTAGACGTGGTCCTTGTTTCGCAAAGCGAACACGTCTACCTGAGCGTGTTACAGTAGGTTCATTTGGTGAGTCTTCTATGTCCTGTGTTGGAGCAGACATGTCTCCTGGTGTACTGTCATCTGTTGTCATCAGTTTGATGTCTTCATTGTTAGTGTTGCTGTTATTATTGGCATTACTGAACTTGACTGGTTTTAGTCTTTCTACTGAGACTGTTTGTATATCTCCCAATGGCAGTTCGATTTGAAAGTGCTTGTTTTGCCTTTGGATGACCCTACATGGTCCAGAGTATGGAGCTTCCAGTGGTTTTTGAATCCTATCACTTCGAAGCCACACATGGGTCGCTGATTTTAGCTCTTCCGGTATGAATGCTTTTTGTGTTGTATGTAGCTGTCCTTCTAAGAGGAGAGCCATATCCAACTTTTGCATCTCTTTGGCCATTTTTCTTTGTCTTCTCCATGTAGATCTGGATTTTCTTGGTTCATTATTAGTTTTGGCAGTAGTAGTTGGGTCCCTGTAACTGCGGCAGCTGGGGAAAATCCTTGGTCGTTAGGCATGTTTCTAATGCCAAGCAGTACGATGGGTAGTGCATCTAGCCAGCTCTGCTGTCGTGTCATGATTGCAGTCTTTAGGGTCCGGTGTAGCCTTTCAATCATTCCGTTGGTTTTAGGGTGATACGCCGTCGTGCGGAGTCTGTGGAATCCAATTATCGTGGATAAATCTCTGAACAGCTCACTCTCAAACTGGCTTCCTCGGTCTGTAACCACATGTAATGGAACTCCAAAACGGGAGATCCATATGGTTTAGAATGCTATTGCAATGGTAGAGGCAGATGTGTTCTGCAGAGGTGTGGCCTCCACCCATCTTGTTGCTCTATCAATACATGTCAATACATATCTGGCTGGAGATGTGTATACACCATCATATGTGGTGGCGGGTAGTAATGGTCCAATGATGTCGATATGTACTGTTTCGAATCTCCCAGATGGTAGGGAGAATGGTGTGGTTTCTGTTTTGGTGTGCTTGGAGATTTTATGTTGCTGGCATTGAAGACAGCCTTTAGCCCAATTTCGTATATTTCTGTCCATGTCTGGCCAAAAGTATCTGGACTTTATCAACTTGGTTGTTGGTGTAGATCCTGGATGCGAGATGTTATGAAATGTGTCAAAAATGTTCGGGCATGTACGGTCTGGGAGTGGGTGTTGATATGTCACACCAGATGGATGACCTTTGTAGTTTGTATGGCTTTAACTGACTTTCATATTTACGGAGTTCATCATCAGTTTTCTGTGCTTCGCAGATGGATGGTAAATCACAAGGATCAATGGTCACTGCGCATGTTGGTCGAGATAGGCAGTCAGCAATAATGTTGTCTTCTCCTCTGATATACAACACATCTACAACATATTCTGTGATAATTGACAGATAACGTTGTTGTACATCAGATTTCATTGGTGTCTATTTTTAAATTCTAGGGACAGTGGTTTGTGATTGGAGAAGAGGGTCACATTCCTACCTTCTATTTGAGGTTTGAAATGCAACACAGCTTGGTATGCTGCTAACAGTTCTTTGTTAAAGGTGGAGTATTTCTTTTGGCTCTCCGATAGCTTTCGTAAGTAGAATCCGATAGGTATCGGTTCACCATTTACTATCTGATTCAGTGCTGCTCCTACCACATAGTTGGAGCTATCTGTGACCAAGTGAAATTGTGTGGCCTTCGGATCAGGATGTGTCAATGCGGATATTTCTGCTAGGATGGTTTTTATTTTTACAAATGCTTCTTTTTCGGGTGGGCCTAATTCCAGTGTTTTAGCTGCGGGATTGTGTTTAATGGCTTCCATCAAAGGCAGTAGCACATCTGCAGCCTGTGGGATTAGTTTTCTGTAGAAATTGACCATTCCCAGGAATCGCCAGAGCGATTTAGAGTCTGTTGGTTCTGGAAAATTTTTTACATCTTCCACTTTCCGTGCCGTTGGTGTAAGTCCTTCCGCACTTACATTGTAACCCAAAAATTCAATGTTATCTCTGAAAAATTGGCACTTGTCGACAGAGATTTTAAGGTTATTCTCTTCAAGAAGTGAGAGAACCTTTCCAAGGTCATTGTGGTGTTGTTCCTCAGACTATGAAAACACCAGGATGTAATCGATGTATATGAAAACGCAGCCCGCTTCCCTGAGTATACTGTCCATAAATCTTTGGAAGGTTGAACTGCTATTGTGACCCATCCACCTTGTACATAGCGGCGTGTTGTCTCATCCACCAATTTACCATCACTACAATTCGAGATGAGACCGTAGTGACGAAGAAAGTCTGCACCTAAAAGGAGGTTGACAGTGTCCGCGATTACAACTGTCCAAGGGTATGAACGGCGTGAACCTGGAATAATAATGTCCACTTGTATTTCCCCAAAGCATTTTATGGCATCTCCATTGGCCGATGACAAACGTACCGGTGTGGAATTGATGGTTATATCAGGTGCCAGACTGTGGGGTAGTATTGTTACAGAGGCACCTGTATCTATAATGAAGTTTACTATCTTTTGTCCAATTTTGGTGGCAACCTCAAATAGTTGTGAATTGTCGGTTGCTGTTCCAACTCGCATTATAAGTTTCCCGAAGTTTGGTTAGGTTGCCTGACGAGTGGTGATGGTCTTGATGTAGGTATTATTTTGCAGTTGGATTTTTGTGGCCATCTGCACGATGGTTTGCAGGTTCTTGATTTTTCCGCAAAGTACAAGTGTCCACGACCGACTTGGGGTTTCTGGTCCTCATAAAAGGGCCTTACATTATTGTGTGTTCTTGTAGCAATGCTGGTGGAAGCTAAATTTCCGTTGGCTCTGGGTAGTGGTGCGGTAACATTGTGCACATACTTTGATCTCAGAAAAGGAACTATTTCATCCGCCAATGTACCCAATTCATATACTGAGGCGTTTTTTACCGCTGCTATAACTGGGGTTATTTTGGTGGGCAGTGCCTGAATGAATTTATGGCACACAAGTTCCTCTCCCACACCTACTTTACTAGCTGTCGCCATCAGTTCCTGTGAATATGTGGATGGTTTTCCTGTCAATAAGTCTGTTGAACAACTCAGGCTTTGATTGTTTGTGCATATTTATCACGGCCTCCCTCAGTTGCGTATAACTTTTAGAAACAATGATGGTGGTGGGTAGGTTTGAAATCAATTCAGGGGGAAGATTTGAGAGGACATGATAGAATCTTGTGGTCTCGTTGGATATGTTCCTCAGTTCGAATTGAGCCTCGCATATAGCGAACCATCCATCCACAGCAGCATGCATAAATCCCGGTATCTTTACAGAGACCGCTGACACAGTATCCTCCATTGCGAAATTTGTGGGTTACACGTTCAATAGTTGACAGAAATGTTTAATATCTTAGCAGATTGCCGTTCGTACTGTTAATGTAATTAAACGTCTCTTAATTTTCTTATTTTTTTTTGAAGGTTGGTGTTTGTATAATTGTTTGCCAATTCTTATTTTAGTCACGTAAATTATTTGAGCAAAAAAAAAAAATGGGTTCTCTTAACTTCAGCAATAATACGTCTGTCCTTTTGTTATTATCATTTATTTATTTTTGGAATGTGCGATTTCATCGTGATCGGCGGGTTCACCATTTATTGGCAGTCTAGGGTATATAAGGAAATGCGTGGTCCTCTCGCATTCGGGTGTCACCATTTATGGCTTCAGTATTTATGTAAAGACAGACGCATATTGAAGGTTGAGAACCGATTTTATTTACGACCAACAATTTGTATTAGGAGAGGAAAAGTGTTCGTAGGATGGAATGTGATTTAACAAAGGAGATGAATGTTCGTAAAATGTTTGTAGGTATGTATGAATTGACAAGGAATGAATGTTTGTAAAATGTTTGTAGGTATGTATGAATTGACAAGGAATGAATGTTCGTAAAATGTTTGTAGGTATGTATGAATTGACAAGGAATGAATGTTCATAAAATGTTTGTAGGTATGTATGAATTGACAAGGAATGAATGTTCGTAAAATGTTTGTAGGTATGTATGAATTGACAAGGAATGAATGTTCGTAAAATGTTTGTAGGTATGTATGAATTGACAAGGAATGAATGTTCGTAAAATGTTTGTAGGTATGTATGAATTAACAAGCAATGAATGTTCGTAAAATGTAACTTATCTTTTGGACGATGGAGAGGGTTAGGGTAGGCCGGTCATCCTGTTGTCAGTGATGCGTGTCCTGGCTTGTAACTGGAAAGCGAGTCTCTTTTTTCATCAGCGCTAGCAGCCTGGCGTCTTCGTCTTCTTTCTCCTCCTCTCTCCTGGTTCCCTAAAAACCCTCGTTTTATAGTGGCAAACCGGCTCCCAGTGACTGTGATATTTGAGGTGTTTATTTTAGGCGCGGAGCTTTGCCATTAGTCGATAATTATTTTGTGGTTATCTTATTTTTTTCTTCCCAAGCAGAAGTGATGCGTGGAGCCATGTGCAAAAGACGATTTTTCATTTTGTCTCTCATGGTGGATGCGTTAACATCCGGTTTGCTGCTAATTCTCATCATGTTCCCTCACATTGGGTTATCTCTAAGGTTTTTACCAAGAAGCAAGGGATACATTGCTCCCTCCTTATACGCACACACTCAAAGAATTTTTTTTTTTTTTATTATTCTATCTCTCTTTGTAATGATATGATCCTTTAGGCTGTGATCATAGCCTAGTATCTGTTAACTGTGGCAAGCGGGGGCAATGGTCAAAACATTATTATTATTGTTATTGTATTCTTGTTAATTGATTTGAGTGACGGATGGTCGCTGGATCAGTTATTATGATTAGAAGAATAAACAATTAAGTTGCGAAAGAAATGATTGACGTGTGAATCTCAAAAAGAATGTGAAAATAGAAAATATATGTAGACATTATTTTGGGGTTTTGAATAAACAAATAACTAGGTGGATTAGATTGGTATGAGACACGTAATTAGGTGATGTAAGAGAACACGTGATGTAGTTAGTTTTGGAGAGATTCAGAGATTTGAGGATTAACCACCAGAGCAGCAGATGTCTGGACAAGGGTGGACAGACAGCTAGGAGCGAGCTGTATGAATAGAAAATGTAGAAACTGCAGATCCTGTGAAAACCATTTGAGAAAACTGTAATAAATTTATATCATAAAAATATAAAGAGTTGTTTTAATGGTTTCACAAATAAGAACAGATGTCTCAATTCGATGGTGCTGATCACTTCATGGTTCGTCACGGAGCAGCAGGAAGTTAAAAGAACTCTTCAAGAAAAAGATATGAAGCATATATTATTCTTCTTACATATGAACTGTAAAAATATCCCGTGTGATAAGTCTGATACAACATGACTTGGTTTACACGTCAATATCATGTCCCCTGGCTAACAACATACATACGATTTATACGTTTATTATCTGTCTGTTAAAAGAACAATATCTTACATCCACTAGATAACACATGACACGTTTTAATATATTATCTCCTCCAATATAAACCAATATACAACATCTTCTCCAGTCAAAAATGGAAATAAATTTTTCTTTTCGTGCGCTTGGGAAAGCCATTACATAATGGATGAGGTTAAAGCAGTATTAATATAGCTAATCAAGGCTCAAAAGCTAAGAAAAAGTTAAAGGAACGTGATAAACAGCTCCAGTTACAATTTCAAGAAAGGCAACAAGCGTTGCTGGAGAGAATGCTACTTCAACAAAAGAGACAAAAAATATTCGATAGAACAGGGACGATAGTTTTGCTTTTTCTCAAAGTACAATATGGAATGCTATAGAAACGTTCAACTACCAACCGGAGTTGGATGGGACGTTTGACGCTTTCTATCGGAAATATGAAGACCTATTCGCCGTAGATTGTCAAGAGTGGAGCAACGCTAAAAACGTTTGCCTAGTTTTGAGGAAATTAGGGACCACAGAACATAGCAAGTTTGTGGATTATATTCTCCCCAGAAAGACGAGTGAATTGGAATTTTCTGAAGCTGTCAAACTTTTATCCGAACTGTTCAGCCCGAATTATACGCTCTTTCATAGAAGATGGAAGTGCTTGAACCTGCAAAAAAGCAATGACAACGGCTACCTAACCTTCGCGTCCATGATAAATAAACACTGCAATAATTTTCGTCTATCTGATTTATCAGAAGATGACTTCAAGTGCTTAATTTTTGTGCAGGGTCTAGTCTCATCCAAAAATGCTGAGATTAGACAACATGTTTTCTCTAGACTTGAGAGCGAACAGGGCCTCACCCTCCAGAAGTTGGCCGAGTATTGTCAACAGGTAGTCTCTTGCCATGCCCAGGAATCACCTCAGTCTCCTGACATTTCTTGAATAATTCTCTATTTTTTGTACCTCAGTCTTCACTGGGATGATTATTCCATGGCCCACTACATGCCCTAAATACTTCACACTGGCATGGCAGAATTCTGTTTTAGCTAAGTTTCTCGATAATTTAGCTGTTCTTAATCTCTGAAGTACCTTCTGGATCTTTTCAACATGTTCTACCCATGTGTCGTTATATATGACTATGTCATCGATATATGTATGTTCCTTCCGGAGTTACAAATGCGGATATTTGCTTGGCTCTTTCGGTTAAGGGCACTTCAGAAGACTTATTTTGGTAAAAAAAAAAATTATCAGAACATCTACCACCTTCTTTGTAGTGATGTTGCGTAATGGGATCGCCTTAGGGAACCTCATGGACACACACATTATAGTTAACATTAATTTGTGATCTATCCTGGTTTTGGGTAATGGTCCCTCACAGTCTTTGATTATTCGACTAAATGGTTCTTCCACCATTAGTATAGGTTGTAGTAGGGCTGAGGGAATGTTTTAGTTGGGCTTTCATGTCTTTTGTAATGTTCCACAGGTTCGGCAGAACTTCTTTATATCCTCTACAGTTCCTGGCCAGTAAAAGTATTTGGTCTGCTTTTCTTGTTGATATATATTCAATTGCTATAGGGTTATCTGCCCCTTTCCAAAACCCTTTTACTGTGGGGATTCTCTCCCCTTTTATTGTAACTCTTCAGTTCTCCATGTTGTAAATAAAATACACACACATTGTGTGCGTCTTAGTATTTCGTCAAACAAAATGTGTTCATAGTAATTTTTAAAACCTTTCTGGATGTCGCAGGCTCCGGTGATGAGGTATGTGTCCACACATTTTTATTAAATGACTTCCACTCATTTTCAACATTGGTTATGGGCCCAGTCTACGTGATAACATCTTGAAAATAATAGTGAAGCAAACACGTGTGGTAATTTTTTTCGCCATCTTGGATTTTTTTTCTTGTCGTCGAAGTTTTGTATTGTTTTTTTCTTTTAAGTTAAATAACAATGGAAACAAAACTAAGCAACTTGGTTCCACTAAATGGTTCAAACTATAATACCTGGAAGGTCCAATGCAAAATGGCATTAATTAAGGATGGACTATGGAATATAGTTAATGAAACAGAAATTGTTCCGGACAAACGAAATGAGCCAGCATCCCACGTGAAATATTTATCGAGAAGAGACCGGGCTTTAGCGACTATTGTGCTCTCAGTAGAAACCTCACTACTGTATTTAATTGGAGACCCTGACGACCCTGCAGTTGTGTGGAAGAAATTGGCAGACCAATTTCAAAAGAAAACATGGGCAAATAAACTAGCGCTGAGAAGAAAATTATACTCCCTTAGATTAAAAGACGGCGACTCTGTCCATGAACACATAAAGACTATGATGGAATTATTTGACGAATTGGCTGTCATTGGCGATTCCATTGACGAGGAGGATAGAGTTGTTCACCTTCTGGCTACTCTCCCAGACGATTATAATATGTTGGTAACAGCACTTGAAGCAAGTCAGGACGTTCCTAAATGGGTGTTAGTGACTGAACGCTTGTTGCATGAAGAAAGCAAAATTAAAGAGAGGGAAATTAACAGTACGGAATTGAAAGCCATGACATCAAAACATCATGTCAACAAACGGGGACCTAAATGTTTTCACTGTGGAAAAAATGGACATATTAAACGTGACTGACGTTTACTTGAAACAAAGAATGTTAAGTCGAACCCTCCAAGAAAGAAAGTTTTCTTTACTAAGAAAATACAGGACAACTTCAGCGACTCTGGTGAGGGTGAGTGTATTGGACTTTTTACACATCATGCATTATTGTCTAATGGAAAAAGGAGTGACTGGATTGTGGACTCTGGAGCCACATGTCATATGTGTAGTGATATTGAAAAATTTTCTAACTTTCGAAAATTGGATGTAGCTGAGGAATCGTGATGGATTCTCAGTTGAGGCAATAGGAACAGGAACAATAGAGCTAAAAGTGGGTGTACCGGACGGGAAACACCAGAAATGCAGGTTGTATGAGACCTTATATGTTCCTAAATTGTTCTACAATCTTTTGAGTGTGTTCAGAACCACTAAATCTGGAAAAACCTGTATCTTCAGTGACTCAAATTGTCAATTTTTAGATAACAAGCAAAAGGTGGTGGCTACAGGTTCCAAAATTGGGAACCTTTATTATTTAAACTGTTCTGATATAAATGAATCAACCCATGCAGCAAACTCCTGTTTAGATGGTAACACAAAGGAGGAGATTTGGCATAGACGCTTTGGCCACTTTGGAGAAAAGAACTTGCAAAAACTAGTAAAGGACCAACTAGTTACTGGCCTTGACTATAATATAAACAAGGAAATTAAGTTTTGTGAGCCTTGCTTGGATGGAAAACATCATCGTTTCCAAAATCTGGAGGAAAGCGAGCAACTCAGCTTCTTGAAATTGTGCATAGCGATGTTTGTGGAAGGATAGAGGCAAAATCGCTTGGTGGTGCCGAATATTTTGTCACGTTCATTGATGACAAATCCAGATTTGTGTGGATATATGTGCTCAAAAACAAACGAGATGTCCCCCCAAAATTCAATGAATGGAAAACTATGGTGAAAAAGTTCACTGGTAAAAATATAAAGGTTTTACAAACTGACAATGGAGGAGAGTATACTTCAAAAGAATTTGAAAACTACCTGAAGAAGGAGGGGATTAAGCACGAGTATACTGTTCCAAAAACGCCAGAACAAAATGGTGTTGCAGAGAGGATGAACTGAACATTGGTGGAGATGGTTCGATCAATGCTATCAGATTCTAAGCTGCTTAAGAAATTTTGGGCTGAGGCATTATCAACGGCTGCGTATATTAGAAATCGGAGCCCAACAAATGCAGTAGAAGGTATGACACCATATGAAGTGCTGAAGGGACGTAAGCCTAATGTGAAACACCTACGCATTTTTGGATGTGATGCTTTTGTCCATGTACCGAAGGATGAAAGATTCAAAATGGACTCAAAAGCAAAGAAGTGCAAATTCCTTGGTTATGGGATTGGTATAAAAGGGTATCGACTCTTTGATACCAGAAAATCCAGAGTGTTCCATAGCAGAGATGTCATCTTCAATGAATCAGGTTCAATAGCTGAACAGGAGAAAGAAGAAATTGTAAATCCATCTCTGGTAGAAATTGGACACCAAGATAGCTCCAATGATGAAGACAACCCACAAGAGCTAACAGGACACCGAAGATCATCAAGGCTAAAGAAAACCCCAGATCCGTATGGCGAATGGGTTTACATGGCTCATAACTTAAATGACCCATTGACCATGAAGGAAGCACTTTCTGGTCCTGAAAAGAATGAATGGTTGAAGGCAATGAATAACAAAATTTCTTCCTTACATTCTAATACAGTATGGGACCTGACGGAATTGCCCAGTGGACGAAAAACTATTGGTAGCAAGTGGGTGTTCAAGCGAAAATACGATGCTGATGGTAATATGGAACACTATAAAGCTCGACTTGTAGCTCAAGGTTTTCTTCAGAAGCAAGGAATCGATTACGACGAGACTTTCTGCCCAGTTGTGAGATTTGAATCGGTGCGAACAGTTATTGCACTAGCAGCATAGCATGATCTGAAGCTGCATCAATTGGACATAGCCACTGCTTTCCTGAATGGAGGGCTGAAGGAGGAAATCTACATGAGGCAGCCAGAGGGTTTCAAAGTTAAAGGCAAGAAACATCTTGTCTGTAAATTGAAGCGAAGTATTTATGGCTTGAAGCAGTCCCCAAGATGTTGGAATGATGCACTGCATGGTCAGCTGAAGAAGATGGACTTCAAACAGTTGGAAAGTGATCCTTGCATCTACATAAAATCTTCAGGAGGAGACATTTTCATAACAGCTGTTTATGTTGATGACATCATTGTGGCATGTAAATCCACAAGTCTTATTGAAGATTTCATGAAAGCGATATCAAAGATTTTCAAAATAAAAGATTTGGGAAAATTACACCATTTTTTGGGTGTGAAGATTATTTATCCCGAAGCAGGGAAAATATGGATTGGACAGCCTACATACACAGCAGATGTCTTGAGAAAGTTCCAGATGGAGAATTCCAAACCTGTGTCTACTCCAATTGATCCCGGAACAAAATTGATGAAGGCAACGGAAACAAGTAAACTGGTCAACAAAGAGTTGTATCAGTCTGCAGTTGGGAGCCTATTGTACCTGTCGACAAGGACACGACTGGATATTGCTCATGCTGTTGGAAATGTTTCGAGATTCTGCTCTCAACCTACAATGGAACACTGGAAGGCTGTGAAATATATCCTCCGGTACTTAAACGGTACACAAGGATATGGTTTACTTTATGACAAGAAGAAAGCCACCAATCTCCTGGGGTACTCCGATGCTGACTGGGCTGGTAATTTGGATGATCGCAGATCAACATCTGGATATGTTTTTAAGCTGAGTGGTGCGGCAGTCAGCTGGAGAAGCAAAAGGCAAACCTGTGTTGCTCTATCAACAGCCGAAGCTGAGTACATGGCATTGGCAAGTACAGCACAGGAGGCTGTTTGGATGCAGAATCTTCAAAGTGCCTTGCTAGGATCTCCAGTAACACCAACCCTTATATATGAGGACAACCAGTCAACCATATGTATGGCAAGGAGTCCACAGTATCATGGAAGGGCCAAACATGTGGACATAAAGTTCCACTATGTTCGAGAACTGGTCGAGCGGGAAACTGTTAAGCTCGAATACTGTCTAAGTAAAGAGATGGTAGCCGACCTGCTAACTAAAGGACTTGGAAGCATACAGTTTGTAAGGCTCAGGGAACTTTTGGGACTCCATAAACTATAATGCAGACTGTCAGCAATTGAGGAGGAGTGTTGATATATATTCAATTGCTATAGGGTTATCTGCCCTTTCCAAAACCCTTTTACTGTGGGGATTCTCTCCCCTTTTATTGTAACTCTTCAGTTCTCCATGTTGTAAATAAAATACACACACATTGTGTGCGTCTTAGTATTTCGTCAAACAAAATGTGTTCATAGTAATTTTTAAAACCTTTCTGGATGTCGCAGGCTCCGGTGATGAGGTATGTGTCCACACATTTTTATTAAATGACTTCCACTCATTTTCAACATTTCTAGGGTCTTATTGACTCCAAGGTGACCTGCCAATGGTATCTCGTGTTCGACCTGCATAATGTCCTCCCGATATACATCAGGCACCATTATTTGCTCCGGCATGATTTCTTCCGTCCCATCCATTGTTCTGGGAGCATTCCATTTCTTCATTAGTACTCCATTATTGCGGAAATATTAGCTTTTTGAGTTCCGTGAAAACTCTTCTCCAACTCAGCAGAACAGGGGTTTCAGGTCTGCACCCCCTGCTGCTCTTTGATTAGCACTTACCATGGTACAGATAAACCGGGTTGGGATACTTCTAATAATGCCCCACACCAAAACTGAACCTCCACCACCTTGCAGCGTTGAAACTGAGGACCTAGGATTAAATTCTTTGTCTTTCCTCCGACAGACGTACTGCCTACCATCACTGCCTAGCCCATTGAACTTGCTTTCGGCGATAAAAAAGCGCTTTTGACCAATACGAAGAGTCATTATCTTCATTGCATCTGATTAAGAAACCACTTTTTAACAAGATTGTACTGTTGTTGGATTCGGGGAACCGTTTAAAATCTCTTTCTTAGGCTGCCGATCTTGATAGCATTGTCTTCTCTGTTAGAAGTAACTCTAGTATGACCAGAGTTAGGGGTATCATGAACATTGCTGGTGTTTTGGTGCTTTTGCACAGTCTTTCGTACCATTTTCTCATCACATTTCAATCTGCGACCGATTTCTCGATTGGATAAACTAGAAAGGTGGAGATTAATGAGCTCCTGACGATCGCTAAGAGAAAATCGTGGCATATGGACTAAATGTTACGTGGTATAACCTGGAACAGCAACGATTACGATTAGAGATGCTTTATTGCCTGTTGATGGATATTTTAAATTAATTATGGGACGATAATTTAAGCTAGCTTTAAGCGAATTTGTTGCTATGGACTTTCTTTATGCCTCCTTAATTTGAAGTTATTTTTTTAAATTGACGTGAACACTAGAATATTTCAATTAAAAGTCAAATATGAACAGGTAAAATCATAGAAGAATAAAAGGTATAGATTGTTTAAACAGTTACATTAAATTTAGCTTAAATTTGTAGTTGAAAAAATTACAAGTGCAGACTTTCTTTTTGCCGTCAATGTGTGTGTATATATTGTATGTGTATATATTGTATGTGTATATATTGCATGTGTATATATATTGTGTGTATATATATTGTGTGTATATATATTGTATGTGTATATATTGTGTGTATATATATTGTGTGTATATATATTGTGTGTATATATATTGTGTGTGTATATATTGTGTATGTATATATTGTGTGTGTATATATTGTATGTGTATATATTGTGTGTGTATATATTGTGTGTGTATATATTGTATGTGTATATATTGCATGTGTATATATTGCATGTGTATATATTGCATGTGTATATATATTGTGTGTATATATATTGTGTGTATATATTGTGTGTATATATATTGTGTGTGTATATATTGTGTGTGTATATATATTGTGTGTATATATTGTGTGTGTATATATTGTGTGTGTATATATTGTGTGTGTATATATTGTGTGTGTATATATTGTACGGCATAATCACGTTGACACACCGGTTCTCATCAGATCACCAAAGTTAAGCAATGTTGAGCCTGGCTAGTACCAGCTGGGTGACCATTTTTTAATTCTAGGCACTGTATGTGCTCTCAACTTATCTCGGCATTGTTTCCAGTCGTCCTGAATTGCCACTTGCTACTGGTATTCAACAATATTGACTCAGGAGAGGTGTGGTTGGAGATTGCGCAACTCTTGCCACAATAATTTCACACACAGGCACCCTTACAGTGGGTATCCATAATCTGTCAAAACTGAAGGAAGCCATTTGTGTATATATATATATATGTATGTGTGTGTGTGTATGCATATATATACATGTGTGTGTGTTCCAACATAGACCCCCCCCCCACTACCATGTCTCCTTCTCCAACATCAGGGATGTACGTTCTAACCTTCCAGAGGTTGAAACCCAATTACAGGAGACTAAACTAGATCTATTATTCCTAAGCGAAACTGGCATTGGACAGACCATTTCCCTAGATGAGTTTGTAATTAAAGGATACTCTAACTTAATTTTCAAATCTGAACTCCAATATCGCCATGAGCATGGAATATGTGCCTACATTAAAGATGGCTTTCCATGTGGTACGGACATCTCCAGAGAAGATCCTAATTTATCCTATATGTGCTTCTGGATTGCACTTGCTCACACTACTGTGTTTATATTTGCTCTCTATCGCCCTCACAACAGCGGAGTTACTATCTTTAAAAGCATAATCAAGAAAATTGACCACGTCCTGTCTTTTTTTTTTTATTCAATTTTCACCCCAAACAAGGCACAGTGCCACTTTGAAGTAGGGAGCTACTATCAGGGGCATTATGAAGGGAGATGAGTTGCAAGATGTTTGTTCACATTACATTTAAACTTCTGCATGTCAGTATAGTTGGAAAAGCAGAATCCCGGAAGGGAGTTCAAAGTCTAGCAATTCTGGGGGAGAAGCTATTGAAGTAGAAAGCTTTCTTACATCTAGGGATCTCTACTGTGAAGGGGGGGGGTTTAGCTACTTATCGGGTTTGTCAGGGTATTCACATTGAGGGGGTACAAGTGCTTGTAGTTCATCAGAACATTCACCATTAAAGTACTTGTAGAACAGGCAGAGGGATGCAACATTTTGTCGATGGGACAGAGGCTGAAGCCTAGGTGACAGTTCAGGACCTATCAGGTTGGCAACTCTCTTTTGAACCCTGTCCAGCAGTGAGAGACAAGTAGCAGATGCACCAGCCAAAATGCGACAACAATACTCCATACATGGGCGAATGGTGACCTTATAGAGGTACAGGATACTTTCAGGCGTAAGTAGTTTTCTAGTATGGTAGAGAGAGCCCACCTTCTTCACAGCAGCCTTGACAATGCTCTCAATGTATCTATTCCAGTTCACATTCCCTATAAACATTAGCCCGAGGAGTTTGGGTAATGTGTTCTTGGCCATTGCTATTGGTGATAGAGAAGATTTCTTGTAATTATTGAAGGAAACAAGCTTAGTCTTGGCAGCATTGAATGTGACCATCCATTTTTGTTCCCATTCCACTACAAATTGGAGGTCTTCCTCTAGTGTTTCTGTCATTTCCTTAGATATGTGTTCATTTGTTTTCCCCTTGTGCTTATTATAGAGAGTGGTGTCATCAGCAAATATATCCATTTCAGAAACAATTTTATGAATATTAGGAATAATAAAGGTTCAAGGATAGATCCATAAGGTACTCCCGCATTTATATAATATTGTTTAGATGTATGACAGTTGAGGACAACCTGGATTTTTTTCTTACTTAAGAAGGATTTAATTACATTATGTATTCTTCCAGGGATACAATATTATCTAATTTTCCTGAGAAGACCATCATGTCATAACCTGACAAAAGCCTTAAATACATTGAGGGCTACTGCTCTACCCTCCCTTGTTTTGTCCAGTGAATGGTATATACGTTCAGATTACAGTTAGGATATCTACTGTGGAATAGGCTTGCCTAAATTCATATAGATTGTCAGTCAGGAGTTTAGCAGCTGTAAGGTGATGGACTAGAGCTTGATTAATTAAGGACTCAAAAAAAGTGGGAGAAGGCTAATAGGAGCAATAATTTAATGGGTCAGTTCTTTTGCCAGAATTCTTGAAAACTAGTGCCACAGAAGCAGTTTTCTAGCAGTCAGAAAAGTTGCTTATCCTTCAGCTAACATTCACGTCTGTAGAGACTTCAATGTTCACAATGATTAACCCATTCAAACAAGTCACGATTTCTCCATTGCTTATGACCTCACTCAGATTGTTCACATACCCACGTGCCCGACACTGACGGCCAGTATGCAAGTCTCCTAAACCTTTTTCTTACAACTTGCCCTGAACTATGTTCAGCTTCCATTCTGTCTCCACTGGGATCTTCCGACCACTCTGTTATATCAATTAAGATAAAAATGAAATGTAATAAGTCCTCAGACTATCTCTCCACCGTACAGTATATTGATACTCTATGGCTGACTAGGATAGCTTCCTTACATGTATATCAGATCTACCTCTGTGCTCCATGTTTAAAAAGGATGTGTCCTCTATAGTATCAGACTTGACAGAATAGTTAATTGTAGGTATATACCGTTTCATACCCTCGAAAAAGTTCCAACAAAAACCTAACAGCCAGCCATGGTTCTCTCCAGAATGTGCTACTGCCATTGTGCACAGAAATCACTTTTTCTATTGCTTCTAATATAACAGATGTACTAAGACTGCTTTCAGGACTGCTAGCAACCACTGTAAAGAAGTAATAAAGAACGCAAAGAGTTGTATGCTCAGTCCATCAAGTCCAAAATAGCTGAGTAACGGCTTGGTTCCCACCAGTTTTGCCAAATAGCAAACAGAATCCTGAGCAGAAGCATGTGCTCTATCCCAACCACCATCAATAGACCTGAGGTAATCTCATCAGCATCAGACAAAGCCAAACTCTTTGCCAAGAACTTTGCAGCTAATTCTACTCTTTGCGACCAAGGTTGCTAAGTATTTTCTCCTGTATCAGAAAACACACTATGTGACATAAAAATATCTGTGCATGATGTTACCAAGCTAATCAAAAACTTTGATTCCAGTAAGGCAACTGGCCCTGACGGCATTTCAATTATAGTGCTCAAAAACCTTCAACCAGAACTAGCACTCATACTTACAAAACTGTTTAAACGTTGTCTTAAGGAGAATTGCTTCCCATCACTCTGAAAAATCTCATCAGTATACCCTGTATTTAAGAATTCAGGTGATCGGTTATCTCCCTCTTAGTATAGGTCAATAAGTCTCCTGTGCGTCATGAGTAAGTTGCTGGAATCTGTGTTAAATAAAATGTTACAGTTACATCTCATAGGATTAGCAAATCTCTCGACTTTGGCTTCCTTTTTAGGGCAAATACTCTTAACATATCAAAGGCTTTTGATAGAGTATGGCATAAAGGTTTACTTCATAAAATCTCTAGCTACAGTATAGCTGGAAATGTCTTCTCAATTATTAAATCATTTCTTTCTGATAGGTTTATAAGAGTAGTGGTTGATGAGCAGAAATCACAAGCGCACAGTATTAATGCTGGGGTCCCTCAGAGGTCTATTCTGGGCTCAACTCTTTTCCTGATCTACATTAATGATCTTCCAAAGCACATCCTTACATCATTCGTAGACATTTATGCTGATAACACTACCATCTATGGTAGCACAACAAAGACTGTAAAAGACCAAGTTCTCTCTGATTCTTTCGCTTCTGATCTTGATCATGTTATACAATGGGGAAAGGAGTGGCTGGTTACTTTTAATGCATCTAAAACCAAGCTCTTATCTTTACATCATGAACGCTCTGATCCTCATCTGGCATCAATTGAAATGAATGGCTCTCGTCTTGGAAAAGCTTCATGTTTTGACAAGCTTCTGTGCTTGACCTTCACTCTGAAATGGAACACATGCATCAAATCCATTTCCAAGGCCACTGGAAAAATGGTGGGATCCTTATATCGATTTAGTAGATATCTACCTGCTGATGCAATTCTCTACCTATATAAGAGCCAGGTGCGTCCAAGGATGGAGTACTGTTGCCACATCTGGGCAGAACTTATCTTGCCTTGATAGCTAGTATGGGATGCCCTTTTCTTTTCCCTGCACCCTCTTTCTTACAGATGAGATGTTGCGAGTTTGTCTCTGTTTTATTGTTATTTTTATGGCAAGTGCTCGTCTGAGCTTCAATATATGGTCCCCCCTCTTCATGAGAAACACTCGTCTATCTGAAAACACTATCAATAATTTCCCCCACTCTTTATCTGTGCCTAAACCTAAACGTAGATTCCATGAAAAAGTTTTTTCTTCAAACTTTACGCCTGTGGAACTGACTTCTGTTTGCCTGCTTTCCAGCTAACTACAATATGGTTGTCTTCAAGTCCAACGTAAACTAGTTTTGATGAGCTGTTCCACTTAAGTTAACAAATTTACCAAATTTCCATTACTAACAATTACTGTATTGTCCAATTGACTACTGTACACTCTTTAACCCTTATCCTCGAGTGGCCTCACCAGAGGCCACTCGAGGATGATGTGATTCCTATGTAAAAAAGAAGTGGTGATTTCTATGTAAAAAAATGTATATATATGTATACACATATATATACATTTTTTGTATAATATATATATATATATATATATATATATATATATATAAAGTGTATATATATGTGTGCATATATATATATATGTGTGTGTGCGTATATATTTAAATATATTTGTATGTATATATGTGTGCATATATAAGTATTTATATATGTATGTATATATATGTTTTTATATATGTGTACATATGTATGTATGTATATATATATATATATATGTTTATATTTTTTTGTCCACATCATCATCATTTTCTACTTCAGAAGTGTGAGTCTTAAACAAACTTTTTATTTTTATTTTTTTAGTTTTATTTTATTTAAAAAAAAAAAAGAAGTCCAAGCGTCTTTAATACATGTCAGCTGGATTGTTGTTCATGTTTACATTTGATTCAGACGTTGATTTTATTTGGGAAATAATGTGTGAATTTGTCCATTATTTTCTACTGCAGAAGTGTGAGTCTCAAACTTTTTATTTAAAAAAAAAGTCCAACCATTTTTAATATATGTCAGTTGGATTGTTGTTTACGTTTGATTCGGACGTTGATTTTATTTGTGAAATAATGTGTGAATTTGTCCACATCATCGTCATCATCATCATTATTTTCTACTGCAAAAGTCTTATAAACAAACTTTTTATTAAAAAAAAAAAAAGAACAAAAACAGTCCATCTGCTTTAATCGCTGATTGTTTGGATTTTTCATTTGCAACGTCTATTCATTTGTGAAGTTGCACAAGCACTTCCACGAGTGACTGTCTCTTTTAAAAATTGTGGTGCTGATGCACTTACTGATCCACACTTATTTTTTTAATCGTATTTCTAAGTTTAATTAAAGTTTTATATGTTTTTTATTCAAGTGTAAGGTTAAGGTGCAGAATAGGTACAAAACACCCTTCCCTCCCCATGTTGGGAATGGCTTTTTGGATGGTAGCATTGTTGTTTCAGCACAGATCGGTGTGTGCACTAGTACCAAAATTGTTTGTCTTGGATTGTTTTTTTTTTATGTCAAACTCATTTAATCGTGCCCATCACCATCATCGTCGTCCTGATCATTGAGTATTTAAGACTTTTGGAATGTTCCTTCATGTGTATTATGTGTACGTATGTATGTGCATGTGTATGTATATGGATGTATGTGTGCTTCTACGTGTGTATGTTTGCATGTGTGTGCACATGCATATGTATGTTGGCGTACATCTGTATGTATGCATTTGTTTATTTCCATGTGTGTGTGGGGGGTGGAGAGGGCTCCCGTAAGCCGTGGTGAAGGCAACCCCTCTAGGAGTAGCAAATCTCTGATTTTAAAAAACCATAAAGAGGGAGACCAGTACCCGCATTAAGCTGGTCTGTAGTTTGACTTGTTGCTGGCTATCTTGCTCTTGCTTGTTGCGGGATGTCAACATTTTGAACCGAGAGAGAGATTTAGCTGTCGTACAAAGCTAAAACTCTGTAACATCATCTTTGCATAGATACTCCCTCAGGCATTTGTCTATAAAAAAAAATAGTCCTGTGTCGATGAAAAACTGTGACGCTTGTAGGCCTGAAATGCTGGAAGCATGTAATAATTGATCTGCCATCATTATATGTATCTATATGTACATGTGTGTGTATATGTATGTATATCTATGTGTATATGCATATATATGTTTGTGTGTGTATGTATATACATATATATATGTTTGTATGTATGTATGTGTATATATGCATATACAGTCCTGGTCAAAATCATAAAACCACTTAAGAAAGTAAGCGTTTACACATATTATCGAATTGAAACTATTGCGAAAAGGGAAAATATGATGGAAAAAAATGAAATCTGCTTCATTCGAAACCTTAACCCTGATCTAATAATTATTTTTTAAAAAAAACAAACATTTTCACCTGGTCAAAATGATAAGACCACTGATAATTTATCTAACAAAAGGCAATTATAAATTACTAAAAAGGGTCTCAGTATTTAGTATAGCCTCCATTATTACGAATTACTTCAAAAATTCTCTTTGGCATGCTTGCGACTAAGTTTTTTATCAGTTGCGAAGGAATTTTATCCTATGTACTGAAAACTGAATCAGAAAGTTCCTTTATCGAATCATACTGGGTTCCACCCTTGAACACTTCTTTTGCCATCCATCCCCAAAGATTTTCAATGGGATTGAGGTCCGGAGAACATACTAAATAATCTAACAATTCTATATTATTTGAAGAAAAGTATTCTCGTGCTTGTCGAGAAGTATGTATCGCAACGTTGTCTTGCTGGAAAATCCAATTTCTTCCACACAGACATGGACCTTGAGTCCTGATAGAAGCATTTTCAAGCATTGAAATGTACTTCAATGATGTTTGCCGGCCTTTCACTACTTGCAACTTTAGGGTCCCAGCTGATGAGAAAGCACCCCAGATCATTAAAGACCCTCCTCCACTATGCCGAGTTGAAAAAGTCTCTTTGGCCAAATTTTTATCATGCCAATAGTGTTGAAATCCATCTGGACCATCTAGATTAAACTTTTTCTCATCGGAGAAAATTACATTTTCCCACTTCTCTTCATCCCAAGTCTGGTATTTGGTGGCATATTTTAAGTCGGTTAGTTTTGTGCTGTTCAAGAAGACATGGTTTCTGCAATCGCTTTAAATGATTGAAACCCTTCATTTTCAGATGCCTTCTGATGGTTTTAGGACTACAATCTGCTGCTGTTTGGCTTTTCAATCGACTTGAGCTTATACTGGAGTTTTTTTTTTTAAACTTCTTCTGATACGGCGATCCAGTGATGGGGTTATTTTTTTGGTCAACCTGGACTCTTTTTGTGCCCATATGGATTTCTTAAAAAATTTGTGATGACCGTTTTGCTATGATTCACTTCGTTTGCAATGGATCTATGGGAGAGTCCAGCCCTATTAAGCTCCAAAGACACTTCCTCTCTCAAATTCTGATAATGGTTTCCCTTTTGCCATTTATAATTTAGTAGGATGTTTTTTATCCACTAACAAGTTGCTTTTAGTAACATAGAAAGCTTTTCGTATTCATTTTTTAAAAACAAGCCGATTTTATTAAAGTGGTCTTATCATTTTGACCAGATGAAAATGCTTGTTTTTTAAAAAATAATTATTAGATCAGGGTTATGGTTTCGAATGAAGCAGATTTCATTTTTTTTCCATCATATTTTCCCTTTTGGCAATGGTTTCAACCATTTGTTTGATTAAAAATTCGATAATATGCGTAAATGCTTACTTTCTTAAGTGGTCTTATGATTTTGACCAGGACTGTATGTGTTTATGTGTATATATGCACATATGTGTTTATGTGTATGTATGCATGTGTGTGTATGTGTATCTATGCATATATATTTATGTGTATGTATGCATGTATATGTGTATGTGTATATATGTGTGTATGTGTATGAATGCATATATATGTATGTGTATGTATATCTAGCTAAAGTGTATGTATATATGTATGTATATGTGCATATGTGTACGTATATGTATGTGCATATGTATGTATATGTGTGTTTATATGTGAATGTATGTGCATGTATATGTGTATGTATGCATGTGTATTATGCATTGTGTATGTATATAGGTATATATGTGCGTATGTTTATAGATATGCATGTTTGTATGTGTATATGTATGTATGCCAATGACCGTCTTGTGTATGTTTGCATGTGTGTATGTATGTATATGTATGTGTGCGTATTATGTATTGTGTATGTATGTATATATGTGTATGATATGTATGGTTGTATGTGTATGTATGCGTGCGTGTATATATATGTATGTATACCAATGACCGTCTTCAGTGTCATGTCTGCTTGAGCGTGTGAATTCGCCGGCAGAACTAAATAAGTCATTTTCGGGCTCATGGACTTTCAGTGTCAGAGGGAGTGGCACTCCTCTAACAAGACGTTGCAATCATCATATTTATATATATATATATATATATATATATATATATATATATATATATATATATATATGATTATTGAGCTGGATTAAATCCGACGATGTGAAATAGGAGGTGGAAGGACCTAAATACTCAACGTTTCGCCCGATTTATGCAGGCTTTTTCAGGAATGATGATCATTGACGAAAGGGTCGGAAGATTTGAGGCTATATATAATGATGGGGGAGATCAGCCTTATGTAAATTAGATGCCTATATACATATATACATTTATGATTAGAGAAAATAATAAATTAGAGTAAATTTGAAAGATTACATGATTTGAAAGATTCCGTCTAAAAATGAAAAGTAATAAAATAAATAAATCGATAAAGTGAGACGAGAAAATTAATTGGGCTGAAAAAATTTCGTAGAGATTTAAAAGATGGCGTTTGGAAATATAACCGTGATAGAGTAAGTAAATAAAATGAATGAAACGAGATTACAAAGAGAGTTTTTAAAAATTAGAGACAATTGAATTGTGATAAAATAGTAACTTGAAAGATGGCGTCAAAAAATAAGAATAGAAAGTGATAAAATGGCGTCTAAAAATAATGATAAAATAAAATACAGTGAATAAGTAAAATTAAAATAATAAAGTGAAGTGAAATTACGAATGGATTTATTTTTTTTAATTATATATATATATATTTCAATGACGTTAAATTTGAACTCAACCTCAGATCAAAAGTCTAAAACTCAAAATCCAACTGTTCTCTTCTCTCTGCACTTTCCACACTGACGCCCAAAATAAAGAAGACGGCTCTTTTATAGAGAGACCCAACCACATCTCATTTGTATACCCCCCCTCTCGTCACATCACCTGATTTTCAGTCCATAAATACCAGGGGGCGGCCATTTTTATTTTCTCTTTTTTTTCTTTCCTAACACGAGCCGCACGATGCATGAGGTAAGGTTCTTTACTTTTAACCATATTTAACCTGTGTCTAAATTGTTCTCTTTAATTATTATTTTCGACAGGTAGGGAGCAACGTGGAAAAAACCGTTTCTTTGTTTAATTATATTGCTGGAATAGGAGATTATAGCCGACTCAATTAAACGTTGTGGGGGATCTGTTATGTATGTGCTTCAGGAAAGTGATTTTGTTAAAATTAAAATGATAAAAATGATGAAAAGGAAAAGCTCAATATTTAAGAATAGAACAATATATAAGTTTTGTAGTTAAATTTTAAATTCTGAAAAAACAACATATAGAGACATATATTCGATTTAAGAATTTATTTTTTGACAAAAGGAATATATATATATATATATATATATATATATATATATATATATTCCTTTTGTCAAACAATAAATTACTTGAAGTAATACTTTCAACGTGATCCTAGCCAAAAAAGAAAAGTTCAATATTTAAGAATAGAGCAATATATAAGTTTTGTAGTTAAATTTTAAATTCTGAAAAAACAACATATAGAGACATATATTCGATTTAAGAATTTATTGTTTGACAAAAGGAATATATATATATATATATATATATATATATTCCTTTTGTCAAACAATAAATTCTTAAATCGAATATATGTCCCTATATGTTGTTTTTTCAGAATTAAAATTTGACTACAAAACTTATATATTGCTCTATTCTTAAATATTGAGCTTTTCTTTTTTGGCTAGGATCACGTTGAAAGTATTACTTCAAGTAATATCCATCAGGATATTTCATCTGAATTCTATCAGTGTCTTATCTCGCTTATGTGTGTGTGTATATATATATATATGTGTGTGTGTGTGTGTGTGTGCGTGCATATGTGTGTGTGTGTGTGTGTGCGCATATGTGTGTGTGTGCATATATGTGTGTGTGTGTGTGTGCATATATGTGTGTGTGTGTGCATATGTATGTATGCATATGTATATATGCATGTGTGTGTATATATATATATGTATGTATAAATTAGGGATTTACCGATTACCAAATAATCAGCTTTTATAATCGGCTGATTAATAAGTTTTCTAATGCCGATTCATCAGTAAATTTTGTTTCCATACTTATATTAATTAAATTATATTGTAAACGAAGTTAACTCTCTCTCTTTTGCTTATCAAAGAGACATGCATCATGCACACCGTATTATCAAATAACAAGCAAGACGCGCTATTAACATGAACACTTTTACAACTGCCCTGAATTTGCGCTGTTAACATGAACACTTTTACAACTGCCCTGAATTTGAGGCAAATAGATGTAAGCATATTGAAAATTTCTCTTCTTTCTTTTCCTGTCGAATTAACATCATTATTTTTTACCTGAAATCACTGTCAAAAAAAATGATTACTTCATTTTTCAGTTTTCATGCTGAGGAATTGTACACTAAATTGTAACAATGTGCGGACAAAAAATATACTTGTTTTCCTCATTTTTCGACTCCTGCTACCATTATTTATATATCTTTATTTTTCTGGTTTTGATAATGTATATTTTATTGAGATAAATTACTAATTAGATATCACACATAAGTAATATAAATACGTAAAAATCAACTAAATATTAATAACAATCTTCAACCATTATAGCAACCAGTTTCTGCTGAAAGTATTTTGATGTCAATCCCAAGAATAAGAATACAGCTGCCTGCAAGTTATGTCAAACCATCATATAAAAGGGTGGCTGATCAGCAAAAACTTTACGACAACTAATTTGTTAAACCATCTTAGAAATGTTCATTCAAAAGAAGCAAAAGTTACAGATAAGAAAAAGAAGCACAATGAATATTCAGGGACAGACATTCCAGTAACAAGTGTCAGCAACTACAATTCTCCAGTGAAACACCAAACTACTATAGAATAAGTATTGGCTAAAAAAAGTTTGGGGTATTAATGATCACAGGTCACAAGAGATTCATTATCTGATAAGAGAAAAGATTGCATTTGATTTTAGCCATTTTCTGTAAAATCTTATATTGGATTTAATAGAATTATTGCAAAACTTTGTTCGAATTACAGCATCTCATCAAAAAGTTTTTCACTGCAAAATAATTTGCAATATATTTACAAAAGTAAAACAAAACTTCAACTGTCTCTTGCTGAAATTAGCAGCATTTCATAGACTACAGACATTTGTGCGGCTATAACAGATAATGCTCCATTTCTGAGTTTGACAGATCGTTGGTTTTTAAATGACTTTGAACAGTACAGAGCTGTGCTTAGAGTGGTTCCATTTCCTGGTGCACACAAAGGTACAAGAATAAGTGAAGAATTGCACAATGTTCTGGATGAGTATAAAATCTTCAATAAAGTTTTCTTGGTCTTGCGGGATTCAGTAGTAAAAATGGTTGCTGATATCAGGGAATGTGATTTAGAATAACTATCATACATTGTAACGTAGGCTATGAAGAACACCCTTGCATCGAACAGAAATACAGTCTTTCACTTTAATTGCTTTCTATTAGCAAATAGCAAATTAACTGAAATACAGGATCAGCTTAATTTGGAAAAACAAACTCATTCAAGATGTGATCACATAGTGGACTTCAACATATATGCTGAAAATAAATTAAGAACAATGAAGAGCTCTTATAATGTGAGCTGTTGATAAGATTCCTACCTTAACAACTTTACCAATAGGAACTTGTTTGAAAAAATATGCAGTTCCTGAGTCCATTTGAAGAAATCACCAAAGAAGCAAGTTACAGAACATCAACCATATCAATGATAATACCTACAAATTTAGCTGTGAGGTTATTTCTGTCAAATACTGTCCAATATAATTTTAGTATTTCTAACTTTAGTGGAATCCTTCTTACCATTGTTGAACAACTCAGATTATCAATGGAAACAAGATTTTCATCTAAATGATAAAAACTTGTGTATGTTTACTTTTCTAGACCCATGATTCAAATATTAATTGTAAAAGATTGGCATAGAAAACATATTTACAATTGGATTCTTCATCTCCTTTCCACTTATGAAGCAGAATCAGCAAAATACACTACCCTGCTGAGTGTCAAGAAGCACGAACATGTAAATTACAATATGTCAATTTTGAAACCAGCTGATAAAAAAGTAACCAATACAAATATCACAAAAGATGCTTTCATCACTCCTAGTATATGAAGAAAATAGCAAGTAGAAGTACAATTATTTCTAATTCAATTTTGGTCTTCATTTTTGAGGTGCAAAATGTTAACATTGCATCATTTATAATAGAAAAATTGCACTGATGGACAATTTTTGAAGTATCATAGAATAAAACCGAATTAAATGACAGTAAATATGAACATTCAATATAATTCTATACTTTTTTTTCTCGCCATGTTAAGTTGAAGAAAAAATTAGTAAAGAGGCTGCATGTTTGTCTGAAAAAAATCTATACAAAATTTGGAGGATTGAGTATAGCTTCAAAATATTAATTTTAAATAAATATTTATTTTTTAATATTGCATTATAATTTGGCTTTCAAACGTATCTCATGTGTATTTTATTTTAAAATTCAATCAATGCTTCTATCATATATATATATATATATATATATATTATATATATATATATAATGAGTCATTCCAAAAATAAAGCCTCCTATTTAAAAAATATTTGATGAACTATAGAGACAGAAGTGCTACCATTAAAACAAGCCATGTATCGTGCTCCAGAATTTATTTTTCTACAGTCAACACTATTCTCAATGCGTTTTTGCCCAGAATTCACTGATGCATCTCTGCTTCTGACACACGTTCATAACTTCCATAGTCTTACCATCAATACCTGTAACAGAGGCATGGAATTGTTAGGTCATGAATGCATAAATTTATTCATCATAACAATGCAGTTTGAAATCCTCTCTGAAACAGTCAGGTGGGATAAAAAAAGGAAGCTTTATTTTTTGGACACCCCTCGTATATAGTTTTGTTGTTGTTTTTTAGGTGTTAATCCAAAGAAACTACAGTGTCTATAAAATAGTGCTCAATAACTGGCAGAGATGTATTATATGATATTAAACATTATGTGCGTACATGTTTCAGCTGTAACCTCTTTGTAAATCCAGCTTCCTTAGCTTCAGTAGGACTAGGTGTGACTGGCAAGTTCATAAAGCTATTTGTAATCACTTAAAAAAAGTAGACTCCCCGCTCACCCGCACAGAATTTTACTTCCATATAAAATAATTTATTTTTAGTTAACTCCCCTGAAATGCTAAAAATCTCTTGCAAATAAAAGCTGGTTTTACATTAAAATTATCTGGGAAATTGCTCTATACAATAAATTCTTAAACAAAGCGTTTTATATTTAATTTTATCTAATCTAATTTTAAATTGTCAATAAATGTTTATCTATCTCTCTCTCTCTCTCTCTCTCTCTCTATATATATATATATATATATATATATATATATATATATATATATATATATATTTTTTTTTTTTTTTTGACAAAAATGCTTTTATCACATTTTTAAACCTTTTTTCCGGTATTTGTTAATACTATAATCTTATGGAATTTTCAGTGTTTATTTTGTTTTGTTTAAGCTATTATGATAGCTTTGCACCCTATGTTAATTCAATGAAAACAAAAAATGCAATTCTTCATTTTTTAAAGTGATTACAAGTAAACAACACTTGGAATACAATTGCGGATTACTTAAGACTTCTACTCAGTTATGGCTGATGGAACGAGAGTACACTACCCCCATGGATTAAAGGGTTTTGTTTGAAATTCCATGCAAGTTTATGAGTTTGACAGAAAGATTCCCATGTTCAACAAGATACACCTTGGGAAGGTTGGAGGTTACATAAACCAAAACATTGCAAAACTAACACTCAAAACATTGCAAAAACCCAAAAATCCAAATAGTATGAATAATCAATCCTCATCTCAAATATTCAGAAACGTAATATCAAATCAGTACAGACTCAAATTAATACGAAAATGCTTTAATCTCAAAAAACTTTACCAAAAACTGGCAATAATTTCTAGCCACCTCACATTCCTATGCAGATGCCATGATTTTAAATTAGTGTCACGAGGCTTAATGTTGAAACTTTCAATTCCAGGAGAACACAAAGGATTATAAAACAAGTAGAGCATGAGCTCATTCAAGACAGAATCCATAACAGCCAATAGAAGTAGATATCAATTAAAGGCCAAAATTTTAAATGATGCTGCCCCCTTCCTGGAAAGTATATTAAAAATTGATGACAAAACCTCCAAGATCCAAGAATACTTGAATAGATCATGATGTGTACTGGCCAATGCATACATGGAATTGCATTAGGATCAACACTACTAAAGCTAGCAATGCGGCTGTATCAGAAGTCTTTGTCTAACGCAAAGCAACAAAACTTTTTGGCTAAAACGTCAAGCAGAGGTTCGCTAGTCACAAGCTAAGTTGAGTATAGTTCATTGTTCACAACACAAGATACATGTCAACATTCTCTATTCGCATGTCTTAAATGCTTCTCCCGCTCCTCCCAGTGACTCGCCTTTTATAATGTTTCGGGCACACCCAATTTGCATATACCACACGAGACTGCTTGAGATATATGCGTGACCGGAGGCTTTAAAAGACAAAAACCACCATCTTGGGCCTCTTTTTTTTCTTTTTCTGTCTCTCAGCCTGAGACAGATTCTTGCCCGTTTCTGAGGTAGGTCCTCTCTACGGCTATCACACTCCCTCCTGATCTCATGATCACAGAAATGACAATGGGGTGGTGATCGTCGTCGCCGGGTGTTTCTCTGAAGGGGAACAATGCATGCCTCTTCTTCGCTTAAGCTCTCGTCCACGGACTGGGGGCTTGAAGAATACTGCTTCCACTGGGGAGGCTATTGATATCAGTCACCTCTGAGGGAGCTGCTGTGAACCAAAGCGAAGTCTCACTGGTCCCTGACTAAGAGTCAGACTCGCTCCCGTTGTTCACGGGTAGCCGCAATTGTGTTGTCGGCTGTAAGTCCTTAATGTGACGGGGCACACCATTGATACACACTGCTTGCTGATCACTTCAGTGATGTATCCAAATCCATATTGAGTCGTACATTTGCCACGCGGGTTCTTGATCCAGGCAACATCCCCTTTTTCCAGCCTCCCTCCAGTTACTTTCGTCTCAGGTACTGGGTTCGTTTCTATGCTCTTCACTCTAACATGATACCTTTACAATGTGTTGGCCGGCGCTGTAGAGAGTGATACAGCATCCTTTGGGGTCACGTTGTATAAATAAACTGCTTCAGACACTGCACAGCCTGTTCTGGCGGCGATAGTTTTGACAGTCCTGTGGTTCCACTCAATAATTCCATTCCCACTCGGTACGTAGGCACATCGGAATCGCAGATGTACTCCCCAGCCATCGGCAAACTTTCTGAATTGTTCACTGGTGAGAGCGGTGCCATTGTCAGTTAGTATCTCTGTTGGGGGGGGGGCACTTTCGAGGAAGATGCCGTTTAACTGATGGATGATTGCTGCCGTATCTTGCTGGCGGAGCAGCCGTCATATCGCAAACCTAGATGAGCCGCAGTCAATGAGTGTTAGCTAATCCTCGCTATTGTGGTGAGTAACATCTATCGCCAGCTGGCTCCAGTGGCTCTTTACATCCACTTTTCCTTTTTCCCAGTGAACGGATGCCGAGTCGATGGATTGGCAAGCCATGCAGCTCTCAACCACTCTTTTAACGTCTGCTTTTCATACTTCAGGATCATCCAACTTAGCAAAATACAAGGTTCGTTTGATCCCTGGATGTCCACTTTGGTGGTGGACTTCCTTGATTCGTTCAAACTGAGCAGAACACGTGGCTGCAGCGCAGGCCAGTTGTATTGGTTTGATGGTTTTTCTAGTGCCATCAATCCATCTGTGGGGAACTCTTGTTAAACAAACAGGGGAGGGTAGAGTGGTAACCCTAGATATATCTAAGGCTTTTGATAGGGTATGGCACAATGGTCTCTCAGGAAAATCAGATCATACAGTATCACTGGATGAATACTTAACATAATTAAATCCTTTTTAAGTAAGAGAAGAATCCAGGTTGTCCTTGATGATCGTACATTCTAAGCAATATGATATAAATGTGCGAGTACCTCAAGGGTCTATTGTTAGACGATTATTATTCCTAATATTCATAAATCACCCCCCTGATAAAATTGTCTCTAAGATGGGTATATTTGCCGACGACACCATGTTCTATAACAAACATGAGGGGAAAATAAATGAACACATATCTAAATAGGGGAAAATAAATGAACACATATCGAAAGAAAAGAAACACTAGAGGAAGACCTCTAATCTGTAGTGAAATGGGAATAGAAATGGATGGTCACATTCAACGCTGCCAAGACTAAGCTTGTTTCCTTCAATAATTACAAGAAACCTTCTCTACCACAAATAGCCATGGCTAATGATACATTACCTGAATGTACTTCTTTCAAACTCCTCAGCCTAGCGTTCACAGGGAACATGAGTTGGAACAGATTCATTGAGAGCATTGCTGGGGCTGCTGCGAGGAAGGTGGGCTCTCTCTACCGTGCTAGAAAACTACCTGCGCCTGAAAGTATCCTGTAGCTCTATAGGGCCACCATTTGACTATGTATGGAGTACTGTGTCACATTTGGGCTATTGCATCTGCTACTAGTCTCTGTGACATAATCCTTAAATTGGATTATGTGTTTTAAGAAAATTTTAAAATTTAATTTTTAGGCCGTCGAAAAATGTATCGTTTTTTTTTTTTTTGTTTGATTGTCACCAATGCAAAAATGAAAAGAAAGAGAGAAAGAGAGGCTAAACCTAGAAAGAGAGAAAGAGAGAGTATAGGAGAAAGAGAGAGAGAGAGGTGAGAAAGACGTTCAGCAGACAAACTAGCGAGTTAGCAGCTGACCCGGTCAGTGACACGCTTTCTGACCCCTGCTAGTTAGTGAATAAAGAAAAAAAGAGAAGGATAAGAAAAGTACTGAGAAGAGAGAGAGAGAGAGAGAGGAAAAGAGATGTTTTTGTGGTAAAAACACACTCGGTCGACCCGCTGAGCCACAGACACTCAGCTGACCCATCGAGCCAAGTGCATGTGAAAAATTTCCACTCAACAACGACGACAGATAAAGGAAAACAAACTGATGTCATCGAAATACAAAATGTCGACACTACGAATACAAAGGACACAGTGCACCAAAAGGATATACAGAGAAGAATAACCAAAACATTGGATGAAGACTACATAGGAATATCGCATGTTACGAACGGTTATCCAAAGCGAACAAAGTAGTGATTAAACTTGACAGAGAAACGAAAGAAAAAAAAGTAAAGACTGTAAGTCCCATCTCTCTGTATACTTCTCTCGTCTATTAAGCTGGCAAGTTCGTTTTGCCATTGTTTTGTTTGGATTGGTATATGTTTTTTTGTATTGATATATTTCTCATTGGCATTTTCAGATAGTAAATTAAGGTACCCCTTCCACATACTCGTAATTTGTTTTTTTTTATTTTATTTAATCTCATCCCCCCACCATAATTTAATTTTTTTGTAATAAAATTAACTTTGAAACGTTACCACCATGTCTCATGTCTTTGTTACTTTCATACGTTGTTGGTTCGTCTATTGTATATTTTCCGGGTTTCGAAAGAGTCTCTCCATTCTTTCTGTTTCAGCAAGATGTATCGAACCCAGAGGGTGCACTTTGTTTCAATGTTCATTTGTATTTCATAAATGTCTTTTTATTATTTTTTGTTTGCATTCGTAATATCTCTCACTCCTGGACAGGGTTGCCAACTTGATAGGCCTTCAACCTCTGTCCCATTGATGAAATGTTGCACCCCTGTGCCTATTCTACAAGTAATTTAATGGTGGATGTTCTGATGAACTACAAGCACCCCAGACATAAATACCCCTGTCAAACCTGACAAAGAGCAAAAATCTCACCAATACACAGAGATCCTTAGGTGTAAGAAAGCCTTCTACTCCAATATTTTCTTCCTCAGAACTGCTAGACTTTGGAACTCCCTTCCGGGATTCTGCTTTCCCAACTGTACTGACATGCAGAAGTTCAAGTGTAATGTGAACAGACATCTTGTTGCTCATCTCCCTACATCATCATCATCATGCAGTCCGGCAGTCTTAACGATGACTAGTCGGGGCCTCAGTACTTTATCCTTCGGTGTTGGCATCGTCCTTTTTCTGTGCGAAACATCCGGTCACAGGTACTGCATATGTGGGTACCAGGGTTATGTCGTCCATAGTGTCTCAGCTCTAAGGCTTCTCCAATCTTTCTCTATTTCTTTCTTCCCTTTGGGGAGACTGTTTCGCCAACTACTCCTTTCTTTGGCTTGTTCCTCCCAACTCTCGACATTGATGTTCATTGCCTTCAGGTGCCGCTTTGTTACATCTTTGTAGCGAAGCTTCCGACGTCCTACCTTGCAGGTTCCATTTTCCAGTTCCCCATAGAAGATCATCTTTGGAATTCGGTTGTCTTCCATTCTAGTAATGTGCCCAGTCTATCGTAGTTGCATAGTAGCAAGGGTAGCTTCCACTCTATTTAGGTTTGCTCTCCTGAGAACTTCCATGTTTGATATGTAGTCACTCCATTTGATCTTCATGATCCTTCTCAGGTGTCTCTGTTGGACAGCTTCCAATCTCCTTATGTGTTTTCTATACAGTGTAGGTGTCTGCTGAGTGAAGCAGGGTTGGCAGGAGGATGGTTTTGTAGACTCTGCACTTTGTCTCTAGCCGGATAACAGCCCTTGTCCAGAGCCTCTTTTCTAGCTTGCCAAAGGAGGCAAATGCGCTTTGGATTTGGCAGTTTATTTCTTTGTCAGCACGGTTATCAGTGCTTAAAGTGCTTCCAAGATATTTGAAGTTTTCAACAACTTTTAGCATCTTGCTGTTGATTGTTATTATAGGCTCTTGCAGGTCGTTATCTGATGAGGGCTGATACATCACTTCAGTCCTCTCTGTTGATTTGTAAGCCTATCTTCCCGGCTGTTTGAGAGAAGGTATCAACTATCCTTTGCATCTGAGCTTGATTGTGAGATATCAGAGCAGTGCTGCCTGCGAACAGTAGTTCCGTTATCAGCTCCTTCCTTGTCTTGGTCTTGGCCTTCAGTCTTGCAAGGTTGAACAGTTTCCCATCAGAGCGTTTGTGGATGAAGACACCTTCTTCGAAGCTTTGATGAAGCAGCATTAGGACGGCTGTCAGAAATAAGGTGAACAGTGTTAGGGCCAGTATGCACCCTTCTTTGGTGCCGTGGTTTACTTTTAGGAGTTCGCTTTCTAGATTCTCTACTACAACTCTCCCTTTTGTTCCTTCATGAAATTATTTGATAATTCTCACAAAGTGATCGGGGCATCCAAACACTTTAAGGACCTTCCACAGCATTTTTCGATCAACTGTATCAAATGCTTTACGGACGTCTACAAAGACTATGTAGAACTCCCAGTACTGTTCAATGGCTTTTTCTTGACTCTGCCATATACTGAAGATCATGTCTATTGTAGATCTTTCATGCCTGAATCCACACTATGATTCAATTAGGACCCTTTCCGCCAGTCTGGCTAGCCATGATTGCACCACTTTAGCCATTATTTTCCCGGCAATAGTCAGCAAAGATGTACCTCAGTAATTGTTGCAGTCTTTGTGATCACCTTTGTTTTTGTAGATTGGGATGATCATGACATCTTTGAATTCTTGTGGCAGCGTTTTGCTATTAGTTGGTGAAGTTTTCTCATGAGTTGTTCTCCACCGAACTCGTATACTTCAGCTGCTATGCCGTCAATTCCTGGAGATTTGTTCATTTTAGTTTTATCAATTGCTTCTCTTACTTCCCCAAGAGTTGGGGTGTCATTCAGGTCCTTCTGCTGGGGAAGACTATTATGTGGCTTCAAATCTGTATTGGATTCTACATTCGGTAGGGTGTTGAAGTACTCTTGCCATCTTTGAATTATCGGTTTTGGTTGGGTCAGTATGGGGTTTCCATCTTCTGATAAAAGGGGGTTAGTCATCTGGGCTCTAGGGCCATACACTTCCTTCAGTGATCTGAAGAAACCTGCAGAATTGTTTTCCTCCGCTTGCATATCTTCAGCCTTTTTCAGCCACCAGGTGTTTTCCATTTCTCTTAGTTTTTTTCTGGACTTCTGCCCTCACTTGTTTCAGCTTCTGATTTGCTCTAATCGGGTTGCTTAGTTTTGATTTTAATGCTTGGTTTCTTTCATTTATTGCATCTCTAATTTCTTGGTCATTCTCATTGAACCAGTCCACATTCCGCTTTTTTGTGTAACCATGTACCTCTGCCACAGCAGAGAATACAGGCCTGCTTAACAAGTCCCACATTTGTTCTGGTGAATCAGAATCATCAGTGGTTTGTTCTAATGCTGAGTTGATTGCAAGTTGTAGTCTATCTTGCCATTTTCTATCTCCAAGCTTTGGTGTGTCTATCCTTCTCTTGTGCTTCGTTGTCACCCTGCTGTACACAGATTTTATGGAGAACTTGAAGGTAGTCTTGATTAGGTAGTGGTTTGTTTGGCAATCTGGTCCTCGCATAACTCTTGTGTTCTTGGCATCTTTGAGGGTTTTCCTTCTTGTGATAACATAGCCTTTGGTTGAGCAAAGACTAGGGGAACCAACCCCAAAATCTCCTTACATGGTATCCCTGCAATTATGTCCCTGATAGTAGCCCCCTACATCAAAGTGGTACTGTGCTTTGTTTGGGATGAAAATGGAATTTAAAAAAACACAGACCTTTTAATATGAATACACTCTCACTCAATACCTTATTTAATCAGGATCCAATAAACTACACCACACTCCATTACCCTTAAAATTTGAATAATTATTTGAAACAGGAATTTATGCAGTATCCGTTATCATCAATTATATTCTATCCATAGCCTTGAGCCCCTCGGGGGGCATAGGTTATCTACAACTTTTGTAGATGCTTTTATAGCGACAGTTCTTTTTACAGCGTGAGGGTGCTGCCTATTCTACAAGTAATTTAATGGTGGATGTTCTGATGAACTACAAGCACCCCTGACATAAATACCCCTGTCAAATCTGACAAAGGGCAAAAATCTCACCAATACACAGAGATTCTTAGGTGTAAGAAAGCCTTCTACTCCAATAGTTTCTTCCTCAGAACTGCTAGACTTTGGAACTCCCTTCCGGGATTCTGCTTTCCCAACTGTACTGATATGCAGAAGTTCAAATGTAATGTGAACAGACATCTTGTTGCTCATCTCCCTACATCATCATCATCATGCAGTCCATCAGTTTTGATGATGACTAGTCGGGGTCTCCGTGCTTTATCCCAGAAGGTACATACAGCGCCTAGCCTTCCTAAATGGTCACCCATCTGGTACTGGCCAGGCTCAACATTGCTTAACTTCGGTGATCTGGTGAGAACCGGTGTGTTAATGTGATTGTGCCATACATCAATTATATTACTGTAAACAATACTTAGTTATGATTTAAACTCATATCAACATAGAGTCCGTTTTCACTGAAGCAGTACTTTCTCCAAGAACACTTGAGCTGATTCACAGGTAAATTCACCGGTGAATTAATTTTGAACTCAATTCTTTGATTTGTTTTGATTTTGAGAGCCATTGATGATTTGTTGGGTTTGTAAAGGCTTTTAAAATGTCAATCTACCTCAATGAAACCATCATACATATTTCTCACATTTGCAATCTGGCATTTTATTGATTTTCTTACAATACATCCCAATGCTCTCTGTTTCTCTCTCTCTCTCTCTCTCTCTCTCTCTCTCTCTCTCTCTATATATATATATATATATATATATATATATATATATATAGGAAAACTGAAAATTGTTTCAATATTCATCAATATCTTTGGTTATCCTTTTTTCATTTTCCATTACGTTGGATTATTTCACTAATTATATATAATTTTTGTGTATGTATATTATAAAGATTTTAATAAGTTAAATTCTTTGTTTATATTTTCAGCTGCCAATGCTGTTGTTGTGATTGTTGCAGTTTCAATTACTTTTGCCATTATAAATATCTATCCAGATAAAGCAGATTTCACATTAACAGGTGATATTCAGAGTGGATTACCTCCCTTTAGGTTACCAAATTTCACTATTAAACAAGGAAATTTCACCCAGACAACTGGCGAGATATTTTCAGTAAGTTTTCTTTTATTTTTCTTTCAATCGATTTCCAAAACCAGTGTAATGATATATTCAAGTGAAACCTGGCCAGTGAGATTTGAGGACATTTATTGCATGGAGAGAAATGATATGAGAATGACACAATGGATGAGTAATGTTAGTTTTAAAGACAGGCTTAAATCTAATAACCCCAGAAAAATATTAAATCTGGAAAGTATAGGAAGATATGTGCGGAAGATGAGACTTTGGTAGTATGGCCACATTGAAAGAATGGATTCTTTGGCCAGCAGATGTAAAAGAGTTCAGTTAGTTCATCTCATAGAGGAAAAGTCAATGAAAATATAGGAAAACGTAATAAGAAAATACTTGAGAGAAAAAAGGATGAATAAAAAACAAGGTCAGAGATAAATTTGGTTGGAAGTCAGTTTCTAAAAGCCATCAAGCACATGCTAGCTGTTGTTGCACTTGACAGAAATAATTATGCCAAAAAGGTTTCCATATCTTTTTATCATTAAAATATTGTATTTTGTCCAAAATTCCTAGTATACCTATTAAAAAGTAACAATAGAGGAACTATAATATCAAGGACATGTGTTGTTATCTTTAAAGCATAAAGCTTAAGCCAAAATTACAGCCCTTGTATGCCAGTTTTTTATCTTGCCTAAGGAGTGCTTTTGTTTTTATTGTTGTTATAAATTAAGGCAGAACATTTATAGACATTCATTTTAGCATAAGGGTCCTATGTTTAGGTTGTGTTTCCATTCTAATTGAGACATAATAGAAAAAATACTACAGCAATACAAAACACATCTCGTGGATTAAATTTATTCACTTTAAGAAAAGTAAAATAAAAACTGGAACAAGTAATATAAAAATACATAATATTCTGTACTTTATACTATGTTAGCACTTCAATGTCACAACACTGATGACAAACTCAGACTTATATTGCAAACAACACTGGCAATTTCTATCAGATGCAATATGACCATTATTACAATTTTGAAAAAGACTTAAGTGGTGTTTTCAAAAAATGGTAATTACAACAGTAACAGCAATTTGCTGAAAGCTATACTGGATTTTTAACACACAATGTGTACAAAATCTGCAAACTTTGAACGCAGGAAAAAATTCCTAGCATGACTGTGACACTCTGACTTTGTGAATGTTTGGTAAAATTTGTAAATTTATTTTTTAATGAATTATAGTATGCTCTCTCTCTCTCTCTCTCTCTCTATATATATATATATATATATATATATATATATTAGTGATAGGACGATTCCCAAATTTTTCCCAATCTTGATATAATTGCTGATTCCATTCTGAATTTCCGATTCCGATACGATTCCCGATTCTGATTCTAATAACAAAAGCGCCTGAAAAAACACAACTATAGAATAAATTCATTAAATGGTGTCAATTTAAGTCTTTTTAAGAAATGTTCCGATATTTGTGTTACAGGAAAGGCTGTCCCATTTCCATTTAAATAAGAAGAACATTAGATAAGTGAAAATGAGATTAGGATAAGCCGAGACTCGAACCTTGTAAGCAAGGTTCAGAAATTGCAATGTTATAATTAAGCTATTGTTAAATTCTATTGAAAATAGATATTGTTTGTATTGTAAAAAGAATTGATTGTTCGTTCTTTTATGAAAACTGAATTAAAAATGTCAGCTAAAAAGAATGAACAATGCAAATTAAAAATATATTGAAAAAAAAAAGGTTAGGTTATAAAAATAGGTTAGTTGAGAATTCTTTGTTTGCAGAAGTGTGTTTTGAACAAATGTGTGCTTAGCCACGTGAGTTGGTCACATTTTGGAACCACACATCTGACGTCATAGCAAAAGGGAATTCTCAATATAGGAGCTAGAATTAGTCAGATTAGGGCAGTCGAGTTCAGGCAGTCAGCAGAGTCGGGCGGAAAGAGCTGATATGGTCAGAGGAGGGTCCCCTTAGAGGTGAAGGAGTAGAAGTTTAACCATGTAGAACAAATGTGAAGTCCTGACGTCATCATCATTCAACCGGTCCAATGAAATAAAGAATCACCATCAATATTTGTAGCTGTTTATCTTCGTGTCATCATTCGACAAATTGAAGGTAATGTGTTAATCATCATATTATGAACTTTGTGTAACTCTTCCAAGAATATGTATCCTATCACCCTCGCTATATGTGTTAAGAAGAAACATCCCAGAACTGTATAAATGTCTCTCGCCCTCATCATTTTTATATATATGTCCCTGCCGTCTCTACTTAATATGAATGTCCCCATCATCATCTCTTTAATATGAAACTCCACTACATAATATTTGAAGCTTTACTTATCACAGAGGACAATAAGTTTAAGATATAAATATACTAAATTTATTATTTAAAAATCAATTAACAATTTATTTACGTCAGATTTTTTTTTCTTTCTCTTTAATAATTTTGTGAAACAAAATCTATAAATAACAGACATGTTCATTTTTTTATTTGTATCTCATCGATAATTTACATACAAAATACAAAGTTAGGAAAATTCGTCCCCAGAAAACTCGTCCATTTTTGCTAGGTAGGAAAACTGGTTCATTATTGAATAAATAGTGATTGAAAACATATTTTATAACCATTCTTGAAGAAGATATTGTTTTTAAAAGAATACACATCCCATTATATTTTTTAAAAATATTTTTAGATGTTTTAATGTTTTAAAAAATATTTTTACTTGTTTTAATGTTGTTTAAAAAATTTTTTTTTTTTCTGTGTTCGTTTTCTACCTAACTTTATAAGATTTTAGTGGTTCAACTTATTTTAAAGTTAAAAAAAAAAAACAAGTAATGTTGAGTCCTACTTTTAAACAAAAAATGTCCAACATGACAGGATCACATTTAGGAGTCTCAATAATCGATTGAAAATTAAAGAAAATACTGAGGTAGATATAGTTTTAAAACGCCCCCAACCTCCAAAAGAAAATAAATTTGTATATTTTTAGGTAATGTCCAACATCACTGCTCGGAAAAAAAAATCAAGCTACCAGAAGTGAATACGGTTGATTATGTAACAAAACCGAACAGAAAACATGAAAAACGAAACCATATATTTATAAAAAAAAATTACTTCTTGTTTTAGTACAAAAAAAAAACAAACACTTCTTGTATTATCAAATAATAAAACAAATATTTTATTTAGAAAAATTAATTTAGTTTTAACACTTTTTGTGTTCGCAAAACAACAAAAGGCACTTGTGGTGTATGCAGATGGCAGTAATCTTTTCTTTGTGTGTTTCACTAAACTGTGCCAGGTGGCACTTCTCGGTCAAAAAACATTTAAATTATTAATTTGTTGTTGACCCTTCAAAGTTGCTTTAATAAAAAAAATGTTTCATTTAAATTATTTATTTGTTTGAAAAAAAAAAGTTATTAATTCAATGTTGTTTTCATTATAAAATTGTTTTATCAAAATTATATTTTCTTATGCAGACTTTTAAATAAATGTTTTTACAATTATATATTGATACATTTTCATACAATAAATGTTTTGATTTTCAAATATTTTTCTGTTCGAGGAAAAAAAAAGTTTTGTTTGTTATTTATTTGCCACGTTATTTGACTAAGAAGAAATTGGAATTATCGCCTCCTAACAATAGCCGCCGTCTGTATATTGCAGAAGTGCTCCCAAAGGACTTTTAAACAAAAAAAAATTGTCAAGTTTCTTTCCAACTCCCCGAAAAAACTTTAAAATGACGACTTTTATAAATTTTTGGAGGTACTGAAAACGAATATCACATTTAAATTTGGGACTGATAAGTAGTTTGCATGATATGAAGAAATTACTTTTTCAAAAAGTGGGTGATCACTTTTATCGGGATTATTTCACCAACAAGAAGAGGGGGGGTAAGAAAAGGCAGTAAGGGCTTGCAACGAAATGGTGACGCAGTCTTTTCTTGTAAAGGTTACAATTAACTGATAACGTTTGCCGAACAACAGTAACGAGGTAATCAGTCTAAGAGACGCCAACCGACTAGCTTCTTAACTAATCACTAACCCGTAGTGAGACAACTCCTTTTATACATACTAACTCTCAGTGGCGAGAATTCCAACGTGATTTCCAACGAGATTAGAATGTCTATTTAACTTAGTAGGAAATAGACACCCAGTTTTTCAGTAACCGCAAAACAGCAGTCAGTGTCTTTTCTTCCCTCCGACCCACCACCTGTAAGTCAAATCAATTTCAATTCTTACACTTTTCCATATAAATTTCACTTAAATTGAGCACCCGCTTTCTGGCCACCTAGTGAGGAGACATTTTTTTGTTTGTTTATTGGTTAAAAGGTTTTTTTTTTCTGCTTTCATCTTTCAATAAAGACTAATTGAAATTGGAAATTGAAAAACAAAAATAAAGAAAAATCTGTATACAGATAGTGTAATTCCTTATGTTACCAGTGGTGACCATTTCTATACACTCAAACATGCATGTTTTTGCTGCAAACAAGTAGTTTTCTAGATATTAAGCAATGTTAATATGTTATATGTTATATGGTGGCCATTTCTGTACGTGCAAGCGCGCATCAAAAATATGGCCACCACTGATAACATATAACATATTAACATTGCTTAATATCTAGAAAACTACTTGTTTTTTTTAATTTTAAATTGTTTGCCAAAGATTGCAATGTTAGAAGGCAGTTTGGTACGCGAGTGCGCATTTAACAACCTTCGTTTATGCACTTGCGTGTAGCATAAAAAATTGTTTTCATAATATGAAGAAATTACTGAGTGGCCAGAAAATGGGTGATCAGTTTACTTTAAATTTATATAGAAAAGAAATCTCCCGCTTTTTCAAAAAGTAATTTCTTCATATCATGAAAAGTATTTATCTGCCCCAATTTTAAGTGCGATATTCGTTTTCAGCACCCCCGAAAACCTATTTAAGTTGTTATTTTAAAGTTTTTTGGGGAATTAGAAAGAAACTTGACATTGACAAAAATTTCTTATATTATCTTTTCTTCTCCTCTATTCTTCTCTTCTCTTCTTCTATCTATCTATCTTCTACCTGTCTTCTTCTATTCTATCTATCTTCTTCTTCTTTTATTTATCTATCTTCTATCTCCTTCTATTTATCTTCTATTCTATCTTCTATCTATCTATCTTCTATCTATCTATCTATCTATATATATATATCTTCTATCTATCTATCTTCTTTCTTCTTCTATCTTCTTCTATCTATCTATTCTATCTACCTATCTATCTTCTTCTATCTATCTATCTTCTTCTATCTATCTATCTATCTTCTATTTTATCTTCTTCTATCTTCTTCTTCTATCTTTTATCTATATAAATAAAATGAATTCATTTTTTCCCCTCCAAGTTTGACCTTAATAGGATTGAAAATCTAGACATTTTATGCAGATGTACTATGCACAAACTACATCACAATATCTGAAGTGTGTTATAGGCATATTACCTATCCACTACCTCGCTTACCGGAGCTTCCTATATTTTATCTGGTGAGAGTTCACTACCAAAACTGGTTACGATCAATGGAAGTAGTACAGTGTTCTCTCTCTAATAAATTCATACTTCCACCGTCATCCATTTACACCGTCCATGACTGGTCACAGGAAACAATTACGAACACCGGGTTGGGTTTTCATAAATACTGTGAAACGCACCACACTTACTTTACGTTCATTAAAAATAAAAACAAACAAAAAAAAACAACTTTACATTTTCTTTCATTCAAATAAAACTTCTAATAGTTCAATTCCATTTTACTTTGCGTTCTTCGCCACTTACAACATCGTTACTTTTGATTTTTTTAATTGTATTTTTGGGGGGTTTTACATGTATCTTTCCTCTGTTTTTCGTTTTCCCAATATTTCAATTTCTCAAATTTATTTCTCCTCTCTTTCCGTGTTTCCTCTTCATTCGGCAAGTTTCTTTATATTTTCATTTATTTATTTATTTATTATTATTATTATTTTTTTTTTACTTTCCTCTGTTTCTGCTTTCACGATCTTTCCATTTTGTTTATTTATTTCTTTTTTCTTTCCGTTTTTCCTCTTTCTTCGGCAAGTTTAACATCGTTAAAAGTAAGTTTAACATGTTTTTTAAGGAATCAGTTTTGGAATTAGAAATTAAAGTATTTTTTTTCCAATTTCGATTCTGATAACCTGAAAAGTTCCGATTTTTTCTGATTCCGTTTAAGCGTCCCAATGTGACACTTACGTCACCCGCGCGTCGTCCAGTGGTGGAATGACCCCGGTTGTCGGTTCTGATGTTTCCTCAGCGATGATGTCAACGGCCGGTTTCCTGAAACAGACTTGTCATGCAAAACAATTGAAGGGACCAAGTCAATAAGCGTTTCTTTTTGTTTAAACTTCTTTGTATTCAATCAGGGTACAATCGCAGCTAGCTGTTTAGTTAGGGACTGGCCACTTGTTAACTGCGAGGTTTTCTCTTCTCTCTCCGACAGACAACTCAATTATCTATGTGACAGGGTCAATCGATGGGGGAATCTTCGCTCGTCGGACCCAAGGAAGCAAAGCTCTCTCTCTAACTCTCTGAGTCTGACTGTCAATCTCTCAAGGCTCGCTGCTTATATTGTGGGGGCGTGGACTGGGTTTCTTCCCGTTTCAGGTCGTTGGCCAATCAGAATTAAGGGATCACTGTCCGTCAAATCTTCGCCAGGCGGCCTATACCCAAAAAAGGAGCTGTCTTTCTTTCTCTGTTGGCATTCGGGTGTTCTCTAATGGAACTTGACAGGTCGTAAAAACAGAGATGCCCAACTTAATTATTTTTGAGAGGACATAAAAACAGCTGAATCCGATTCCACAAAGGCCACGCGTCTTTTCAATAGGGTCACTTATCGCCCCGCTGTTTGTCGACTGTTTGCTTTGTACATCGGAATTTCATTGGTATCCTCGCCACCCACGGGCTGTCATGGCCAATTTAACGTCATCACGTTCTCTCACCATAAGCTATGATCTTATCTTTTTTTCTCTGTCTTTCTTTCTCTTCCTTTCGTCGTTTACAGCTGCCTTTTTTTTCCTTTTCTTTTTCTACGGGTTCACCGCTACTCTTGGCCTTTTGGTCAGGATCAAAGTGCAGCATCTGTTCTTCGGATGCCGCACTTCCATTTCTTGTTCTCTTTCGGTGGAGGAGAAATCCTTCACGACTGGGACAATTCTTATTTTTGTACCCTTGAGCGTCTCTCACCAACACTAACATATAGCATGGTTGCCAGAGTATTTGGAGGTGTGTGTTAAGCAAAAAAAAAAATAAATAAAAATGAATGGTAGTAGGAAGGAAGGCTTGGACCCGCGAAGGAGGAAAAGAACATGAAAAAACGTGACGTCTGTTACGACCACTGCCAAACCGGAATTGACGTAGGTTTTAAATTAAGGCTAGACAATCGAAAAAAGGGGAGTACTTTCAAAAATATCGGCGAAAAAGCAACCCCTCACTGTAGAAAAGTGCCCAGTTGAGGGTGAAGAAATTAATGTTTTTAGCCAATTTTTCGGTATTTGTCGTATGAAGGATCGAGCTTCAAAATGATCTTGTGAAAATCCGTCGCCTCTGTCAAAAGTTTTAGGCAGACATGCAAACATAGATACATTTATATATTTGTAGCTCAAATTTTCGACCCAAACCGATTAAAAAGCTTGCCCTATCTCTGAATACCCTTTAATTTCAAATGTTTAGACAAGAAATTGTCTGAGTAATTTGGTAGAGACTGCAGAGGTCAAATTTTTTAAACCTTCGACCACTATTATGACCAGTTAACATTTATTGTTTTGGGCTCAAATCAAGTTATTAAGTTAGATCCATGTCCAAGGAACCTATATCTAAAATTTCAAGTGTTTAGATCCAAAATTGACAGTAGAGTTCTCAAAGGTTAAATCGTTGAACTTTGACCCCTTAGCAGCCAAATTTCTGGCCGAAAACTGATTACAAAGATTTTTCCAAATCTCAGTATCCTGCATATCAATTTTTGAGTCTGTAGACTGAAAGTTGACGGAGTTATTGTGTTGGGAAATGTACACAGACAGACACAGACAGATATTTTCACTTTTATAGATATATGCTTCACGTGCTTTATACTAAACCTGCAATATAACGTTAGCTACTTATATATTATCTATGATTCTCCCTCAACTCAGGACTGTACCCTAATCAACCATATTTCTGACAGCGTAGATGCAGCACTTCCTCTAGATACTAGTGCTCATGTACAAGTATTTCGTAACTTAGCCTCCTCCCACTTTTCGCCAAAATATTTGAGACTAGTCCATCACCTTACAGATGCTAAACTTCTGACTGAAAAACAATATGGATTTAGACAAGCCCGTTCACAGCAGACATCCTCACTGTAATCTCTGAATGTATATACCATTCACTGGACAAAGCGGGGGAGGGCAGAGCGGTAGCTCTAGATATATCTAAGGCTTTTGACAGGGTATGGCATGAGGGTCTCCTCAGGAAAATTAGATCATATGGTATCACTGGTAGAATACTTAACATAATTAAATCCTTCTTAGATAAGAGAAAAATCCAGGTTGTCCTCAATGGTCGTACATCTAAACAATATGATATAAATGCGGGAGTGCCTCAGGGGTCTATCCTTGGACCTCTATTGTTCCTAATATTCATTAATGACCTCTCCAACAAAATTGCCTGTGAGATGGGTATATATGCTGATGACACCACACTCTATAACAGGCATGACGGGAAAACAAATGAACACATATCTAAAGAAATGGCAAAAACACTAGAGGATGACCTCCAATCTGTAGTGGAATGGGGACAAAAATGGATGGTCACATTCAATGCTGCCAAGGCTAAACTGGTTTCCTTCAATAATTACAAGAAACCTTCTCTGCCACCAATAGCAATGGCCAGTGACTCTTTATCTGAGAGTACATATTTCAAACTGCTTAGCCTAACGTTCATAGGAAATATGAGTTGGAACAATTACATTGAAAGCATTGCCGGGACCGCTGCAAAGAAGAAGAAAACTACTAACACCCGAAAGTATCCTGTATGTAAGGCCACCATTCGCCCATGTATGGAGTATTGCTGTCACATTTGGGCTGGTGCATCTGCTACTAGTCTCTCGCTCCTAGACAAGGTTCAAAAGAGAGTCGCCAATCTGATAGGCCCTGAACTGGCATCTAAGCTTCACCTCTGTCCCATCAACGAAATGTTGCATCCCTCTGCTTGTTCTACAAGTATTTTAATGGTGAATGCTTTGGCAAACTGCAGACACTTGTGCCCCCACGACGTAGACACCCTCGACAAACCCGACAGGCAGCTAAATCCCACCCCCACACAATAGAGATCCCTAGATGTAAAAGATCTTTCTACTCCAGTAGTTTCTTCTTCAGAACCACGAGACTCTGGAATTCCATTCCAGGTCCCTGCTTCCCCAACTGTACTGACATGCAGAAGTTTAAGTGTAACGTGAACCAACATCTTGCTGCTAAAATCCCAACATAGTACCCCAGTAGTTGCTGCTCCTGATAGTAGCCCCCTACACCAAAGTGGCAATGTGCCTTGTTTGGGATGAAAATGTAATAAAAAAAAAAGAAAACTTTAGTGTCCAACACAGTAATTGACTGTGTTTCTCTAGTTACACAGACACAACTGGTAGCATGACACATAGCATTTTATATCCCATTCTCTATTACAGACAGTAACATTCCTCACCCATCTCCTAGATTGGCAGGATCAGGAAACCCTACTTCTAGGTTTATTTCTGAGCACAATATCCAAGGATTGTGTAACCCACAGCCCACTTTGGAATGCTAATCATGTTGTGATAAGGGTAGAAATCACCCTAAATTCTCGACCCCAAGTTGAAGAGCCATTACTAAAAATGACAAGGTGCTACAAGAAAGCTGAGTGGGAAGCCACTAGGAATCACATCAGACACTCCATAGAATAGTATCTTTTCTTTTTCTGTGGAACTGTGCACAAATGAGGCTACTGAATGGTTCAACGCAGCAATTGAAGCACATGTTCCCACACAAAAGTTCTTTCGCAAACCTCATTCTCCACAGTAGTTCACCTCTACTTGTGCAGCTGCTCAAAGGCAATATGCATTCTGAAAACTTATCTGACAGAAGTCCAGTACAAAGAGAGAGAAGTTTGTAGAAACTAGAAATAATTGTAAGAAAGAAATAGCCGCAGCTAAGAGAAGACATTCTAAAGTTAGGAGAAAACATATTAAGTTGCAGAAATTAAGAACTCATGATTTCTGAAAAATTTATAACAGTGTAGTAAATTATGGACAATCCACAATTCCCCCACCATCTAACAACCTTGGGGTTGACTGCACAGCAACCAAAAAGGCAAACCTGCTTGCTCAACAGTTTGCCTCCAACTCCATTTTAGACCCAACAAACTATCCCTCCTAACTTTCTCTTTGCAGACAGAAACCACATTGGATGATTTGAAACCCACCCCTTTCCATGTTTGTGATGCTATAAAAAACACCTCAAAAACATGTGGGCCTAATCTTATCTCTGCTATTAAAAAACTATTCCACTGAGGTTTTGCTCCAGTTCTCTCCAAACTCTTTAACTTGCTTTCGTGACTGCTGCAAAATTGCTTCTGTTGTACGAGTTTTCAAGAATTCTGGTGAAAGAACTGACCCACTTAATTATTGCCCCATTAGCCTCTTCGCTCTTTGCCAAAATCTTTAAGCAAGTGCTCGTCTGAGTTCCAATCTATGTTCCTTTGCCAAACTTTCACAAAAAACATTTGACTAGCTACAACCACTATCAACAATTTTCCCCATTCTCTATCTGTGCCAAATGCAGATTCCATGAACAAAGTTTATTTCCTAGAACTGCCCATATGTGGAACACTGTTCCATTGACCTGTTTCTCAGCCAATTACAATATAGTAGCCTTCAAGAACAATGTAAACAAGTTCTTGTTCAGCCATATTCTTAAATAATTCAGATTCTACCCAATCTACACCATTAACGATTACTAAACTACCACTTTACATTTATTAACCCCTTATCCTCGAGTGGCTTTTGGGCTTTGATATGTGACTGGTGACTGCCTTGAAAAAAAATCTCATAGATAATAAACTTCTTTCTGACCAACAATGTGGATTAAGCAAGCCCATTCTAATAAAGATATCCTAACTATAATCTCTGAATGTATATACCACAAGGCAAGGGAAACTGTCGATAGCTCTAGATATATCTAAAGTCTTTCACAGGGTTTGGCATAAAGGTCTTCTCATGAAAATCAAACCATACGGTGTTACTGGACGAATCCTTAACATAATCAAATTCTTCTTAGATAAGAGAAAAATTCCGGTTGTGCTTGATGGTCGTACATGAAAACATCATCATATAAATGCATGTGCCACAATGGTTGGTCCTTGAACCTTTATTATTCCTGATATTCATTAACGACCTCCTAGATAAAATTGTCTCTGAGATGTCTATATGTTCTGATGACACTATATTTTATAACAAACTTGAGGAGAAAACGAACACATATCAAAGGAAATGACTAAAACTAGAGGAAGGCCTCCAATCTGTAGTGGAATTGGGCTATAAATGGATTGTAACATTCAATGCTGCCAAGACTAAGTTTCTTTCCTTTAATAAGTACAAGAAACCTTCTCAATCACTGATTCGTATGGCTAATCATACACTACCTGACAGTACATTGTTCAAGCTCCTTGGATTAATATTCTCAGGCAACATGAATTGGAACAAATACATTGAGGTAATTGCAAAGGCAAAGAAGGTGGGTTCTCTCTATCATGCTAAAAGGTTACTCACACCAAGCATGCATGGAGTATTGTTGCCACATTTGGGCTAGTGCATATGCTACTAGTCTATCACTCTTAGACAAGATACAAAAGAGAGTTGCCAACCTGATGGATCCCACATTATCAACCAAACTCCAACCTCTGTACCATCGCCAAAATGTGACATCTTTGTGCCTGTTTTACAAGTATTTCAATGGAAAGTGCTTTAATGAACTCAAACCCCCTTAGTACCCCCTTAATGTAAATACCTCGGAAACCTGACAATCAGCAAAATCCCACCCTACACTGTAGAGATCTAATAACTTATTCCCCCAAATTGCTAGACCTGGAAATTCTCTCCTGAGCCCCTGCTGTCTTAACTGTAGTGATATGCAGAAGGTCAAGTGTAATGTGAACAGACATCTCGCTGCCCAACTCCCTACAAAGTACCCCTGCAAATTTGGTCTCAATTTGTAGCCCTTTACAACTTAGTGGAATTGTGCCTTGTTAGGAGTGAAATAACTGTTAAAAAAGTATATATACATATGTAATATATATATATATATATATATATATATATATATATATATATATATATATATATATATATATATATATTTAAGAAAGTTGTTTCTTATCGTTGAGAACTTTCAGTTGAATTAAGTCAGTCAGTTTAGCTCTTATGCATAGATCATCGTATAACGATTAGATCACTGTCTGACTGACGTAAAAGAACATTTAAAATTAAAATGTTTCAATTCAACATTATTTCACGTGGTTAATGGTAGCCGAATGGATACGGTCTTTGCTAATCGAGCCAGAGATGGCTCGTGTTGTCGAGTTCGAAACACTGAAGATTCCCAAAAGGATGAAATACTAGTGTCTGTAGGTATTTAATTATTATAGTAAAAAAATTATATATATATATATATATATATATATATATATATATTATTACTACAAATTCTGTTATTATTACAAATTCTTATTAATAAAAAATGCAAACAAAAGTAACAACAATATTTTCTTGAGTTACAATTGAACATTATGACACGTGTGCCTTGGATTTGGTACACCCTGCTGAAATAAAAATATGGGGAGACTCTTTCAAAACCGGAAATATACAGTAGACGAATGAACAGCATATGAAAATAATGGAAACACGACACACAGTGATAACTTTCAAAGTTAAATGTTATTATAAAACACTAAACTATGGTAGGGAGGGGATAGGATCAAATAGAATAAAAATAAAACAAATTACGAGGATATGGAAGGGGTGTCTTTACTACTATCTGAAAATACCAACGAGAAATACATCAGTATAAGAAAATATATTAGTCCGAACGAAACAATGGCAATATGCACTCGTTGACTTAAATATATGAGAGAGAAGTAACTCACCGTTTTTATGTTTCTTTTCTCTTTTTTTTTCTCTTTTAACTTTCACAGTGAAAGTTAAACCTTCATTTTATTCGCCTCGGACGACAGTTTATAACATGTGATATCCCTGCGTAGTGTCCGTCCACATCTTGGTTATTCTTGGAATATTGTGTCTCCTGTGTTTGTGGAATCAACATCCTATATTCCGACACCGCCGGCTTGTTCTCCCAGGCATTATTTTTCTTTCGCTGTTGATGGGGGGGGGTCGACATCGGTTCGTTCATCTGTCGCTTGGTGAAGTGGTGGAGATTTTTCCACCTCCTCTTGGTGCAACGGCCAGACGGAATCTGTTTTCTGTACCCAACGGTCTCCTTTCCTCTTTTTCCCTTTCTTTCTCTCTCCTCTCTATACATTCCTTATTCCTATCTTTTCTTTATTTGTTGCTTAGCAACTAGCAGGAGTCACAAAGCGGTCAACTTGTTAGCTTTAGTGCTTTTCCACCTCTCTTTCCTACTCCTATACTATTTCTTTCTGTCTCTCTCTTTTTCTCCTAGAAACGTGGTTTCTTTTTCTATACTGTCTCTTCCTCTCTTGGAAACCATGTTCATCTTACCTTTGATAAAATAATAAAATAACAAAAAAAAAACGATACATTTCTCGTTGGCCTAAAAATTGAATATTTCAATTTTTATTTAAATACATAATCCAATTTAAGGGTTACGTCACATTCCCCCACCAGAACAAATGAAAAAGCGTGACATGTCACGTTTTTTCACAAAATTTGGGGTAAGTGGCGCAGGCAATTATCACAATCCTCGTGGTTTCCACTGCCTTACAAAATGCTAACTTGAGTGGGAGTGCTTCCAAGTATTTATCTGATGGATGGCCTTTATACCAATTTTTATGTCAACGTAAATTATTTCTCTTAACTTTATTCTTATAACTGTCACCGTCTTCATCATTGTCGTCACTATGGGTCAGCTTATTCTCGTTAGGATCGTCCATGTTTTCTACACTTAATTCGTCTTTCTCCCTATCGTCGTTATCTTTCTCTTTCGAGTTATTAACTGAAATTTCCTCTGCATGTTCTATCTCCGTCATATGGTTCATTCGCGCAAGTATCTGCATTTTCGTCATTCGGTGTATCTTTACCACCATCAACATTATTGTCGTCGTACTATCGTCATTTATCTTGTGAACTAAACCAATCTTCTTTCCAACACAGGAAAGTTTCGTCTCACTGGCTTTCTCAATGGATTTCTTCCCCTCGGATATTATTTCATTACCGCTGTCACCATAATCAGAATCACTCAATTTATTTGGATAACTGTCATCCCTTTTGTATCTAAATACGTTATCATGGTCGTCATCACACTTCTTGTTTAATTTCTTATCTCTGTCGTTTTTAGCTTTTTCTTTCAATTTATTCTCATTAATATCACCGTCTGCAGTTTATTTTATTATTAGTTATTAATATCACCATCTCTGCAGTTTATTTTATTATCAGTTCATTTATTATTTATTATTCACTATTACTTAAATGGGTTAGAAGAAACTAGTTGGGGTGGGAAATTTTTAGAACTATTTGTAAACATGTATATTACACATATATGTTCGTCTATTATCTTGCTTACTTCTTTGATACTCGTCGCTTGTCTGATTTTTATATTAGTCTTTTCAGTCTCTATATGAATCATTTTTTCCGCAGACGGTACTAATTTTAACGTGGCTGTATTGAATACTTTATTTTCCACTAAGTATATTGTTACTATTCGTTCTAACTGCGTCTTCAGCATACTGGGTGCGACAGCTAAGTCATAATGTTTTCCGATGATGATGTCTGTCTATGCCGGGCAAACCAGTATCCATTTTGAAACAAGAATTGAACAACATGTTCCTTTAGGTTTTCAAAATAAAAATAAAAACAAAATTATCCTCAACCCCACCCACAATAATTTGGATTCTGCTATTGGAAATCATTTATTGGATAACCCAAAATGTGGGTAGGCTTATAAGGACAACTTTTTTTCAATTTTATTTTAAGGCCGATCGAGCAGTCATTTGAAAATTCTCAAATCCGTCTCTATTGCACGGCTTAAACCCTCTCTCTGCAAGCAGAAACGGTTTGTGAACACCCTGGACCTGTTTGGCAAATTGTAGTGATATTTTAGATGTTTCCCCATTCCCTTTTTCCTCTTTTTTTTTCTCCCTGTATATTTATACATGGATTATCATTTCCCATTCGTGATAGTTTAATATATATATATATATAATTTTAAAATAATATTCATTATATATATATATATATATATATATATATATATTAGCTTGAGAAGTTCTTGCGAAATTTTTAACTTATGATTTCAAATGATTTATTTTCAAATGAATATTCTTTATAATACCTTTACTTTATATATCATTTCAAAGGATGGTTTTTTTTCGCTCTATCTAATTGTTTAAATTACAATCGTTTTAAATTATGTCTTATTTTCAGAACATTGAATACAAGATGTAAAAAAAGCAAATTTACACAATTTTCTCATTTCAATTCAAGCTTTGACTTTAATCCTGAATATTTGTCTCGTTTTCTTTTTATCAATCTTTTTTTGTTTTTCCTAAATCTTTTATGTCAAATATACTATTATCAACCAATACTTTGTTCCTATATTTAAAACTCTAGGGTTATAATCAGGATTCGGTTCTGGGGTTCGGGAAGGAGTGAATCACTCTCTCGACAACAGCATGTTTCTGCGCTCTTCTTTTCCAATCGATCACACCTGGCCTCTCGCTACCAATGCACCAATGTCACACTGCACAATCTGAACGTCAGCAATACAAAATTCTTTTCAAGAGAAAATGTTCACGACTCTTTTCACTCTCCCCCCCCCCAGGGAATTTTTCCCTGCTTTTATATCCTCCTATCTAGAAAAAAAAAGGAAGAGACAAGAAAAAAAATAGCTTCTCCCATCATGCTCTGCCGTCCCAAGATGCCCTTCGTGTATACAAATGCGCTGGCCATCCTTTCCTTCTTCTTTCCCAAAGAGCGATGCAGATACGCCCGGTACGTTTCTTTTTTTTTGTTTTTCTTCTTTTCTTACCATATACCTCACACGCCCCCCTGATCCTTGAGATCAATAAGACACTTCATAATCCTTCATCCAAGCAGGTCTCCTCCTCTCACGTTGAGGCCTCTGGGGGACAACTTCTTGGGGGTTGACATTTTCAGGTTCACTACAGACATTCTCGTCCAGTTATAAAGAACAACAATGTGGGGCTAAGTCGAATTGGGATGCATCGTTAGCTTCTTGGTGGATATCAACTTCCTCCTCTTCACTGCCATCACTGCACACTGGCAGGGTTACACGACGCAGGTCTAGGATATGCCGGGTAATGCCATTTACCATTACGTTATTCTTTGGCTGCGTTCCCGTTACGACCCCCCTCCCCCAGCGAGTGGTACATTTTGCATTGGGGGGCTTTACTCACACCTCCTCACCCACTTTAATGGTAGCTTCTTCACCCTCAATTCCTACCGTTTTGTTGCACGAATGCCGCCACTTATATGCAAAGATGGCTCTATGAGGCACAGTTGTCTCATCTTTTCTGGTTTTCGGTGAGATGTTGTACCAAAACATCGCCTCCATGGGTGAAATGTTTCTTTTTTCCGCAGCAGCCTTGATTCCTCTCCACTATCTTATTGCCACTCGGGCGATACGCTGCCCTAAAAAATTGCCTTAATCCCCACTTATCACACACCTTTTTAAAGGCTTCTGATCAGAAAGTGGGGCCATTGTCCATTAACAGTTCCTCAACCAGCCCTCTTTCCAAAAATATTTCTTTGATGACCCCTCCGATCGCCCATGCAACTCCTGCCCTGATCTCTCTCCATATGGCAAACTTCCCCAGTCCACAGTCGACCATCGACAGATACAGCTTATGGTGATAATGGGTCACATCAATGGCCAATCGCTTCCAGTCCTCTGCAATGTGTAACTCTCCTGCTTCATGTCTGGATGGTCCAGGGTCTATCGATTGGCACTCCTGACAGTGCTCCACTACCTCCCTGACCTCCTTCTCGGTGGTTTCCAGGTAAACCTCTCTTGCCAGGAATAACATCCGTTCTCGACCAAAGTGGTGCATTTCATGTAACTTTTTAACTTCCTCTCCTGCACAGCATACTGAGGAAACCTCCTTTCTGTTTTGCAGCCAGGCCTTCTTTACCCATGTCATCGAATCCGCCTTGTTCTTTTCTGATGGGATCAGCACTACAGATACTGGAATTCAGCTATCAAATCTGCAAGTGCTCCAAGCCTGTGCTTGATCAGCATTTCTGCAGCACCTCTGATCCTAACTCTCTTATCACCAGTCACTGCTGACCTGATCCATGAAACTACCATTGCCGAATTGGATTTGATTTCAATCGTTTTCAATTCCCACTTCAGGGCCAGATTGATTCCTTTCATAGCGCCCTCCAGTTCGGCTACGTTGATATGGGAATAGTCGTTTTTCTTCCTTAACCATGCTGCATCTTCCACAGTTATGCCTCCCATCTCTAATATGACGCCAATGCCAGACTGCTAGCATCGCACCAAATCACCCCCCGCGTCTCCGCCGCTGACGTACCATTCCCCCTTTGCTGGGTCTTCTTTCGTCACTCTCGCGATGATTTCTTGTAGCATGTTCGTGACCTCCTTCATCACACAGCCCTCCCAGCCATCAGTGCCCGGTTGTCATTTAATAAAGCTGCACGCTATCCTGAGCCAGCCGGCGATTGGATAGTGTCCCACCAGTCTCCTGCAGACCGAGAAGAGTTCTCGTTTTGTCAGGTCGGTTCCGATTTCGGGTATTGCATTCCCTCGTCTAAAGGCAAAGCTTCCTTTGCCATCTCGGCATAGTTTCAACCCCAATGCCACTCCTCCATCCAGGGACTCCGCCGGTTTTGCAGTCAACCCATATCTCGCGACATGGCCTCTCACTTTCTCTGCTGTCACCTCTGCTTCCTCCACAAGAATGTCGTCAATGTACGAACTAGTGGCCTTGTCCACTGTACAGTCTTTACTCAGTACCGTCTTCAGCATGGCAGTCATAATTTTTGGGGCTGAGCTCAGCCCAAAGCCTAACCTCGTCAGGCAATACAACTTCCCTTTGTACCAGACCAATTGATGTTTCCAGAGTTTTTCATCTCCATGGATCTGGAGATAAGCCGACTTCAAGTCGACAATCTTAGTGACCTGCTTTATTCTCCTCCACTTCCTCATCACGTCTTCACATACATCAATCCCCCTTTCCAGTGTGGCAGGCTACATATCTGTTTAATTTTCTGAAATTCAGTACCGGTCTAACTTTGTTCTTTGTGGCTTAAACAACCGCTAGTAATGGTAGCACTCCTTTTTCTTCCCCTGTCCACGGTTTCAGAATTCCCTCCTCTATCCACCTCTCCACTTCTTCCTCAAATCCTTTTCTTATTTCTCCTCGCAGTGTTTTCTCATAGCAGCTTACTTTGTTTCGTAGTTCCTGCGGCCCGGAGATCCATTTCCATTCCACCGTCCAACTTTCACCATCGAACCTTGCCAGGAAATCCTCGTCCTCGATGCAGCAAGCCTCCGGTTTTTGTGTTCTGATATTTCTATCACCTTCCACTCCTGCCATTCCTACTTCACTGAGGCATCCAAAAGTTACTTGGCCCTCCTCTCAACATAGCGCCCCCCAGTTGGTTGATCACACTTACACTTAAAACCACATCAACATCACCAACCAGACGATCCAACACCAGTGCTCGTAGTCCAATAGGCACACCTTGCACCAGTACTTCCACTGTTGTCTCTTCCAGGCATTTAACCTCCCTGCCATCCACGGTCTTAATGCTCCTGAAAGAGCGATGCAGATACGCCCGGTACGTTTCTTTTTATTTTTTTTTCTTCTTTTCTAACCATATACCCCACAAAAACGATAGAAAAAAAAGTCTTCTATGAAATTGAACATTTCCCAAATTATATTTGCATATTATCTGAACTCCAAAACATGCAGCTTTTTTTTTTCTCTCTAAAGTATGCATTACTTCGAGCTAGTCTAAACTTAATACGTAACCCTAAAGGTATTACTTCTTAACCAGTTTTTTAAACGAGTTAAAATTTAATCAGACTTTCCAATTTGATAAAAGTTCCATTATAACGTATTTATTATGGAGTGGAGCTGAAATGGTCGAACATTCTGGCATGAGGTAGATAATTCAATGTTGAATTTAAAATAAATAAATAAAAATACAGAACTCACCAAGATTCCCCCACCAAGATTCCCCCACCACTACCACCACCGCCACCCAACATACACTTTAAATATTTGCATAAAGACAGACTGACTGACTAGCATCCCTTTTTACACTATGAACTCAAGAAGTAACTTTTCTATGTAACTTTTGAAGTCTACTAACATCCGTGTATTGCAAACTTTTGTTTTATTTTTTCTTATTCCAGCTTTGACTTTAATCCTGAATATTTGTCACATTTACTTTTATTTATCTTTTTTTGTTTTTCCTAAATCTTTTTTGTCAAATATACTATTATTAACCAATACTTTTGCCTATATTTAAAACCGAGAGAAAAAAAGTCTCCCATGAAATTGAACATTTCTCAAATTATACTTGCATATTATTTGAATTAAAAAACGACTTAAAATTTAATCAGACGTTCCAATTTGATAAAAGTTCCAGTATAGCATATTTATTATGGGGTGGAGCTGGAACGGTTGAACATTCTGGCATGAGGTAGATAAAGGCAAAAAGTATCCATGCATAATCTGGGAGGGGAGACTATATTCAAGTACTATCCTAAGCTGGGTATGGGGCAACGGACTTATACTTAGTAGATATTAATAAGTCCTTCTCACCTTTTTTTTAAAATGGAGAATAGATAATACATGTGGATGTGTTATCGGCAGCTCCAGTAACTCTCGCTTCTCATTTTTTTGTTCTTCAATCTTCATTCAATGAGTGATTTTTCTGACAAAGGGTGAAGAAAAAACTTTTCCAGGTCGGTAGTACTTAGCGAACAGTAGCCTGAGATGTCGGAAAATTTTTGTTTCTATGTCTATCCTTGTGGTCATGTCACTAGTAAGGGTGCTGGAGGTAAACGTTTCATCTGGGCTGACGTTATCCGCATGATAGTCAGGGACCCGAACCTTGGATTAACCACTAAGGAGGGTGTCCTATCAGCAGGTACAAAGTACCGGGGCTGCTGTATTGCCATTTGGTGAATGGATTCTTGACCATACAGTAGTTTCTAGTAGGGCCTCTCGATGCCATACTAGTGGGTAATTGTTACCTTATCATGTGCTACAAAAACAAAAAACAAATTTCTTGTCTTTTTCTCTCTTACTTTGCCTCTCTGTCCTGCTCCAACCAAGTCTATCGACCTGTTCCACAAATCCGAAAACCTCAACATGACAAATCTCCAAAAACAAAATACGAATAAACCTAGAACCCCTTCTTCTAACGTAGACCGCTACTACCAGGTCTTCTCCTCCAACATCAGGGGTTTACATTCCAACCTTCTGGAGGTTGAAACACAATCATAGGAGACAAAACCGGACATATTCTTTCTAATTGAAACTGGCATAGGGCCAACCACTTCACTAGACGAATTCATAATTAAAGGATACTCTAACTTAACATCTAAGTCTGACCCACAAGATCGCCATGGGCATGGAATATGTGCCTACATTAAAGATGGCTTTCCATGTGGTAGGGATATCTCCAGAGAAGACCCTAATTTACCTTATATGTGCTTCAGGTTGCACTAGCTTACACCACTGCATTTATATTTGCCCTCTATCACTCCCACAACAGTGGGGTTACTATCTTTAAGAGCATATTTGCAAAAATTGACCACATCCTGTCTGCTCATCCTTCGGCTAACATTCACATTTGCAGTGACTTCAATGTTCATAATGTGGAATGGCTGATCCGCTCAAATAAGACTGATGATGAGGGGAGGTTCTGTCATGATTTTGCCACTGCCTATGACCTCACTCAGATTGTTCATGAACCCACCCATGTGCCTGATACTACCAGTCACAACTTCCCCTGAGCTATGTTCATGTTCCGTTCTATCTCCTCTGGGTGTTCCGTTCTATCTCCTCTGGGATCCTCCAGCCACTCCATTGTAGCAGTTAAGATAAAAATGAAATGTAATAAGTCTTCAGACGTACCTCTCCACCGTACTGTATATCGATACTCTATGGCTGACTGGAATAGCTTCCGTACATTCATATCCAATCTACCTTTGCATTCCATGTTTATAAGGATGTGTCCTCTATAGTATCAGACCTGACCGAATGGTTAATTGTAGGCATAGACTGATTCATACTATCCAAAATATTCCAACAAAAACCTAACAGCCAGCCATGGTTCTCCCCAGAATGTGCTGCTGCCATCGCACACAGAAATCACTTTTTCCATAGCTACCAACGTAATAGGTGTACTGAGATTAAAGCTGCTTTCAGGACTGCCAGCAATCACTGTAAAAGAGTAATAAAAAATGCAAGAGAGCTATATGCTCAGTTCGTTAAATCCAAAGTAGCTGAGCAACGGCTTGGTTCCCACCAGTTTTGGCAAATAGCAAACAGGATGCTGAACAGAAACGTGTGTTCTATCTCAACCATCATCAATGAACCTGGGGTCATCTCGTCAGCATCAGACAAGACTAAACTATTTGCCAAGAACTTTGCAGCTAATTCTACCTTATGCGATGAAGGCCATCAACTCCTCGTATTTCCTCCTTTAACAGACAACACGCTATGCAACATACAAATATCTGTGCATGAGGTTGCCAAGCTAATCAAGAACCTTGATTCCAGTAAAGCAACTGGCCCTGACGGCATTCCAGTTATAGTGCTGAAAAAGCTCCAACCTGAACTTACCCCCATACTTTCAAAACTGTTTAAACGTTGCCTTAAGGAGAAGTGCTTTCCAACACCCTGGAAAACCTCATCAGTATGCCCTGTATTTAAGAATTCAGGTGAAAAGTCATCTCCCTCTCAGTACAGACCAATAAGTCTCCTATGTGTCATGAGTAAGGTGTTGGAATCCATAATAAATAGAGAAATAGTCAACCACCTCAGCAGAAACAACCTTCTTAGTGACACACAATATGGTTTCCGTTCTGCACGATCTACTGCAGATGTGCTAACGGTTATATCTCATAGGATTAGTGAATCTTTTGACAAAGGCTTTCTTTCCAGGGCAATTGCTCTTGACATATCGAAGGCCTTCGATAAGGTATGGCATAAGGGCCTACTTCACAAGATTTCAAGCTACGGTATCACCGGTAATGTTTTCTCAATCATTAAATCATTTCTCTCTGATGGGCTCGTAAGAGTAGTGGTTGATGGACAGAAATCAGAGGCCCACAGTATTAATGCTGGAGTCCCTCAGGGGTCCATCCTGGGCCCAACTCTCTTTCTGATCTACATCAATGATCTCCCAAAACACATACTTAAATCATTCGTTGACATCTATGCTAATGACACGACCATCTATGGCAACACATCAAAGGCCGTAAATGACAAAGTTCTCTCTAATTCTCTCTCTTCTGATCTTGAGCGCATGGTACTGTGGAGAAAAAGGTGGTTGGTTACTTTGATGCATCCAAAACCAAGCTTCTATCTTTACATCATCAACGCTCTGATCCCCATCTGACATCAATTGAAATGGATGGCTCTCGTCTTGGAGAGGCTCCATGTTTTGACAAGCTTTTGGGTTTAACCTTTACTCCTGATCTAAAATGGAACACATACATCAGGTCTGTTGCTAAGGACGCCAGGAAAATGGTGGGATCCTTTTACCGCTCCAGAAGATATCTCACTACTGATGCAATTCTCTATCTGTATAAAAGCCAAGTACGTCCATGGATGGAGTACTGCTGCCACATCTGGGCAGGAGCTGCTAAAAACAGCCTATCCTGCCTTGACAGAGTACAAAATAGACTTCGTAGCTTAGTGGGAGATGCCTTCTTTTTTTTCTCTGCAGCCTCTCTCCCACAGAAGAGACGTTGCGAGCCTATCTTTGTTTTATCATTTCCATGGCAAGTGCTCGTCTGAGCTCCAATCTCTCATCCTCCCCTAGCCAATCTTTCACGAGAAACACCCGTCTGGCTGAAATTACTGTCAATAATTTTCCCCACTCTTTATCTGTGCCTAAATTCAACCATAGATTCCATGAGCAGAGCTTCTTTCTCAGAAGTGCACGACTGTGGAACTCTCTTCCGTTTGCCTGTTTCCCACCTGACTACAACTTAGATGTCTTCAAATTCAACATAAACAAATCCCTGACAAACCGCCCTCTTAAGTAAGATACTCTATCAAATCTCCAATACTAATGATTACTACAATACTATCTCATTGATTACTCTACATGCAATAACCCTTATCCTTGAGTGGCCTCCGGGCCTTGATAAGTGGTGACCTACATGTGAAAAAAAAAAAAAAAAAAAGAAGCTAGGCCAAAAAGCTGCTGAAGCAGCTTGCAATATCAGTGAAGTATTTGACCCAGGACCCACTACTGAACACACAGCACAATGATGGCTTAAGAAATTTTGTGGCGGTGATGAGTCTTGAAGATCATGAGCGTAGTAGTCGGCCATCGGATGTTAACAACGATCAATTAAGAGCCTTAGTCGAAGCCAATCCATGAACAACTGTTTGAGAACTTGCTTTTGAATTAGATGTAACGTATACGATGATTTTCAACCACTTGAGAGAGATTGGAAAGACAAAAAGCTTGGTGCCTCACGAATTGAACGACAACTAAAAAAAAACACTGTTATGAATCGTCATCTTTCCTTCTTTTATGTAACAAGAATGACTCGTTTCTCGACCAGGCTGTTACTTGTTTACGACAACCGACGACACTCAGCTCTGTGGTTAGATGCCGACGAAGCTCAACAACACTTCCCGAAGCCAGAGTTGCACCAAAAGAAGGTCTGCAACCAATTTCATCCATTAGTTTTTTGAAATGCAGATGAAACTATTATGGCAATGACGTACTACCAACAAATGGATGAAATGCATCAGAAACTTTGACAACAACACCCAGCATTAGTCAACAGAAAAGGTCCAATTCTCCTCCACAACAATGCCCGACTGTACGTTGCTAAACTGACTCAGCAGAAGTTGAACAAATTCAGCTATGAAACTCAACCTCATCTGCCATCCTCTCCAGACCTTTCAACTACTTATTACAACTTTTCTAAGCATCTCAACAACTTTCTGCATGAGAAATGCTTCAAAAACATAAGCGATACAAAAAACGCCTTCAATGACCACAAGAACACAAGATTTTTGTTACTGGCATAAATACACTTGTTTTGCATTGAAAAAGTGTGTTGATTCTGAGGGTGCCTGTTTCGATAAATAAATTTTTGTTTGAATAGAGATATCTGAATTTTAAAGTTAAAAACCGTAAGAACTTTCTTGTCAACCTCACATACACACACACACACACACATATATATAATATCTTTGCAAAAATGTAGACATCAAAAATATGAAATGAGATCATCTTGTGTATTTTCTTATGAGTTACATTTGTTTCATAAATGTTTGCACAATCCATGCTATTAATCTATATAATTATAAAACTCAAATGACCTTGTAATGAGTGTTGTAACCACACATCGGTTTATGACTTCTGGTTGCGCATGCGTACATAAACATAAACCCATAACAGCATAAACAAATAAACATAAATTGCTACTGGAACTAATGCGGCCCTTTATAACTAGAGGGCGTGATTAAAATCTTTATATTTTTTTTTCTTCCAATTTATTAAAAGTCGTCTGCTTATATTCTTATTGACAATTTTCCAGTAGCTGATTACCCTTACCATAGCTTGGCATGCTCTTGTATTTTATCTGCACACGCCAAACAGAAATCTGGATCGGTAAATGCACATGTTCCTATTATATTAAATATTGTTTTCTTTTGTTGTTTTTTTAACAGCAAGTACTTGAATATATTCGTCATATTTTTTACGCATATTAAATCCATTTTTTCTTAACAAATTTAATATTTTAAATTCTTCATAAGTTGTTAAACAAAGAATGTCAAACATTATTTGACATTCTTTGTAAAACTTTTTTCTTGGTATAAATACTTTTTTCTTGGTATAAATACTGCACTAATATGGCACACAGTCAAGTGAAAAGTAAAAGACCCAAAAAACAATGTGGATCAGCAACAAGCCGGTCCCTCTTGTATGCCACAACTTATTTAAACTGAGCAACAAAGACGACTAGAGAAATGTATAGGCTTCAGAGAGCTTCTGAAACAAGTGAACAAAGAGAAATTCGTTTGCAAAAACAAAGGGAAAAAATTTATTGATATCGAAATTTAGAAACCAACTGAGCAACTAAAGAATGAGAATAAGAGACAAGAAATAAGGAAACAATAAGGGAAGAGAGATTGACTGTAGAAATAAACCCAAAAGGAAGAAACACTGCAACAGAGAGAAGATAGACTGAACAGCCAGAGAATTAGAGCTGAACAAAGATGAGACAGCATAACAAAGAGAAGAGAGAAATCTATATTTCTTTTTTCATTTTAATATAGAAATGTTTCTGTTATGTCACAAAAACTATTTTCTTTACGTCACAAGTGTCACGCTCATACATTAATTCCATAGCTAATATAATATACTGACGCAATGGGTCACGGGTAGTCTAGTAAAATTCTAAATGTTTATTCATTTATGTGTGTGTACATATATACAAATAAAACTTTCGAACGGATGCACCAAATTGAAAAATTCTTTTTTTCCCTGAAAGGTGTGAGTCTCTAGATTGTCCTTAACTATACATGGTTTGTAATGAACAACACCGAGTCACACAAAAAGCCCGAAATAAGACTTTCTGGGCTGTTTTGTTTTTTTCGAAAAAGTTACCGACCCATGTCAACGGAATTTAGCACTGTCTGAATTTAACATCTTTTGGCATACAGACAGGACTTGTGGTACAATGGATAACGCGTTTGACCATGGATCAGAAGATTCCAGGTTCGAATCCTGGCAAATTCGTAATAATTTTAACCATCATTTTATGCAACATTTACTCATTATCTTCACCCTTAGTTAGGGTATTTTTGTTTTTCAGTGATTTTGTTTTGTGCATATTGGAATTTCCCATACTCTGCGTTCACAGGGTAAGCATTGATGAGTAAGACGATGTTGAGTGTACTTGATGTTGAGTGTACTTGATTTTGTGTTTGACTGTGTGTTGTGTGTGTTGACATGGCGCAGCCGCTAGTTTAAATATATTCCAAAGCAGGTACTTTTCAGATGGACAAATACACTATTTATACATATATGAATACATTCATAATCTCTATTTTTAGAGAACAAGCAGTTGGACTACTAACGATTTTTATATTAACTTTTTTTCATTATTTTATGATAACCTTAGTATTTAGTAATCACCCCATTTTCGTATTTATACTTTTTTCAACCTATTGGCTATTTTAATTAATCTTTTGTATGCTTCTTTTAATATAATAATTTTTTTCTTTCCCAATTTATTTAATTGAATTATTTCCAAGTACTAATTCTCTACCACCTGACAGAGTTCAAAAGAGAGTCGCTAACCTGATAGGCCCTAAACTGGCATCTAAGCTTCAGCCTCTGTCCCATCGTCGAAACGTTGCATCCCTCTGCCTGTTTTACAAGTATTATAATGGTGAATGCTCTGATGAACTGCAAGCACTTGTGCCTCCACGACGTGAACACCCTCGACAGACCCGACAAGCTGCAAAATCCCACCCCCACACTGTAGAGATCCCTAGATGTAAAAGATCTTTCTACTCCAGTAGTTTCTTCCCCAGAACAGCTAGATTTTGGAATTCCATTCCAGGTCACTGCTTCCCCAATTGTACTGACATGCATAAGTTCAAGTGCAACGTGAACCAACATCTTGCTGCCCTAATCCCTAGATAGTACCCCAGTAGATATTTCCCCTGATAGTAGCCCCCTACACCAAAGTGGCCATGTGCCTTGTTTGGGGTGAAAATGTAATTAAAAAAAAAAAAAAAAAAAAAAATTCACCCCCAATATTTCCTCCTGTATCAGAAAACATGCTATGTGATATACAAATATCTGTACGTGATGCTGCTAAGCTAATCAAAAAACTTGATACCAGTAAAGCAACCGGCCCTGACGGTATTCCAATTATAGTACTCAAAAAACTTCAACCAGAACTAGTGCCCATACTTACAAAACTGTTTAAACATTGCTTGGAAAATCTCATCGGTATGCCCTGTATTTAAGAATTCAGGTGATCGCTCATCCCCCTCTCAGTACAGGTCAATAAGTCTCCTTATTGAATAGTTCTGGGTTGTTTGTGTTGTGTGTAGAGACGTATGCTAGAATTTGTTCTTTGTTGTGTTCTTTTGGGGTTCTTAGTTGGTCTATTGGAATTTTTTCAGCCAGTTCAATACCTTTCTGTATTAGTGGTAGTGGGTATCCTCTTTTCCGCAGTGTTATTTGTAGTTCATTCAGTCTAGTTGAACGGAGGTGTCTGTCTGTTACTATGGTGCAGACTCTACGTGCTAGGGAGTAGGGTATTGATTTTAGACACTACCACTAATACAGAAAGGTATTGAACTGGCTGAAAAAATTCCAATAGACTAACTAAGAACCCCAAAAGAACACAACAAAGAACAAATTCTAGCATACGCCTCTACACACAACACAAACAACCCAGAACTATTCACACAGATAACAAAAAACCTTATCCTCCTCAATCAGAACGACAAACTAAACAACATACTTAAAACAACAAAAATAATAAAAAGCAAACGCCAACCCAAAAACTTAAAACACATCCTAACTTCCTCAAAACTCGTCCCACATACTACAAAAGGAGTTACAAAATGCAACAAACCGCGATGTGGAGTATGTGACATAATAATAGAAAGTAACACATACACATTCAAAAACCCAGCACAAACATTCAAAATTAAAAAGGATCTAAATTGCACCTCCAGAAATGTAGTATATGCACTAAGATGCACAACATGCAAGAAATCCTACATAGGCGCCACCAAAAATTTCAGCAATAGAGTGGCCTTACATAAGAGCAACATCAAAATTGCAGATAACAGACACCTCTATGTTTCAAAACACGTACACACATGCAGTGGAAACAGCTTCAAAATAATGCCAATCTTCCAAACAGACAATTATTTTTATTTACTTACACAGGAAAAAAACTTCATCACCAAATTCACTCCTGAACTGAACAGAACCTAATACCATCACACAAAAACATGAAATGCAAGGTACACTCGCATGCATACCCATACACATACACATATACACACCCACACATAAATCAGAACCGACACATTAAAACACACACACACGTGTGCGCATACAACCACACACAGACATAACACCCCTATCTCTAATACAACACACTGAACAATACCAACCCTACTTAACCTCGAAACCAACAACACGAGGAGACACCTAGAACCATAGTATAATATCTGTTCCAACACCTCGCTCCCTCCTCAGTCAGTGGAGGAGAACCCCCTCATGACTGAAACGACTATCTTCCCTTCTATCATCCCCCTCCCATACCTACATCCCCTCCAATGCCCCCCTCCTCTGGGGAACAAAATCTTCCCCACACTAGGAACCGATCCTGGGTCTGGCCATACCCACACGGGGAGACAAATAAATAGAAACATTAAAAAATCCCCTATTTTAAATACACCCCCCTTTCTAAACAAACATAATATAAGACTAAAATGAAAAATCACAATACTAAAATCCAAGAATCCAAAAAATAAATATCAAAATAGAATGAAAGCACCCCTACCCTTACTTCAGAAGAGCCAGTCCCCCCTCCCCACACATACACATTAGTAACGACCTCGGACCACAGCCGCCTTCCTAAGGAAGCAAATAACCCCAAAATACTATAAAATAATATACACATTCCCAAACCAATAAAAGCAAACACGCACACACACACGCACACACACACATAAACACACACGCACACACACACACACACAAACACACACACACACATACACACACCCTACCACACCCTACCCCACCCTAAAGGAAAAGAAAAACACATTAGCAGAAAGAGATAGCGACTGACTACAGCGAGGTCTAAAATCTCCCTGGACAAACCAAATAAAAAAGCAATAAAAATTCAGCATACCAATGTATAATAAACACTTACAAGCCTCCACCCCTTGGAAAAACTTCAAACTAACTACGAAAATCGCCATTTTTACACATTTGAAAATAATTTCTGACGAGGACGCATCACAGACCGTCTGAAACGCGCGTAAACGATTTCAATGACTTAAAAACATTATTACAATGATCCAAACATAATTCTCAATGAAAAACCAAGACACGGAATAATAAAATAATGTTAAAAAATACACATTGTTGGTGACTACTCCCTTATTTAAATATATATATGTATATATATATATGTATATATATGTATATATATATATGTATATATATGTATGTATATGTATGTATATATATATGTATATGTATGTATATATATATATATGTATATATATGTATATATATTTGTATATGTATATGTATGTATATATATATATGTATATATATGTATATATATTTGTATATGTATATGTATGTATATATATGTATATATATTTGTATATGTATATGTATATGTATGTATATATATGTATATATATATGCATATATATTTGTATATATATGTATATATATATGAATATATGTATATATATATGTATATATACATGTATATATATATATATATGTATATGTACATGTATATATATATATATATATATATATATATATATGTATATCTATATATATGTATATCTATATATTCAAAAAAAAAACTCGACAATATTGTAAAGGAGATCAACAAATCACAACATATCCTTGTTAAGGCGGATAAGACCAGAAACTTTTATAAATTAGACAAGAAGAAATATAATGACCTAGTCCAGAAGAATTTGAAAAAAGACTATCACAAGGTAAAAAATAGCAACATAATTGATTTGATAAATAAGGACAGTAAGAAAATCACTGATGAATTACAAATCAGTGACAGAGTAAATAAGCTTAGAGGAAACGAAGCGTATATCCTTTTAAAGGATCATAAACCTAGCTTCCACACAAAACCAACAACAAGATTGATCAACCCAACCAGACCCGAAATTGGAAAGATTAGTAAAAAAATATTAGAGAAAATCAATCTGGAATTAAAACGGCAATTCAACCTGAACCTATGGATAAATGTGGCAGATCCTGTAAAATGGTTTCTTAACATTGCCAACAAGAAAAAATGAGCCTTCGTGCAATTTGACATAATGGATTACTACCCGTCAATCACAAAAGATCTCTTTGGAAAGGTAATTGAATTTGCTAAGACCTATACCAATGTCTCCGATGAGGATTTGGATATCATTATGAAATGCTGCACAACTGTCCTTGTCTATAACGGAGAACAATGGGCAAAAAATGGGCAAAACGACTTTTTCAGGGTATCAATGGGATCGCTGGACTCTGCAGAGGCAACAGATCTCGTTGGGCTTTATATCATTTATAATTTAACAAAAGATAATATTATTGATAGAAGGGACATAGGCATATATCGTGATGATGGGCGAATAATAGTGAGGAATACTACAAGTGTTAAATGTGATCAGATTAGGAGAGCAATCCATAGGGACATGAAAGAATTTGGCCTAAAAGTAAAAGTTAATGCTAACTTAAAACAGGTTAATTTCCTTGACGTTACTTTAGATCTGGATTCAAATACTTATAAACCATATATGAAGGATAACGCTAATCCTATTTATATACACCCACAGTCGAACCATCCACCATCCATTATTAAACATATACCGTTATCTATTGAAAGTAGTACAATTCATCTAATGAAGTAACTTTCAATGATTGCAAAGCTATTCATAATACAGCATTTAAAAATAGTGGGTATAAGGACATAAAGATAAAATATAAAGTAACTAACGCTAGCACAAATGGATCTAGAAATCGTGGTAGGAAAATTATTTGGTTCACACCCCCCTTTAATATTATGTTGAAAACAAAACTTGGTACAAAATGTTTTCAACTTATTAACAAGCATTTCCCACCAAATAATATATTACATAAAATATTTAATAAAAATACATTAAAATTAAGTTATAGCTGTAGTGATAACTTAGAAAGGATTATAAAAAAGCATAATGGAAGAATTTTAAAGACGACTAATAGAGAAGGTGAAAATACTAGTGCAAACACTGCGGTGAATAAATGTAACTGTAAAAAGCCTGAGGAATGCCCAATAAAAAATGAATGTCTGACCTCATCAGTGGTATACCAAGCTAGGATATTCCCGGTAGAGAACGAAAGATTCTACATAGGGAGTACCCAAATGACTTTCAAAAATAGATTCTATGGACATACACGCTCGATGAGTAATCGAACATATGAAAAGGGCACTTCCTTATCGTTATATTACTGGAAATTAGTTAGAAAATATAAAACACCTAGTATAGAATGGATGATTATTAGGAGGGCTAATACTTGCCACTCATTGATCTCACCATGTCCATTGTGCTTACAGAAAAACTTGAGATAACTAGGTTTAAAGACAGAGAAAAATTATTAAATATTAAACAAGAAACTGCTATATCCTGCAAACATTTTAGAATACACGCACTTAAAGAACTCTAAATTAGTAGACTAGAACAACTATAAGTACAACTAACCCTATCAAATAACCCCCCCCCACAAAGAGGATAAGTGAGGTCGCAACTATGATCATACCCGTATGGATTACATAAGTCGCTTAATATTCTATTTCATCAAGCAGTTATAATATTACTAACCTAAATAAGTACCCGTATGAAGGTATATTTGAACCAAACGAGTAATAGATTGTTTTGGGTGAACCTCGTAATAATGTATGCATATGGGTATTTTTGGGTGTATGCATGTATGGATATAAGATCTTTATATACCCGGGTAGAAAAATTAATTTAAAAAAAAAAAAAAAATGAATGAATAAATAGATAAAAGAAAGTAAGGAATGAAGGGTGAATGAAAGAAAAGGGGATAAGGAAATTAGGGTGAATAAACAAAGATGAAGATAAGTACTACAATATATAAGCTTGTATACTCAGTTTGTATAACCTAAATACTCTGATTTCTGTCATGTGTTATTATATATTATTATTGTATCGTTATACATCTTATGTATATCTGCCTGACCATCGAAAGAGTGTTTGCTTAATATGAAGATAGGCCTATGAACTTCATGCTGAATTCAATATAAATTTTTACGTAGTATAAATTTTTACGGAAAAAGCCTACAACTTAGGAAAATGTAACAAGCGGGTGGGGCCATGAAATATAACTATGCGTGTGGAGTTTGATAGAAATAAGGGAATTTATATAGTAAATGTATTCATGTCTGTTTCTACTTTAGATGTATCATTTGGTGGCAGGGTACATGTATATATATATATGTCTATATTTGTGTGAGTATGTATGTATAATGTATTTTATGTATGCATGTATGTTTGTATATTTATATATATGTGTATCTATATATCTGTGTGTATGTTTGTATATGGATGTATTTGTATGTGTGTATGTATGTATATGTATTTATATGCATATATATTTCTGAACTATTAGAATAGGCTGTCTCGTATATGATTGTTGTAACTATAGATTACAAGAATGTATGGATGTCCGAATGTTGTTTATATGTATGTTATATATGTATGTATGTGTGTGTATGTATGTATATATATATATATATATATATATATATATATATATATATATTTGTATGTATGTGTGTATGTGTGTATATATATATACACCCGTCTGGAGTGTAGTAGCATACTATTGCATATATGAAGGGGTTACCACGCTACAGAAGTAAAGAAAAATGCCATTATTTGTCTCTGTATGTCTGTATGTGTGTGTGTATATATGCGCGGGTGTAGCAAAGTGTAGGCATTTATAAGTATATTGATATATTAATATATATAGGTACATGTGGGGTTTAGATAACTTTCGTGTTTTATGTTTATTCATATTTTGTTTGTTTATTTGTTTTAATTTTATTTTATTTTTATTTATTTTTATTTAATTTTATTTATTTTTTGTTTTGTTTTATTTACATTATTGTGATTTTAATTTTATTCCTGTGTAGTTCAGAGTTATTGCCTAGTTTCAGTACGTGTGTTGTGAGTAAAATAAAAGCGTACAGCATGAATTCGCTTTTGAATATATGTCTTAACGTGAGTGTGTGTGTGTGTGTGTGTGTGTGTGTGGCGGTGTCTGTGTATGTGTGTGTTGTGTGTGTGTTGCATGTATGTGTGTGGATGGATATAGATTAAAAGGCACCGGTCAGTACTTAGTGACCATAGCTAATGTTCTTAATTTACAGACTCCAAGACAAAAAAACTAAATTCTCAAGTACCTTATGCCATAAAAACCAAAAGTTAGGTTGGATGGGGGAAAGGGAAATGAAAAAGATGTTTATTATCTTCAAAGACCTCACTTGTCCTTTCACCGTTTTTATGACTCCCACCCAGGTTGCATTCTAACTTGATAAACGAAATAGGAAAATGTATTTGGTGGAAATATCACTTTCGACGGTAATTCTTGGCCTGAAGACGTAATCCCCCAACGTGGGTGATTACAGAAACATGTATGCACATATGTAGCCATTAATGTTTGTATAAATAAAATTAATATACCTGCTCTGTTCACTCATTGAGCACTATTTTGGTAGACACATGTTGTTTCATTGGATGTACTTCTAGGAAACTAAACTCTACTGGCTATATATATATTTATATATATATATGTATATATAGATATATATTTAGATATGTATGTATATATATACGTATATATATATATATAAATATTTATGTATATATACTAGCTGTACCCTGCCACGCGTTGCTGTGGCTCAAATTGGCGCAATGGAAAAAGTTCCAAAATGAGAAAAAGCATGTTTCTTATAGGTTTAAATTTCCATTTTGCATGGGTACACAGTTTTTGTTGTTCCATTTTCTTAGCTGATATAGAGATTTTCCGGTTTGGTGACTCTTGAATATGTAGCATAAATTGTCCATGTGAAAAAACAGTCAATGTGTAACTGTAAGGCCCACAATTGTAAAGATTGTTCCCTGTGCTTTGTTGATGGTTATTGCAAATGACAATAAAATTGGAAAGTGCTATTTGCTAAAGTGTAATGATGTATCCGGTGGAATCATAGGAATGCATGGAATGAAGATATATTCATCTGTGAAAGGTCCTGTTAAGATTGCTGTTTCTATGATATTGTTTGTTATTTTTTTTTTTACTGCAAGCTATGTGCCATTGCAAAGCTTGGATTGGTTTATATTTCACAACATGATAATTAGTACACCAAATTTCAGTTACAATACATGCGGTGGCATCCCTGGCAAATATAACTGTTGGATAATTAACCACTTTATCTGCTTTCACAACAGTGTCGATGGATTTGTATTTGACTACCTCACATGGAATTTTACATTTAATTATAGCGTTAAGTTCATGGGCATCTTTGTATTGACCTGCAAGAATAGCTCATTCACTCAGTCAAATGGAATTCTTATATTTTGAATATCTGCAAAAACCTTTTAAACTAACTATTCTTTTGGTGAAATAAAATTACAGAAATTACAGAAGTTAAAAGTCAAAGAATTTTGCCCTTAACTCTGATCAGCTGGCACTTTTTCGTACCCAATTTCCCACAAGTGATGCAAAAGTTTTTGTGCGGATCGAACAGTCTGCAACTGTATATGCATATTTTGAGTTAAGTTTAATGTCTTCACATGGAACAAAAAAGTAGAGTATTTGAGGCAAGCATTTATTTCATCTGCTGGTGTTGATTGAAGAATAACAGGTAACATTTGTCTGAAATCTCCTGCAAGCAATATTACTGCATTCCCAAATGGTCTGACATTGCCACGCAAATCTTGCAAGGATCGACCAAGAGCCTCAAGTGATTTTTTGCGTACCATTGTGCATTCATCCTAAACAATAAGTTTGCATTTCTGCAATACTTTTCCCCATATTGGATGTTTTGGAGATGTCGAAGATGAGATTTTTGAAAAGTTGAATGTTTTAAAGTAGAATAAATAATTCTTCTACTTGGCAGCAAAGTCGCAGGTATTCCTCATGCAGCAAGGGCTAATGCTATGTCATTTTGTTACCAAATGGCTGCCAAAATCAATTTAATTAGAAAGGTTTTACCAGTTACTTCTGGTGCTGTTCAAGGTAGCAGTAATTTCCAAATAACTTCTATTCTCACAGTCAGTAAATTAGGTGACTAAAATAGGATTTATCCATGTTTTGACAATGCCTTATTCACTGTAATTAATTTAGGAGACTAAAATAGGATGAGGGATTAGAGATGGACAGATAGAGAGGAAGATATATAGATAGAAAAGAGACAGTGAGAGGAAAATAGAGAAAGAGAAGGAGATAGAGAGATAAAGGGATTGATAGATAAACAGAGAGAGAGAGAGGTGGAGTGTTAGAAACAGAGAGGGATGAAACAGAGGAAAGGAGAGAGATAGAGGGAGTTAGAGAGAGAAAGGGGCTCAAAGAGAGATGGAGAGGGTGATATAGAGAGAAAGATAGATTGAGAGAGGGAAAGAGAGATGGATAGAGAGAGATATTGAGAGAGGGGGAGAGAAACAGAAGGTGAACTACACTTCACCGTTTTTTTCCTCGTTCAGTAGAGAAGAAATCTTTCGAGACTGAGGCAATTTTAATGTTTTGTTATTATCCAGAGTACCCCTTTTTTTTTGGGGGGGGGCTAGATTTTCCTTGCATTAGAAACCGACCGGGTTATCTGTACTTTCACTTAACAAATTTATAAAAGAAAAACATATTGTAAAATTTGAATTTAACAGGAAAATACTATTTTAAAAAATAGCACGGTAACATAAGTGCATAAGTGCAACTTTAGGTACTCCTTGGGCGTTGAGTTCCATGGCGACCAGCATAATTATTTAATGGTCGCTCCCAGTCAAGGCTAATGCATGCGCATGTAACATTTTTTTTATTTACTGACGTTGGCTTAGTAACTAAACGATTTATTGATTATTTCGTAACCCTTAAACGCATGCCGGAAGATTTAAATTGGTTCATTATTGTTGTAATGAAAAAAAAAGTTTTATTCAACACAAAACCAAAAACACATATTAATGATAAATGATTTATTATTCTATTCATTGAAATTTACTAATTTTTAAATTAAAAATTTAAAAAAAAAGTTAATAAAAAAATAGTTGCTTATGTGCGCATAAACAACTTGTTTTTTTTTTTAGATTAGGTCCACCTTATAATCACCCCCTTCCCCAACCTCCTCATATTAAGAACAGCTTCCGGAATAAGCACCACTTTTGGAGGGGGGGGGGCTATTTGCAAAATTTAACTGATATTTGTTGTCAGCATACCCACCCGAAAATACTATTAAAAAAAAAAAGGAGGGCTTCCCGGGTTCAGTGCCCGTGGCAGAGAAGTAGATTTATTTATCAATAAAAGTTGCGGAGAAGTAAATTTATTTATCAATAAAAGTCGTCATTTAAAAAAGAAAATTGTGGAGGTGGACCTAAATGTTTTGTTTTCGCACTATTCAACAATTTGTTCATCTGCGCATGTAAATTAAAAAATATTTGTAAAAGTGAGAAGTTATTAGTAAATGATTTATTTTTTTTTTTTTAATTTATTTATTTTTTTTTTTTTACATTAGATCCACCTCCACAAATGGTAAGAACGGCTTTCAGAATAAACACCCCCAACCTCTCCATGTTAACAACGGATTTCAGAATAAACACCATTGGGGGGGGGATATTTTTTAAAACAGTCGATAAAAGTCGTCATTTAAAAAGAAATTTAAAATCAAATGTTTGTAAAAGTGAGAAATTATTAATAAATGCTTAGTAACATTTTTCGGTGCTAATGCAGAGAGATCTGCGCTATTTTTTAAATCGTGTTTTTTTTTTTAATCAATTGCAAGGTTAAAGTACAGAATAGGTACAAAACACCCTCCCCCCCATGTTAAGAATGGCTTTTTAAATAATAACGTTATTATTTCAGCATGGATCACTCTCTGCATGAGTACCCATTTTTCTTTTAATATTCATAAAAAGTAAAACTTTTTTCCAAATAAATAAATAAATAAATGTTTGTAAATGTGACAGATAATCGTTTAGTTACGGCAACGTCAGTAAATAAAATATGTTACGCGCGGGGTGAGGTGGGAGACTAAGGGAGCGACTATTATTTTTTTCTACTGGTCGCCATGGAACTCAACGCCCAAGGAATACCAAAATTTAATTTTTTTGTCAAATAAATAAATTTCAAGCAATTTTTGCAATAAATAATAAATAGCAACTTCGTTAATTTTACGACTCGCCCCAGCATATTATAAACACCCTAACTTCCCCATGTTAAGAACGGCTTTCGAGGTTTATGGAAGGGCGTTTTTTTTTTTGTTTTTTTTTTAACATGGGGGGGGTTAGGGTGTTTATAATACGTTGAGGCATGTCGTAAAAGTGAAACAGTTTAGAAAAAGTTAAAACAAACTTTTTTATGTAAACAATGCCGTGAAAATAAACTAAACAATTAAAACGTAATGTTTCATGGGTGAAGCCTTAACATAAATAAAATTTAAAAAACATAAGTACATAAATGAATTTAAAGTTTTAAAATATGGGATTATTATTATTTTTTTTGTGTGTGTGCTAATGCAGAGAGTGATCGTTTTCCACGTTTAAAGTTTTATGATATGTTTTTATTCAATTGTAAGGTTAAAGTACAGAATAGGTACAAAACACCCTCCCTTCCCCATGTTAAGAATGGCTTTTTAAATAATAACATTATTATTTCAGCACGGATCACTCTCTGCATGAGTAAGTTTTTTTTGTTTTTTTTTTTTTACTTATCGAGTTAACAGAAAATGAAATCTTTCGTCAATTCGTGGCTGTGAAATGAATCGAACCGGAAGTTCAGTTTTATCAACAAAACAGATTCGCAGTAAAAAAAATATATTTATTTTATTTAATATTTTAATTTTAATAAATCGCGAGGTAAATTTATTTCAATAACATAAAAACATACCTCGACTCTAAAGATGGGTTGTCTGAAAATTTCAAATAAATTGGTAACTTAGAAATAGGGTTTTATTTGTTTAGAACGAACCAACTTTACATTTTTATATATATAGATTTATATATATATGTATATGTATATATATGTATATGTATATATATGTATTTGTATATATATGTATATTTATATATATATATATGTATATTTATATATATATATGTATATATTTATATATATGTATATATTTATATATATGTATATATTTATATATATATATATATTTATATATATGTATATATGTATATTTATATATATATATGTATATGAATATGTATGTATGTATGTATATATATGTATATATATATGTCTATATAAATATGTATATGTATGTATATGAATATGTATATGTATATATATGTATATATATATATGTCTATATAAATATGTATATGTATGTATGTATATATATATATATATGTATATGTATGTATGTATATATATATATGTATATATGTATATATATATATGTATATATATGTATATGTCAGGTAATGTCATATGCTACTGGTACCATGTGACCCAGTACTACCTGCCTCATGGTCGGGTTACCGGCGACTAAACTGGTTCCCCCACCAGACTTGTTTGGTGAGGAGAGCGGCTAGTCTCCCTGAAATATTAAAAACAAGACCTTCCAAAGGACGAATGAACTCCTTTTCTGGGTCAACGGCCAACTAGCACCGTGTATATTTGTGTGTATGTATATGTGTATTGGGGTGGAGAGGGCTCCTGTAAGCCATGGTGAAGGCAACCTTTCTAGGAGAAGCAAATCTCTGACTTAAAAAAACCATAAAGCGGAAGGCCAGTACCCGCATTAAGCTGGTCTGCAGTTTACTTTGTTGCTGGTTATCTCGCTCTTGCTTGTTGCTGGATCTCAACATTTTGAACCGAGAGAGAGACTTAGCTGTCGTACAAAGCTAAGACTCTGTTACATCATCTTTGTATAGATACTCCCTCAGGTATTAGGGCTCATAGATGATTTTAAATGTCTGAGGGAGTGGCACTCGTCTGAAAAGACGTTGCAATCATCATATCATATATATATGTATGTATATATATATATGTATATATATGTATGTATATATATGTATATATATGTATGTATGTATGTATATATATATATATGTATATATATGTATGTGTGTGTGTGTGCAATGCACACAGGGTTATGTGATGCACAAGTGTGTTAGCTATAAGGTAGCGTCTTGGCTTACGCACCATCTCGCTTTCAGCAACCACCACTGGCTAGCCTTGCGCGAAACGAGAAGCCGAGTGCGTAAGTCTTCTCCTGTCAGTACACAGCCTCTCCATCATCAAGACCTCTGCTGTGCCTCCTGGTGGTCACACACGGTAACTGGTTGTCATGCGACTCCAGGCTGAATCAGTAGAGGATCTCGGAACAGTAGGGAGTCCCAGAGGGACTGTGCTACGGCCCACCGATGTGTGGACATGCCCTGACACATTACCAATCCCTATCCCAGCCATGGGTCAAATGGACTCACTGCCTTGTGAGAGCCATGGAAATGGATAAGGCTAGGGGAGCAACCCCGACAGAAACGATGGAATGGAGCCCCTTAGGCGGTTGGATGGCATACTTGCCTCCCTCCGGCAGCTCCTGCACCCTTGTTCGTTCCCAGCCGTCTCGACTATGTCTTGCCGTTGGAATTGGGCGGGCCAGGACGAGAGAGTGAGGCCGATGCAGCGCAAGTCCCCCTCACTATAATCCAAATCCAGCGCAAGTCAGGGTGTCAAACATTGCGTCAACACCAAGCCCTGTGGCGATGGGCGAGCGGCAAAGCAGCAGGTGTGGAAATCACTGGGAGCTGTAGCTGCAAACCTGCACACAGGCGGCCCAGAAACTGGTCATACTCCACTCGACCAAAGCAGCGAGGGGGTGCAGGCAACTGGCTGGCCGACCGAGCAGTCCTTTTAAGGATCACTCTGCTCGCCTCCATGGCACGAGGACGGGGCGATAAAAGGAGCCCTAAACATAGCTGCTTCACCATCACCCCTGGCCAGCATACCGCGGCTGGCGGGGTTTCCCTCACAGCGGTCAAGACATGAGAAAAAAAGGGTTGGTGCTTACCTTAGCATCATGGAATGTTCGTACTTTGCTCGACAACACCAGAGCTGACCGACCCGAGAGAAGAACTGCTCTCGTAGCAAGGGAGCTTGCCCGTTATGAGGTAGACATCGCAGCCCTCAGTGAGACTCGCCTCTCAGACAAGGGTCAACTGACAGAGTCAGGTGGCGGCTACACCTTTCTTTGGAGTGGACGCAGCAGCGAGGAGCGCAGAGAGGCTGGCGTGGGCTTCGCCATCAAGACTGAGCACGTGAGGAATCTGGTCAGCATCCCGGACAGCATCAATGACCGGCTGATGAAGATGCAACTCCCGCTCAACAAGGCAAGAACCGTCACACTGATCAGTGCCTACGTACCAACCATGACTAACCCCAAAGATACCAAGGACCAGTTCTATGAAGATCTGGAAAGCCTCATCTCCGCTTCTCCGCAGAGAGAGAAGCTCATCGTCCTCGGCGACTTCAATGCCCGCGTTGGCATGGACCATTCCACTTGGGACCGGGTCCTTGGCCACCATGCAGTGGGCAAGTGCAATAGCAACGGCCTACGGCTGCTCAGCCTTTGCGCTGCACACGACCTTTCAATCACCAACACCATGTTCCGCCTACCCACCCTTAGCAAGACGTCGTGGATGCACCCACGCTCCCACCACTGGCATCTGATTGACTACGTCATCATCAGGGCAAGGGACAGGAGAGACGTAAGATTGACCAAGGCTGTGTGTGGTGCCAACTGTTGGACAGACCACCGCCTGATCATATCCAAAATGTGCCTCTACATCCAACCCAAGAGGCGGCCTCAGGGTCAGAAAGTCACAAAGCGCCTTGACCTGGAAAAACTTAAAAGTCCAGATGTCATCAACGACAAGCTATCTGTCCCCCTCACCATCTCGGACACTATCGAAGATCAGTGGGCACACCTCAGAGACTCCACCTACTCCATCGCTCTTGAAATCATTGGACCCAAGCAAAAGAAGCACCAGGACTGGTTTGATGAAAATGACTCTGAGATTCAGCCCCTCCTGGAGGAGAAACGCCAACTTCTCCGTGCACATCAGAGTGACCCCAAGTGTTTCGCAAAGAAAGCTGCCTTCATCAACATCCGCAGCAAGGTGCAGGCCAGACTCCGCTCCATGCATGATGCCTGGCTCAGTGCCAAAGCAGATGAGATCCAGGAGCATGCCGATAGCCAGGATATGAGGAAGTTTTACGATGCGCTGAGGGCTGTCTACGGTCCCCAGTCCTCTAGCTCCTCCCCCCTGCTTAGCTCCGATGGAACAACTGTCTTGAATGACAAAAAGCAGATCCTTGATAGATGGGCGGAACACTTTAACAGTGTGCTAAACCGACCATCTTCCATCAACGATGAAGCCATCGACCGACTACGCCAGGAGCCTATCAACGAGGAGCTCGACATCCCACCCTCATCAGAGGAAGTAAGCAAAGCCATCAAGCAACTTTCCTCTGGGAAGGCCCCCGGCCCCGACTCAATTCCAGCAGAAGTATACAAAGCTGGTGGACCTACACTGCTTTTAAGACTAACAGAACTCTTCCAATCCATGTGGGAGAGTGAAGAATTACCCCAAGATTTTCGTGATGCTGCTATCGTTCACATTTACAAACGCAAGGGAAATCGTCAGTCATGTGACAACCACCACGAGATATCCCCTCTTTCCATCGCCGGGAAAATCCTGGCCCGCGTCCTTCTCAGCCGCTTGCTGGTGCACCTTGAAGATGGTCGTCTTCCCGAGAGCCAGTGTGGCTTTCGAGCGGGCCGCGGGACGACTGATATGATCTTTGCTGCACGCCAACTGCAGGAGAAGTGTGTCGAGCAGCATCGGGGCCTCTACACCACGTTCATCGATCTGACCAAGGCCTTTGACACTGTTTGCCAAAATGGCCTCTGGCGGATCATGAAAAAATTTGGTTGTCCAGACAGGTTCATCGCCATTGTCAGGCAGTTCCATGAGGGCATGACCGCTCGTGTCCTGGATGACGGCGACCCCTCAGAGCCCTTCCCTGTGACCAACGGGGTCAAGCAGGGCTGTGTCTTAGCCCCGACGCTCTTCAGCATGGTGTTCTCTGCCATGCTCCAGGACGCTTTCAAAGACAGTCACTCTGGCATTGCAATCAAGTACAGATGTGACGGGGAATTGTTTAACATCAGGCGAATGCAGGCAGTCACGAAAGTGAGGGAAACCATCATCAGAGACCTTCTCTTTGCCGATGACTGTGCCCTTAATGCCCCAAATGAGATAGAGATGCAACATCAAATGGACAGATTTTCCACCAGTTGTGACAACTTTGGTCTCACCATCAGTACAAAGAATACAGAAGTTATGTACCAACCCGCCCCAGGAGATGCATACCATGAACCCAGCATCACTGTCAAAGGGCAGAAGATCCATGCTGTGGAGCAATTCACCTACCTTGGCAGCACCCTCTCCCGCACTGCCAACATTGACATTGAGGTTAACCATAGGATCTCCACAGCGAGCAGTGCATTTGGAAGACTTAGAGACAATGTGTGGAAGAGGAGAGGCATTACACTCGCAACCAAACTGAAAGTATACCGAGCGGTCGTCCTGACAACCCTACTCTACGCATGTGAAACTTGGACGCCATATAAAAGACATGAAAAACAGTTGAATGGCTTCCACCTCAGATGCCTCCGTAATCTTCTCAACATCCGCTGGAAAGACAGAATTCCTGACACAGAAGTCTTGAAGCGCGCGGGGCTCCATACCATCACCACCATAATCCACAAAACCCAGCTCCGGTGGGCAGGCCATGTCTATTGCATGCACGACAGCCGAATCCCCAAACAACTTTTCTTTGGGGAACTCAGCCAGGGAAAGCGGAATGCAGGGGGCCAAAAGAAACGATATAAAGACTGTCTGAGAACGTCCCTAAAAGACTTTGACATCAGCCCCCAGTCTTGGGAGAGTCGCGCTGCTAAACGTTCGGCCTGGCGTTGCGTCATCAGCCTGGGCGCCGACAGGGCAGAGAATCAACGCATGACACACGACCAGCAGAAGCGCAAGAGGAGGAAGGAGAGAGCTGCCGGTTCACAGCCTGCCGATACCGCCTTCACGTGTCCAGAGTGTGGAAGAGTCTGCCGAGCACGGATTGGCCTCATCAGCCATCTCAGGACCCACAAACCCCTGACGCCGAACTGATTGATACCTTGGTCATCGTCAACTTCGACGGACGAGCAAGAGAGAATATATATGTATATGTATATATTTATAGTGAGAGAGAAAATAAAAAGGAACAAACCGTATTATGTGTTCATCAACGTTTCGTCTTTATTTCGAGACTTCCTCTGGATGAATGAGTTTAAGAAACAAAAAATACCAGTACAAAATATTTGAAAATGTTTCACGTGCACAGTGTGACGCAGTTCTATTTCAGAGAAACGGAAAAAAAAAGACGTTGGAAATTCAAAAAGGAGTCGTTAATGTAATTTTAAAACTATGAACGCAAGTTAATATTCTTATTGGGAAAAAGATATATCTGTTGAAATTCAAATATAAGTTTGTAACAGAAATAAAATGAGTGTTTTTTATGTAATTTATTGATTGAGATTATGTGTTAATTATTACAGGGAGTGTTTGAATGGTGTGAGAAAGTTAACCTGTGTCTACAGTTAAATAATGTTCTTTTAATAAAAGTTTACTTATAAATGGCGCTATGTTATAGAAACCTCCAGGTTGTTTAATAGTGCTTGAAATTGCGATAAGCGCAGATTCAAGAAGTCTCCGGCGTGGTTTATTTGACTTAAATTTAACTACTTTTGCTTGTTTAAAGTCAAAGGTGTGGTTATGTTGCAATGAATGAGAGAATAATGCACTCAGAGAATTGCTATTCCTCCTCCTTTTTGAATTTCCAACACATAATACGGTTTGTTCCTTTTCATATCCTCTATTTCGTCGGCATACTATTTCCATCATTTTCATCATATAAATATATGTGTATATATGTATGTATATATATATATGTATATATATATATGTATATACATGTATGTATGTATATATATGTATGTATATATATGCATATATATATGTATGTATATATATATGTATGTATATATATGTATATATGTATATATATGTATGTATATATATGTACCAATGTATATATATATATGTATATATGTATGTATATATATATGTACATATATATGTGTGTATATATATATGTACATATATATATATGTGTATATATATGCATATATATATGTATATTTTATAAATCTATATATATATATGTATATATATGTATAGGAAGTCACTGGCAGGGCAAAAAAGTACTATTCGAGCACATGAATTTTCGTGACTGAGGGAGAGGCTCTCGTTTGACTAGACGTTACAATCATCATGTATATATATATGTATGTATATATATATATGTATATATATATATACATATGCATATATGTGTGTATATATATTTATGTATATATATGTATATATGTATATATTTATATATATGTATATATATGTATGTATATATGAATATATGTATATATATGTATGTATATATAAATCTATATATGTATATATACATATATATGTATATATATGTATGTATATATATATGTATGTATATATATATGTATGTATATATGTATATATATTTATATATATGTGTATATATGTTTATATGTGTATATGACTATATATATGTATATATATGTATATACATGAATGTATATGTATATATATATGTTTACGTATGTATATACGTATATATATATGTATATATATGTATTTACATATGTATGTATATTTATATATATATGTATCTCTATTTATATATATGTATGTATATGTACATATGTGTGTATGTATATATATGTGTGCATATGTATATAAAGGTGTATATATATGTATGTATATATATGTATATATATCTATAGAGATGTATATGTATGTATATATACGTATATGTATATGTATGTATATGTAAGTATATGTATATATGAATATCTATATATGTATATATATATATGTATATATGTATATATATATTTGTATATATATATGTGTATATATGTATATATATATCTATATATGTATATATGTATATATATATTTGTATATATATATGTGTATATATGTATATATATGTGTATATATGTATATATATATCTATATATGTATATATATGTATATATATATATGTATATATGTATATGTATATATATTCATATATGTATATGTATATATATTTATATATGTATGTATATGTATATACGTATATATATATATATGCATATGTATATATGTATATGTATATATGTGTGTATATCTGTTTATGCATATATATTTATGTATAAATGTTTATGTATGTATGTATGTATACGTATGTTTATATGTATATATACATATGTATATATATGTTCATATGTATATATATCCGTATGTATATATGTATATATATGTATGTATATATATGTATATATATTTATATGCATATATGCATATATATAAGTATATGTGTATATGTATGTATAAGTATGTGTGAATATGTATGTATGTGTACATATATGTATATATATGTGTATACGTATATATATGCATATATATATATGTATAACTGTGTATATATATATATCCATATATATATGTATATATATATATATATAGGTATGTATATATATGTCTATATATGTATATATATATATGTATATGTGTATGTATATATGTATGTACATATAGTTGCATATATATACATATATATATACTTATATATACACATATATATACATATATATACTCATATATCCATATACATACATATACAAATATATATGTACATAAATATATATATAGGTATATATATGTATATATATGTACATATATATATATTTATATATTTATATATATATATATGTACATATGTATATTTATGTATATATATATATGTATATAGGGATCTATATATATGTATGTATATATATGCATCTATGTATGTATATATATGTATATATGTATATATATGTATGTATATATATGTGTATATATATGTATTTTTATGTTTATATATATGTATATATATGTGTGTGTATATATATGTGTATATATGTATATATATATATGTATATATATACGTATGATGAAAATAATGGAAATAGTATTCCGACAACATAGAGAAAATAAAAAGGAACAAACCGTATTATGTGTTCATCAACGTTTCGTCTTTATTTCATCCAGAGGAAGTCTG